>NW_026695225.1:0-654845 GCF_021218885.2 Marmota monax | reverse complement strand
TTAGCCCCAAAAGATCCTTTTGTGCTATTACCTATTACATAGAGAGAGACACTGAGGCTCAGAGACCTCTATATGTAACTTTGAGTGTGGGTCAAATAAGCCCAACTATGCAGCAGATGATGGCATTCCAGTCCCCAGGATGGATGTTACAGTTAGCAGACACACCACTTCAGTGTACTATAAAGTTCTGGTCTGCATTGCAGGAGGTGTGAAGGGGGAAGGAAACAGGATGATAAGTAAAGACAAAAGTCATTCACCAAATTAAAGGCACTACCAAAACTCTCAACATTAAAGCCCTTGATTAGATCACAGCCATTCCTCATACATTCCTCATAGGCTCTGCCATTGTCATAGGAAATTTGCCAGAGGTGATGACGACAGTAAATAACCAAATCCCCATGGCCATTTTTCATTTCTCTGCTGTTCACACTTCTAATCTTGCCTCCACTCTCTTAGCAGAAGTAACGGTAGTCTTTCCACTCGTCTTTTGTTTAAGGCTGTCCCCTTCTCAAGGTCTCACACAGAACCTATAAAAATTCACCCAGGGAGCTGGGCACAGTGGTGCACACCTGTAATCCCAGCAGATGGGAGGCTGAGGCAGGAGATTGCGAGTTCAAAGCCAGCGTTAGCAAAAACAAGGTGCTAAGCAACTCAGTGAGACCCTGTCTCTAAGTAAAATACAAAATAGGGCTGGGGATGTGGCCCAGCGGTAGAGTGCCCCTGAGTTCAATCCCTGGTGCTCCCCCCACCCCCCAGAAAATAAAATTCACCCAGGATACACTCCTTTGGCTAGTTTACAGTTGAATTCCCATCTCCCCAGTTGAATTCCTGGGGACTGGAATGCCATCATTCTTTGGTATTAAGGCTTGGGGTGGGAGATAAACCTGAGTTCTGCTTGCTTTTAGGGCAAGAATCACAAGAAACAATTTGATGAGCAGAACAAATGGGGATTGACTTGGAAGTTATTGTCCAAATGTCCTGAAGAGGTTCTGATTTCATCCAGGTCTGCATCATTCCAGAAATATCTACCATGGGCATTTTTAGCACCTTGGGGAAGCTAAGTAGGGAAGATTCTGGGAGATATGAAGGAAACAGCTCTCTTAAAGTACTAGTAGAAAAGTGACATGGTTGAAATGAATGAAAATCTAAGGAGTATATGTGTGAACCTTATGCACATCAGTCTTCTTTCTCCAAAGTATCATCAGCTACTCACAATGTGATCTTAGCCTCAACTATCTCATAATTAAGCACTAATTCTTTTTTTCAGGCAGGAGAAGTGCTGGGAATTGAATCCAGGGCCATATGCCCACTAAACATGCACCCTACTACTGAGCTACATTTTCAGTGCTTTCACTAATCCTCAGTGAAGCTGATCTTATAGAATAATAGCTCAAATCAGAGCTCAGAATGTCTTAATGTAAAGTAAAAGCCATTTAATACATCAAGAAGGTTAGTCATCAGATAATATCCACTTCCAATAAATTTGATTTTTGCTGCATTAGCCACATCAGTGAATGGATTTATTTTAAAAATAATTCAGATGATTTCTGCAGTCATGAACACATTAGTGCCTACATTACTGATAAAGCACAATTCTTTTTATCTCAAAGCCACAAAATCTGAGTAAGGATGGCAACCAATGGATGCTATTACATTACTTTCTTATGGTCTGAAAGATGATAGCTATGCTCAACTAATCTGTAAACTTCTACAAGGATTGTTATTAATTTTATTAATTATTGTAGTTAAATCATTTATACTCACGGGGTACTGTGTAATATTTCAATATACGGATACAATATCTATACAGATTATTATTATTATTTAGCATACAGGTCCATAACTAGAAAAGAATTTCTATATAACCATGCTCTATATTAACAAAGGTTATAATCATCATCTATTGCAAATATGATTCTTGGTCCATAAAACTATTTTCTCAATATTTTTAGTAGCATTCCTAGTAATCACTCTGTTATGGACTGAATGTTCGTGTTCTTGCACAATTCATGTGTTGAGGCCCCAATTTTACATGTGACTATTTTGGAGAAGACACCTTGAAGGAGGAATTAAGGTTAAATGCAACCATAATGGCATAGCCCTAATACAATAGGTCTTATGTACTTATAAGAAGAAGACATCCTGGAGCTAGCTCTCTCTCCCCATGCACACACAGAGAAAGGCCATGCTTCCCCAGAAAGAACGCTGCCAACCAGCCAGGAAGAGAGCCTCATCAGAAAATGACCATATTGGCACCAAATCTTAGATTACCAGCCTCAAGAATTATGATCAAATGGATTTTGTTGTTTTAAACCACCCAGTTTGTGGTATACTGTTATGGCAATCTGAGGACGCTAATATAGCCCTGAAGGACATCAGTCATATTGATGTAAGTAAAGCTAAGGAGAGACTCAGTGAATTGGCCAAAGTCAAAACTCCTAAGTGAGGCACTCAAGGTTCTGTAAAATTTCATCTCAAACTAACTTTTCCCCTCAATAGTATTCTTCATTCAAGTATGTTTTCATATCCATTTCTCTCATTCCTTTTTGTTGTTGTTGTTGTTGTTGGTACTGCAGATTGAACTCAGGGGCCCTTTACTACTGAGCCACATCCCCAACCCTTTTTATTATTTTTATTTTGAGATGGTCTCACTGAGTTGCTTAGGACCTTGCTACATTGCTGAGGCTCGCTTTGAACTCAAGATCCTCCTGCCTCAGCCTCCTGAGCCACTGGGATTAGAGGTATGTGCCACTGCGCCTAGCTTCTCATTCCAGTTCTTAATACAGTCACCAATCTTGTTTATGCCCTTATCACCTTACAGTTGAGACTATTGACACCAGTCTCTCTTATCTTCCAAAGCTGTCAACCAGCCTAATGTTTAGGAGGTTTTTTAAAATCTCAAATTTATGTATTTTAAGCATAAACTTGGCTACTCCAAACCTACGTGTTCATTACTTCTTTACCAGAATTGAACTTCTTGAGCCTTTTTGAGCTTGTTTTCCTATCTCTCCTGCCAAATATAGGAAATACTTTGCACATTATATGTAAAGCAAACACAAGAAGATTCTGAAAGGTGGACAGAAGATAGAGCAATAACAACCCTCAGGACCCAAAGAACAACATATTCCTGATAGAAACTTTCAGCAAACTAATGCTGGAAAGGAACTTCCTCAACTTGGTAAAAGATATCTATGAAAATTCTACTGCTAACCTCATTATTTCATTTTATTTATTTTTTATTCTTTATATAGAATTGCAGCACAACTTCTCATTTCTCTGATTGTACATGATGTAGCATTGCACCTTATATGCCTATGGTAATAACGTCCATCTCATTCTACTATCTTTCCTGCCCCCATACCCCCTCCCCTCCATTCTTCTCCCTCCCCTTTGCCTAATCAAAGTTTCTCCATTTTTCCCCATGCCAACCCCCCATCCCCTCATTATGGATCAGCATCTACTAATCAGAGAGAACATTCTACTTTTGGTTTTGGGGGGATTGGCTTACTTTGCTTAGCATGATATTCTCCAACTCCATCCATTAACCTGCAAATGCCATAATTTTATTCTCTTTTAATGGAATATATATATATATATATATATACAATTTCTTTATCCATTTATCTATTGAAGGGCATATAGTTGCTTCCACAGTTTAGCTATTATGAACTGAGCTGCTATAAACATTGATGTGGCTGCATTACTATAGTAGGCTGATTTAAGTCCTTTGGGTATAAACTGAGGAGTGGAATAGCTGGGTCAAATGGTGGTTCCATTCCAAGTTTTCCAAGGAATCTCTATACTGCTTTCCATATTGGCTGCACCAATTTGCAGTCCCACCAGCAGTGTATGAGTGTGCCTTTTCTCTCACATCTTCGCAAACACTTATTATTGCTTGTATTCTTATAGCTGCCATTCTGACTGGCATGAGATAAAAATCTTAGAGTAATTTTGATTTATATTTCTCTAATTACTAGAGATGTTGAACATTTTTCATATATTTGTTGATTTATTGTATATCTTCTTCTGAGAAGTGTCTGTTCAGCTCCTTAGCCCATTTATTGACCGGGTTGTTTGTTTTTAACATCATTCCTTATAGAAATAGAAAAAGCAATTGTGAAATTCATTTGGGAAGATAAGAGACCCAGAATAGCCAAAGAAATCCTTAGCAAGAAGAGTGAAGCAGGAGGCATCACTATACCAGACCTTAAACTATACTACAAAGCTATAGTAATAAAAACAGCATGGTATTGGCACCAAAATAGACATGTAGACCAATGGTACAGAATAGAAGACACAGAGACAAACCCACATAAATACAGTTATCTCATACTAGACAAAGGTGCCAAAAACATAATTGGAGAAAAGATAGCCTCTTTAACAAATGGTGCTGGGAAAACTGGAAATCCATATGCAGCAAAATGAAACTAAATCCCTATTTCTCACCATGCACAAAAATCAACTCAAAGTGGATCAAGGACCTAGAAATTATACCAGAGACTCTGAGCCTAATAGAAAAAAAAATGGACCCAAATGTTCATTATGTCAGATTAGGCCCTGACTTCCTTAACAAAACTCCAAAAGTGCAAGAAATAAAATCAAGAATTAATAAATGGGATGGATTCAAACTTAAAAGCTTCTTCTCAGCAAAAGAAACAATCAATGAGGTGAAGAGAAAGCCTATATTTTGGGAGCAAATTTTTGCCACACACATGTCAGATAGAGCACTAATATCCAGGATATACAAAGAACTCAAAAAACTTAACACCAAAAAAATAACCTAATTCTTAATGATCAAAGACTGGATGGTTTTCTCAAAGTTCAGGAAAAGGACAAGGATATCTGCTTCCAGCCCTTTTATTTAACATTGTCCTGATAGTTATAGGCAGTGCAATAAAAAAGAGAAGAAAGACTTCCAGATAGAAAAGAAGTGAAACTATCTATACTCACAGATGAAATGATCTTGTATACTACAGAAAATCCTTAAAAATCCAACAACAACTATAGGAACTATAAACAAGTTCAGAAAACTTAGAAGATATAAGATCAATACACAAAACCCAACTGTGTATCTATAAACTCTCAATGTAAATTCCAAAAGTGAAATTAAGAAAATAATCATATTTTTAATAGCATCAAATGAATAAAATACTTAGGAACACATTTTACAAAAGAAGTATAAGACCCATATACTGAAAAGTATAAACCATAGCTGAGAGAAATAAAACTTAAATAAATGAAGTTATCTATCTTGTTCATTGATTGAAAGATAATTCTATTAAGTTGTAAATTCTCCCCAAATTATCTACAGATCCAAAATAATCTGAGTCAAAACTACAACATGCTTTTATGGAAATGGAAATGGACAATTAGATTCTACATTAAATATAGCAGCATAGAAAATCTACAATTGCCAAAAATAAACTTTTAAAAATAACAAACCTGGAGAATTTCAAGACTTACTATTGAAGCTTCACTAATCAACTCAGTGTGGTATTGACATCAAGATAGGAAAAAAATAGGAAAGTTTAGAAATAGACTCACACAAATGTGAAACATTTTCCAAAACACCTGATTTTTTACAAAGTTGCAAATAAAATTTATTTAGAAAGGACAATCTTTTCAACAAATTGTGCTAGAACAATTGGATATCCATAAACAAAGAAATCTTCAAATAATACCTTGCACTGCCTACCAAAATTAGCTCAAAATAGTTCATAGACCTACATGTAAAACCTAAAAAATACTTATACATGAAAACACTAAAAAAGACTTGTGTCCTTAGATTAGTAAAAATATCTTTGATATGATACTGAAAGCATGATCTATCAAAGAAAATAATTGATAAAATTAACTGAATCACAACAAAACCCTTCTGCTCTTCAAAAGAAAGTCATATGAAAATACAAAGGCAAAACACAGCCTTAGAATAAATATTTTTCAAACACCTATTTAATAAGCAAGGCATATGTAGAATAACTCTTAAAACACTATAATATCAAAATAAATGATACATTGAAATGGACAAATAACTTCAATAAACACTTTACCAAATATGATATATACATAGCAAATAAAAATATGAAAAAAATGGTTCACATCAATCAATAGGGAGATACAAAATAAAATCATAATGAAATACAACTACACAGTATTTAAAAGACTAAAATTGAAAATAGTGACCATTCCAAGAGTTGACCATGGTGAAAAAGAACAGTAACTCTCTTATATTCCTCTTAGAAATGGTAGAACCACTTTGTAAAATTGCTTGGAAGTTTCCTAAAAATTTAAATATATAGCTATCATACGGTATAGTTCTAGGAATTTACCCTCCATAAAGAAAGCATATGTCTATACAGACTCATACATAAATGTAAATAGCAGTTTTATTCAAAATAGCCCAAACTGGAAACAACCCAAATGTTTATCGTCAAGGATGTGCAGAAACAAAGTATGATGCATGGGATAAATAAATTATAAGATAAGCAATAAAAAATAATGAGCCAGGGCTGAGGATGTGGCTCAAGCGGTAGCGCGCTCGCCTGGCATGCGTGTGGCCCGGGTTCGATCCTCAGCACCACATACAAACAAAGATGTTGTGTCCGCCCAAAGCTGAAAAATAAATATTTAAAAAATTAAAAAAAAATTAAAAAAAATAATGAGCCATTGATACATGAGACAACATAGATAAAAAGCAAAATAATTATGCTGAGTAACAGAGGACAGACAACAGAGTGTGTACTGTAGGGTTCCATTCATAAAAGTTTTTGTAATATGCAAATTAATCTCTAATGACACCAACAGAGCAGTGGTTGCCTGCTTGGGGAGACAGAGGACAGAGGTGGGAAGTAAAGATTAGAAAGGGGTTCATGAACTAGTAAATGAATTCAGCAAAGTAGCAGGATATAAAATCAACACCCATAAATCAAAGGCATTTCTGTATATCAGTGACAAATCCTCTGAAATGGAAATGAGGAAAACTATCCCATTCACAATATCCTCAAAAAAATAAAATAAAATAAAATACTTGGGTATCAACTTAACAAAAGAGGTGAAAGATCTATACAATGAAAACTACAGAACCCTAAAGAGAGAAATAGAAGAAGACCTTAGAAGATGAAAAGATCTACCTTGCTCATGAATAGGCAGAATTAATATTATTAAAATGACCATACTACCAAAAGCACTTTACAGGTTTGATGCAATTCCGATCAAAATCCCAATGTCATTCCTCATAGAAATAGAAAAAGCAATCATTTCATCTGGAAAAATAAGAGACCCAGAACAGCTAAAGCAATTCTAAACAGGAAGAATGAAACAGGTGGTATTGCTATACCAGACCTTAAACTATACTACAGAGCAACAGTAACAAAAACAGCATAGTACTGGCACCAAAACAGGCTGGTAGACCAATGGTAAAGGATAGAGGACACAGAGACTAACCCACAAAATTACAACTACCTTATATTAGACAAAGGTGCCAAAAGCATGCACTGGAGAAAGGATAGCATCTTCAACAAATGGTGCTGGGAGAACTGGAAATCCATATGCAACAAAATGAAATTGAATCCCTATTTCTCACCATGCACAAAAGTTAAGTCAAAATGGATCAAGGAGCTAGGAATCAAACCAGAGACTCTGCATCTAATAGAAGAAAAAGTTGGGCCTAATCTTCATCATGTGGGATTAGGCCCCAAGTTCCTTAATAAAACGCCTATAGCACAAGAATTAAAACCAAGAATCAACAAATGGGACTAATTCAAACTAAGAAGTTTTTTCTCAGCAAGAGAAATAATATGTGAAGTAAATAGGGAGCCTACATCCTGGGAACAAATTTTTACCCTTCACACATCAGATAGAGCTCTAATCTCTAGGGTATACAAAGAACTCAAAAAGTTACACAACAAAAAACAAATACCTGATCAACAAATGGGCCAAGGACCTGAACAGACACTTCTCAGAAGAGGATATACAATCAATCAACAAATACACGAAAAAGTGCTCATCATCTCTAGCAATCAGAGAAATGCAAATTAAAACCACCCTAAGATACCATCTCACTCCAGTAAGAATGGCAGCCATTATGAAGTCAAACAACAACAAGTGCTGGTGAGGATGCGGGAAAAAGGTATACTCATACATTGCTGGTGGGACTGCAAATTGGTGCAGCCAATTTGGAAAGCAGTATGGAGATTCCTTGGAAAACTTGGAATGGAACCACCATTTGACCCAGCTATTCCCCTTCTCAGACTATACCCAAAAGACCTAAAAAGAGCATACTACAGGGACACAACCACATCAATGTTTATAGCAGCACAATTCACAATAGCTAGACTGTGGAACCAACCTATATGCCCTTCAATAGATGAATGGATAGAAATATGTGGCATTTATACATAATGGAATATTACTCAGCATTAAAAAATAACAAGATCATGGCATTTGTAGGGAGATAGATGGAATTAGAGCAGATTATGCTAAGTGAAGTTAGCCAATCCCTAAGAAACAAATGCTGAATGTCTTCTCTGATATAAGGGAGATGACTCAAAATGGGGTAGGGAGGAAGAGCATGAGAAGAAAATCATCTCTAGATAGGGAAGAGAGGTGGGAGGGAAAAGCAGGGAGAAGGGGAACTGTATGGAAGATGGAAGGCGACCCCCTTCGTTATACAAAATACATGTATGAAGATGTGAGGGAAAAAAAGAAATGTGTCACATTAGATTGGGTAGAGAGATGTGATGGGAGGGGACGGGAGGGGAAGGGGGAATAGGAAGGACAGCAGAATAAAATAGATACTAGTATTGCTATATGTATATATGTGTCTGTATAACCAATGTGATTTTGCAGCCTGTACATCAGAAAAATGAGAAATTATACCCCGTTTGATTCAAATGTATGATATGTCAAGATCATTGTATTGTCATGTGTTACTAATTAAAACAAATAAAAGATTAAAAAGAAAAAATAAAAAAAAGAAAAAAAGAAAGGGGTTCTTGAAAACTTTTGGGGTTAAAATGTGTTTATTATCTTGATAATGATGAGGATTTCCTACATATACACATATGTATTTATACAGACATATATTTCTGTGTATATTAACAGCTACTAAAGTGTATAATTTAATATATATTCAGTTAATTGCATCCTAATAAAGGAGAAGGGGGACATTGGAGCCAGACAGGAGGTTTCTTCCTTTTGGAAGGAAGTACAGGCTCAAACTTACCTAGAGGCAAGATAGCACCAGAAATCTATTTTCCACCCATTTAGTTTATGAACACATTCCAGGTTCTGGTTTTCATCTACCTGTGTTTACTTTTTCTATCATTTATACTCCTAAGGATTAAGGGCCTCCTTTTGCTGGGCACTGCTTTTGCAAAAAAAAAAAAATTAGTCCTAAGTCTATAATCTTTCTGTCACCAAAGCCCATCCTCAAAAAACAATAGCATAAGTCTTCAATGAGCAGATGTGTTATTTTAGATGTGAGATTGACCAGGGTGTGTGCAACATGGGAGATCAGACAAGCATGTCCCCGGATAGACAGGACTATAATCCAGCCTCACACAATAGGAGGGAGACAAGTTAGATTTCAGGCTTTCAGGTCCTGCCCTGCAAAATTCATCCCAATAAGTTCCAGTTCTGGCTGTTGAAACAGTGGCACCATCTCCTGATTGTTTTATTTCCTTTTGTCCCTCATGGAAGCACATCCTCTTAGGGTAGATTTCTTAAGAATGCCCCAGGAGCTCAGGTTTCTTGTAATAGAAAATTCCCAGTTAGGTGCTAGCATTCCTTAACTGGACTTGGTGAAGGAAGCTTCTCCTCTATCCCACTGCATGGCTCACAAAATGAATCAAGGAACGACAGAAAGTATCCTCTTTTACTTGTCCTTTGTCTTATGATAATAACAGGCATTTCTGTGAGATTCAGGCAAAGTGTGCAGAGCTCGTTTACATACATTATTTCATTTGATTGTCGCAAGGATTGTCACATGCATACATATAATGATCATGTCTATTGGTGTACTGTCTAAGTATCACCAATGTTTGTAGAGGTGTAGTACCAATTCATGATTTAAGTAAACCCTTTGAAGTTAATATTTATCTGCCTTCCAACTCACAGACTAGGTTGGGGGAATCCTTGGTGTCATTTCATTTGTTTGTTTTGGTAAGCCATTAAAAAAATCCTATGTAGTAAAATTTAAAATTATAGTTAAAAACATGACCATAATTACATTTAATATAGATATGACCATGCGTTCTGCTTCTCACCTGGGAATATGACATGTATCTTCCACTTGGAGGACTGTAGGACAAGTTTCCCAAAATACAGGCTTGCAGAATGGTAAGAAGACTGCCAAGAATACCTCAATGATAAGGTATTTCGAATAAAGAGGAATTTCTGTTTTTCCTTTTTTTTTTTAAAGTATTTTCCCATGCATGGAGCCTTTTTCACACTGGGCCGGGAAATAGGCTCTCAGACGGTGGGGCAGTGTGGGATAAAATGTGGGGTCCTCAGGCAGGGGGTGCTTGTTTTCTACTCAGGAAAGATGGTGGCCTTCCTTCCCCCCAAATCCTTTTCCTAACTTTGCCACACTTGGTTAGCTGCAGATATCCTTTTCACAGCCTTCCACAAGCTGGCAGTATATTTCTACTTCAGAATCGTTTTTTGTATTATGAATCAATCTCAGTATGCAGCAAAGTGACGACAGTCATTGTCTCTGGATGGCGAGATTACAGATGATTCTTTATTTTGTTCCTTTTGCTTATCTGTACTGTCTGGCTTTGCTGCAGTGAATATATATTACCAGTGAATGGAGACATAATAAAAGCAGTTCTAAAGAAGATTCAATTTCATTATTATTTCAAGTAAATAAGACTGGATACACAATCATATAAGCAGTAAGGTCTGAACTTAGTGAAATAGATAACTGATTAGGAGAGAAGACCGGAAGGAAATATGCTAAAATGTTAATAGTTGGCCCTGGGATCAGGCCTGGGCTAGGGTGAGCAAGGGAGGCACTAACAGCATCAAATGTCAGAACAGTGCAAGTGCAGGGTTGGCATGTTAGAGCAAGGGCCTGTTGACATTTTGTGCTCTAGGTTCATTGCTTGCTTCATCCTAGTCTGGGTCCTCAGCCTGGGTGACTGTGATATGAAGAGGTTTGAACTTTTCATTTGTTTACTTATTTTTGGTACCAGGGATTGAACCCAGAGACATTTTACCACTGAACTACATCCACAGACCTTTTTATATTTTGTTTTTTATTTTAAGACAGGATCTCGCTAAGTTGTTGAGGGTGACCTCCAACTTGCAAGCCTCCTGCCTCAGCCTCTTGAGCCTCAGGGATTACAGGCATAAACCATTGCACCTGGCTAGGTTTGAACTCTTTAAATGCCTGTTTTCAAATGATTATTTGATTATGTACCTGTAAAGGAGAGACTCAGTCATTATTTCTCTATTTTCCCCAGTGTTTCAGCAACCAGCTTACTTTATGACTTCTCTCTCCAGTCATGTTCTCATCTGCCAGCATTTAAACTATTTTACCATCAATTATTTGACCTTTTAGCAAAATTCTGACCATGGATCAAGCCAACCAACTGCTTTTTCTGATCCTATGTAAGGGCAGCTTCCAATCTTGACTAGAACTCCATCTCAACACTGCCAGGCAATGCTGTCCTTGTCCTTTGTCCCTTTTCAGCTTCCTTTTCTCTTCCCCATCTGAGTTATTTCAAACCTTCTCCAATCTCTTTATAGTATCTTCCCAAACCACCTCCCTCATTTTTAGTAAATGATTTTGCCATCTCTATCCATCTGGGCCCTGGCTGGAATCAGATGTTCCATCCAAACTGGATAATTAGAGTTTAATGAAGGGAACATAAAGGAAGGCATAGTTACAAGGAAGCTACCATGATATAGTGCAGATCCTGGAGCCAGCAAAGGTGGAGTGTGTTAAATACCCAGCTTTGAAAGGGCTAAGAAAGCAAGTGGTCATCACGACTTGCAGAGGGCAACTTTGTAGAGATGGCTACCCAACTGGAGCTGTAGCCTTTGATAGAGGGAAATAGTGAACCTGAAGCTACACTGTTAAGAGAGGCCCCAGGGAAGTTAATACCCAGGTCTTGCTTGCTTCTCCATCTCCCACTTCAGGCTGGTGCCTCCCATTGGTCAAATCCAATCAGAAGTTTCCTGTAAGTTAATTTCCCATTTACAGAGCAGGTGGGAGAACAGTGCATTTAAGTGCAGAGAAAAATTAAGACCAATGAGTAGAATTTCCCCTCCATTTCTGCATTTCTTTCTCCAATGGAAGTAGTGCCCATCATTCTCTATGAAGCCAGTCTCATGCTCTGAGGGTCACTCATCCTGACATTCCTGCGACCTTGAGTCACCACGAGTCATCCCATCACTCACTTCTGTCTTCAAGATTTGTCTCTTTCCGGTTCCTTCCAACTTTGCATTTCAACATATTTAAGCATCTCCCATATTAAAAGCAAATAACAAAACAAAATAGAACACTTTCTCTCATGACACATTATCCATCTCTTCCACATCACAGAAAAGATCTTTTTTCATTGTATTATTTTTAATAAAGACATGAAAAATAAAGGAATAAAAGAAGTGATATAATCCTACAACATGTGGTATTCACAAATGCATAATCAGGTCTGTAGGAAATTCTAAAGAATGTTAAAAATTCTGTTATAACAAGAAAATTTGGAAATATCAGAAGATACAAAGTTGATATTAAAAAACAAATTGTATGGCAATGTTAGCAGGAATGGCAGTATAAAGAATTCCAAAAATCTACTCTCAAAAAAACAAAACAAATAAACAAACAACACAACAAATAAACAGAAAAAAAGAATGCTAGCCATATTAGTTGAAATCAACTTTCTCAGAAATCTAGAAATAACCCCAAATCTTACAATAGTCCAAAGTATGCTTATTTGAGAGAACAATAGAATCTTTGCAAGAGAAATGGGCTTTGTGTCATTTTTCTCTTGCTCTATTGTCAATCCCTTCTACCCAGTGCTGCAGTATCCTAAAAAACAATCACCCTCACTAATGGTGTTATGGTTTGGAACATACAAGGTCTTGATGGACTGTCTACCCTTGAAAGCATTTTCTTACTTTCTCGCCTCTCATTTGCTCACCGATGAACTATAGACTGGGTCCTGACAAATCTTAAATGACACATGTTTTCATCCTCACTCTATGTAGCTTCTGAAGCATTGGAGTCTAGCTAATTCCCCTTTCTTTCTCTCTTTTTTGTTGAAGGCCGGGGTACTAGAGATTGAACTCAGGGGCACTCGACCACTGAGCCATACCCCCAGCCCTATTTTGTATTTTATTTAGAGACAGGGTCTCACTGAGTTGCTTAGGGCCTTGCCATTGCTGAGGCTGGCTTTGAACCTATGATCCTCCTGTCTCCCGAGCTGTTAGGATTACAGGTGTGTGCTATCGCAACCAGCTGGCTAATTCCTCTCTGAAAACTCCTCATGCTTGACTTCCTATGGAAGGCAGGAAAGTGTAGTCATTAACCAGCATGTTCTCTGGAGTTAGAGAGCCGTAAGGTCAACCCAGCTTTGTGTTCTGGAATATATTGCTTAAACCTTCTGGTATCACTTTCCTTCAGCTGGAAACTGAGATAGTAATATTATATACTATAGAGGATGGGTGGAAATTATATGATCTGTATAAAGAGCTTAGCACAGTTCCTGACACACATACAAATACCCCATAAATGATAGCCATATCCATGTATTCCCAGAATTATGATTTTTTTAAAATTTATTTTTTAGTTGTAGTTGGACACAATACCTTTATTTTATTTATTTATTTTTATGTGGTACTAAGGATTGCATCCAGGGCCTCCTCGCACATGCTAGGCAAGCACTCTACCGCTGAGCCACAACCCCAGCCCAGAATTATGATTTTCAAAAAAATTTTTTATTTTAGTTGTATATGGTCATAATACCTTTGTCTTATTTATTTTTATGTGGTGCTGAGGATTGAACCCGGTGCCTCACACATGCCAGGCAGGTGCTCTACCACTGAGGCACAACCCCAGCCCTGAATTATGATTTTTTAAATCCCTTCTTCTCTTTGTCCATACTGCTTGGCTGAACTCATCAAAAACAACTGCTCTAACAACCATCTATATGCTATTAACTTCCCATTTCTTTCATCCATCTAAATCTCCCTCCTAAGTTCAAGACTGCTAAGTGTCCAGATCCATATGATGTTCCACTGGCATTGCAAACTCCATATGTATGACACCATGCTCATGATCTTCCTGAATCTTTCCATCAGTGCACCTTATCTCAAGGAATAGCACCAATGTTGTCAGCTGCACAAGCCATAAATGGCTTCCTGATGTATTATTCTCTCAGACAGCACCATCTCAGTTCCATCAGTCTACCTCCTACTGTCTGCTCTACTTGTTTGTACATTTTAGATTCCTCCCCTTCTTCTTATCAATGCAATAGTTCCTATGCTCATTTTTATTTTGAGTACTGGGGATTAAACCCAGGGGCACTTGACCACTGAGCCACATCCCCAGCCCCATTTTGTATTTTATTTAGACACAGGGTCTCACTGAGTTGCTTAGTGCCTCACTTTTGCTGAGGCTGACTTTGAACTCACTATCCTCCTGCCTCAGTCTCCTGAGCTGCTGGGATGACAGGCATGCACCACTGCACCCAGCTCCCTCTCATTATTTCTTACCTATCACTATAATTGTATTCAGCTGCTACCAGTCTGCAGCACTACCCTCCCCATCAGTATCCTTACCTGTCAGACGCTCTTTTGAAAATGTGATTCTATAATGCCATTGTTCCCAGGGTCTTCAAGATAAAGTTTAGAATCCTTAGCCCAATATATAAAGTTTGTCATGGTCTGGCTCCTGCATATTTGTTCCTATCTGTCCCGAGTAATCTCCTACCTCTCTCCTAATACCTACTGTACACTTGAGCCATACCAACTATTTTCAGGTCCATCAACTCGCCATGCTCACTTAACAGCTATTGCTGCTAGTGCTGTCACTTTTTTCTCCTTGGAAGATCTTTCTTCCACCTGCCCCTGCCTTGTGCTGCTTCTCCTGACTAGCTCTTTCAAGTCTCAGCTTAAATTTCACCACTTCTGGAATGTTCTTCTAGACCTATTGTTGCACCCACTATGCTGTTTTGTAATATTTGATTTAGTTTGCTCCTCTTTATTAGGAATCAGGAAACTATGGCTTACCTGTTTTTGTAAATAAAGTTGCATTGCCTCACAGCCTTGATCATTCACTTATGTATTATCTGCAGTTGCTTTTGAACTTCAATCAGTGCAGAGAATACCTGGTCCACAAAGTCTAAAGTATTTACTCTCTGGTCCTTTTAAGAGAATGTTTTTGTCAAACTCTGCATTAGGTCAGTGGTTCTCAACTCTGGCTACACAGTGAAACCACCCCCAAAATATCCTGATGCTCAGGTCCCAAGCCTGTTGCCACCAAGAGATTTTGATTTCATTGTGAGGATGCAGCATTGAGAGTTTTTCAAGCCCCTTAGGCGATATGCAGATTTGAGAACTCCTGCAGTATAATGTATATTCTGTGAGTTCTGGAACTGTGTCTTTTCCTTTCATCTTTCCATCTGTAGTTGTAGCACATAAAGGACCTCATGGTGGGTAGTTGCTAACGGATTGTTATAGGAACAGCAGTACAAGAACAGATAACATTTGCTGAGTGTTTACTATGGTCCAGGACTTGTGCCAAGTGCTTTATATACTTAGTCTTGTTTAATTCTCAGAAGAAAACCTCCAAGATATACACTATTGTTGTCCCCATTTTACATATGAGACAATAGATTTTCAAAAAGTTTGGGTGCCTTATTCAAGGTCACACAGCTACTAAGGAACAGAGCTGTGACTTGAAGTCAAGCTGGTATAATTTCAGAACCTGTGTTCTTATTTTTTTCTCTCTCTTTCCAGCTGTGTTGGAGATTAAATCCAGGGCCTCATGCATGCAAAGCAAGCACTGTACCCCTGAGCTACACCCCTAGCACAGAACCTGCAGGGTTGTTTTTTTTTTAATATTTATTTTTTAGTTGTAGTTGGACACAATACCTTTATTTTATTTGTTCATTTATTTTGATGTGGTGCTGGGGAATGAACCCAGGGCCTTATATGTGCTAAGTGAGCACTCTACTCCTGAGCCATAACCCCAGCCCTATAGGTTTTTTTATTGGTTCTTTTTAATTACACATAACATTAGGATTTTTTGGCCAATAACTAGGTTTATTATTATTTGTTCCTTTGTTGCTCATCACAGTATCTCAAAAAATTTCTGAGTTGAATATCTTTTTAATTTTTTAATTTACAGGGCAATTTTATTTTCACTACAAAGACATTTACATCCCAATTCCAAGGGCTTCTTGGCCAATAGGGTTCTGATTCTATGTTAGATTTAATTTACCAAAATTCAGTATGTACACAATTGAATTATATAGATTCAGTTTTTATTCTCTGCTTTTTCCTTTTATTGGATTCATCCTAGCTACATAATAAAATCCAAATTCATTTAATTACTGCAAAAGGTCCTTAACAATCATGTATATTTCTACCATTTCTTCACACAGTAAGTTTAGGATTAATTTTGACATAATCATAAAAGTATAGAATATATCATTTTTTTTTTGTTGTTGTTGTTGTACCAGGGATTGAACCCAGAGGCACTTACCTGCTGAGCCACATTCCCAACCCTATTGTGTATTTTATTTAGAGGCAGAGTCTCACTGAGTCACTTAAGGCCTCACTTTTGCTGAGGCTGGCTTTGAACTTGCGAACCTCCTGCCTCAGCCTCCCAAACCACTGGAATTCCAGAGTGTGCACCACCACACCCAGCAAATTTATGGAATATAATTTGCTCCATTTCAGTCCCCAGTACTTTCCCTTTCTCTCCATTCCTCCCTCCCTCTCAGAATCTGCATTCTAATTAAACCAATATACACTGTCATTTGGAAGAGTCACAAGCAAATTGTTATAGAAGAAACTTTCCACATCTGGTCACTGTTGAGAATGAAGGAGTTGAGACTGTAGGTATAAGGAACTTAAAAAAAAAAAACAGGAACATGGAAAGATCATAATGATAACACAAACAATAATAATAACAATTCAAATTTCTTGAGCACTTACTAGTGTCAGATGCTAGGCAATCATCTTAAATGTATCATCCCCTTTAATCATTACAACTTGGAAAAAAATCCTTTTGCATGGCTGGTAGCCCTAGGTGGGATAACCTAGTGAAGGATTTCAAGCACAGCAAAAAAAGTGAAGAACCCTGCAGGTTTTAGGGCACCAGGAGGTAGCACAGGATGAAGTATGCTAAAGAAAACTATCTACTCTGCAATGTTTATTGGGGTCAGATTTGCCTATATAACAAAATGGCTGCTACTACCACCAATTATCAAATGTCTATTTTATGACAGACAACTAATATATAATTTTATTTATAGAATTTTATATGCATATGAAGTAAGCATTATAATATGCATTTCATACATTTAAAAAAACAGACTTAGAGAGGCTAGGAAAGCTTTTCCAATGTCAGAACCTGCATTCAAAGTCAGGTCTCATTAACTCCAAAGCTTGTGATCCTAGTCACATTATGAGAACATAAATCAGCTACATGTAACAGAATGTTACAATGAAATTAGTTTTATCTCCGCTACAGCTGAGACCTCAACACTAAGGAGGTTTTACAAAGCTGGCCTTTGATTATTAATCTTGCTCTAACATTAAGCATATAAAGGAGGAGCCCACAAAGCAACCCAGAGAGTGAGAGCCACTGGAAACATCTGCTAAATTCAGAGAGCACTAATGCTGGGTTATCATTGCAGCACTCATTGAGCAAGGTCGTTCTTGTCTCCTTAACTCTCTTCTCTGTCCCTGCTATGACCCTTGAAGAAGTCAGAAACTACTGTTAGCTTGGTGGGGAGGAATAGAAGTTCAAGGTGCAGAACTTTTCCCACTGCAGGTCCTAGTTGAGGAAATGGAGGAGATTTAGCTTTGAATGAAGATAAGGGTTTCAATTCCTAAGTGGAGATGGACTCTTTATTGGAAATGGAATGTGGTTTATTAGCTGAAGTGATGATATGTTTTCATTATCTGACAGTGACCAGAAAAGTCAGAGCTAGTGCTGCTTAAGCCAGGGGAGGGATAAAACATGTCTCCCGAATAGGTTTGATTGGCCACTGGGGGAGTCCCACTTATTTAATGAAACAGATCCAGGCAGAAGAGTGCAGAGAACATTCTCTCACTAGGCAGAGGATGGGGATCATGTGGTAGCTGTGTAACTTTGGGTAAGTGGCTTAATCTTACAGACCTTCAGTTTCCTTTTCTGAAACCTGGAGCCTTTACCTGTTTCACAAATGTGTTTGGAGGACATTGTGAGAAAAAAGTGTGAAAGGATTATTAGGGGTGAGAAAAAAGTATGAAAAGATTTTTAGCATGTGAAAAGGTACATACTTCACAGAAAAAAGTGAGAGGATTGAAGGAAAAGTTACTAACACCTATTTCAGGATGACCCTATTAGATACACATATATATGTGTGTGTTTACATATTACTAAGGATTGAGTTACAAATCAATAATATCACTGTGAGATAGTTCATAAGAAAAATGTAGTCCAGTTCTGTTGTTTAGTTTTTCTAAATTTAATTGCTTTCTGCAGTTATATAACCAGCCAGGGCTATTACCACAGTTTCTTGATTTCTCATGTTGTTCAAGATGATTCTAGAAGCAATGCTGGCATCTGTCCCACATCATAAATCACAAGAAGATGTAAACGTGTGAGTGTATTCAAGCAATGTTAGGTGGGGGGAATTGAGCTGAAGTTAATCAATAGTTTTTATGGTACTGGGAACTGAACCAGGACCTTGGGCAGGAATAGGTGAACATTCTACCACTGAGCTACATCGCTAGCCCCTTGGCCAACACTTCTGAAGCCTTTACCAATTGTTTTCTGTGGCATAGTGCTACAGCATTACTGCAAGAAACCATTTATATACAAACAGAGATATAAAAATTGTAGTATATATGTGTATTAAGAATTGTAATGCAAAAAACAAAAACAAAAACAAAAAAGTACATGTATAAAGGCAAAAAAATAGCATTACCTTAGATTAGGTAGAGGGAAGTGAAAGGAGGGGAAGGCAGGGGATGTGGGGATAAGAAAGATAGTAGAATGAAACAGACATTATTACTGTATGTATGTATGTGACTGCATGACCAATGTGATTCTACAATATGTAAACTCAGAAAAATGAGAAATTATATCCCATCTATATATAATATATCAAATTATATAAGTGCATTCTCCTGTCATGTATAACTAATTAAAACAAATAAACATAATTTAAAAAATTTAAAAAAGAAAAACAACTAACAACAAATAATTTTTTTAAAAAAAGAAACATTTAACCTTTGGACTTCAGAAATAATGAATGGTCCTTTTTTTTTTTAAAGAAAGAGTGAGAGAGAGTGAGAGAGAGAGAATTTTAATATTTATTTTTTAGTATTTGGTGGACACAACATCTTTGTCTGTATGTGGTGCTGAGGATCGAACCCCGGGCAGCACGCATGCCAGGCAAGCGCGCTACCACTTGAGCCACATCCCCAGCTCCATGAATGGTCCTTTTCGTCCAGAGTCTCCTTCATTTATAGTCTGCACTTTCCTTCACCTCTGCAGAAAACCCCCATCCAGACCCCCAAAATATGTTTCAGATGTAACTTGTGCTGATATTAAGGCTATGATTTCTCATTACTAAAAATCAGTACAGTTGCAGCAAAATCATGAAACTCACAGCAAAGAACCATCTTATTTGGCTAATGTTCTGGGGAATTGAACTAATAATACCAATTAATTAGTATATTTCTGCCTCATAAACAATTACCAATGGGCACACCAGAAAAATCCTATTTTAAGAAGCTTGAGTAGATATCAGAACATATGAATTATGATGTTTGAAGCATAAGTAATTATTAGATGTATTCTCCATTTTCAGAGAGATGGGAGAATAACAACTATGTTATCCCCAAAGGATTTGCCTTGCTGACCCCAAAGTATGCCCCAGAAACCTGTGTGTGTGGGGGGGGAACATACATTACTATTTTCTTTCTTGTGTAGGTACAGTTGAAAACATCATATGAAATGATTCATATGATTACATATGATTTTCATAGTTTTTATATGCATGTAAAAGCCTCATCTGAAATTTTAGGGCAGTTGGGCTGCCAAAAGATCAGGGTAAAGTAGAGTGCTATTGATATCTTTGTCGATTTCCCAAACTAAGGCACACTAGAAGGAGAAGATGATAGTTATGCCAGTACAGTGATTCACTCCACTTTAAATGGACAAAATCTGAAGCCTCCACAAAGTACCTGGATGCACCTATCTTCTGAAATGACTTCATAGTAAGTTGAGCCTGAGGAGTTTCAGTAAAAAGCATTGCAATACTTTCCCTTGATCAAGGACACACCATGTCTGAAGAGAGTTAATCTGTCTTACCACCATATGGGACAGGTTTGAGTATCACTTCTATTTTACATAGCAGGAAATAGACAGAGGTCAAGACTTGAAGGAAAGATGTTTGAGAAAGTGAACCTCTGATGTTCTCTGCTACTTTGTGACTTAGAGGTAGACATGGGGACATCACAGGCAGATCTAAAAGTGATCCCTTTTCCAAATTCTCTTATGCTTTACCTGTGTCTCTTGCAGTCTTTTGTCCCTCAGGTGTAGTTAGTTTTATGCACTTAATATCTTCTCTCCTAGACCATGCAGGATCTGTGTCTGATCCATTTCTGTAGTCAAAAGTGTCTGGTACCGTGCTTGGAGATTCTTACACAGAATGATAATAATATTTCAATAAATGATGAATAAAAGAGAATCTTGTAGATCCTTTGTGGTTCTCACAGGAATATTCATTTTTTTTTCAGTAAAGTAATGCTATGTTGTTAATTTGCCAAGATGAGGAAATACCTTCATGATGACCATTATGCCAAGTTAAGTATTAAAACATTCTTGCTAAAAAAATTCTACTTATGATATAAATGGCTGGCATTTATATTACCTGCTAAACATGTGCTACGGTTTTTATGTGAATTCTCTCATTTAATCTTTTTTTTGAGAGAGAGAGAGAGAATTTTTTAATATTTATTTTTTAGTGGACACAACATCTTTATTTTATTTTTATGTGGTGCTGAGGATTGAACCAGCACCTCGCACATGCCAGGTGAGTGTGCTATTGCTTGAGCCACATCCCCAGCCCTCTCATTTAATCTTTTTTTTTTAAACAGAGAGAGAGAATTTTAATATTTATTTTTTAGTTTTCAGCAGACACAACATCTTTGTTTGTATGTGGTGCTGAGGATCGAACCCGGGCCGCACGCATGCCAGGCGAGCGCGCTACCGCTTGAGCCACATCCCAGCCCCTCATTTAATCTTAATGACCATCCTTCCACCCTATTTTCTAGATGAGGTAACTGAGGCTCTCGGTGGTTAAAGAACTTTCAAAATCAGACAGTGGAGCTTGAATCTGTAACAGAATCTATCTTTTTGAAAGACTAATGTCTATTCATTAACTACTCTGCTATAAGAGATCTTTAATTTAGATTCTCCGAGGAAACCCATTTCCTTCACTACCTTAGGCAGACCAAACAACCTGTTCTCTTGCCTTGTAAAAACACATCATACACACATATACACACACACACACACACACACACATACATATACGTGCATGCACACTTGCAAGAAGAAGGCGAGAAGTGTCTGACTTCCTGAGAACCCTATTAGCACTTGGAAATAGATTTATGTAGAGCATGAGGGATTTTAATAATCCTTATTGTCTTCCTTCTATATAATCTAACTCTGAAGCAAGTTCCTGGGGAAGGTTATGGAATCTCTTTTTCCCTGATGGTTCTTAAACATTAAAAAGCTAATCTTCTTACTGGAATGCTCAAATTCAATCTTCCCTCAGGTTTTATCTAAATCTGAGAATTTGTATGAATGAACGAATTGTTCATGACCAAATATTGCTTACTCCTTGAAAAAAATCATGATAAAATTAATATTTCCTTCTGAAAGAACAAAACACGTGGAATATTGATAACAAGAAAAAATTATCTGCCCTCAATGAGCATACAATTTACATGAAGAAAATATATAAACCAATTCATCATTTCTACCACTTACAAATATCAGTGAAGTTCCTGTTATACATGAAGCACTGTGAAAGGAAATGAGGGTGATATGGGTGTACAATTCTCAGTGAGAATGTTTTCATAGTCTCATTTGGACATGGGGATTTTCTGGTGATATTTTATTAAAATGCCAGTGTCAAAACAGATGTATCAGACTGGCCTGTGATTCCTTAATATATTGTTTCTGCTATCAAGAAACTTAGAATTATGGAAAAATAAGAGTTGTCACTAGAATACTTCATTCAGCATGGATATTACCTCCTGCTTTTTAAAATCTGTTTTTGTTTTGTAGATATACATGACAGTAGAGTGTATTTTGACATAATATACATACATGGAGTGTACAACCCATTCCAATCAGGATCCCATTCTTATGGTTGAATGTGATCATCTCCTTTTTATAGAAGAGGAAACTGATGCCTGGATAATCATATATTAGATAAGTGACTATATATATGAAAGGATATACTATGGGATTTGATTCACACATTTACAGAAGCTAAAAAGTCCCATTATATGCCACCACTAATATAAGTCCCAGAGTCCAAAAGCCTGAGAATGAGGGGCTCTGATGTCTGAAAGCAGGAGAAGAAAGAAGTTCCAGCTCAAAAACAAAGCAAATTTTCCTTTCCTCTACCTTTTTTTATTTTCTATCTGGACCCTTAACAGGTTGGCTAACTCCCTACCCCATTGATGAAAGCCATCTTCTTTACTTATTCTACTGATTCAAGAAGTACTGCTCCAATTTGCCATGTAGAAAGTCACTCCTGTGCTAGATCTTATTTGAGGCCCAAAGGCCAGATGTAAACACTAACTTTTCTAATTGATCTTCTTTAGTATTCAGTAATCCAAACAAGAGAGTGTCATAGAAAACAATAAAGGAAGCAAATATGGGATACTGGGAACAGGCAAAATGTGCCTTACTGAACTCTGCAACATGGTTCTGTAGCATTTATAGATTGCCACTCTCCAGGACTATTTTGACATCCACTTGTAGTAAGTAAAATGATAACAGGGCCACTAAGATTTCTGTCTCCTGGTGTGTGCAATGCCCTGCACAATCCCCTTAAGTGTGAGTAGAAGCTTGGAATACAATAAGTGATCACTCCCAAGATGATGTTCCAATATATGGTAAGGGAAGATTATTCTGGATGGGCTGACCTGACCAAGTGAACCCTTTAAAAACTGGGTTTATTTTAGGTGGTTGCAGAAGAAGAAGTCAGAGATTTAAAGGTTGAGAAGGATTTTGCAAACCATTATTGCTTTGAAGATGGAGGGGACCACATGACAAGGAACGTGGGCCACCTTAGGAGCTGAAGGTAACCTCTGGCTGACATCCAGGAGGAAACAGAAACTTCAGTCCTAACTCTCAATAAATTAAATTCAACCAATGAGCTGAGTGAGTTTGGAAACAGATTTTTTTTAATGGATTTTCCAGATGAAAATTCAGCTTGGCTGATACCTTGATTTCAGCCTTATGACATTCTGAGCATAGAAGTCATCTGAGGTATGTCCTACAGAACTGTGAGCTAAGAAACAGGTATGAAAAATGAAATTATGGCATTTGCAGGAAAACGAATAGAACTAGAGATCATCATGTTAAGTGAAATAAGTAAAACTCAGAAGGTTAAGAGTGGTATGTTTTCTCTTATATGCAGGAGTTAGAGAGGAAAAAAGATAAAACAAAGGTGGGGGTGGATCTCCTAAAAATCAAAGGGAGATTCAGAGGAGGAAAGGGACCAAAGGGTGGGAGGTAGGGAGAAAAGTGGGAATTGCTGGGGAGTGATACTGGCTAAATTATGTCATTATTTTACGTGCATGTATGAATATGTAACAACAAATCCCATCAATATGTATAAGTATATTGCACTAATAAAAATGTGGAAAAAAAAGAAATATGTATGATTTTTAAGTCACCATAGTTGTGTCAATTTTTAATGCAGCAATGTAAAACTAATGGTTCTTCTCTTCTGGGACACTTTCCCCGATTAATCCCAGTTTAACTGGTGGTGACCTGAAAAATAGGACCCATCTGTTAAATATCACCATGGACCTCACTGCTTCAAGCAGGGCCTAATACAACAAAAAACACTCAATAGATTGAATTGTCTGACTAAAAGTATCACAGAGTAAACATTCCCTTTAAAAATAAGTTTTTGCTTTATCAAATTATAGAAGTGCTTCTGGATTGTGAATGAGTGAATAGATTGTTGAGTATCTCTTGCACTTAAAGTGAGAGAATGTCTGCATAGGTAATCAACTATTTTGCAGAGTGAGGCAACCTGTAAGTATGCTTGCATTGTATAGTCCAAACACTACCAAGATATCTGATGGTAGTTCTGCTCTCTGGGCTACTTAGACAAGTTTTATTTACCCTGGATGATAAAAGATATGCATAATTCAAACAAGCTTCTCCATTATGGATTTGGTCATCTGGATCTTTCACTGGTTTTCCTGAGATATGCAAGTTAATCATACCTCTTTATCTTCTTCTTATGTCAATAATTATACAAACAGCACAGTAAATTTCTCCTGCACTGAACAGAATTTGGGAATGTATGCCTATTATGGTTTAGCTATGAGTTGTCACCCAAAAGTCATGTGTGAGACAATGCAAGAAAGTTTAGAGGTAAAATGATTAGGTAATGGAAGCCTTAACCTAATCAGTACATTAATCTCTAGTAGGGATTAACTGGGTGGTAACTTTAGGCAGGTAGGGTGTGGCTGGAGAAGATGGGTCATTGGGGGATCTGCTTTTGGAGTTTATATCTTGTCTCTGGTGAGTGGAGCTTCCTGGTGAAATGTCCCAAGCTGCCTTCCTCCACCACACTTTTCCTCCATGATGTTCTGCCTCATCTCTGGCCCAGAGCAATGGAGGTGGCTGTCTGTAGACTGAGACCTCTAAAACTGTGAGCCCCCAACTAAACTTTTTGTCCTCTAAAAGTGTTCTTGTCTGGTCTTTTGGTCACAGCAGTGAAACATCTGATTAGAACAATGTCTAAAGGGGATAATATAAACATAAATACTGGAGGATGATTAAGACTTTATAGTCTGCTTCAAACATGTGACTGGCAATGACTTATTTTACAAGTACATACAAATATACATAAGTGTATATATGTGTATATGCCTTACACACACACACACACACACACACACACACATACTTTAGAGTTTGTTAAACTCTTTCCTGTTTGTTGAGTTATTTGAGCTTCACAACTCTCTGGGGCATACAAGACCGAGATTCATATCTCCATTTGTAAATGAGGAAATTGAGGCTGAATGAAATCATTTGCCCAAGTTCACACAACAAATCAGAGAAACTGCTGAGGGAGCCAGATCCCCCATGTCTACTGATGCTGCCTATAATAATTACTTGGGTATCATTCTCATGAGTTTTTTATGAATTCCTGGATTTGCTCATGGGATCAATTTATATTTCTTGGCTAACTGAAAGCCCTTTAAAATGCTTTAATTACTTTTGTAGTCAAACCTGAGGATCAAACCCAGGACATGCTAGATAAGTGCTGTACACTAAAGCTACACCTTCAGCCCCTTAAGTGAATTTAAAGTCAAATAATGGTCCTAACCAAAGATGTGAAAGGTTAACTTCATCTCATATCATTGGTGTAACAAATTTTTGAACACCTGCAATGGGCATTATTCTTGGCTCCAGTGACATAGTGGCAAACAACACAGTCAAGGCCCCTTCCTTCTAGAGGTTTCATCACTCAGTCATTCACTGAGTTACATAGAATTTCTGCCACTGACATCAGCAAAGGAGACCACAGTCCTTTCTCCTTGACTTTTAGGTAGAAGCAGTTTCTTCTGGAAGTGGGAAATATTTTCTCTTATATACAAGAGACTTTAAAGTTTATATGCCGTAACTATTTTTCATAAAGGCATAAGGGAATATCTTCCTGAGGTATCCCATCAAAAAAAAAAAAAAAAAAAAAACAGTTCTCCAAATTGCTGCTACTAAGTCCTACCACATCTAAATCAGATTAAGTATATTCCTGGAAGCTGACAGAGAACCTTCAGGTCCCAATGTCATATGAACAACAGCATCCCTAACACTATGCTGAAGGGACACTGTTGCACAGTAAGAAGCACTGTGGACCCCTCAGCCAGGATGCCAGTCTGTGTTAATTGGAATAATGAATATTAGCTGTTGCAGTGGACAATTATCCCTACCCTTAATCAGTGTTGTAACACAAGAAAGGTCATGTTATAGTCTAGTGAAGCTCAAGTAGATCTCTTTGCAACTTTCCTCCAAGGGACTCAGAGATCCTGGCTACTTCAATAGTGCAATGCCTTGATATCAAAGAGTTTAGCCTCAGCCACGTGGGTGAAGAAGAGAGCACCTTTTAAAACTTCCTTGGACTGAAAATAACATATCATAGCAGCTCTCATTCCCCATGGTAAGAACTTACAGTGACCCTCCAAGAAGGGATGGGAAATGTACTCTTACTTGCTGCTCAGGAAGATCAAATAGGTTGACAAACATAGCATGCCTTTGCCACATGTCCCATGGGAGGAAGTGAATTTCCCATCCATTTTTCATTGTGGACTGGTTTTATTCAGAGATTTTTTTGCCACTCAAGTTACTCCCAAGGCAAATAAAGAGAATATAGCCCTGGAATGGAACTGACCTCCAAAGACACCAAGAATGGTGACAGCTACTTTTTCTGGGGCTCACTCAGGGGTTGCCACGTCTTCTGCTTGGAGTATCTGTTTCCCCTTGCATAGTTGCTCCATTTACCTCTCTAGCAATCTGATTTCATAACAATTTCATCTTGTACATATTATACAAAGGCCTTTCCAGCCCTAAGTCTCCCTGATGATTTTTCAGCTTAGTTGTCCTGAAAATTTAAGTTTAAAAGGAGCTAAACCAATAGAGTTATATCTAAATTCGTGAAGATATAACTCTATTAGTTTAGCTCATTTTTGTTTTCAAATCAGTCAATCCAAGCCACTTAGCTCCATAGTCAGACTTCATATAAGCCACCATTGGTCTCATGGCCCACCCCTGATCACATATCATATATCCAGGAAATCCTTCAACAAGGCTATGGAACATCCAAGGCTGTGAGCATGGCAGACAATGACTGACATTTAGTATAATGATGTCTGCAGAACAATACGTCTATCTAACTATAGGACAGAAAGTTCCTTAGTGCCATAGTCATTCAAGGCCAGCAGAGTATCCCAAAATTAGCTGGTGGGCATATTGTGTATTAGCTCACTTAGTCTCCTTTTGATGCACCTTTTTATACTATATAGTTTGCAAAGCTAGAAACTCCATTGCCAAGTCTGTCTGGTAGTTGGGAGTCTGGATGCAAAACATATTATTCTCCAGCTGGATGCACTTGCTTGGATTTTTGAAGGCAGAAGTGAAATATAGACTATGTTGTCACCATTTTAGTTGTTTTCTGCTGGCAAACTCAGTCTCAGAGGTGTGCAATTTTTCTGAACTGGTGGCCTGTGTCCATTCTTTCATTTTATTGGTATTGATAAAAAGTTGCAACAGACACACTGGTCAAAGTCCATGTCCTATTATCCAGTCACCATCTCTGTGGAAGCCAAGAGGCAGTTATGGTACAAGGAGTAGCAGTGGTTGCTTCTGGATTCCATCTGCCTTGACTCCTGGAGCGTGGCTAAAGTAGTATGTTCTTGAATTTCATGACTCCACAAGTGGCCTTAGAAATAGCAGTTCTTCAGATGGGTCAGTTCTATCATGTCCTAGGAATAAGTTTTCTATGTTCAGCATGGAGCCCACTCCTTTATCCCTTCAAATAATTTAAAGTATGAATTCCTTCTATTAAGTGATTTCTGATTAGGAAATATTTCTTTGTTTTTTGTTTTTATTTTTTAGTACCAGGAATTGAACCCAGGGGCACTTTACCACTGAGCCACATCTCTAACCCTTTTTAATATTTTATTTAGAGACAGGGTCTCACCAAGTTGCTTCAGGCCTTGGTAAGTTGCTGAGGTTTGCTTTGAACTCTCAATCCTCCTGCCTTAGCCTCCCAAGCTGCTGGGATTACAGGGATTACACCACTGTGCCTGGCCTAGAAAATGTTGAGTGATGTTTGTTTCTTGTGCTGAATCCTGACTGATATACCAACCTATGTTCTGCCCCCCAAGGAGTGATGAAAAATAGAGGAGACTGAAAACGAGAGAGCCTTCATCAACCAGCTTTCTGAATGTGAGATTCTGGTAAAAAGTTTACAACTGGAAGGTGCCTATGCACCATCCCCCTACCTCTGACATCCAAAAAATGCAAGCAGTTTCATTAATAACCAAAGGGGCTTTGTCAAAAAGTGTGCTGCAGTCAATTTCAAAGTTTAAAAAAGTTGATTTTAGATTCAACTCAGCAAACAGTGATCAAGTGCCTCTTCTTTGCCCAGCATTGCCCTGGTGGTGAATGAAGCAAAGATAAATAAAAATTGGTCTCTGTTCTCTGAGAATGTACTGCCTTTGTGTTGGGAAGAATACTATAAGGCTATTCATGATAAATACCAAAGAAGAGTTCTAGAAAAAATGCAATGGAAGCACAAAGGATTAGAAAAAGAGCTAAAGTCTGTCTAAGGTAGGACAGAGGATTAGTCCTAGATGAGGTGTCAGCTAAGCTGTGTCTTGAAAGATGAGTGGGATTTTGTCAGGGGGAATAACACTATCCTTCCATGAAATCCACTAAACCCAATCTTCACTTTTAAAAAAATTCTATACGAGTATTTTTTTCACTTTGTGTGTTCTTCTTACCTTTACTTTTTCCACTGAAAGTGCATGTAAGCCACATCTACATCTTGGAGCAAGCAGGGGATGAAAAAATCATGGAGATGAACAGCACTGTGGAATTTGTGAATGGGTACTAGCAGTCCATGATGGGGAGACTTATTAAAGCTAAGTACTTGCTGAAATTACTTCCTATCAGTGAGACAAGATGTAATCAAGTTAAAGAATACAGGCCTTGGGCAAAATAACAAGGAAAGAAACCATGTGTGGAAATTATTTTCTGGGGGCCTCACAACAAATCAAAAGATATTCTAGGAGGAACAGGATGATGCAGCTGAAGAAGCAGGGGGCATGAAGGCCCAGAGAACTTAAATGCTGGTCTTTACTCTGACATCCATCAGGACTGTGATTTCTAAGAGCCACTTACTTCCTCTTGCTAACATTTAATGATTTATTTATTTGTCTTTGGACAACAGAATAGGGATCAAATGCAGCCAGCAAACACTGGGCGAGATTCCAGAAGCCTTCAAACTAAAACTTTAGAGGCTCTAAAATAAGTTTTACACCAATCCTTACCATTTCTACCTTCTCTAAGAATGAGTAGCCTAGGAATTTGTTTTATGAAAACTTTTCCCTCATTGAAACCCCAGTCTGAAGAATTCAGTATGTGGATCACCACCAACTAGATCCTGCTTAATCTGTGTAAACATTTCAAACTCTTGGTAATGCCATGTCTTCAATTGTTAAATGGCAACAGCAAAACAGGCATGGAAAATGGCATCTCAGGTGGAAAACCAGATTCAGAAAGCTCTGGTGATTTCCCTAAAGTCAAATAGCTAGTAATTGGTAGGGTTGGTCCCAGAATTAGATTTTCATACCAGAGGCCAAATTCTTAGTCACTACCTAAATAATGCGAAAATAACCAAACTGCTGAATCTTTGTGACTTGTTGAGGTGTCATTAGTTGACATTCCCACTTTTTAAGAGGAAGAGTGAGACTCATGAACTTCATACAAGTTTTTTTTATCACTGTGTAACAAATTATCATAAATTTAGTGGTTTAAAAAAACATTTGTTAATTATCTCACATTTCTCATGGGTCAGCAAACTGGGGACAGATTAGCTGGGTTCTCTGTTCATGGTTTCACAAGGCTGCAATGAAGGTATTGGCCAGGGTTGGCTCTCAAGTATGGAGGTCCTTTTCCAAGTTCATATGGTTGCTGGCAGAGTTTCTTTTTCTGCAACAGTAAAACTCAGAGCAGCTTCTTCTTCAAGGCCAGCAGTAGAGAGAATTTTTTACTATCATGAAGTTCAACCAACTTTTCCAACTGAAGTTTTCTATGTTTTTATCACAGGCACAAATTATTTAATTATCTTTCCAGTCATAATTGCAATTACTGTTTTTAGCGAGAACTAAAAACAACAGCTGTGCTTTTGTTGCCTTTTAACAATTTAGGACATGAAGTTACAGAAACAAGTGCTAACAGAAATCCTACCTACTTTCAGGGCCATTGAAAGGATTAAATTAAAACAAAGTCAGAGAGAAGGAATAGGTTGTAGTGTTGTGCAGCACAGTGGGGTGACTATTCATAATAACCTATTGTGTTTTTTATGAAGAACTAGAACAGAGTAGCATGAAGTCTCCAAATATAAAGAAATAACAAGGAGATAGAAGGGATCATTACTCTGATTTGATCAGTACACATTCTATACATGTGTTGAAATATTGTCATGTACCCCACAAATTTGTCTAATTATTATGTCAGTTTTCAAAAGGTTAAATTAAATTCAATAATTTTGTGAATCCTGCCCCCTGTCACAGTAGCATGTACCAAGAAGGTTCTTTTTTTTTTTTTTTTTTTTTTTTTTTTTTTTTTTTTTTATCTTTTTTTTTTAATTTTTTATTGTGGGTTGTTCAAAACATTACAAATTTCTTGACATATCATATTCCACACTTTGATTCAAGTGGGTTATGAACTCCCACCTTCACCCCATACACAGATTGCAGAATCACATCAGTTACACATCCATTGATTTACATATTGCCATACTAGTGTCTGTTGTGCTCCGCTGCCTTTCCCATCCTCCACCCTCCCCCCTCCCCACCTCTCCCCTCCCCTCCCCTCCTCTCTCTCTACCCCCTCCACTGTATAACCCTGAGGGTCTCCTTCCATTACCATGCAATTTCCCTTCTCTCTCCCTTTCCCTCCCACCTCTCATCCCTGCTAAATGTTAATCTTCTTCTCCTGCTCTTCGTCCCTACTCTGATCTTAGTTACTCTCCTTATATCAAAGAAGACATTTGGCATTTGTTTTTTAGGGATTGGCTAGCTTCACTTAGCATAATCTGCTCTAATGCCATCCATTTCCCTGTAAATTCTATGATTTTGTCATTTTTTAATGCAGAGTAATACTCCATTGTGTATAAATGCCACATTTTTTTAATCCATTCGTCTATTGAAGGGCATCTAGGTTGGTTCCACAGTCTTGCTATTGTGAACTGTGCTGCTATGAACATCGATGTAGCAGTGTCCCTGTAGCATGCTCTTTTTAGGTCTTTAGGGAATAGACCAAGAAGGGGAATAGCTGGGTCAAATGGTGGCTCCATTCCCAGCTTTCCAAGAAATCTCCATACTGCTTTCCAAATTGGCTGCACCAATCTGCAGTCCCACCAGCAATGAACAAGTGTACCCTTTTCCCCACATCCTCGCCAGCACTTGTTGTTGTTTGACTTCATAATGGCTGCCAATCTTACTGGAGTGAGATGGTATCTTAGGGTGGTTTTGATTTGCATTTCTCTGACAGCTAGAGATGTTGAGCATTTTTTCATGTACTTGTTGATTGACTGTATGTCTTCCTCTGAGAAGTGTCTGTTCAGGTCCTTGGCCCATTTGTTGATTGGGTTGTTTGTTCTCTTATTGTCTAATTTTTTGAGTTCTTTGTATACTCTGGATATTAGGGCTCTATCTGAAGTGTGAGGAGTAAAGATTTGTTCCCAGGGTGTAGGCTCCCTATTTACCTCTCTTATTGTTTCTTTTGCTGAGAAAAAACTTTTAGTTTGAGTAAGTCCCATTTGTTGATTCTAGTTATTAACTTTTGTGCTATGGGTGTCCTATTGAGGAATTTGGAGCCCAACCCCACCGACTGTAGATCGTAGCCAACTTTTTCTTCTATCAGACGGCGCGTCTCTGATTTGATATCAAGCTCCTTGATCCATTTTGAATTCACTTTTGTGCATGGCGAGAGAAAGGGATTCAGTTTCATTTTGTTGCATATGGATTTCCAGTTTTCCCAGCACCATTTGTTGAAGATGCTATCCTTCCTCCATTGCATGCTTTTAGCCCCTTTATCAAATATAAGATAGTTGTAGTTTTGTGGATTGGTTTCTGTGTCCTCTATTCTGTACCATTGGTCCACCCGCCTGTTTTGGTACCAGTACCATGCTGTTTTTGTTACTATTGCTCTGTAGTATAGTTTGAAGTCTGGTATCGCTATACCGCCTGATTCGCACTTCGTGCTTAGCATTGTTTTTGCTATTCTGGGTCTTTTATTTTTCCATATGAATTTCATGATTGCTTTCTCTATTTCTACAAGAAATGCTGTTGGGATTTTGATTGGCATTGCATTAAACCTATAGAGAACTTTTGGTAATATCGCCATTTTGATGATGTTAGTTCTGCCTATCCATGAACAGGGTATATTTTTCCATCTTCTAAGATCTTCTTCTATTTCTCTCTTTAGGGTTCTGTAGTTTTCATTGTATAAGTCTTTCACCTCTTTTGTTAGGTTGATTCCCAAGTATTTTATTTTTTTTGAGGATATTGTGAATGGAGTGGTTGTCCTCATTTCCATTTCAGAGGATTTGTCGCTGATATACAGGAATGCCTTTGATTTATGCGTGTTGATTTTATATCCTGCCACTTTGCTGAATTCATTTATTAGCTCTAATAGTTTCTTTGTAGAGCCTTTTGGGTCTGCTAGTTATAGAATCATATCATCTGCAAATAGTGATAATTTAAGTTCTTCTTTTCCTATTTTTATGCCTTTAATTTCTTTCGTCTGTCTAATTGCTCTGGCCAGTGTTTCAAGGACTATGTTGAACAGAAGTGGAGAGAGAGGGCATCCCTGTCTTGTTCCAGATTTTAGAGGGAATGCCTTCAGTTTTTCTCCATTCAGAATGAATGCTAGCCTGAGGCTTAGCATAGATTGCTTTTACAATATTGAGGTATGTTCCTGTTATCCCTAGTTTTTCTAGAGTTTTGAACATAAAGGGATGCTGTACTTTGTCGAATGCTTTTTCCGCATCTATCGAGATGATCATATGGTTCTTATTTTTAAGTCTATTGATGTGGTGAATAACATTTATTGATTTCCGTATATTGAACCAGCCTTGCATCCCAGGGATGAATCCTACTTGATCATGGTGCACAATTTTTTTGATATGTTTTTGTATCCGATTCACCAGAATTTTATTGAGGATTTTTGCATCTAGGTTCATTAGAGATATTGGTCTGTAGTTTTCTTTCTTTGAAGTGTCTTTGTCTGGTTTAGGTATCAGGGTGATGTTGGCCTCATAGAATGAATTTGGGAGTTCTCCCTCTTTTTCTATTTCCTGAAGTAGCTTGGAAAGTATTGGTATTAGTTCTTCTTTAAAGGTTTTGTAAAATTCTGCTGTATACCCATCCGGTCCTGGGCTTTTCTTAGTTGGTAGTCTTTTGATGGTTTCTTCTATTTCCTCAATTGATATTGGTCTGTTTAGGTTGTCTATATCCTCCTGACTCAATCTGGGCAGATCATATGACTTAAGAAATTTATCTATGCCTTCATTATCTTCTAATTTATTGGAGTATAAGGATTCAAAATAGTTTTTGATTATCTTCTGTATTTCTGAAGTGTCTGTTGTGATATTGCCTTTTTCATCCCGTATGCTAGTAATTTGAGTTCTCTCTCTTCTTCTCTTCGCTAGCATCGCTAAGGGTCTGTCGATTTTGTTTATTTTTTCAAAGAACCAACTTTTAGTTTTGTCAATTTTTTCAATTGTTTCTTTTGTTTCGATTTCATTAATTTCAGCTCTGATTTTAATCATTTCTTGCCTTCTACTTCTTTTGCTGTTGTTTTGCTCTTCTTTTTCAAGGATTTTGAGATGAAGTATGAGATCATTTATTTGTTGGTTTTTTCTGTTTTTTAAGGAATGAACTCCAAGCAATGTATTTTCCTCTTAGAACTGCTTTCAATGTGTCCCATAGATTCCGATATGTTGTGTCTGTGTTTTCATTTATCTCTAAGAATTTTTTAATTTCCTCCTTGATGTCTTCTATAACCCATTGATCATTCAGTAACCTATTGTTCATTCTCCAAGTGATGTATGCTTTTTCCTCCCTTCTTTTATTGTTGATTTTCAGTTTCATTCCATTATGATCAGATAAGATGCATGGTATTATCTCTACTCCTTTATATTGTCTAAGAGTTTCCCTGTGACATAATATATGATCTATTTTTGAGAAGGATCCATGTGCTGCTGAGAAAAAAGTGTAACTGCTTGATGTTGGGTGGTATACTCTATATATGTCAATTAGGTCTAGGTTATTAATAGTGTTATTGAGTTCTATAGTTTCCTTATTCAACTTTTGTTTGGAAGATCTGTCCAGTGGCAAGAGAGGTGTGTTGAAGTCTCCCATGATTATTGTATGGTGGTCTATTAGACTCTTGAACTTGAGAAGAGTTTGTTTGATGAACATAGCTGCACCATTGTTTGGGGCATAAATATTTATGATTGTTATGTCTTGTTGGTGTATGGTTCCCTTAAGCAGTATGTAATGTCCCTCTTTATCCCTTTTGATTAACTTTGGCTTGAAATCTATTTTATTTGATGTGAGTATGGACACTCCTGCTTGTTTCCGAAGTCCATATGAGTGATATGATTTTTCCCAACCTTTCACCTTCAGCCTATGTATGTCTTTTCCTATCAAATGCGTCTCCTGTAGGCAGCATATTGTTGGGTCTTGTTTTGTGATCCATTCTACTAACCTGTGTCTCTTAATTGGTGAGTTTAAGCCATTAACATTTAGGGTTATTATTGAGATATGGGTTGTTCTTCCAGCCATATTTGTTTATTTCTGTTACTAAACATGGTTTGTTTTCCTCTTTGATTATTTCCCCCCCCCTTTACTGTCCTACTTCCCACTGTTGGTTTTCATTGTTATTTTCCATTTCCTCTTCCTGTAATGTTTTGCCAAGGATGTTTTGAAGAGATGGTTTTCTAGCTGCGAATTCTTTAAACTTTTGTTTACCGTGGAAGGTTTTAATTTCATCTTCCATCCTGAAGCTTAATTTCGCCGGATACACAATTCTTGGTTGGAACCCATTTTCTTTCAGTGTTTGAAATATATTATTCCAGGATCTTCTAGCTTTCAGAGTCTGTGTTGAAAGATCAGCTGTTATCCTGATTGTCTTACCCCTATATGTAATCTGCTTCCTTTCTCTTGTAGCTTTTAAAATTCTCTCCTTATTCTGTATGTTGGGCATCTTCATTATAATGTGTCTAGGTGTGGATCTCTTATGATTTTGCACATTCGGCGTCCTGTAGGCTTCTAGGATTTGGGATTCTGTCTCATTCTTCAGGTCTGGGAAGTTTTCTCGTATTATTTCATTGAATAGATTGCTCATTCCTTTGGTATGGAGTTCTATACCTTCCTGTATCCCAATGACTCTTAAGTTTGGTCTCTTAATATTATCCCATATTTCTTGGATGTTCTGCTCATGGTTTCTTAACAGTCTTGCTGAGCTGTCTATGTTCTTTTCAAGTTGAAATACTTTGTCTTCATTGTCTGATGTTCTATCTTCTAAGTGTTCTACTCTGCTGGTAGTATTCTCCATTGAGTTTTTAAGTTGGTTTATTGCTTCCTGCATTTCTAGGATTTCTGTTTGTTTGTTTTTTATAACCTCTATCTCCCTGTATAGTTGATCCTTTGCTTCCTGGATTTGTTTGTGTAATTCATTGTCGAAGTGATCTTTCATTGTCTGATTTTGCTGTCTAATGTCTTCCTTGATACTCCAGATCATCTGAAGCATGTATATCCTGAATTCTTTATCTGACATTCCATCTGCTGCAGCTGTTACCTCTTCTAAAGTTGAGTTGACCTGCATTGCTTGTGTTCCTTTCTTTCCTTGTCTTTTCATACTGCTTGCGTATCTTTCCTGCAGGCGCGGGCGGCGGCTCTGCTCTCTCCTTATTCCAATTGGGGTGTCATGGCTACCACGCCGGCAGGTCACTGGGCCTGTTCTGGGCGCTGGCGGTGGCTCTGTTCTGCCACTACTCCAATTGGGGTGACAAGTGTACCACGCCGGCAGGCCACCGGGCCTGATCCGCCGGTCGGTTGCAGGTTTGCCTACCCTGCAGGCGCGGGCGGCGGCTCTACTCTGCCCCTACTCCAAATGGGGTGACGTGTCTGTCGTACCGGCAGGCCACTGGGCCTGTCCCACTGGTCGGTCGCAGGTCTGCCCACCTTTCGGGCACGGGTGGAGGCTCTGTTCTGCCTCTATTCCAATTGGGGTGTCGTGACTACCCCGCCTGCAGGACGCTGGGCCTGTTCCTGGCACGGGCGGTGACTCTGCTCTGCCCCTACTCCAATTAGGGTTGTGTGTGTACCACGCCGCCAGGCTCCTGGGCCTGATCCACCGGACTGTTGCAGGTCTGCCTACCTTGGAGGCGCAGGCTGCGGATCTGCCCTGCCCCTCCTACCACGCCTGCGGACCCCTGGGCCTGATCTGCAGGTTGGTCACAGGTCTGCTCACCCTGCGGGCACGGGTGGCGGTTCCGCTCCGCGCCCACTCCAATTGGGGTCACGTGACCACCACCCCGGCAGGGCCTGATCCGGGCGTGGGAGAAGGATCTGCTCTGCCCCTACTCCCGTTGGGGTGACGTGTGTACCACACTGGCAGGCCACTGGGCCTGACCCGCCAGGCTGTCACAGGTCTGTTTACCTTGCAAGCGCGAAGGGCGGCTCTGCCCTGCCCCTCCTACCACGCCCATGTACCACTGGGTCGTGGGTCTGCCCACCTTGCGGGTGCAGGTGGCGGCTCCGCTCCGCCCCCTCTCCAATTGGGGTCACGCGGTCACCACGCTGGCGAGCCGCTGGGCCTGCTCCGGGCGCTGGCGGCGGCCTGGCTCCTCCCGTCTGGCTCGACGACAAATTGAGGAGACTCGGGTGACTGTGCCTCACCCCCCCTACCAGGAGACCAACTGTTTATGTCACCGCTGGTATTGATGAAGTTCTCTCCTCCGCCGCTTTCTGATGACATCAGATCTCTGCCATGTTGGTATCCTATGCGAATGGCAGCATTTTGTTCCCCTTGCCGGGCAACCAAAGCAACGGGTGAGTCCTGACCAGCCCTCAGCAGGACCCGGACCGAGAAGCAGTTTCCGCGGGCTCCTAGCCCCGGGCCAGGGCAGTTCCGGGAGCCGGAACTCGGCCGCTCCGTGCTCGGTGTAAGCTCCTATAAGGGTAGGCTCCAAGAAGCAGTCCCCGCGGGCTCAGTTCCGGGAGCCGGAATTCGGCCGCTTAGTGCTTGGTGTATGCTCTGATAGGAGCAGGGTCCAAGAAGCAGCCTCCGCAGGCTCCGCAGCCCTGGGCCAGGGCGGTTCCGGGGACGGTTCCGGGAGCCGGAACTCGGCCGCCCCGTGCTCGGTGTTCGCTCCAATAAGATCAGGTTCTAAGAAGCACCCAGGCACTGAACCCTAGCAATCTGTCTGCAAGCCGCAGGCGAATGGCAGCCTCAAATTACCTGATCTATGGCTGAATGAGCTGCGGTCAGTCGAAAACAGGTGTGGTGATGTCAGCTTTCCAACATGGTGGCTGCTGGCCTCCTCTGTGGTCTGACCGGTGTGGAGAACCGAGATGGACCGCTTCCTTCCCCCGTCTCGAACCCAGAATTCAGCCCTGAGTACGGTGCTTGCACGGCTGGCAGAAACTGCAGCGCTGTATCCCTGCGTCGCTATCTCCTCGTTTCCCAGCGCGCGCTGCAGACTCTAGCCGCGGGGCGATTTGCTGAATAAGCAGTGTTACCCTCCGTTCGACAAACCTCTCGCGTTTGAGTCCCCGTAGCCGATCCTCGTGCGATGGAAATCCTTCCTCCAGGTTCCGGAGCACCCCACTATTGCTGGAAATTCCTAACAAGATATCCTTTAGCCGTCCTGACTTGTCATACTCCCACACAGTGAAGCAGCACACGGGGGCAATGCACTCCCCTCGCCTCCATCTTCCTTCTCCAAGCTCTTATTAGATAATTTGAATGCTAAAATAAGTTAGATGATAAGATCCCTTTTGTTTGCATAATAATAGTTACCACTCCATCTCCTCCCCTTCTCTGTGTATTTTTATGAAGAGACATGGAACGATTCTCAGGTCTTTATAGATTCCTATATATTCACTCCTTTTCTTCCTCTTGGTTTTCTTCTCTTATATATATGACCACTCCCCAGCCTTATCTTATTTGATTGTCACAACGCAGGTGCACACAAAGGGAGTTGTGTGGATGAATACTCCAATTAACAAAAAGAGCTCAGAAGAAGCATATTGTTGTGTGTGTGTGTTATGTATTCAGTCACTATAACTGCAGAGGAAAGAAAGAGAAACTCTAAGACAATGTAATTCATGAGTCAAACCCAGTAAATCTATTTCTACCTCACAAATAAATGTTAACAAAATCAAATTTAGCTAGAGGAATTTGACACAGTTTGTTTTTTGATTGTTTATTTGGCTACTGCCAAAACCAAATTAATTATAGTCATTTCAAAAGTATTTCAGCACAATTCAATGCATGGCTGGATTTTATCATATCACATAAGGCAATGACACTTTCTATTAATTCTTGTCTATACCGATCCTTGTACCATCCAGCCTTGTATCAGTCAGATGGAAGGGCCTGACCCAAATGTGGACTGTTCTTGTAACTGGCAAATTCAATTATGTGAAGTTGCTCCATGTTTTCTTTCCTTAACCTGCCTTGTTTGCTGACTGGCTCAACCCCCTTAAAAGCCCAGCCAGACCTCAGGGAGAGAGTTCCATGGTAGGATGTGATATGAGTGTTGCCTAATTCCATCCATGCCAAGAGGCAGTTTTAATAATGCAGATATTATAGGGTATACTTTGAGGATCCAGTTATTTAGTCACCCCAAAAATGCACCTCAAGAACCAGAAGAATCTGTATTTCTTATTATTTGGATCTGTAATGTCCCCCAAAAGTTCATGTGTTGAAGGCTTGGCCCCCAGTGTAGCAATGTTCAGAGGTGGGGTTTTGGGAAAGTGATTGGATCATGGGGGCTCTGACCTCTTCAGTGGGTTAATCCATTTGATGCATTAGCAATTTGAACAGACTACTGGGAGAAGGTAGAAACTATAGGCAATTGGGACATGGCTGGAAGAATTAGATCACTGGGGGCATGCCCAAGATATAAAGGGCTACATCTCATCCCTACCTGCTCCCCCTCCTTTCTTTTTCCTGGCTTCCATGAACTGAGCAACTATCTTCACCTCTTCCCTTTGCCACACACCCAAAGCAATTGAGCCAGCTGACCTTAGACTGAACCTTCTGAAACCAGGAGCCAAAATAAATGTTTCCTCATTTAAGTTGTTCTTGTCATGCATTTTGGTTACAGATATGAAAAGGTAACACATCCATGTTGATGCAGTTGAGCATAAAACTTGCCCATTTCTGTTTCCGCTTGAACACATCACATAGAACTTAACACCATCATGTATAGCTTTCAGTTTTCCTTAACCTGCCTTGCTTGCTGAAAAGCAAGGATGACAGTTAGGAATTTGTCCTGCAAAGTATTTTCATTATCGTCTTAATAATGGTCATCTATCAAAGTGTCTGTTATGGTTTCAATGTGAGGTATCCCCAAAAAGCTCACATGTGAGACAATGCAAGAGGTTTGGAGGAGAAATTGTTGGGTTATGAGAGCCTTAACCCAATCGGTGAGTTAGTCACATGATGGGATTAACTTAGTGGTAACTGAAGGTGGGTAGGGTGTGGCTGGAGGAGGTGGGTCATTGAGGGTATGCCTTTGGGGTATATACTTGGATCTGGCAAAAGTGGAGTCTCTCTCTCTGCTTTCTGATCACCATGTGAGCTGCTTCTCTCTGTCACCCTCTTCCACTGTGATGGACAGCCTCACCTGGAGCCCCAAGGAATGGAGCCTTCCTTCTATGTACTGAGACCTCTAAATCTTGAGCCCTCAAATAAACTTTTCTTCCTCTACAATTGTTCTGGTTGGGTCTTTTAGTCATAGCAGAGAAAAAGCTGACTAAAACTGTGTCCTTCAATATTGCATACAATCTTATTACCTTTCCCTTTGTAAGTCTGTTAAGTAAATCCCAAGGAATAGGTTTGTAAAATTAAACGCTTTCCTTCCTCTGTTTTACTGAAACATTTATTGATCATTAACATCCAGTTATGTGCTGGGAAAATTTCCTGAGTACTTAAAATATACTATAGAATTTAGTTACTCCATCTATAAACAAAGAATGTTTTTAAACTCAGTTTTTGATGAGAAAATTGAAGCTAGTAGAGGCTAACTGACTTGCTCTTCCCTCATCCCCCAAACCAGAGCTATTAACTGGTAGAGCTGAGACTTAAGCCTCAAGTGTCCTGACCATATAGATTAATACTTTCTCTATAACATCAAAATACTATCTTCTACTAATCCCTTCCTAAGCATTTTTATATTTTCTAGTTTATTTAGAGATGTAGCATGTGGTGGTGAGAATAAAATTATTTGGAAGTGGGCAGTGCAGGAAATCTTGACTTTCCATATTTTACACTTGATCATCAGTTATTTACTCAAAATGCATCACAACAAATTGCACCAATAAAACAACAACTATAATAAAAGTTAATAATTTCTGATCACTATGTACCATATTTTGAGTTAAGCACTTCATTTGCAGTATTTCAGTGTTTTATATATTAGATTTACCAGGTTGTTCTGGTTTGGACATGGTTTGTCATCGCCATTACTCATGTTGAGACTTGTCCCCAATGTAACAATGTTGAGAAATGGTGAGACCTTTAGAAAATAATTAGGTCATAGGGTCTTCATCCTAATGGATTAATGTCTTTCTCAAGAGACTGGGTTAATTCTGGAGGCTGGTTTAGTTCCTGCAGGAATGGATTAGTTCTCATGAGACTAGGCTATTATAAAGTAAGCCTAGGACTTACTCTCACCCTCTTGCACACATTTTTGCCTTCATTTCTGCCTTTTCATCATGAAACTCTTTCCAGAAGCTAAGTAGATAATGGTACCATCCTCTTGGATCTCCAGTACTGTAAGTTAAACAAACCTCTTTTATTATATATTTCCCAGCCTTGGGTATTTTGTTGTAGCAACAGAAAACAGATGAAGATATTAGTTGTGTGTTAGAATCACCTGGAGAGCTTTGTCATGTTTTTATCAGTTCTTTTTTTGTTATACATAACATTAGGATTCATTTTACATAATCATAGAAGCATGATATATAATTTTCTCTAATTCAGTCCCCAGAACTTCCCCTTTTCCTCCTCTCCTCCCACTCCCTGTTCCCTTCCCTCTACTCTGCTGATTTTTCTGCTATTTATTTACAGCTTTTTTTAAAAAAATTAGTGCTTTGTGGCTTTACACAGAAGTGAGATTCACTGTGACCACTCATATATGTCCATAGGAAAGTTAGGACAGATTTATTCCACTGTTCTTCCCTTATCCCATCCCTCCACTCTCCCCATCAATCCCCTTTTTCTACTCCACTGATATTTCTTCTATTTTGATGAAATCCCCCCTCCTTTTCTTTTCTTTTTTCCCCCTAATTTTGGACTAGTTTTCTGCATATCAGAGAAAACATTTGACCTTTTGATTTTCTACGTCTGGCTTATTTCACTTAACGTGATGATCCTGGAAAGCTTTTTAAACTATGGATACTTGGGCTTCACCTTTAGAGATTATGATATCTGATGCATAATCTCATTTGTTTTCAGGATAATGAACTTTTAAAGACAGGGACTATTTATTACCTCCTGCTTGTGGAGGAGTCAAGTGATACAGAGATTAAATTCAAATCACAATTAAGTAGAAGAGCTAGAATTTCAAGAGTATAAGATCATGGACTTTCCAACCAGATATACCTGGGATTGAAAAATATTTCTCCTGGGACTGAAACAGTTCTGTGAGCTTGAGTAAGATTATCATTCACCACACAAAATAGTTTTAATACCCTCTGTGTACATCCAAAATAGGGATGATAATAGCGCCCAACAAAGTTATTGTAAGAAGCACTAAGGATGCCAAGATGGGTGTTTCGGTGGTGATAGCCAACACCCCTCAGAAGAGGCATACCAGGCCTGGGGCTATGGCTCACTGGTAGAGCACTTGCCTAGCATGTGTGTGAGGCACTGCATTCGTTTCTCAGAACCACATTTAAAAAAATAAATAAAATAAGGGTATTCTGTCCATCTACAACTAAAAAATAAAATAAAAAAATAAAGAAGAGGAAAACCAGAAAAAAAGATTGTGTTTAGCCCAGTAATTCACCAAAATATTTTTCTAACATTAACTTTGTCATTATTTCAGGAAATGCATATTTATTTAAGGGATGAAGTAATCCATGTTATCAAAATGTCCCGGGGCAATTTGTAGAAAATTTGATGCACCACACAAATAATTCCCAGCTAAAGAAGAAATGAATGCCTAGAAACATTATTATTAACAATAATGATAAGTATTTTCAGAAACATCTAATTCTAATGTTAATAAAGAACCAATGACAATTAATATTCAAAAACAAGTGTAACCATTAGGTTCTATGTAACAAAATAGACCTTCATTCTATTGGTCTCTAATGTCCTTAAGGGAGAAGAGGACATCAGAATTGATCTAGACTAAGGAACTAAAAGAAACTAAATGTTCAAGCCCTCACATTTGACAGATGAGGAAACATAGGAATAAGTATAGCAAGGGACTTTCTCAAGATGACAGAGAAAACTAAGGCTAGAGTTGGAGCTTGGACTGAACTCATGGACTGAACTTGGATTGAGAGCTCACGAGGGCAGAGAATGCATGTTCTTCTCTGTAGTCTCTACTGGGTCATGTGTGGTATTTGGCCAATGGATGGTCAATACATAGTTGTTGAGCTGCACTGACTTCAGAGTATTTACTCTGTGACTTTTATGAGTCAAAGTGGACTCTATGAACCATATGTATTAAGTGGATCAAGATGTAGCATATGCTGCATAGAAACTGAAGAAAACTGATGGTCTAGATGCATAGCCATAGTTCTCAGGAAAACATTTTAATAGGAAAATATATAGGGATAAAGTAGAGATACTCATAGCGGGTATTGTTAGAAAAGGATATATAGCTTTAATGCAAAATGACCCCGAGGCAAGCTATTTTTTCAAATGTCCAAAGGTCATTCTGATTCACCACCCTCTTTTGTTACCACTATAACCAGAACCACTGTAATAGAGGGTTAAAAGACATCCTTATAGTGATGAGTTACTAGGTCACTTTCAGTAAATACTTGAATAGGGGTAGCTATTTCAAAGCTATTGTTGAGCTTGTTTCCTTAGACAAAAAAAAAAAAAAAACTGGCAGAGAAATGTCAGACAGCTGGCCTGACCCTCTGAAAGAAAATTGAGTAAAAGGGTTATGGATGAAATTAATTTACCACCACATAGATTCCAACAAAGGCTGATGTGATCCTAGAAAATCAACAGGACCTTCTGCAGAAAAACACTGAATGCAGACTTGTGCACAGAATTTAAAAATCAAAAGTTCTTATGGTACCCCATCCATATGTTTTCATGTATCAGTTTAAAAATAAATCTAAAGTGTAAAAAATAGATGAAAGTTTTCACATTTCAAAAGGAATTTGAAGCCAGACACCCAGACCACCAAAGAGTTTACACAGTGAGTACTTGGTGTCAGGAGCTGTCCAAGGTCACCTCCAAAATCTTTGCTACCTTTACAGTGAGATATGTTCCTATTCATCTTTGTCATAATAGCCTCCCCTGGACTGGAAGGCCTTGAGGAAAGATAATGCTTGCTTCATCTTTGGACCTGTACAATGACACATAGAAGGAACTTAAGGTGTGTCCACTAAATAAAGGATTCATTACTTGCCCAAACCACTTAAACTTGTTTCTGCTCCTGTAATTTAAAAAAATTCCCTGCTAATCAAAGATGAATAGCTTAGGAGAATAGAAGGGCAGTTAGGGATCAAGACAATAAGGGCCTTGCATACCAAAGAGTTTGGATTGTGTTCTAGTTATAAAGGGAAGCTATTAGAGAATTTAAAGTTTAAATGATCAGATATATTGTTTTCAAAAATCTCATTCTCGCTGCTGAGTTGAGAGCGGGATCCAGAGAGCAAAAGTAGAGGGAGGCAAGGAGTGTAGCAGAAGTGAGATGGTGAAGGCATGGATTAGGATGGATCATGCCGAAAGAAAAGGATAAAAGAAGGGGGGAATGGCAGTAGAGAGGACAGTGGACAGGTGCTGTAGGGCCCTCTAGATCATGGGGGCAGACATGGAATTTCATACTAAGTACAGTGGGAAGCTATTGGAAAATTGAGAACAAGGGGCAGACGTGACCTGTTTTTTTAAAAACATTTTTATTTTATTTATGCAGTGCTGAGGATGGAACCCAATGTCTCATGCATACTAGGCAAGTGTTCTACTTCTGACCTATGCCCAAGCTCTAGTTTATGTCCTTAGAAAATTCTTCTGGCTGTTGTGGAGAAAATAACTGTAGGGAGCAAGAGTAGATAAAGATAGAAAAGTAGATAAAAATTGTGAAGTGCAAGGGAGCTGCTCACTGACTTAATAAAAGCAGCTAAAGTACAACTACTTGTATGATATATGGATATATTGCAAAGCATATTTTCTCAACTGATCTGAACATATGATTTCAATAGTTTAATAGGTATATTTCCTTGTGCCAGGAATTGATGAACCTTAAAAAATGATATTTGGTCATGTAGATACCAACTTGCATCACTCTGAGACAGAAATTTCAGAAAGCCATTTTAGAATATTCTCTAACAGAAATCTAGATCTAAAAAAACAACATTGCTCATTTTCTATTCACTTAACCCACTCCCTCCAAAAGATTACAATATAGTTCATCCTCAGGGAGCTTCTTGTTTGAATTTACTTAGGAAACACCAGCTTATGAATTAGACTAACCTACATTTTCTTTCCCTGTGCCTTGCTGGAGTCTGGGTCTTTTTAAACATGTTTTAAACGTGTTTAAACATGTGGATCTCCACCTACCTACAAAGTCAACAGGAAGCATAAAGAAGGATAGCCATGCAGAGTTGTAGCCAGACAGCCTTGGTGACAAGTGACCTCTCTTATCCCACCCTTGATTTAACATGTCAGGACTTTCACTGACAATACACTGGAGCCTGCAAGTATCTACAGGAGAGTGGAGGTTGGGTACTGTTTTTCATGTGGAGCTCGAATGAACAGGGTTGTCCCATTGGAAGTTCAGAGGGTTTTCTAGAATTCTGGCCAGTGGGGCTGAAATGTCTGATTCCAGGAAAGTATTGATCCATTGTCTGGATGAAGGGAGGGCCTCAAGGGGGAACTGGGGAAGGTTGGAGAGTGGAAGGGTATGAACCAAGAACAGATTCAGTGGCAGACGTGAGAGGACAAGAGGGGGTCATGAATGACCGGGGGGGATTCCAGAGTTTTGGAACTTGGGGGTGGTGGGACTGGCTCTGAGAGGCCTTTGATGTAGTACATGGTTGAAGTAAGGAGAAAGTGAAGGTCAATGGAAGTGAGAAGAAGCTCATTGAACTCTGAGCCCCAGGTATCATCACAAGGACACACAGAGGATTCCAAAGATTCTGACACATGGCAAGGACAGAAAGATTATGAGCCAGAAGTCAAAGAGACAGAGGCAGCGTGAATATTCCAGAGGCTTTTGAAGATGGCTAGAGTGCTGGGTAGCAGGGGACTGGATGGATAGAAGCTGATATGCCCAGATATGCCCAGCTCCAAGTCTGCACCCTGAATTTTATAGTGCAAGATACTGGGAAACTTTGTCCTGCCTGTGATTCACCTTATCTTTCCCCCAAAGTTGGAGGGGAGAGTCAGGTGAACTGTCAGGAAAGTTTCCAATTCCACAAGCAAGTCCAGTTTGAGAATTTACTTTGCCCCTACTCTAAAGCCTTCTGTTTCCAATGGAAATACAGTGTAGTAGTTTTGCACTAGAGCTTGAAAATCAGGCTTTTTTGTTTGTTTGTTTAGCTTCCAATTGTGTGCTATAAAACAAATTAATTTTCATTCTCTGTGCCTGTATCTGGAAATAGGAGTCATAGACAGCAGCTATTTCTTGGGTCCCTTCATTGACTCAGCAAATGTTTGTTGAGTGTCTACTATGTATCAGGCATGGTGCTAGGTTCTAAAGACACAGCAAAGAACAAAGCAGATGAAAAGTCTGGCCCTTATAGATACGGATACATAAAAAGGTGAGTAAGTAAAATACGCAAGATGTTAGATGATGGTGAATGGTATCTATGCATTTATGGGAGAGGGCTAGAGTATTGTGGTGGTGGGGGGTGATAGCAATGTTGTATAGAGCAGTCAGAGAAGGCCTTATTGAAAAGATGATCTGAAATAGATGAAGGAGAAGTCCTGTGGATATACATGGAAGAAGCCTTCCAGGCAGAGGGAACCACAAGCATGAAGGCTCTGGGTGGGATCATTCTGGCCAGTATGGGAGCAGCAAGGTATAATGCTTCAAGCTTTATGTGTAGCCTGGCATGGAGAGGTCCTCCAGCAAGGTCGGAGTGTCCAGGGACTGCTTGTAGCTATCTGATCTGGCAGCTCAGATTAGCCTTCACTCCTTGGTAGAAGTGCAGGCATTGTAGCTGCTTTTCTGACAAGTAGCTCTTTTTGTCTTGGGCACAGTGAGGACTAAAGGAATTTGAGCCAACCACTTCTGCTGCCTGGGCTTCTCTCATTCTGCTAGGTGCAGGAAGCTGGGGGTAGGGAATTAATGCAGGGAGATTCTAAGGGTTGAATGGAGACAGATAAAGGGGATGCATGATGCAAATATGAGCCTCAAGCCTACTGTGTAAGTATGAGGAATATAAATAGAAAAAAAGAATAAGTGGAAAATGGACCAAGTTCTTAATCAAATGCCAATTACTGACCCTGAGGCTTGAAGCTCCTGGGGATGTTTCCGTAAAGGAGATAGAAAGGGAAATGGAATGAATTTAGGTGTGTGTGTGTGTGTGTGTGTGTGCGCTGCAGTCCGGCTGGGCACAATAACTGGGAGGTGACAAGCAACTTGAAGGTTGAAGCGGGAACTGCTTTATTGTGGGGAAACTCAGCGGGAACTGAGCGGGAACTCAAGGTAGCGGGCACCCAAGGTAGCGGGAACCGCTTTATTGTGGGACAGCAGAGGTATATATACCTAACTGATTACACACAGCTTGACTCAATTAGCATCATCTAGATACAGCAGTCAGCCAATAAGGAATCTCCACCATGTTAATGGCTCTGTAGCGTTGCCTCACAAACCACTCCTCCTGGCAAACTGCCAGGGGCCATCTTGACTTGATCACAGCCCTCAACATGTGTGTGTGTGTAATGAGCTATTACCTCATGGGTTACAGAGGCTAAAAAGTCCCATGGTTCATTATCTATAAGCTGGAATCAAAGGAAAACCAACAGTGGAGGTTCCAGTTTGAGTATGAGGGTTTGAGATCAAGGCATGCTGTGGGCAGGGGAGATCAATATCCCAGTTCAAGTAGTTGCCCAGAAAAGGGAGGAATTCTCCCTTTTCCATCTTTTTGTTTTATTAGGCCCTCAGTGGATCGGATAAGGCCCACTCCCAATGGGAAGGACAATTCACTTTACCAAGTCTACTGAATTAAATGCTAGTCCCTTCCATAAACACCCTCATGGACACACCCAGAAATAATGTCTAACCGGATACTTGGACATCCTCTGGTCCAGTTGAGTTGACACAAAAATTTCACTATCATAGGGGGCTTTGCATCAAGAACGTCTGGTGCGGGTGCCTTTGTTCTGGGCTTCTGTGTGGGGTCAGAGATGAATAAACACAAGAGAGCCCAGTTCTAAGCACTCTCCAAACAATGCCTCATTCAGTCTCACAATAGCCCCTTGAAGTAGGTGCTATCATTATCCCATTTTACAGATGAGGCAGTAGAGACAGAAAGACATTAAGTTACTTACATAGGGTCCTATAACTAGTAAGTAGCCAAACTGGGACTCAAAACAGTCTAACTGATGTTGGTACCTAATGCTTTTCACTGGAACTTTCTTATGTGTAAGGGGCTGGTTTGGACTATGTGACTGTTTTTTGTTTGTTTATTTGTTTTGGGTACTGTGGAGTGAACTCAGGGGCACTTAACCACTGAGCCACATCCTCAGCCCTATTTTGTATTTTATTTAGAGACAGGATCTCGCTGAGTTGCTTAGGGCCTCGCTTTTGCTGAGGCTGGCTTTGAACTCGCCATCGTCCTGCATCAGCCTCCCCAGCCACTGGGATTATAGGCGTGTGCCACTGCACCTAGCTCTTGACTGTTGTTTGAAAATCATCATTCATTTCCATTGGTTCCTGGGTACACAGAGGCTTGCCTGGCTGGCAGCTGGAGTTCTAAGAGGCTAAGGTTTTAACAAGGAGTTCTGACCTGAAACAATGAGAGAGGGGTGCTGCTATGATCTGAATATTTGTATCTCTCCCACATTTGTATGCTGGAGCCTAGGCCCTAGTGTTGTGGTATTAACAGCTGGGGTCTTGGGGAGGTGATTACATCCTGAATGAGACTGTGCCCTTATAAAAGAGGCCTAAGGGAGCTCTTGTGCTTCTGCCATATGAGGGTATAGCAAGAAGAAGTCTCCATCTATGAAAAAGAGAGCAAGTTCTCACCATATACCAAATCAGCCAGTGCCTTGATCTTGGACTCTTCAGCCTCCAAAACTGTGAGCAAAACATTTTTGTTGTTAATAAATTACCTGGTTTAAGGTATTTTATTATAGCATTGCAAATGGATTGTGACAGGCACTGAGGCCAAAAGAATGACCAAAGTTGGAAATGCACAGGAGAGCAAAGAAACAAAATATGCCCAGAGGGTTGTGCATGAAAAGAAGCCAGCAGAAGGTATAGAAATTGGGGATACAGATCAGGCAGATGGGATGCAATGCATGCCAGCTAGGAGCCCAGAGAAGTGAGAAAAGAGGGAGACTCTTGAGGCCTGAACCCCTGCTAGGGGTTGTGTCACTTAGGAAGTGCTGAACATTTACCCAGCAGCATATTGGGGCTTAGCCTATTTCACCCTCACAGAAGCTCTGAAATTTAATAACATTATTTCCTAACATTTTGAGGGGGCACTCTGAGGCTCAGAGACATAAATGACTAAGTCAAGGCCTCACAGCAAAGAAATTCTAGAGCTGAGAACTAACTCAGATCTGGCTGACCCCAGAGTCTAGGTCTCCACTGGCCAACCTTCCCAATCTGTGTGTGGAAAGTACACATTGGTGAGTGGTCACCAGTGGCTCAGAGGCTAAGTGGCAGGCCTTTTCAGTCCTGCCAAGTAAGGTCATACTGTCTAAAATATCTACAGCATGCGTGTCAGGATTCTTTTGTCCTTGGCCAATATTTCTCCAGGCAATTAAATCTACATCCCAAGGAAAAATATTCTAATTTATAATTCTAATTTGTAGTCAACCAAAACTTTCAGAAGAATCTATAGAGTTCAGTTCTAATTTTGCATAAGTGTTTAAGTATAGCCTGAAGGAATACTACAAGAGATTTTATTCATTTATCTCCTATATTAACTCATTTATAGCCTGTAGGAAGTATAATTAAAAATGAAGTGTCACAAAAAATTAATTTTAAAAATGAAGCAATGTTAGAGAGATTTCACTTTTCAAACCCACTGATGATGGAAGAAAAAAATATGTCAGAAGTTCTGAAAACAAACGAGGATAACAAGCACTTGGCCTAAGGCTAAATACATCAGCAGGCTAGGTGGCTTAGAAGTCTGAGGTCTCAGAGGATAAGCCCAGACTCACTAGAAGTCTTGTTTTCAACTTGGCATTGGTCTTGCTGGACAACCTTGGCATTTTTTTTGGACAAACTTGGCTGAATGTTCTCCATTTTTCTCTCCAGATCCACTTTGCACACTTCTCTATCTTTCTGTCTGCCCCAAGAAGCTGGCACACATGAACCCATCACCTGACTCCCTGATCCTCTCTGGTCGCCAGTTGGGTTTAGTCAATGACAAGTACTGGCAGATGATTGAAGGGCATAAGGAGAGAGACATTGGTGTTTTGACTTCCCTTGTTCCCTCACTGCCTGGGCCACATGCTGGCCATGCCCATGTTGCTTTACCAAAAGCCACACATCCTGTTGCAGTATCTCTACTGCAACTACGCCTTTAGTGGATCTTGTCTGTAACAGCTATGTGGTAACTGTTATGTGGTAGCAGTATGTGGTAAAGCTCTCTGCTTTGACTAGTACCAGGGTCTTTGCCACCCCTTGTGTTTCCCTTTATTCAACCAATAAACACCTTTGTAACTAGTCCCTTCCCTAAACTCTCCTTAAATTACCCCTTTGTGTGTGCCATCTTCCCCCCCTCCACACACACACACACACACACACACACACACACACTCCAGTCAATGTCATGGTGAATACACTAACTTAACCTCTGTGGGGCTCAAATTCTTTTTAGGTAATGGTGTTTTGTCTTCCATTCTTCTCAGGGAGAGTCAATTGCCCATTAAATGTTTAGAGAATGTTTTTATGTACCAAATGCCTAGAGGATAAATAAGAAAGCAGAGATGTCCATGGTCCTATTAATAGGAGGAGATACTATTTTCATCCTGGGAGGGGAAAAGGCTTCATTCCATCTCACCACACTTCAGCATTTCCAGTAGGGACCCCAGAGCTGGGGGTAGCCTCGACTGACTCACCAAGCCTGGGTTTCTAGGATGGCAGGTTCAGTGCATGGTGTAGTATAGAGTGTTGTAAAAACTGAACACAAACTTCTCTTATGGGAACCTTTATGTGAAAATTACAGCTATAATTCAACGTAAAAAAAATCCTGAAAACTTGAGTTATAGTTCCAGCACATTCTCACATGAAAAAATGTATTAAAAGACCTAAGTATATAGCCTAGCATATAGTGAACATTTGGTAACTAGCAACAACAGTGACAATAATAATAGCATTGACAAAAGGTGGTACATAAAGGTGGTTGCAATATGGAAGACAGTGTTTGAAAGGACTTTGCACGTATTAACACAGAGAATACTCACAGCAATCTTATGAAGTGGATCTTATTATTAGCTCTGTTTTCCAAGTGATGAAACTGAAACATGGAGTCTAATCATTTCCTGGGACTGTTGTCGCAAATTGCCACAAACTCATTAGGTTGTATGAGATAAAATTATTCTCTGAGAATTTTGGAGGCCAGAAGTCCAAAATCAGTTTTATCGGATGAAAATCAAGATGGCAGCAGAGCCACACTCCCTTGGAAGTTTCTAGAGGAGAACCCATTTCTTGCCACCTCTAGGCTTGGTGGTTGCTGGAATTCCTTAGTTTGAGGACACAGCACTCCAATCTGTGGTCATTCCATGAATGATCACATTGTCTTCCTCTTTGTCTGTGCCTAATCTCCCTCTACCTCTCTCTTAGGATACATGTGATTGCATTTAGGGACCACTCAGTATACTCTCAAGATTATATCAAGATCCTTAATTTGCCTATTTATTAATAGTCTTATTTGATTTTTTGGTGTAACTTTTTGAGGTCTTTATATATTCGAGATATAATCATTTGTCAAAAGGGTAGCTAGCAAAGATTTTTTCCCATTCTGTGGGTTTTCTCTTTACATTCCTAATTGTTTCCTTTTTGTGCAAAAGCTTTTTTTTTAATTTGATGCTTTCCCATTTATGAATTCTTGGCATTATTTCCTGAGCTTTAGGAGTCCTATTGAGAAAATCATTGCCTGTACCTAAAAGCTGGAGTGTTGGCCCTATGTTTTCTTCTAGGACTTGCAGAGTTTCTGGTCTAATTCCAAGTTTTTGATCTATTTTATGTTGATTTTTGTGCAGGGTTGAGATGAGGGTCTAGTTTAATTCTTGTGCATATGGATAACCAGTTGTTCCAGCACCATTTGTTAAAAAAAGATGCCTTTTCTCAAATGTAGGTTTTTGGCATCTTTGTCAAGGATCAGATGACTGCATATAATTATTAATTCTGTCTTACTATGTGATTTGGGACAAGTCACTTCACCTTATCTTCTCAATGCTGGTGAAAAGCCCTGCCCCATGGCACACGAAGAAATAATTATTAAGATCATCAGGGAGGATGTGAAGGTACAAAGGGAGCTTTCTGTCTACCCCAGCCCATAATAACCATTCAAGACAAATGCTCAAAGGAACAAATGCATGCATGAATGGTAACACAAAGGCTGGGGAATGGAGCTCAGTGGTAGAGTGCTTGCCTAGCATGTGCAGGCCCCGGGTTCCATCCCAAGTACTACAAAAATAAAAAAAAATGATAGCACAATATGCTCACATTGACCTCAGTTGACAAAGCCCTTTCTACTCATCTCCTTTCACCTCACAATAGGCTGACAGGTAGGTAATATGGACTCTTTTAACTCAATTTTATTCAGGTAAAATAACCTCAGGACTACTAATAACAATACAGTGTCAGCGGATATTATGGCATGCCAGGGACTACGCTAAGCCCTTACTGTAGGTGGCAGTGAGTAGGTTGCATGAGGTAATAATATAAGTGAATGAATTAAAAAGAAAATGTGAGTCTCTTAGTGCTCAGAGCTCATGCTATGCAGATGACCAAAGGCTCTGGATGTTCCTACTAGAGTTGTCTGGTGAACCTCATTTTTGTGGAATGTCAGGCCAGAGGTTATACTTTGGGGCTAGGAACTTTTGTGTCGGTTCAAATGCATGTCCCATTGTTTGACATAAGCTACTACATCTCTCTGAACCTGTTTCCTCCTCTGTAAAATAAAGATGGTTGGCTCCTGCTTTATAGAGCAGTGGAAAAGATGAAGAAATGGAGCCTGTATACGTACTTTGTGCAGGTCATGTCTTGATATGGGGTTCAGCAGTTACTATGACTATTGTTATTGTAAATATTGTTTATTGTCCTCCATGGCCAACTTGTATATAGAGACATCACTACCTGAGTGATCTTGGATAAAGGTAACTTCCTAGTCAAAACCCAGAAAGACCTGATATGTCATACCACAATCTATTCATCCATACTTTCTTTCCCTTTGAAGGTTGGCTTCATTTCCCTAGGTTCAGTTGTCTTCAGTGGTGCCAGCTAGAGGTGTTCCAATGCTAGGCTGACTCTCTCTTTCCCCTGTATGCCCAACAACTCCTGCTTCCTGCCCAGTCGCCCAATTAGACACCATCCAAGGAACCATAGAGTTCTGGGCTAAATCTTTTTCCAGCAAAGAGCTGAGTTGGAAGCCTGGACTGTCCAAAAAGAGTTAAGTCATCCTGATGCCCATGTGTCTTGTGCTGAGGGTAGGCCTGCAGCCAGTCACTTCTACAGGACTTGGGTATTTGGCATGGGCATAGCTCTTGGGGCCCTTATTTATATCTTGTCTAGTGCACCCACTACCATCCCTGCTGTTTCACAGGAGATGAGGCCTCTACTGGGACAAGTGAATCACCTTGCTCATCACCCTACACCGTCACCAGGCTGGCTAGGGACCTGGCCAGCTGTACAGTCTGGGAAGCTTTCCAATTCCATCTTCTAATAAAAAAATCTAAGCTTCAAAAATAATGCAGGGTGCCAGGGGAAGAAGATGCCTGCTCAAGGCTACCTTTGAAACCCATTCTGACCTTTTCTAATATTTTGTAGATTATATTTTATAAAATGTAATTAATATTGCATAACAATAATAGTAATGTCTATTTAAGACTTGCTACATAATGAACATGTGTTATATGCATGATCTTATTTAATGTTCACATTGACCTTATGATTCCTTTACAGATGCGAAAATGGAGGCACTTCCCTAAGGTCACACAGCCAGTAAAAGGTAAAGCCAGAATACAAAGTCAAAATGCAAATTCCAGAGCATGTGCTCTTGATTATTAACCACTGACATGAGTTGAGATGACTGTGCCAGTTACTCTTCATTCCTTTTTCCCAAATGCATTTATGTTTTATACTAGTGTTTGAACCCAGGGTGCTTAACCACTGAGCAACATCCCAAGCCCCTTTTAGACAGGGTGTTACTAAGTTGCTGAGACTGGTGAACCTGTGATCCTTCTGCCTCAGCCTCCCGAGCCCCTGGGATTACAAACCTGTGCCACCAAGCCCAGCTTCTCAAATGTTTTTTTTTAAAACCACTTGTGAAAGGTCCTCAGTTTTCACCAGAGGCAGGCAGTATCCCATGGGACTCTTGCTTTTTCTCATCACTTGTCCTTTGACCTTGCTTCCAAGTTCCCCTTTGAGTCAGGACTATGGCTTCCATTTACATGATGTGTGACCTGGACAAGACCACATGGCTGAAGAGTGAGGGAAAAAAATGGACCTGAAATGCAGCCTGTGTCCTGTTCACCAACCGACTTTTCTTCAGAATTGGCATCTTTTTCTAATTCACAGAAAGGTGCTACATTGGCTAGCCCAATTCCTTCTGCTCTGGATTGTGCCATGAGTAGTCTGCCACCATATTTTTCTGTTTGGGTTTTTACAAGTGGCAGATCAAGTTATGGTGGCATAGCAGTCATTCATTTAAAACCTATTTATTGAGTCCCTATTATGTTCCATGTATTATCTGGATGCTAGGAATACATGAGGAGATAAGATTGTCATGGAGTTAACAGTCTAGTGAAGAACACATGCAATGAAAAAAGAGCTAAATACAAAAGTACAAATTATTATAAACTATGCAAAAGAAAATAGTTTGATCTTGGCCTGTAACAGGAGCCACGGCTGTCCTCACCATCTTGGCACACAGAAATGGTGCCAAGATCTGTGAAAATCTGGTGGATGAGTGTCAGGTTCATTCAGTATTATTGATGGTAATTTATTCCACGTAACAAGAGTGGCGGCCAGACACAGTGGCACGCCGCTGTAATCCCGAAGGCTCAGGAAGCTGAGGCAGGAGGATCACAGGCTCAAAGCCAACCTCAGTAACCTAGTGAGGCCCTAAACAACTTAGTGAGACCCAGTCTCTAAATAAAATATAACAAAAGAACTGGGAATGTGGCTCAATGGTTAAGCACCCCTGGGTTCAATCCCCAGTATGGAAAAAAAGAGAAGAAGCAATAAATAAATAAAAGAAAGAAAGACTAGTAGAGTAAAGGAAGGGGAACAGGGGGAGGGAGGGGAGGAGGGAAAGACAAAGTACTGGGGACTGAAATGGAGCAAATAATATTCCTAGCATGTGTGACTATTTCAAACTTAACTCTAATATTATGTATGACAATAATGCACTAATACAAACATAAAAAGAAATAAATAAAAATGACAAGTAAATATAAACTCTGCAAAGGAAACTAATTAATTATGGGAGAGTAAAACAGGAAAGGCCTATGACCAATATGTGGTCAGGGAATGCATCCCTGAAAGAGGGATGTTAAAATGGAGAATAAGGGATCAGTAGGCTATATCTAGGTGTAGAATGGAGACAACCACATTCTAACTAGAGGTCACAGTGTGTGTGGGGTAGGGTGACAAGCAGTCCTGGCCTGACTGGGACTAATGAATTCCTGAGACGTGGGACTTTTGGTGTACCACTGAGAGAGTCCTGAGTAAACTGGCCTGAGTTAGTAAACATAGTGGGAAAGTTCTATGGTAGGAAAGAGTTTGATGTGTTCAAGCAATTGAAATAAATAAATAAGGTTGTTAGTTTAGGATGCAACATACGAAAAGTATGAGTTAAAGGTAGTGGGCAGGTGGAGTATCTGGCATGTAGAGCCTGGGGCACTATGGGAAGGAGTTGGGCTTTTCTCCAAAGGACAGTTGCTAAGGGGTTTTAAACAGTGGTGTAGCCTCATTTGAAGGGCATGTTTGTTTTTTTTTAAGCTGCTGTGTGGAAAATGAATCATAGGAGTACAAGAATGGAGTTAAGAAGAACAGTTAGGAGATTATGACAGGAATCAGGTGAGAGGTGATGGTGGCTTGGATCAGGGAGACAGTTGAAATGGTAAGCAATGGGCTTCAGAATATAGAATAAAGAGAGTACCAGCTGGGCTCAGGTTTACCTCCTGCAAACAACTTTTTGTCCATGGGCATTTGTCAAAAACAATCATCAACTGTTTAATAAAACTGGTTCCTGGGGTAGCTATATAAAATTTGGAACAAATAATAGACTGACTAAAATGTTTTTATTTAAAAGCTGTGAAATGAGGTGCAGAGGACATGGCTCAGTGGTTGAGTGCTTGCCTGGGATGTATGAGGCCCCAGTTTTGATCTCTAGCATTGTAAAAATAAAAGTTGTGAAATGAGATGCTCATAAAGGGCTTTGAAGAAGTCCAATGTACTCGTGGGAATCTAGAAGGCCATATACATGTGTAGGACTGTGGACATGCACAAGGTTGTGCAAATACTTGTACCAAACCTAGGAAGAACTTCCTTCCTCACCTCTAGCTGACTTGGAGTGCTGAGCAAACAGGAAGTGAAGGCTAATGTACAGTTGACAACTTCCTGCAGGAATGTTGAAGGCTTTCCTCCATCATGTCCATGCAGCTATTCAACAAAGACTGAGAGAATTGATGCTTTTTGATATTTAAAGAAATCTCTGTGCAACCATTAGATGACCACCAGGCTAACCAAAAAGAGACTTCAATAGCCACACATGACAAAGAATACAGACTTGACGGAATTTGTTCAGAAAAGTCATCAAACAAACAACGACAACAATAAAGAAGAACAACAAACCCTGATGAAGGGAGTTGGAGGAAAGCAGAAGACTCCCATGTTTCAGAAATGAGGAAAGGAAAATATTTCAACAAAGAAGGGATGGTTAACCATGCACCATGCTGCCAAGAGGTCATATAAGATGAGCTCAGACAAATGACATTGGAGTTTTTAAGTTACTAGTGACTTTGATAAGAGCAGTTTCAGTTACACAATGGGATTGGAAGCCTGATTAGTGTGGATTGGGGAAGTCACAGAGAGATAGATGTAGAAGAAAGACTATGTGCTTCTGCTTGACTCTATTTCAACAGAGGCCATCAAGCTTTGCCAAGTAGAGTAGGTGAATAGTATAAAAAGATTGTTGGATGCTTTCAGATCTTCTAGAACACAATCTTCATAGTCTCCATTCCACTTGCTGCCTTATCTGCAGAGAATACCAGCAAACTGGATCCTTTCTTTCAAGTCCTTCCCCTTTGCATCATAATTTTGATCATTTGTAAAATGATGGCTTGAAGCTAGGTTGACATATCCTGAAGTCAATCGTGTGACTTCTTAATTGTATATTTGTTTGGTGAACATAAAGAATTTTGTGGTCAAATATGATTGGGAAACACAAGCCTAAACAAAATTAAATAGATTCTCTTTTGACAGGATTGCTCAGAGCCTTTAATAGTCTAATATGATTTTCACATCCCCAAGAGTGGGATACAATATATATATATCATGCCCTAATATAATTAAGAAGTTCCCAGATTTATTGGATGATCTATAAATAGCCCATGAAAACAGCATTTCAAGAAACATGTTTTGAGAGATGCTCAATCTCTAAGGACTCTTCTAGAGAAAATTTCCTTTGACTCTTGTACTAATATAGGTATAATACATTCATTAATTTATGCTTGAATCAGTTCAAAGTATCAAAGTTATTACAATAACAACAGCTGTGATTGTATTGCGTGCTTAGTATGGATGAGATGTTGTAAAAAGTGCTCTATATGTATAATGAGGAAAACAAAACACCCTCCACCTTCTAATTCTAAAACTCTTTTTTTGGTGGGGGGCACCAGGAATTAAACTCAGGGACACTCTACCACTGAGCCACATCCCCCTGAAACTTCTTAATTCCTCCTAGGCCATCAGTTCCAAGCTTCAGTCAGATACTTGCTTATTCACAAAGCCCAATTCTAAGCTTGATGACTAAGGGATAGAGACCACTGAATTGCTCTATATAAAAAAGTGGGGAGTTGGACTTGGTGGCACATGCCTATAATCCCAGAAGCTCTGGAGGCTGAGGCAAGAGGATCGCAAGTTTGAGGCCAGCCTTGGCAACTTAGCAAAGCCCTACACAACTTAGCCAGACCTTGTTTCTAAATAAAAAGTAAAAAGGGCTGGGAATGTGGCTTAGTGAGTAAGTGGCCCTGGGTTCAATCCCTGGCACAAAGGAAAAAAAAGAAAGAAAGAAAAAAAGTGGGGAAATCTGGTTCCTAGGTTTCCAAGACAGAGAGAGAAGAGTGCAGAGAAAGGTGAGATTCATGGAGGAGCTGCCAAAGAACTTGGAAGGACATTTTCAATTTTAAGCTATTTGCTGTTCTGCAATGCCTTCTTTTCCTTTCCCAACCTTGAATAATACACACACACACACACACACACACACACAGGCTTTGTGAATTGGTGCTAATATTTTGGGGTAGTATTGTTGGTGTAGAAATAGAGTTTGAATTCCAAGTTCACAGCTATATAACACCAATATGAAGAACAGAAACTCACAGGTGGGAGGAAGCTAGGGGTAGAGGTGACCCACAGAAATGTGTAGCAATCCTGAGGAGGGAAAATGGGAGTTTGAGATGTTATCATCTATGTCTTAAGTTTAAGAAGATGTCAGAAGCTAAAATCGGTATTCTACAAGCAGTATTTCCTTCAGTTCTCACAACAGTCCTAGGAGGTTGGTACCATTATTTATCACTACTTTTCACCTGAAGAAACTGAGTCAATGGTGGCTCAGACATGTTAAGAGACTTGTCCAAAATCACACAGCTTGGCAATGGCAGAGTCATGATTCCAGACCAGATCAGTTTGACTCAAAAGTTCATGAATTTAACCACTTTCAAATTGTCCCCAAAAAGGGATCATGCGTAGAGCGGGAGTGGGCATGAAGCAAGATGTAGTGTCTGGTTTGAGAGTTGGCTCACTGACTAAGCCACAGATCCCCAACTGCCAATGGATCCTTCCTTAGATAGACAGCACAGGAGAACTCGGGTTTCTTATAGGGTTACTATGCGCATCACAGGACCCACCATAGCCACTATGCTTGTTCTTATTTAAAAAAATCCATATCCCCTATCAAGTCTTATTCTTTTAGTCTGAGTCAGACAATAATTCCCTGATGCCCCAATATAAAATTCTCGAATGAACCAAGTGTCCTTCTCCCCTGCTAGGCTGGACACTTGCCAGAAGGATCCAGCATTAACCTTCTCTGCATCCACAGTGGCTAGCAAACATGGGGCTTGGCATATGTTGGCTGAATGCAATTACATTTTAGCTCCTGTCAGGTTGAGACCCCACCCCAGTCTGGCACACCTCACTTTCTGTTGATATAAGGGTATTCAGCTTATTTTTCTTGGTGGGGACACAAAAGTGTGGATATAGAGGCCCAAATAATTTTATTTTACTTTTAATCTTCAGGGGCCTAATTCTCTGAAATCAGCTCTTTGGTCTGAAAGGACAAAGCTACCTTAAATAGAAAGTCAGCCTGGTATAGCCAAGTGTCATTATATTAATATGCAAAGCTACCAGTCAGCTAATCTCCACAAACCATTTGTTTCCTTAATTGCCCTCTTAGGGCAAAAGTGAAAAAAAAATAGGGAAGATGAATAACGATTTTATTTAATTCACCCTTCCCATTCTCCCCAACTCCACTTACTGATGCAGTTCAAAAGCTGGCAATTTTCAGCTTAAACTGTCTAACCACCTCTCATCCAGACTCCACCGCCCCCCAGCCTCCCTCACTTGCATCAGCATCTGTCTCTCTCTGTCTCTGGGCTCTGTCCACTGACCCCACTCAGAGCAACCTCTTAGGGCTCTGAGTCTCAACAACATCTCCAAAGGGGGAGAAAGGGATACCAACAAAATGACATTAGGAAGCCCAGTTTAAGTCCTGAATTTCCCAGACAACTGGAAAACATCAAATTCTGAGCACTGGCTCTGAAGTAGCAGGCAGCATTTGAATTTTGCCTCTACCACTTATTAGCTCTGTGGCCTTGGACAGGTCACTTGAATTCTCTTGGCCTTGGATACCTAATTAGAAAAATAGAGCAGGGTAAGTGCCAGGACATAATAGTATCTGTTGCTGTGTAGGGCTGTTGTGAGGATTGACTGAAGAGAGAGTGCGAGAGTGCTGCTTAGTGACTTTAGCTGTGGTCTTTTTTTTTTTCCTGGTTATGTCAGGTAACTGCCAATGGAGTCCTCTTTTCCCACTCACTGCCCAGCCAGACCACAGGAAGTAGGGTGGTTAGAGGTGTTGCAGATGGCAATTTGGGTGGCTGAGAAGAGAGAAGGAGTAAACATAATGATTTCCATGAACTAGCCATCTAATACCTTAGTATTCCCCATCTCCAGTTTCAGGAACTTCTCTTTTCTAACTCCAGAACCTGACCTCTCAGCAGCCAAGACTTTTCCAGAAGGCAATTTGCATCTTACAGTATCAAAGCTGATCCTCCTAAAATGGCAAATCAGAAGAAACTCCTCCATAAAGGGCCAGTCATTTGAGCACAATGTACACTTCAAGGGTAGCTCGGCCGGAGGAATGGGGCCCTAGACTCACTAATGTGTTATGTCCTAAGAATTATGTGTATATGAGCACAAACCAGGAACTCAACATCAGGAAAGGCCTGTGGAAATCATGGAGTCCAGAAATATGCCTGCAACTAGTCTATAGAGGTCCCACCATTTCTTCCTAAGGGTGAAAAGTCTTCATCCTGAGGGACAGCCTTCCCACAGACTCATGGACTCCACAATTTCTGTAAGTGGGAGTGTTAGTGTTCACCTTGACAGGGATGTTGTAAATATTAGGTACATAAATTATATTATCAATAAAGGTTGATTCCCTGCCTTTTCTCCTGACTCATTCTTGAGGAAGATCTTGCAACAAGATGCCAGGTGCAGTGGTACATGCCTGTCATCCCAGTGGTTCAGGAGACTGAGACAGGAGGTTCATGAGTTCAAAGCCAGCCTCAGCAAAAACAAGGCACTAAGCAACTCCGTGAGATCCTGTCTCTAAATAAAATACAAAATAGGGATGGGGGTGCTGGAGTTGTGGCTCAGGAGCAGCATGTCCTTGAGTTCAATCCCTGGTACCAAAAAAAAAAAAAAAGATCCCCACTTATCTGCAATGGATCAGCAGTCCTGGATTTGATTCCTGGGTCTATAATTTATTACCATGTGACTTATTTTTCGGGCTGATACCAACAGTTACCTTACAGGCTTATGAGACTTAAACAAGATAATTCCCACAAAAGATCTCAGCACAATATTGGCACGTGACAAACACTCAATGAAAGTTTTCTTAAAGTAAACATGACCATTTGTTTTTTGTGTTCCTGAGAAATTACATCAGAGATCACCAGTCACATTTGTTTTCCCTCTCTGAGAATTTTCTATCATTTTTATCTGTGCCACTGTGCCTACTCTTGCCACCTACTAGGTGGAGACAAATCCCACTGTTTGGGTCACCCGGCCCTTCCTGTTCCAGGAGCCATGGTCAACACCAGCATTTGGGCAGCCATTGCAGATGCTGCCACAAATCTCTTCACAATGTGGAACTGTAGCCCAATTCACCCACAAATGACTTCATTGGGTTTCATTATTGGTGCTCAGGGAATTGGCTTAATTATAATTTTTAATGATGCACATGTTCATACAACTTCTGTATTAGCTGCCATCTCCTTGAGTGCTCTTTAGTATGTAATAAACATTACCCATCACTGAAGCACAGATCTGATTTCTCATCTTCAACACATTAGGATCATTTACAAACCTCTGATTCCATTGACATAAGGAGGCTAAGCTGAGACCTTGTAGTTGAGGGCAGAATGTTCCCTACCCTAACCCATAAACACCAGAGAGTGGCAACCTTCTGCTAGAGGCATCATCAGACTTGAAATCTATTCTTGGAAGAGGGAAATAGGGGCTTTGCTCTCTTACTCACAGGTAACTGTGATGGGCAAATCTAGAGGCAATACCTGCGCATTTTGAATGTGACATATCTTCATTCAGATGATACAGCATCAGCATTCATGCGCACAGAGTAGTGGTGATTGAATTCTGTCCCTGAATCAAAAAGAAACCACTGGTTAGAAACTCAGATCATGAAGGATCTGCCAAACCCATTCTAAAAATACTAAAAGCCAGAGAAGCAGAACTACTGCACCTGATTCCTGCTGTACCACCAGACTTTTTGTGGCACGGAGAATGATCTTCTTGGTGATTTTTCTGCATAAGATGGGAACACGACATTTTTAAATTAAAGCAAAGTTCACACAACATAGAATTCATGATTTCAAAGCATGCAATTCAGTAGCATTTCAAATACTCATAATGATGTAAAACCACCAGTTCTCCCTATCCACCAAATATTCCATCTTCTTAAAGGGAAACCCAACATATATTAAGCAGTCACATTGTATGTTCTCTCCCCCATAACAGTGCCTAGAAAACATTGATCTGCTTTCCATATCTATTGATTTTCCTATTCTAGATATTTCATTTAAATGAAATCATACAATGTGTGACCTTTTGCATATGGCTTCTTTCTCTGAGCATGCTTTCAAAATTCATACATGTTGCACCATTTATCAACACTTCATTTCTTGTGTTCAATGAACAATAGTCCATTGTGTGACCATAATGCATTTTGTTGATGTATTCAACAATCAGTGGTTTCTGTGAATAGTGCTGCTATGAACACCTGTTTAAAGCTATTTGAGTATCTATTTTCAATACTTTGGGATACATAACCTGTGGAATTTCTGAGTCATATGGTAATTTTATGCTGACTTTTTGGGAAAACACCAAACTTACTTCCAAAATGGCTGCCCCATCAACAATGTACAAGGATCCAAATTTTTCCTGCATCCTTGTCAACATTTGCTATTTTCATTTTTTTAAACTGATAGAACATAAATGTGTGAGTTTATTTCTATATTCTGTTTTATTCCATTGATTTGAATAACTATGCTATGCCAGATTCACCGTGTTTTAACTATTGTACCTCTATAGTACATTTAGAAATTGTCAAATGTGAGTCATCTAATTTTTTTCCATGATTTATTTATTTTCACTATTCAAGGTTTCTTGCAATTCCACATGAGTTTTAGGGTCATAGTTTCTTTTTTTTAAAAAAAAATCTATTAGAGTTTTGAAAGGTATTGCATTGAATCTGTTGATCACTTGGGTAGTATTACCATCTTACCAATATGGAGTCTTCCAATCCTGAATGCAGGATGACTTTCCATTTATTTAGGTTTCCTTTATAATTTCTTTCAGGGATCAGGATTTTGCAGCTTTGCACAGGGACTTTAACAAAGCTGTGCTGAGATGAGTTGGGTCATCTCAACACAGAGTCAGTTGGGCTGGGACTGGCACCTTCTTGGATCAACACAGGCCAAGTTTAGCACACGCTGCCAACAAGAGTGGATAGGCATGAACATCAGAATGTTGATGATGTTGACAATTTTCAAATGGAGAAAAGGATGTTTAGGATGAAAGTATGGTGTCTTAAGAGATAGTAGGTTTACTATTCAGCAGATACCAGTTACGCTTTGTGTTGGTTCCAAGGTAATGCCTCTCAGGCTGGTGTCTGGTGCACTAAGGCTGGTCTCAGGTAAGATGCATGGTGAGAACATCAGTATATCTCTACATGGGACATCTGGGAGAACTTCCTAATTATAGCTAATAAACAAATTGAATGCTGCCCCAAAGAGATCTATGTAAAGTGAAACTGTTCTTTCCATGTATCCATTCTTCTGAGGCATTATGTAGAATAAGATGGTCCCCAGGATCTTCTGTTCCCCCAACATGCCTCACAAAGAGCATCTTCTGAACTAGATACCAAAACCATCAGCTCTGCCATTTAACTGCTCTATGGCCTTGGGGATCATTTAAATTCCTTAAGATTCTTTGGTCTTCTGCAAAAGGGGAATTTTTGTGATCTTCCTAAGTCACAGGGCTATTGCGATATGCAAACAAGAGGCAGAAGAAAGTACTTAGGAAACTCATAATATCAATTTAAATATCGACAATCATTGTTGTTCCCATTGGGGTTCTCAGCCACCCTTGGGGGAAGATTTTAACCATCATGGGACCAATCTGCTAAAGAATGAATTTGTGTGCGCACAGAGCTCAGACTACAGGAATCAGACTGGAAGAAATTTTAAGAAAGAAATTCCTTCTCTCTCTCTCTCTCTCTCTCTCTCTCTCTCTCTCCCTCGCTCCCTCCCTCCTTCCCTCAATGGGGAAGATACAAAAGAAACAAAGGAAGGAAGGAAGAAAGAAAGAAAGAGACAAAGGAAGAAAGGAAGGAATAAACAAAGAAAGAAAAAGAAAGGGCAGAACCAAAGTGAGAGAGGGTCTGTAGTTTTCCTGTAAAGAAGACCAAGATACAGTAAGCAAACAGATATGTACTGAGTGTCTATTGCATACCAGGCACCTCATGAACCCTGTGTAGTAGGATGTATAACGTTCCATGGGGTATGAGATGATCAGTCTGGTTTGAAGGCTTAAGGTTACTTAGGAGAGTACAAGATGACTAAGACTCAGGCTACGTCCTTTCTGATTTAGGAACATCAACTAAGTAGGTAATGTAGGATCCAAATGTATCCATGTCTATACATACATGAATACATACAGGAATACAGTAACATGCAGCAGAAAGTTACATTTAAAATCACCCCAAATCCATTTACTAGAAGAACCTGGAAGCAGAATACAGTGCACAATTCTTCAGAAAGTACTCCTGCAGAGAAATCAGTACTCCTGAGTCTTCTGGGTTTTCCTTGTTCCAATCAGGCAGAGTAGGAAAGCCTTTTTGGGGAGAGTATTTGATTTTAATTTCATTGATGTGTTCTGACATCCTAGTTGGGGTGCAAGTTGGGTGGAAAAGAGAAAATAAATAGCATATGAAAATAAAATGTTACATTGTTAATAATGCTACAAAGAAGAAGAGGCAGGTTAAGACGAACATAGTTTGATTAAAAGGAAGTCCCACTTTATTTAGGGTGTTCAGGGATGATTCTGACGATGATAAGGCATTGAACAGAGACCTGAGGAAACGAAGGCTCAAGCTATGCAACTACTTGAATGAAGAGTCTTCCAGGCAGAAGTTTTCTTCAATAGCCATTCTGTTCCAGTGTTGATCCAACTCTTGATTTTTTGTCTTTCTCTCTCTCATTTCCTCTCTCTCCATTTGCTCCCTTCACCAAATGGTAGGTTATTTTTCTCTTGATCCTTAGTGTTTTCCCCTGTATGTCATTTGCATTCACACTCTGGCTTCTCTATATCTTGCAGCTCTGGGTAGCCCCTTCCTCTCACCTCACCAAACTCCTGTTCCTGGGGTCTAATCCCTTCACTTGACTGATACCCGCTCTCCCACCATAGGAGGTCACACACCAGTGCATATCCTTGTTTAGTTTGTTCAACTACTAAGTAAATCAAAGAGATAACTAAGACCATAGGGACAATGTTTAGCCCATCCATGGAAAAAGGCGTTTTGAAGCAGTGTAGTAGCACCATATTATGGGTAATTCACATGCTGATTTATAAATGCTTACCCTTGATGGGAACAAGGAAGAGCTCAATATGGATAATCTGGATAAGTGACTAGCTGGCTGCTTTGATAGATGCTTATAATAAGAAAGGCCACAGAGAAGACAACTGTTATCAACTTCACTGAGGCTATATATAATACATAATAGCACTGGCCTTGACAGGGCAGACTTTCATTGGAGCACAGAGGAGGGAGACTTGCCAATGAGACAATTTTCAGCAAATATTTATTGAACACCTATGATAAGCCAGACACTTTTACTAGACCCTGGAAATAAAGCTGTATGAAAGTTACAAAAAGTCCCTCACCTCTTGGAGATTTCCTTCTAGTCATTATTGTCTAACAGGAGAGCCAGGCAATAAGTACATAATAAAATAGATATATAAGGTAATGTCAGTAATACAATATTATGAAGAAAATTTAAGAAGTGTGCGAAGATAGAATGGGAAGGGGTACTATTTTAGATAGAATATATATAGAAGGGTTTTCTTTCTTCTTTTGGTGGGAGGGTATTGGGTATTGAACTCAGGGGTGCTTTACTCCTGAGCTACATCCTCAGACCTTTTTTATAGGATCTTGTCAAGTTGCTTAGGGCCTTGATAAGTTACAGAGGCTGGCCTTGAACTTGCAATCCTTCTGCCTCAGCCTCGTTGAGTTGCTGGGATTACAACCATGCACCATTGTGCCTGACTAGGGAAGGGCTTCCTAAAGCAATGTTATTCAAGCAGAAAACTGAAGAATGTGACAGAGAGGGTCACTCAAATATCTGGGGGAAGAACCTTCTAGACAGAGAGAACAATAGCAAATGTAAAAGCCCTGAGGTGGGAACAAGCTTTGTATGGTCAAGGAGAAGCAAGGCCAGTGGGCTGAGCAATAGTTTTCAGTGAGGCACCAATGCCCTCTAGAGGGAATTTTGAAAATGTAAGTGGACATTTTAAAAAAAAAAAAAATATTCCAGTGATGGGAGGAGCCAATGTGGAAGATGAGAGGTGGTGGCGGGAAATATCATACTTCATTTTGTTTGGAACATTACTGAGAAATGTGGAGAAAAAGAAACCCTTGTACATTGCTGGTGGTAATGTAAATTATAGGACCATTATGGAAAATAGTATGAATGTTTTTCAAAATATTAAAAAGCAATCCTACTTCTGGGTATATATCCAAAAGTTGTTATGAAATCAGTATGCCAAGGTATTATCTGTACTCTCATGTTCATTGAAGAATTATTCACAATAGCCAACTCATGGAATCACTTTTGGTATCCAACAATAGATGGATGGATAAAGAAAATGTGGTATATATAAATAGTGGAATACTATTTGACCTTAAAAAGGAAGAAAATTCTGTCAGTTGTGACAACTTGGATGAATCTGGAGGACATTGTGCCAAATGAAGTAAGTCAGGCACATAAAGACACATGTTCTGACTCATATTTGGAATCTAAAATAGCCAAACTGACAAAAACAGAGAATAGTTTAATGGTTACCAGAGACCTGGGGAAGGACCTGAATGGGATTAGGAGAAATGCTGACTAAAGGTTACAAAATTTCAGTTGAACAGGAAGAATAATCTTTAGTGATCCATTGTACAGAATGGTGATTATAATAAATAATAATTCATTCATTGTGTTTTTAAAAATTACAAAAAAGAAATGTTTGCTCATTTTTAATAAAAAAAAAAATCTTATCACTGGTAGTAATGCTGTTCTGTGTACTTGAATAGCCCCCTAGAGTGTGCTTGTAACAATCAGCATTTGGATCTGGCACTTCGACTATGAAAGAAATAAGGTCAGAAAAGGAATAGAGAGGCCAGACCATGTGGAGCCTTATAGGTAATGGCAAAGACTGGCTTTGACTCTGACTGAGATGGGAAGTTGATGGAGGGTTCTGAGAAGACTGGTGACATTGACTTTGGGGTACAAAAATGGGAGCAGAGAGAGAGAGGTTGGAGATTCTAACACATGGTCCTGGGAAGAGATAATAGAAGTTAAAGCAAGGTAGATGCAATGGAGGTAGTGAGAGTGGTTGAATGCTGTCTATGGGTACCTGCAAGTACAGCAAAAAAAAAAAAACTTGGAGAAGGCAGATTTCAAGCTGGGCCTTGAGTGGATGAAAGAGGACACTAAGGGTGAAGATGGGAAGGTAGGGTTGTGCATAGTATGTCTTTAGGACAGGAAGAAAGTCATAAGAAAGTAAGATTGGAGCGGAAGCTGGAAAAAGAAGAGGAAGAGTGGCCAGGCAAGATGGTGTCCTATCACCTTCACAGGCAGAAGCCCACTAAAGCCCAAGCAAAAGAACTTTGAAATTGAAACCCTTGAAGTCTTCGGAGCAGGACTATGAGCTTTTTGGCAACAGGGGCCCTGCTTTCACCACTTGTCACTGTGCGTCTAGCCCAGGGGTTACACAAGGTAAGACATTGAATAGATGAAGTAATGTGTGATAGACCTTAGGGAGGTTAGTTTTTGTAGAGCTAATTGTAAATGCAATTATTTTCAAGATTTACAGGACATTTCTGTGTAGTCCTAGACTTGGTTAGAAACATGAAAACAAGAAATCCAATTAACTCTAGAAATGTACAAGAAATATACAATGCTTGTCTGGCTGTGCTTTGCCATTTCTGCAAAGATAGCTTGCCTATAAATGCCAGGACGAGTCTTCTCAGATGATCAAACAGTCAGAAGTTCCACTTTATGATTCTTTCTCCTCATCAGGATTCTTTGCATGACCACATTTCAGTCAGCCTCCTGAACCTTGTCTGGAGCCCATTTGTGCACTTTCTTATAAAATCCAATTTTAGTAAAGTACTTTGCTAAGTCAGTTGAGGAAGAATTCCTCACCCTCTGTGTGTGATAGCACCCGATATCTGATTGGGTTCCTCATCCCCCAGGTGATGTTTGATCACCTGGCCTACCTTCAGAAAGAAAATTATTAGGCCATTTAGCCAGAGTCCTGCTTCCTGATGTTGCCTTTCGGCAATTTTTCATTCATTGATTCCCACCCTTCTCTTCAGCTATAAATTCCCACTTACCTTTGCTATATTCAGACTTTACCCTAATCTCTCTCCCCCACTGCAAAATCCCATTGCAGTTTTCCCTATACCTATTATAATGGTCTTGAATAAAATCTCTTTGTCCTTTAAGAAGTGTCTTTGAATATTCTTTCTTTAACAATATCCACACATTCTCCTTAACTGCATTGATGCAGGAACAATATCAATAACAAAATCAACTTTTGTAACACTATTGATTAAAAAAACTCTATTCAGTGAAATTATGGTCAAAAGAGGTTACCATTCTCTAGATTCATCAAAAGTATGAGAAGAATCTACGTGGTGAGTGGATCATTTCCATAAATTGAGAGCAAAAATCTGAGTCAGGCAGTCTTACTTTCTTGAAATAGATCAAAACCCTCCTGTGTGTGGTTTGCTATGGTGCCATCAAGTGCTTGAGCTGCACCAGAAGCTTCTTAACTTGGGGATTAAGATACTAATGAATGGTTTTTGGCAGCCCATCAATTTTGGAGGCAAGCCTATCTAAGAAACACAACCAAACTACCCCACCACTTTCACCCTATTACTAGGTACACTCCCTACTACTACTATCACCAGTGCCACTACCTGAGGGGAAGGGAGAGGAAAACTGAAGCACTCTGATAGCCTTGGACCATCATGCTTCTGGAAATTCCTCCCCATAGCACAAATCCATTAGCCAGTAGGAAACAGGTTCAAGCCATATTTGGATAATATGAGTGATAGGCACTGCCTTGTAGAGGAAGCCAGCATAGCACAGAGAAACTATCCATTAGTCAAGCACTTTGATTTCATTGTTGTTTCATTTTATTCACTGCCTAGGTCCCTAATTTGGGATTTCATTATTCAGTCACATAGAGATCCTAAGTTATAGGCTAACCAAGTTACAGATGATAAATGCTCTCATTCATGTATTTGACAAACTTTTTTTTTTTTTACTTTTGCCTATGTGGGGCAGGCTCTGGTGATATAATAGTAACCAAGATAGACTTGTACACTCACAGAAGTGACAAGAAATGAGCACGTGTGATGAGCACTGTCAAATATCAAGAATACAGTGCCATGCAAATCCACAGAATGGGGACCACATCTTATCTAGGGTTCAGGGGAAGTTGCTGTCAGTGAGACTTTGGCTGAGCCCTGAGAGATAAGTAGAATTCAAATGAATGAAGAGGAGAACAACCACAATATGTTATGTGGAGAGAAACAACAGGTGATAAAAGATGCTTAGCCAGGGCTGGGGTTGTGGCTCAGTGGTAGAGCGCTTGCCTAGTATGTATGAGGTCCTGGGTTCCATCCTCAGCACCACATATAAATACATAAAATAAAGGTCCATCTACAACTAAAAGAAATTTTTAAAAAAGATACTTAGCCCAATTTTGTAAAGACTATTTTATATATGTGTATATAATTTTGTAAACACTATTTCATATATAACTGAAAGACTGATCAGAACAATTTTGGAGGAGGAAAGGTTTATTTGGAGGCTAGCAGTTTCACAGGTCTCAGTCCATAGACACCAGACTCCTTTCCTTGGAGATCAACATAAGGTAGAACATCATGGTGGAAGAGTGTGGTGGAGGGAAGCAGCTCACATGATGATCAGGAAGCAGAGAGAGATTTCACTCCCCAGATACAAAATGTCTACCGCATAGTCATGTCCCCAATGCCCACCTCCTCCAGCCACACCCCATCTGCCTCCAGTTACCACTCAATTAATCCCATCAGGGGACTGATTCACTGATTGGGTTAAGGCTGTCCTAACCCAATCATTTCTCCTCCAAACCTTCTTGCCTTGTCTCACACATGAACTTTTGGGGGACATCTCACATCCAAACCATAACAATATATATAACATATACATATATATATAATATATATATATATATATATATATATATAATATATATTTCTGAATTTTCCACTCCAAAACCACTTATATATATATGTATATGTATATATATACACACACACACACATATATATATATATATATATATATATATATATATATATATATATGGGTTTAGAGTGAAAAATCCAGAAGGACATACTCCAAATATTAATAGTGTTATTGCTAGGTAGTAGGTTCATGAGTTATTTTTAGTTTCTATATAACATTCCATATTTTCCAAAATTCCTACTATCAGTGTATTTTACACTTGCAGTTAGAAAGTAAAGTTTGATCATATACAAAGCAAACCTGCCTGCCCCAGCCATTCCAACCCTGCTGACACAGTGACTCTGTCCTCCAATGAACTCGTTCCTCACAACTGCTCCTTGATTTCAAGCTGCTGCTGGCTGACTCACCCCTGGTCACTTACTGGAATCCTCTCCTGGGAGCCATTCTGTAGCTCCACATGCTGCATCAATCAGCCTGTCGTCTCTCCTGTCTTCTTCCATTTTCTGAGCCCCAATTTCTTTCAACAGCCCTATTTTTCTTTCCTCCCTGTAGAATTGCCATCAGATTCCACCAGCAGGCTTGTCACAGAGATTGCTTGAATAGTAACTCTTGAATGCAACAAACACCATTAAAATCTATTTTCCATCATGAGCACTTCCAGCCCAGCAAAGAAAGCTGCTCTCAGTCCATATGATTTTGAAAGATTTCCCCCTATAATCTGTGGCCCACTAAGAATATTTGCCCATTTCTTTGTTAGCCCCTCCAGCTAATATTTTGTTTCCAAGGCAGTAACAGATTTGAAGCCTTCCTCCCAGGTCTATTTGACATCATGGCTGCAGACAGGACCAAACCTCAGGTCTGGTAGGCTCACACAGGAGGATGTGCAGAAGATGAGCTGCACCTCTCCCTTTTCTTTTGCAGTCAAGAACAGCCCACATTTGGCTATTCCAATTCTCTGGTTTCAAGTGCACTGGGTTGTCTGGAAAGTTGCCTGGAACCAGCATAAAAGAGGTAGAGGCAGGGTGGAGGCAACAAGCTCACTCTCACCAATACGACTCCCTCCATATGCCCATTCCCTGCTGCCAATCCCTAGCGCACTCCCAGCCCTGTGTTTGACAGCTGCACAGCTGCTGAGCAATTAAGCCTTATCATTCAGGCGAATTTGCAAGGGGACAGAGAGAAAGACTCTCTCCTCCTGCTCAAGCCATGGTCTAGGAAGTTGTGCAGAATTATTTTATGGGAAGCCAGAGGCAAGAAAGGACAGAATACTAAGTGAGTTCTTTTAGAAACTGCTGAAAGTTTATCATAGAATCAAACAGTCCTAAGTTGGAAGAAGACTTTCATAAATATTTTCACTGTGACTTATGATGCTAATTTGCTGTCTCGGAAAGATAGGAACAGAGTTATGGTCTGTTGGGCCCTCACTTGATGAATAGAGGTGTTTATTTCTCAGGCTTCCAGCTCGGCAATAGGAAGCTGCTTCAGACGCCATGAGATGGATAACCCATAATGATAGCTACAAGTACAATCGACTACAGGTAACTCAGCCAAGTCAAGGCTTACCACACTTCAGCTGGTTAGCATGGAGCCACAATACCAGTGCTTAATGGTGTTCAACTCAACTGGCCACTCTTATTTCCCAAGGTACTCCCCTCACATTGTGGTCTTGTTGAATCTCAACCTCTTTCCCTTCTTCAGCAATCTTTGGGAATGTATGGAAAAGGAATAGATATGAAAAGATTGGTGCATACAAGAAATGGACTGTTCCAAATGAAAACTCATAATTTTGGGGGGAGGTACCGAGGATTGAACTCAGGGGCACTTGACCAATGAGCCACATCCCCAGTCCTATTTTGTATTTTATTTAGAGAGAGGGTCTCACTGAGTTGCTTAGTGCATTGCTTTTGCTGAGACTGGCTTTGAACTTGTGATCCTCCTGCCTCAGCCTCCCGAGCCACTGGGATTACAGGCGTGCACCATCATGCCCAGGGAAACCTCATAACTTTATGCTGAAGAGCAATGATGGTTTGAGTTTATATTCACAGTTGAGATTTTCATTTTTTTCATGAAAAGGGACATTTACCTCATGCATGTGCTTGATGTTAAATGCTGCCTCTCAGAGTAGTAACTTTAAAATTTTGATTACCTTTGGTGAAGGAATTTCAAAGACTTGAAATATTGGCTGGTTCATCCAGCAGCTACATTTGTGACCTGTGAAAAATTATTAAAGTTAAAATTGAAGAATGGAGGTTTAAGGGGGGCTGTTTTCTAACTCTAGACTGATTTTCCCATTGATTTTTCAATCTTTTTTTGGAGGTGAGGGGGCATAAAGGATGAGTGTATCAGAATCCCTAAAGAAGTGATAGAGGTTATATATAAAATAAAATAACAGTATTCCTACCACTTTCAAATATTGACAATAGAACATCAAGTTTTGAAAAATCATCCTGAATGGAGAGACTGCACAGAAGATATAGTAGACAATACAGGAAGTCTGAGGAAGAAAAGGAAGTGCCTCACCCATATCTATGCTCTTGATACCAGGAGAATATGTGGCAGGCTACTGACAAGTCAGCACAAATCAATCCACACCACTGGAAACACTCTCCTGAGTGCAGAAAACTAGCAGGGCACACTTTTGACTCAAAGTGAGTTACTGGAACCATAGCTATCCTGTGTTGTTCTGAGAACAAAGGTCAGGTCTTGCCCCAAACTCTATACCCAATGCCTAGTATGTAACAGCGTCCCAGTAAACAAGTGCTTTTTCAAACACATTGTGAGAAAAACCAATAAGCAATATCTTAACTGTGTACTTAATCTACTTTATACCATATTTTCCTTCTCTTTATGCTCAAGAAAACTACTTATTTGAAGAGCAATAAAAGATATTGCAAGAAAATACAATCCATTTGCATTTAATAGACATTTAGATCCAGTTTCAACTGAACACAGTCCTTCTGAAACAGTAGTACTGTAGTAGGTACCAAATACATATTTCTTGTATGAATTAATGTAGATGTGACTTCAAAGAAAACATGTTCTAAGAAAATACCTTCAAAATTATAGGCCCTACTCCATACTTGATTTTTTATCTTGTTTTCAGCTTCTTGTTCAGAAATGAGCAGGTCAATTAAGACAAATCAAGTCACTTAAAAATAACATCAAATCGCTTTCAACAAGAAAAGGCGGCCTGCATACATAAAGTTGAATATGCTCACTTCCACCCCTCCCCCATCAGACCCATCCAGGAACATTGAAAAATCATTCCAAGAGCCATATTATATCCTAAGAGCCAATGGGGGAAAAATTAGTTGTTGGGAGTGAAAGGAAAGCATCAGTGTTCGTTTGTATTTTCATGCACAAGAATACTATTTTCTCGGTATGAAGTCCAGTTATACTACTTTCATTATAAAACCAAACAGACTTTTAAAGAAATAATCAAATGAAAGGTGATTTGTTTTCTTCCAATGCTGATATTTACATATAACCATTTGTTCAATCTGAAGAGCTTCCTCATTTCTCCTCTGACTGTGGGGCCATCTCTGAGACGGTTTGCATAAGTAATGCATTTATTTACTAATCTTCAAAGAGTCTCTATTTTTCCTGCCTTCCCACTGTAGTCATTAGGGGTCACAACCCTGCAGGAAATATGGGCTGCCATGGTAACACAAAATGTCTGCTGCTGGGCTTAGCGTAATTCCTCCCTAATAGAAAAACAACGAGCAGTAAATCCCATCTTTGATAAACTGGCTTATTGTTGTATGGAGCCTCTACCTGGGAGGTGGAGATCCCCCAGAGCAGTTTTAAATGATACAAATGCAATTCACATCTAGATTGATTTCTCATTTTGCAAAAGGAACTGGGTAAAATTGTACCAGGTCAAGTTAAATTCCTTGTCACATTTAAAAATCATTGGCATTGCACTCAGTCATCTATTGGGCACATTTATCAGATGTTACTTGTCACTATTCTGGGGACAGGAACAAAGCAAATAATTTTCCCAAGTCACTTTTAATCCCCATAGAGAACTAGAAAGAAAACGCACCACCTCTGTCATTTCCAACTACTTAGCAATAATGGCTGTTATGTTAGTTTACAGTCTTGTATACCAGAAGTGGGGTGAATCTGCTCAGGGACCGGATAGGAGAGAAAGATATTCTGATATTGACCTCAAAGGAAAATCATATACAACAGCAGGAAAAAGCCTTCTCATTTTTATTTGGAAACAAAAGAAATGTAAAGTAAAAAAGAAAGAGCTACTGCCCAATTATTTTGTTCTGGAAGGAGAGTGTTCAAAAAAAAAAAAAAAAAAACAACTTGAAAGTAAGGATGATTAATTAAATAAAATTAAATACAACACCAAAAAAAGCACAGTTCTTGTCAGAGTACATACCCATCAACATGTATGCCTTTGAGGATCAATCAGTCACATGGTCACCCTCTTGGACATTGACAGGAACATTTGTTCAAGAGATGATGAATGTTATTTCAAACAACTTTGATTTTCCCTTGAATCTCTAAGGCAGATGTAGAATCTGATGTTTGGGTTGACTGCTTTCCATTACATTCAAAAACTTACCCTATCTTCCATCCAGGCTGCTGGACTCACTATTTTTTTCTGAATATACTATACTTGTCCTGTCTTCACATTATCACATACACTATACTCCTTATCTATAATGCCTTCCTCCTCAGTGTGGTATTAAATAACCCCACCAAAATTCTATGAATCCTTCATGGCCTACTATCATACATGTAGGCATTTAATTACAGTCTGTCATATACAGGTTTGCCAACTGTTTCCTATAAACAGATGTTGCCTGTACAAGATTTCAAAGTCCCTGGGGACAAGCATCAAGAGTTCTTATTGCTTCCTTTGGCTTCCAGGCTACCAGGATACACAGTACCACAGGGCAAAGAACTAAGAGTAGTCACCAGCTACCAACAAGGAACCAAGGCCCTCCATCCAGTAACCCTCCAGGAACTGAATTCTGCCAACAACCACAAAGCTTAGAAGTGGATTCTTCCCCAATCCAACCTTCAAATGAGACATCAACCTTCATTGTGGCCTGTGAGAGACTCTGAAGCAGAGGACCTAGATAAGTCATGCCTGAATTTCTGACCCACAGAAGCTATTAAATAATGAATGTGTATTCATCTAAGCTACAGTTTTTGAGTAATTTGCTACACAGAATTATATAACTAGTAGTATGAACCTAGCCACTGGATTGATTACAGGGATCTATTTGTGTGGAATTACAGGCATACAAGAGAGAATTATACTTTTGGTATATTGTCCAGTGACTTAAATATTTGAGGAAATAACATCACATTTCTTATTAGATGAAGACCAGGAAATTTAACTGATTGATTCTCTGAATAAGCTGCCAATTTCAGAAAATACCAAGTCAAGATCAGGGTTTCCATTTTTCACTTACCACATTCATGGTACAACTGGCTTCTTGGGTGGATCCAGTTTGGAAGCTTCTATTTCTGATATACCCCCACTTATCAGCCTATGTCCACTTCCCTAATCAGCTGTTTAAACCCTTTTACAACTGGACCCAAATTTGCTCCCCAACTTTATCTGTCACATTCTTCTAACCCCCTAGTAGCTAGAAATAAAAAAAATCTAACTATGTCCTTCTCTAATTTAAAACTTTCCAATGACTTTCCATTGTTCTATGGACAAAGACCTTGCACAACTGGCTTCTACCCATGGCTATATCCTTATCTTGCACTAATTTTACATGAATGCCCTCCTCTCTACTCAAAATGGTCTGCTTTCTGTTCCTTGTGCTATGTTCTATCTGAACTCAGAGCCTTCCAACAAGCTGTGGTCACGTTACCTGGCTAGCTTCTATTTATCCTTCAACTCTTATACTATAGCTTCATTCCATCAGGGAGAAATTTGCTGATTTTCCTGACCAGGTCAAGCATGGCATTCCATGCCATGCTCCCATGGTACCATGTACCTGTCCTTTCTAGGTCTTGTCATGTTTATCTGTGTAACTCATTAATTTTAGTGTCTCTCAATCATCTCTGTAAGACTAAGATTTTTCCTGCTTTGTTCACTGCTGTGTTCCCAGCACTTAGCACATCATAGGCTTAGCACATATATTTGAAATAATATATATATTTCAAATTTATCTTTAATTGACAGATAAAATTGGATGTATCACGTACAACATGATGCCTTAAAATATATACACATGTGGAACAACTAAATCTAGCTAATTAACACATGAAGTATGTCAGATATTTATTATTTTTGTGGTGAGAACACTTATGGATTTTCAAAAATACAATATGTTATTAATGTTGTACAATAGATCTATTGAACTTTTTCTTCTCATCTAATTGATATATCTTTTGATTAAAATTTATCCAACCCCTCCTCAACCACCCCAGGCCCTGATAACCACAGTTCTATTCTGTACTTGTAAGAAATCAACATTTTTATATTCCACATATGGATAAGATCATGTAGTATTTGTTTTTATGTGCCTTGTTTATTTTGCTTAACACAATGTCCTTCAGGTTCATCACAAATGTCAGACTTCTTCTTTTTTATGGCTGACTAGTATTCCATTTTGTATCAATATATTTGAAATAAATGTTGAATTGAAGTCAGTTCTTTTTTTCAAGCTTCAGTTTCCTCCCTCACCTAGTGAAAGATAATGTTGTATTTTTCTCTTCCAGTTCTGACTTAGTTTGTGATTCAACGTTGGACACCATCCCTACCTGCCAACCCCAACTCTTGAGGCTACTACCCTTCTTGGCTACTGCATTTCATTCACAGAGATTCCTGAAAAAAAGGACAGATCCTTGGTACACTTGTCTAGTTTTAGAACCTGAGCATTAAAACTCCAAAGAAATATTAGCAAGTGCAAAATATTTTTGTTTTTACAGTCAAAATAAAATCCAAAGAATTGGAAAATATTCTAAATCCATGCAAATATATGAGTCCTTTGTTTGCTCAATTGGTTGTTTCTTATTTAAATCTGATTGTTCTCTAAGAACTGTCCATATCTTTCCTGGGGTAAAAGTTGCTTGTGAGTGTAGCTCGTGTTTTGATGGCTTAGCTCAATGAATACTCAATAATGACATTTATAAATCTCTTTGGGGGAAGATCATCAAGAACAGAGCTTGAAATGAATACAGAAATACAGCTTTGAGTAAGAAATTCCTATAAGGTCATATGTGCAAGCATCTAAGAGAGAATCTGCTCTAGCCTCCTCACTTTACATTAGGTAAACTGAGAACTAGAGAAGGAAAGTAGTCTGTGCAAAATCACAAAAGTAGTCAGTTCATCTACCAAAAGAAAAATAATTCAGTGCAGAATTGGGACTAAAAGATAAGCTTCTTGATCCTCAATTTACTTCATGTCATTTCTTGTTCTCTCTCTTTCAGTATAAAAAGCTGGTCATTTTCTTCTGAATCTCTTTCCACACTCCAATAAGTATTTACTTGTATGCCCTACAGATAAGAAAGTTTTTAATAAAAAGAATGTTAAAGAGATACACATACTGAAGATTAAATTTCATTGAAGGAAAATTAAGTACAACACACTCATGACAGTCAGCAAGGGCATCCAAAAAACTTCGTTTCCCCCTCTCCAATTCACAAATCCCACAATTATGTAATTGGCATATAATTTCCTCCATAAAACTTCTATTTTTCTCCTAAGAACCATCACATTTTACTAAGTCAATTGCTCCATCACACCAGCCTTGAAGTGTGTGCAATTCAAATTTATGCCTCAGCAAAATTACAAATTACTACATGTCATGAGCCTTGAAGCCTCACTCATAAATAGTTGAAGATATGAATGTTATATCAAAAATGCCCAGGGTCTACTGATTCTTTAAAGTGACAGCCTCATCAAACCTGGATAGGTATTTAAGTTACTGGCCCTAATTCAAAGGAGAAACTATATTATATCAGTGTGAAATTTAGAAAACTAGTGATTCTAGAGTTCATGTGAGAGCCGAGAATACATTAGGTAGGACTTGAAATGGGAGAATAAGGAAATACAAATCCATCCTGATTATGGAAGAACCTTCCCTTTCCATCCTGCCTGATTATTGGGATTTATTTTGTCTGTAGCTCCAAATTGAACATTTGTACCTAGTCATGCTGTTATTGTGGACAGTCACAAATATCTGAACTAGGTCCCTGCTTTGAGTCCAGATGAATTCTCTGGAAATTGGCAAATACTAATGCAAGGGAAGAGAGGATACCTAACAACGCTCAAGTGCTCAGGAAAACCACTTGAGCCATGTAAGATGAGGTGGGCTGAAGCAGGTGAAACCCAGAAAGTCTTTTGCCTATTTCAGGTTTTATTATTTTATTTCTTTAGAAGCGAAAAGAATTTCCTACATCACCCAGCATGGGAGTTTATTACATAAACGGGCCTTGACAGACCCCTTTTTGGGGGAAAATTTTATTGCAGTATAAATTATATATAGAAATGTACACAAATGAGAAGTAATTCATGTGATGAATTTTCAAAAATTAAACACATTCTTGCATCCAGCACATACATCATAAAAATGATCATGACCAGCACCCCAGAAGCCCTCCAATTCCTCTTCCCAGTTGTTCCACCTAAAGGTAAATCAACACAGCATTTGTGAGCTCTGGTCACCCCATTATTGGGTATAACAGTGTAGATAGAACATCTAGGAAATAATTAGGCAATTTCATGGTGGTTGCATATAGTTATTATGTGACTGGAACACATGAAATCATCCACTCACTGCTTCTGGGAACAATCAAATGGAATAGATGTTCAACAGTGTAGGAACGAATGAAGGAAGGGAAAGAAGGAATCTGAGGGGTCCTTGAGGGAAATTGGCAATTAGGTAAAAGGTGAAGGGGATAAGAGGTCTGAGTGGCAGACCTGATTGAGATTAACATAAACCATTAGGTTAACCCAGAGACAAATAGGAGTGGCACTTGAAATTTGCATAAATGCTATACCCAGCCGCAATCAAGTTTCTGTAGGAAAAAGAAAATTGACAAAAAAACCTTGTAACCCGAAATGAGGAAAACCAATGGCAGGCCTAAATTGCCTTTGTCTGGCAGAAAAGCTGAGAAAAGAAAGGAGATTTTAGAAAAGATTTTTTAAAGTTTGCATTGAGGGTAAATTGGATGGTGGGACTTTACACTCCCATCCCCTCCTTTTAGGGATGGCTAATCACATGGGCCCTGACAGTATTCCTGCAAGCCATTTCTTCCTCTTAGGTTCCTTTGGTCTTGTGAGTGAGGAGCAGGGTATTCATTCAGGAAAACATTCCTTGTCTTTGTGCCAAGCACTGGGCTAGGTGTATGATGGTGAACAGCCTCAGTCCCCATCTTCATGGGGCTCACAGTCTGTGCAGGTAGGCAGCCAGGCCCAATCTAACATTTTACTGCAACAATCAGGCACAGTTATGAACCACACAGCATCCCTCTGGAAGGTTTCTTCACCTGAATGAAAAGCTGGCCTTGTCCCCCTCAACACTCCATTTATCCCTGTGCAGGGAATCTGATCTGGGGTGGACATTCCGTATCCTTTAGACCATTGTATACTACCCAGCTTGCATCTTAGGAGAAAGGGACCATTTTCCAAGGCCTGCTGGAGGCCTGTGAGGAAGGAGCTATGACACCTAGTTCTCAAAATCCTGTGGATGGGAAGTCATCACTATTCCAAAGAGAGCTCCTCTAGAGTGACTGAATATCTTCTTTTGTCCCTTTGCCCCAGCACATACCTAAGTCCTGGGGACATGGACTCTTATTCTCTCTTTGCCTGCTGTGCCTAGACATAATAATGTAAAGGCATAAGGTCCACAGCTCTTTATTTAAGTAAAAAAAGAACTATAGAAAATTGCTTGGAATTTAAAATCTAAGGTACATCTGTTTAAGGAGTTCTCAGCAACTACATGTAGGCTAAGACTATTCTAGAAGACAAGGGGAATTGCTGAGTAACACTGTAACAATAAAAGCTGCCGTGTGTGTGCCTGCATACGCACACCAAATACCTTGCATAAAAGCAAAAAAAAAAAAAAGTGAAGAGCTATTATGGGATAGGACTTATTTGAAGATTTTTCCCATATTAACTCACACTTAGTCCTCACAGCAGCCTCTATGAGGTACATGTTATTATTCCTCGTTTTCCCTTTTCTTTTTGCTACCAGGAACCATGGAGTCACATCACCAGCCCCTTTTTATTTCATTTTATTTTGAGACAGGGGTGCTTAGGGCCTCAATAAGTTGCTGAGGCTGCCCTTCAACTTGCCATCCCCCTGCCTCAGCCTCCCAGGTCCTTAGGCTTACAGACATGTAGCACCTCACTCAGCTATTACTCCCCATTTCATAGACAAGTCAATGAAAGTTTCAGCAAATCTCTTCAAGTCATAGAACTGGTGAGTCATGGAAGCTGCAATTCAAATTCAATCTTGTCAGATTGCTGTCATGTAGGCTCTGTGCAGTATCCTACTCTCTCTCTCTCTCTCTCTCTCTCTCTCTCTCTCTCTCTCTCTCTCTCTTGCATGATGTCTTTAAATTCTCTTATCTATGAGGTAGGAATTATTCCCTTTCAGAAGAAGAGACTATGGGTCAGAATCTCTTAGGTTCCCATCAATTGCAAATAGCAGAGCAGTTTTTGAAGCAAAATTTCATCTTGAAGCTAGCAGAGCATCTTATCTAACTCAAGATTCAGACAGAGGAAAGGATGTGTTTGGCCTGACCTGAGTAGAGTTTGTAGCCTCAAGTTATCACCAACTTCTCCATTTGTTAGTCCACCAGGAGAAATGAGGTCAAAGTCCTTGGAGACAAAGATGAGAGAGCAACACTGTGAACTGATTTCATGAAGAATGGGCAGAAGGGGATGTGTTTTATTTATCCAAAGAATACAGTACAATGGCTAAAATAGTTGGCATGAGAGTGCAACTAGCCTGGTTGGAATCTCCATCTTTTAAAAATACTTATTTTTTAGTTGTAGATGAACACAATATCCTTATTTTATTTTATGTGATGTTGAGGATCAAACCCAGGGCCTCACATGTGCTACACAAGCTCTCTGCCGCTGAGCTCCAACCCCAGCCCCTGGAATCTCCATTTTTATTACTTATCAGCCATGCAACTCTTAAGAAAGTCACTTAACCTCTCTTCGCCTGACTTTTTTCATCATAGTTCTGCAACATATAGCTGTTGGGAAGGATTGAAAAATTAATGAGAGCCATTTATTGTAGTACTGTGATAAGGTAAATGCCTAGCAAATGACTGCTCGTGGTAGTTCTAGTTCTCCTTCTTGCCACTTCCTCATTTCCCCTCCCTAAGTGAAAGGCATATCTGGTGCTATAGAGGGCATCAAGGCGATGACAGGGAGACATAATGCCCAGACATACCAAATGGGCCACTTCCAATTACAATATGGATTTTTCCAAGTCTAAAATCATTGTTGCATAGAATGGCTGTAAAATGAAACTCTAAAACAATTTTTACTTTTGAAAATGAAAGATGTTGAAGTTTTTTGCAGCTCTAGAGAGCAAACTGTTCCTCTGGTCTTCAAGAGTGCTTAGCAAAATGATAAATGATTACACATAAAACTGGCTGAAGATTGCCCTTTAGGTTCACAAGATAATCCCTTCCCAGAAAAAAAATTATGTTGAATGTTTGTTGGCTTCTTGGGTACAGAAGTACCACCTACTTGCTGCCTTAAAGATAGTTAACTAAAGTAGGTGGGAAGGGCCAGGGCAGGCCAATGGATGCTGTAGCCAACCACCTTGTTAGTTCCAGTAGCTTTGAACTGGAGCTATTTGGGCTTGTTTTGCTGCAATCAAGGGTGGTTTTGTGAAGACCTGCTTGTTGTCTCTTGCCTTTCCTCTGAAGATGAGAGCACAGTTATGGACTGACTGTACTTCTAAAAGCCCTGCATCTTTTTATACCAGCAGCCAGAGTAGCCACTTCCTTTTCTCCTGGCCCTCATCAAAGTTGCAAACACCACTTAGGACTGAACTTGAAATCAAACATTATTACTGATAATAATTTTTAAATGCTATTTATTGTGCTGGGCACTGGGCAAAACACTTCAGTTACATTAGCTCATTTAATGTTCACAAAAACTCTGTGGTCCTTCATAGGATCCTTGATTTTATAGACGAGGACACTGAGGTCTAGAGAGCTTAAGTAACTTCTGAAGTTTTCATTAGCTAGAAGCAGCAGAGCTGGAACCCATTTTATTTTGATTAAAAGTAGAACAATGCTTTCTTTGGAAAGGAAAAGAATTGTCTGGTTGCTGATGATTGCTGCCATTTTGGAAGGTAGCTGTTTGTGAATGTACCAAAGCACTGAGTTGCCCTTCTAAGCATCTCTCAGCAGTTCCTTCCAGAAAGAGTTTGGAGAGGGAAACTCCAAAAAACAAATGTGAAGAAGAATAAAAATGGAATGATTTTAAGATGCTTAAAAGTATACCATTTATACATGCCATGTTCCTGTTGTCCCAGTATTAAATTTACAAAAATATCTTATGGTATCAAAAGAAATTATTTTAAAAAGCATAAGATCAGAAAGCACATACATAATGATTATAGAAACACAAAAGTGTTTCCATGGAAGAGAAATTTTAATGAAGAGAGAGAGAGAAGAAAAAAAAAAAAAACAGAACACTGAATGCTTTTATTGGAAACGAGCTACACTTGAAGAATTACTTTGCAAGCCCCTGAATTTCAAGTTCTAATAGCTGTCAGATAGCATTGTCACATTGTGGAGGAAAATGTGCTCACTCTCTGCAGATGTGCCTATTTCTGGCACTTACTAGCTGAAAAATCACTTATAAAGAACTAGGTAAAGGATAATATGAAAGGCCTCAGGATTCAGGAAGTCCTATCTCTTGGATTTCATTAAATCTAATGAGTCAGATCAGTTTGGACCCTTCAGGTCCAAAACACCTATCAGGTCACTAATAGGAGGGAAAAAACCACAATATCCTGCCCTCTCTACACCTACAAGAAAGCTCTTTAAAAGAGAATCAAATCCTTTTCAAAAGCATGCCTTTGGTGGCCATTTTATTTGTCATCAAGTACTTGACTTTGGCTCAGCTGAGAAGCATAGTGTGCAGCCATGGTGAAGGCCTCTTGTCTTGAAATGAGAGCCTAACAAGGAAATTGCCATAGCTTTTGTATCACAAGTCAGTGTGAAAATGTCATGACTTCCACGAACTCAAAATGACTCAGCACCTAAGACATGCAAGATTCACTATACTAAGTGCTGGATTGGGTTCAAAAAAAGAGAGATAAGGCCCAATCTCTGCACCAAAGGACTTTGTCATCTAATGAAAACACATGGAATTTACAAAAGGGGAGTCAGACACCTTGGACAAGTCTCTCTGGGTCTCTATTTTTATAACTGTAATGTGATGTTGGATAATATTCTCTAATTCTGTGAGTGTGAATACTCCAGGAATAATATGGATCATATCTGCTGGAAAAGCTCTGAGGAGGAGAGAGGCTACTGTAGATAAATATATTCTATGTCTCTCTTACTCCTAGAACAACATATACATGGCATTGCGATGACTGGCACCTTGAAATTATTAAAAACTAGGAAAATGAAAAATGACACTTTTCAGGCCATAGTCACAAGGATGTAAGCATCTCATGTGATTGTTCTGTACTCAGTAATCTGCCAAGGCTCCCATAGTCAGTTCGTAGAGGCCACATTTACATATACAGACATCCAAAGCATCAGCTCAGATACATTTTACTCATGGTTGTTTGGGGTTTTGTAGATGGAGTCTCCAGATCAAATGAGCAAAATGCACATTTAAATTTTTTTCTTCTAATTAGGAGTTATTAGGATTTGCAATTCTGAAATCTATTGGAATTGATTTCCTTCTCCCAATTCCACTGATAGAAATTTTCCACAGATTGGCATTGTGGTAACTCTAGTCATAAAGAAAATATCGTGTCTTCTCTGCCCTAGTAATTTCCTGAGGGCATATTGTATGCTAGTCATTGTGCTGCATTCTGGGGTGAAGGGCTCAAAGAAGAATTATACTCTGTTCCTGCCCTTGAAGATTTCTCTGCCTGGTGGGGAAACCAAAGATGTAGACCAGAAGTCAGCAAACTTTCTGTTTGTTTGTTTTCAGTTTAAAATGGGGCCTCATACGCAAGAAAGGTTGATAATCATTGATAATCACAGTGTGGGAGATTATAAACTCAAATGCTCACAGGACCAGGTAAGTACCAAGGCCATCCAGGTATAAACTGTGGCAACGTGGAAGAAGTTTGCCCTGTGGGATGTGAAAACGAAGACTCAGTCCCAATGAGTGTCTGACATGCAGACATGATGATCCAGGGTTGCCAAAGCTTTTCTCCCACCAAATCCAGAAATCTTTATTTTTTAAGCTGTGAAATCTCTCCCAATTTTTAAGTATTAACAACTAATATTTAAAAAATATTTTAATACTATGCAAAGCCAAATAAGCATCATCTGTGAGGCCACTGGAGAAGACTACAGGCTACCAACTTTAACAGCAGAAAGCTGATGGCTTTTGCAACTAGCTGGCCATTTGACTTAGTGAGGCTCACTTAGCTTCTCTGAGCCTTGGTTTCTTCAACTGAAAAATGGGGATGCATGTCTACTTTCTCAGAATATGATAAGGAACCTGATGAGATTAAAAATGTGAAAATGATTAAGAAAAAAATTTATTAAAAGTACAAAGCACAGGACTCCTGAGACATTCCAGTTTCAGTTGCTCTGACTAACTAGCTCATTGGAAATCAGAACAACAGTACCAGTGATTTAAAACAGATCTGAAATGTCTTTTTGTAAGGTGAGGTGGAGCATTTCCATATAGACAAACTTATTTGCAAATGCACCCTATCGAATCCACATTGATATGAACACTGCATTAATGGGTTTTGAGTAAATAATAAAACTACATTCATGTGCATCTGATTTGGCAATTATTGAGAATCATATTAGGCCCCATCTGATGCACAGGGCATAATTGGCCATTCTCAGAACTACAGATTAGCACCTTCATTCTCACTATTCAAACCGAGAGAATTCAATTTTATAAATAGAGAGATTGGTATTGTCTCCACATCAGTTCAGGGAAATGTTTTAAATTTTGAAGTTTGGAACAACTCTTTAATTTAATTCTAGGCATTCCTACTCCTTATCACATTACTCAAGCAATACTGACAAATAACACCACAATTTATAACAAACAAGTGCGTGAAGGCCGGTTCAGCTAGAAAGTCCATTGTGAATTTAGAGATTATAGCTCTGCCGAATGACAAGCCAAACCAGCCCTTGAGTTTTATCTCAGCTGTTCTGCTTGTCCATTTTAGAGAGAAAATAAAAACATGTTGGTCTATATGATTTTTCTAGAATCCAATTCGGTTCTGTGGTTTCAGTTTATTGCCCCCAACATAAAAATTCAACTTTTAGAAGGTACTGCAGGAACCTGGTTAGGATGCACATTTTTTAGTTCCTGAAGTGAGTTCTTTTTGGCAAGATTCTTCTGCAGAATGTCTGATTTTTAGAATAACATAGAGATTCATTTGAAAAGGAAATTTTGGTATTTAATTACGTGTTTTTGGAAATTCTTGTTTGCCTTTAATTCCATCAGGTTTTCTATACTTCTTGAATGTCTTTATAATCAAAGAGGCCAAAATGTCCCTTTCACCCTTCATGAAGAGATCGAGCTAGATTGTGGGGAAAAAAAAAGGTAAAACTTGTGATTGAAAACTCCCACAGATTGTCCTGTGTAGGTAAATCAATTTGTGAAAGAAGAAGGAAAAAAAGACATATCTAATGTGAAATCCCTACATACAGTTCAGGGATCCTAGCAGCTGTGATTTCGATTATTTTTTTTCCTTCTTTCTTTTTTTAATCCAGACATAGCTTCGCTAAAGAAGAATATCCCCATCAGAGACCTTTCTGTGTTTCAAGGTTCTTTCATAAACTCTACTTGGCTACTAATTTGCTTCCATGGAAAGGTGACTTGCAAATACACAAAAATATGTTATTAAGCATGTGGATAGACAGATTTTTAAACACCAGCAAACTGACTTTTGGGGAGAAAAAAAGCTAAAATAAAGGCAGAAAAATACTTTGTGGCTTACTGATGTGAAATCTTGTCACAAGAAACGACAGACAAAAGAGCTGAAAAACATAGATTGGAATTTGGCCTACTTCTTACTATTTTGCCTGTTCTGACCTCATACAGATGCTGCCATAAGAATATTTCTTCAAAGTGGAACACGGTTTGAAACTCAAGGCAAGAACTACTAAAGCATACATTGAGGCCATGACAAAACGTTGGTCATTAGTATCATGATTAATGCCATGTTCAGATTTTTAGCTCTTCTGGCTTTCTGTTTCTCTACAAATGTACAACACCTGAATTAATCAGTCATATCAACTCTTTGTCAAAGTGGCAGGACTTTAAGAGTATACAGAGATAAAATATATCCATTATTATCTATACAGTATTTTGTACAGAAATAATTTACAAAGCATTACCCTGAAAAAAAGAAAATTAATTCCACAAAGCAGAAGTAACATAGTGCAATTATTAATAACAAAATAACTACTATTTTTTAAAGAAAATAGAAAAAATACATTTTTGAAAACAGTGTTTGTTGATCATTTTTAAAATATTACATGATCAGACCAAACATCCTTTATGATACATGTTGGGGAGAAACAAAAAGCAAGAGTAACTTTTCTTCCTTGCCTTTAAATGGACATTTCAGTACATGCTAATCACTACACTGGTGATAATAAAAAGAAGATATGAAATTCAATGATCCTATTCTATTTTTATTTCAAATGAACAACAGTCATAAAGACTTCTCAGTATTGCCATACTTTAAAATAAAATTACAGCTCTCTTCCAGCATTACACATCACAATTTATTGTATCTGAATAATTGCTTCAGTTGAATAAAGTACATATGTTTCAAATAAACCTGAAAGACATTTGTTTTTTTAATCTAATTCTCCCAGTTAAACAATATACTAATTAGTCACATATTTCATAAAAGTTATAGGGATGTAATAGCAGCTAGTAAATTGCTTTGCATTGCATAATACATGATTCCATAAATCATCACAAAGCATAAAACAACAGAAAGACCTAAGGCTGGGTAAAAATTGAACTATAAAACATGATTTCAACTAAATTCATCATTTTATCTTCTTTATTTTGTCTCAAAAGAAGCTGTGGCTGGACATGTAAAAATAAAAGGAGAAAATATTTTCTGTGAAAAGACATCTCATTTTGTTTAGATTGCAGCCATCTTTGGAAAGGGTACAGATACAGAGAAAACAGGATCATGCAGCCTCTGATTTCCATTTTTAAGAGGAATTATTAGCTAACCAACCAGTTCAGATTTGATTACATATGAAAGGTCTCTATTTCACATGGAAGAGGGAAAGGGGCACTGGATCAGGGTGATGAGAAAAACAACATAAATAGCACTTAATCACTAACAAAATTAGAAATTGAACTGGTTTTTAGTCTTCATAGGTGACATTAAAGCAAAAGAGACATCTATTAGCATTGCATATATTTACCACCATATTAAAAATATTTTATCTTGCTCAGTTTTCTTCCACTTAATTCCCTTCACTAAAATCACAGAAACAAGGTAGCATTAACCAAACTTTGCACTTTGAAAATCTTTCTGAAAAAAAGCTTTCTATTGTCTTTATTTAATCTTTCTGAATTCTGGGAGCTATGATAGTCAATCTCTAAATTAGCTACTATTTTCCATAACCCACAGATCCCCACTTTTTGCAACATCTAAGTAAAGCCAATAAAGAATGCTGATATTTCCCATGCAGACATACATACACAAAACAAATGTTCTTACATTTACCAAGTGTCTTATACAACAAAGAAGAGACAATTTTTTAAAAGACACAATAACCCAAAACTTCCATGAAAAATACTATATTTATGCCAATAGCATTCTAGTATTCTAATGAGACAAAATAAGTGATTTTTCTTCACATCATTTTTTTGTCAAATAAAATATATGTTTTTTACTTGGCATTTATGTTGTCAAACTCCAAAGATATGACTCCGCACCAACAGAAAATGCCATTCAGGTATTAAAAGGGTCTTATCAAAATACTTGAAATCACTCAATCGACTTTTTAAAATAACAAGTTTAAAAAATCAATGTATGCAATACTTATACTAAAAAACCTCTTCAAACTTCACAGAATTTTATTTTTAGACTCCGAAAACATAACTTCTTTAATACCCTGGTGCCCCCTTTTGGTGTAGCGAGACAAGGCTTTTTTTTTTCCCCCGATTTAAAAAAAAATCATATCCACTGTATGTATTCACTCACAAGACGTAGTGTTTAACTTGGGAAATGTCGATTCACACTGCAGATGGCTCATGGTTATTAGAGCTTTTGTTCTGCCTTTACTATTACCAGTTATTGATCTAAAACATGTTCAAACAAACAAAGCTAACTCTTTGAGTGGGAAAGGAAAAGCGTCCTTTCCCTTAGACAATTGGCATAGCACCGCTCAGATTCCTTGAGTTCTCATCCCAGTCTTCATGGTAAATAAGTGACCCATTACCTTTGCTACAGGACATTCAATGGCTCGCTGACGGCTGCATTCAGAAGATATTTTTTGTCCTCGATACGTTTATGCTGTATGTCTGTCTATCATCCTGAGGAAAGAAAGGCTGGTGAGTATGTTTAGATCCCAACATCTTATTGACAAACAGCAAGCCCAAGCACAGAAACACAGTCTAACAAACAGGCTTTGTCCAGAAGGGAAATAAAAGTTAACATTTTAAAGAGTTTGATCAAAATTTAAGAAAAGGAAAAAATTAAATATCCTTACGACTTTTCATATGTTAGAGCTGGTAATTATGCCTCAGATATAAGTTCTTTCCACGTTCAACAGCACTGTGTGAAGAAGACGAGCTGATTTCCAGCAGGGATATTGAATCCTTCCATCTGAAGGACCAATCAAGTGTGAAGTACAGTATAGTTTTAGATTCAATTGAAAGGAAAAAGCTTGACTACTAGTTCATAGCATGACAACTTTCATGGATTAGTTCAGACCCTATTCTCCTCCCTGAAAGGGTATCACAGCATGAAGACAGTTTTCAATGCACTAAACTTTAATAGCTGAGTGGGGAGCCACAGCTTCCCTTTGGTCTCTATAGAAACAGTATAGCCAAAATTTGAGGCAAAATTAAGGTCTTTGGTCTTAGGTGCTCTATCTCCCCTCAGAGGTTTCTTTTAACAAACAGACTTTGGCCCTTATCAAATGTACACTCTTTTGGGGGCTACTGTAAAAGGGAAGAGGCAAAACCTACTTCATTATTTTCCCCTCTGAACTCTACACAGGCGGCCACTTCAATGAAATACCAGTGAGCCAGATGTGTGACGCCTGGTGTCAAAGGCAGGTGGAATCATCTCGAAGGAAAGACTTTGCTTTTTGTTGTGTTGGTGGTGATTTCAGTTGTTGACAGAAAGCACTTGCTGCTTATCTTTGTAACCATTGCATTGTGTCCATAGCACTCAGGCCTGGGTAGCCCCCTCCCCTCCCTCCTCTCCCTCTGCCTTCCCCACTCATCTCAGCCTTTGGGATTTTCCCATAGCAGCCTCCACAGCATTCCCTGATTTGTTCTTCCACCCCCACTCCTACATCATAACTGAGTACATTGTCAGAAGAAAGAGGTACTTCAACAACACTGAATGGGTGGTAAAGAGACTCAAACATTTCATTAAGAATTAACCATCCTTGGGCTGGGGATATGGCTCAAGCAGTAGCGCACTCGCCTGGCATAAGCAGAGTGCTAGGTTCGATCCTCAGCACCACATAAAAATAAAATAAAGATGTTGTGTCCACCAAAAACTAAAAAATTAAATATTAAAAAAATTCTCTTTCTCTCTCTCTCAAAAAAAAAGAATTAACCATTCTTGTAGGGCACAGTGGAAAACGCCTGTAATTCCAGCAACTCAGGAGGCTGAGACAGGAGGATCAAAAGTTTAAGGCCAGGCTTGGCAACTTAGCAAGACCCTGTCTCAAAATGAAAAATATAAAGGGCTGGGGATGTGTGGTTAAGCACCTGTAGGTTCAATCCCCAGTACATGTCCTCCCCCCACCCCCACCCCAAAAATTCACCAGGCTAAATTTTGTTTGTCAAAATTTCTAGTCAAAGACAATAAGACCCCAAAACTTGAGGATTTTCTTTTAACAATGTGACTTTACTTCCCATTCACATCTGCGTATGGTAGGGTTACTAAAAAATGTTTTGGTTCTTTCTTTCTTCCTGGTTACAACTTCATCCCCAGGTTCAGGACTTCTTTACTGATAAGAAAATGGAGGCTCTCAATTTGTCCTAGAAAGCAGACTCCAAACTGTGGTGAAGAAATTGAAGATTCCTTTCCCTGAAGTCTTAAAACTACCAGAGAAAGATGGAGACCAGAAAGATGATCACATCCCTCAGTGAGACTGATGGATCCAGATACTGATGAGAAATTTCTAAGGAACATGTATTAGAAATATCAGAAAGAACTTTCTTCAGAAACTCCTATCAATGGCATGAGAGAAGAACTGGGTGCTTGGAAATCTATCAAATCACCCTTTAAGAGCCATTGGTGGAGGGGCTGGGGTTGTGGCTCAGTGGTAGAGCACTCACCTAGCATCTGTGAGGCACTGGGTTCAATCCTCAGCACCACATAAAAATAAATAAAACAAAGGTCCATCAACATCTTACAAAGATTTTTTTTTAAAAAAAGAGCCATTGGTGGATTCAACCCCACACTGAGGTCCCCTTGTATAAAATTTCACATTCACATGATGCCAGCAATAGGACAATGCACATGTTGTTTGGTAATTGGACTACTAGAATTCTCATGGACTTGGAAGCAGTTCAAAATCATTTTGATAGTGAAAGAGCAACTTGTTCACAACCAGCATCAAACAACATGGGCCAAAAGGACAACTGAAGAAGCACTCCAAACGTGAGGCAACTACTTGGGTTACCACCCAAAAGGAAAATTACACTATTGATAATAGGCAATAAATAGAAAATGTCATTTTTTACACTTGAAAGTCAAGAGGCATTGGAGAAGCAACTGAAGAGAAAAGGAATAAGAAAAAGGCAGGAGTCACTGGCAATAGAAACAGCAGACATTTGATGATAGGACAGAGGAGTTTTGGTCATGGTGGCAGGGACAGTGAGATGCGTGATGCCCAAAAGTTTCGCAGGCACCTTGATCAATTAAGGTAACAAACTTATTTCTGCACCCTTGGATCCCATCCATGTATAGTTGCATGTATGGAGTACCATATTTAAGAAGACCCAGAAACATTTGCATAATACCTTGTAGAAATGGTTTTGTCAACAGCTATTTAAAAATTTAAAGTCGGGCCCGGGTGCAGTGATGCATGCCTATAATTCCAGTGACTTGGGAGGCTGAGGCAGGAGGATCAAAACCTCAAGGCTAGGCTCAGCAACTTAGTGAGACCCTGTGTTTAAATAAAATATAAAAAGTTCTGGGGATGTAGCTCAGTAGTTAAATGCCCCTGGGTTCAATCTCAGGTACCAAAAAGATAAATAAAAATAAATTAAAGTTGGTATATAAACCTCAAAGTACCTAGAACATTGGTCAATTCACAAAAGCTCTTCCACGGAAGCTATATAGCCATTCTACTCCTGGAATGTTTGTAATTTTTACATTTTTTTATTGATTGAAATTACTTTTTTAAAATGGCTTAGCATTGAGCCCTGTACACAGTAGTTGTGTGGATGAATAAATCATGAAGATGTTGATAGCCAAATAAGTAAGAGGGTTTCCTTTGACTGCATTCTTTAAATAATCTATTCATGTATTAATTATTCAATCACTGTTTATTGACTGGTAACACACTGTGTGTGTGTGTGTGTGTGTGTATGTGCCTGCATTGTAGGGGTTGCCTGTGTGGACAAGTTAACATAATTCTGCCAGTATCCATCAAACTAATAGAAAAACACAAATGGCCAAGAAACATTTGAAAAACTATTCATTTCAATATTAAAAGAAATGGCAATCAAAACAATGAGATGCATATTGATAATTACTTACACGGTAGTTGGTCTACATAGACAGCCTTTAAGCAGATATTTTGTCACTTTTAAAAACATACATTTAACTATTGGGTTTAGCCATTCAATTTCTAGGAATATATTCTAAGGTAATAAGTAAATATGTGCACAAAGAGTAAATTGTAAGGGTTTCATTGCATTATTATGTGTATTCATGAAGGAGAAGATAACTTGAATCAGGGGCTGAATACATTTTGCTAGTCATCTAGTGGGATATGAAGTACCTAGAGAAACCACTTTTGATAATAATATTCACATGAAAAGATGTTCAGAAAATACTAACTGGGAAATAACAAGTCTAGCAAATCTTTATTAACTTTGAGGATCAAAGTAATTCATATTTATTGTAATTCAGACAATAAAATTGAAGAGAGTTGAAGGGAAGAGTCCACTGTGATGTGAGAAATAAGCACTGTTGGCAGTTTGGTATACATACTACCTGATTTATTTCTTTTGTACACATAAATGTTATCCATAAATCAAACAGAAGTCATGGAATGAAATCATGAACTACCTTCAATATTGTTTTCATCTTTTCTGTTTCTTTAAGGAACAGAACAGTTTTAAGCAGTTACCTAGAATTCCCATCCCATATAATAAGCAAGGCTTTCAACTTCAAGTTCTAGTTACTTGTCCTACCCCAGCTAGAACCTGCTACTGGTGAAGGGTCTACAGCTGGTAAATGGACTATGGTTCTTTCTTTCTCTACCTCAGACCTTCAGCCTTTCTCCTCATCTCACTAACAGTAGTTTTTGACCATGGATAGAGTAACAGATAAAATACAGGATAATCAGTTAAGTTAGAATTTGAAATAAACAATGAAATTTTTAGTCTAAAGCACATATTGCATGGTATATAATGCTAAATGCATAATACTAAAAAAGTATTTACTGGTAACCTCTAATTCCAATTTAATTGAGCATCCTGTATTTTGATTTGCTATGTCTGGCCACCCTGGTTAAGAGGCAAAACAAGAAGAAAAATGGGTAAGGGAGACAGGAAGTTCTTCTTTGACTAATTCTATTGTAAACTGGCTTTTCATAATCTGGGCCTATAGGGTATTCAAAGCTGACTCATGGATGCTTTTGTGATTTCTTCTGAGACCTCATGTGACAGAGGACCACTAACGGTGTATCTGTCCCACCTGTGTGGCTCTTGTCCAATCCCTGGGTTACACTCACACATCCCTTGCTCTGACAGCTTCTGAGAAAGCAGGCATATCTGAACACACACACACACACACACAGAGAGAGAGAGAGAGAGAGAGAGAGAGAGAGAGAGAGAGAGAGAGAGAGAGCGAGCAGTTTTCATTATTACAGTGCTAGCCAGTGATTCTCCTTGTTTCTTGGGGAGAAGGGCTCACAGCACAGTGGTCTTCAAAGAAATTGTAATTATAAATGAATGCACTTTCAAAGTTACATAAAAAATTTCAAGCATCAGATAGAAATTCCTTAACCTTTCTTTTGCCAAAATCTATAGACCTACCTGCACTTCTTCCCATTCTTCTCTCCTATTCAAAGGGAAAGGATGTGACTCTTCCAAGGTTAGTTGTGCCACCCAAGCTCTAAGTCTCAGCTACTTTCTCAGCAACTTCACTTTAATGACTATTTACTTTTCTCATTTAAATAATAATTTCCATATGGTTTTAAAACTTCCACCTTAAAAAATTCCCATATGACTTTCTTTGTTAGCAATTATACAAGATTTTGTTTTTACTACATAGTCAAAATTCTTTTTTTTTTTTGATGGTAAGAACTCAATTATATTCTGCCTGTCCAAATTTAAAGGGGTTCAGAACTTTTAGCAAAAAATTGGCAATACAGAGTTTGCATCTTAGTGCCCATTACTTTTTTTTTTTTTTTTTTACAATCAGAATTCTTGAAGAAGCTGTTTAACTTGTTACTTCTATTTCCTCATCTCCAGTAACTTCTCACTCTGGCTTTCACTCACATGTCTCCATTGACACTATTCTCTTCAAGATTGCCCATGCTCTCCATACCATTAAGTTCTACTGGATACTTTATGGTTCCTGTCTAGCTTGATTTTTAATTAACATTGTTCAATAGAAGTTTCTGCAGTGATAAAAATAGTTTGTATTTGTGCTGTCCAGTATGATAGCCACTAGGTATATGTTCTCTACTGAGAACTTGAAAAGTAGCAAATATAACAGAGGACTAAATTTATAACTTATTTAATTTAAAGTTAAATAGTCACACATGACTTTTAACTACCATATTGGCCAGGGAAGCTCTAGGCTGTGTGCCATTCCCTTCTCCTTGAAGCATTTTCTTTTCTTTGGCCTTTGTCTTATCATCCCTCTTCATACCATATTTTCATTTGACTCTTCCTCTTTCCTTCATAAATCTCGATTTTCTGGCTTCCTAAGCCAGAATTTTTACCTACAGAAGAATTTCAAGCAAATATTAACTCTTACATTTCATGTGGATTTATTCATGGTCAACAACATTTTGCCACTTCTAACACACCAAACCCTCTCCTTCATCACTTTCCATCTATATGCATATATAAATTATTGTTATCATTACTATTGCTTTTGATGAGCCATTTAGGAGTAAACTGCAGATATTCTGTACTTCTTTCTGTGGATATTTCCTTGTGAATCTCTTGGGAACAAATATATCCTCTTGGACAAATCTCTTTAGATTATTGGGTGTGGGAAATTTAGCACTGATATAATATTATTAGCTAGTATTCAGTCCAAATTTTGCCAAACATATCCTTTTACAGTAAATTTTTTAAAATAGATTTCTTTTTTTAAACCTTTATGTATTTTTATGTGGTGTTGAGGATTGAACGCAGTGTCTCGCACGTGCTAGGCAAGCACTCCACCACTGAGCCACAATCCCAGCCCCAGCAACTGTCTTTCAATCTAGGATCAGACACTATGTTAGTTTTCATGACTTTCCTAAGCCAGCTGACTTTGTCCATTTGAATCTGGCTATCCCATCAAACCTCTATTTCCAGGACAATAAAACCATCTTTCCCAGACTCAACTATCTGGAACAAGTCAGTTTGGGATGAAAACCCCAATAACCATTCCATAAAGAGGGCTCAAGAACTGAAGAATCACCCTTTTGTAATATTCTACTTTGTGGGAGGAATAGTGCTAGTGATGAATTTACCTAAGCTGAGATACTGCCCATAGTGACTGTGGGGTCTACTCACAGTATCCAGGAATAGTCAAAATCAACCCTCAAGCTGAGCTCTACTTCCAGGTGGGCTGGGCCACCTTGTCTATCCTCACCTGAAATTCAGAAATTCTTCAAATAGCAAAATTACTCCTCCAGACCAAGCACTGTATTGGAATATGACCACTAACAGGTTGAAAATGCCTTTGGAAAGCAATCATCTCAGGTGAAGTGACTGTGACACTGTATTTCATGTAGCAGATGACATCATCTCAATAGTTACTATACAGGAGAAACTTTAATATTGATGCTCATATACCCACGGGAACCCTTTCTAAAGCAATCATAGAAAATAGAACATACCTCTGGACAGTGTGTACTAATAAAGGCTGGAACAACTTTACAAAAAAAAAATAGGTTTATATAACCAGACTCATCCAGTCTCATGTAATCAAACTACCTGTTTAACATTTGTTTTTACAGGCATCTGCAACTTAATGGCCCCAAACAGAATTCCTAAATCCATGCCCTGAAAAATCTATTCCTTTCCCAGTCTTCTCCATTTAAGTAGGTAGAAAGAATTCTCATCTACCTAGTCAATAAAGCTAAAAAGCTGGAGAGACTCATCTACTCCCATAATGCCAATTGCCATATACAATCTGATCATTCTCAAATTCATAGCTCTAATTGTGGAAAGTTAAAAGAAATTCAGTCATTATAGTTATATTACCTACAAAAACATGGTGAATAGAATTGGTGGTTCAGATGGTAAATTCCTGCATAACTTTTGGAGAATTGCCAAGCTTCCACAGCAGCAGTAGCAGTAGCAGCAGCAACAGCAGCAGCACTATTTTACATTTTCACCAGTAATGTACTAGGCCTCCAGTTTCTGCACATCCTCACTAATATTGTTGTGTCTTTTTTATCCTACCATAGTGGCCATGAAGTAGTATGTCATTGTGGGTTTTTTATTGGTTCTTTTTAGTTACACATGAGAATAAGACTCATTTTGACATAATTATAAAAGCATGGAATATAATTCATTCTAATCCAGTCCCAGTATGACCTCTTCCCCTCACCTACACCTTCCTCCTGTTCCCTTCCCTCTACTCTACTAATCTTTCTGCTATTTAATTATAGTTTTTAAAATTAGTGTCTTGTGGATGTTCATGATAGTGAGATTCACTGTAGTATATTCATCTATGTACATAGAAAAGTTAGGTCAAACTCATCCCACTGTCTTTGCTTATCCCATACTGCCTCCCTTCCCTACACCCCCCTTTTCTACTCCACTAATCTTTCTTCCACTATTTTTTAACTCTCTCTTATTTTGGATTAATTTATGCATATCATAGAAAACATTTGAAACTGGACTTTCTGGGTCTGGCTTATTTCACTTAACATGATAGTCTCCAGTTCCATCCATTCACCAACAAATGCCATGATTTTATTATCTTTTAAATCTGAGTAATATTCCATTGTGTATATATGCCACAATTTCTTCATCCATTCGTGTACTGAAGGGCATCTAGGTTGGTTCCATAGTTTAGCTATTGTGAATGGTGCTGCTATAAAGATTAGTGTGGCTGTGTCACTGTAGTATGCTGATTTTAAATCTTTTGGATATATACTGGGGAGTGGGATAGCTGGGTAATAGGGTGGTTCCATTCTTAGTTTTTTGAGAAATCTCCATACTGCTTTCCAGGGTGGTTGCACTAATTTGAAGTCCACCAGCAATGTATGAGTGAACCTTTTTCTCCACATCCCCACCGACATTTAGTTACTTGCATTTTTGATAATTGCCATTCTGACTGGAGTGAGGTAAAATCTCAGTGTTGTTTTAATTTGTGTTTCTGTAATTGCTAGAGATATTGAAGTCTTTTCATATATTTGTTGACCATTCATATTAACTATTTATCAATTGAATTTTTTGGTGTTAAATTTTTTGAGTTCTTTATATTTCCTAGAAATTAATGCTCTATCTGATGTGCAGGTGGTAAAGATTTTCTCCCATTCTGTAGGCTTTGTCTTCATGTTCTTGATTGTTTCCTTTGCTATGAAGAAGCATTTTAGTTTTAAATAATCCCATTTATTGATTCTTGATTTTAATTCTTGTGCTTTATTTCATTTCCCTGTTGATAAATGACTTAGAGCATCTTTTTGAGTGTTTTCTGGCCATTTGTACATCTTCTCTGGAGAAATATTTATTCAAATATTTAGCTTATTGAAAAGACATTTTTATTTGTTCATAATTTTAGGTTTACAGAAAAAGTTACAAAGATCATACAGAGTTCCCATAGACTCCTCAATCAGCTTCCACTAAATACCTCTCATTAACTACAGTGCAGCTGTCAAAACTAGTAGATTACCACTGATACTGTTTACTTAACTTAACCATAGGTTTTATTTGTATCTCACCAGTTTTTCCACTTAAATGCTTTTTATTTTCAGGTTTCAATGCAGAATATCACACTGCACTTAGTTGTCATATCTCCTTAGTTTCCTCCTGCCTGTGGTAGTTTCTTTATATTTCATTATTCTCATGCCCTTGATAGTTTGGAAGTGTACAGGTCACACATTTTGTGAAACAGCCCTCAATTAGGGTTTGTCTGGTGTTTTCTCATGATTACACTGAGATTATGCCTTTTAAAAATAGTTATTTTAAAAATAACTCAGATGTGAAATGCCCTACTCAATGTCTCATATCAGGGAGTGCATGGTATTAATTTGACTTTTCAATATAATGTTAAATTTGATTATTTGGCTAGCGTATATGATACCAGTTTTCTCCACTATAAAGTTCCTATTTCTCTCTTTCAATATTCATTCACTGGAAGTAAATCACTAAGTCCAATCCATACTAAAGGGGATGGAAATTAATCTACATTCTGGAGAGGTGATAATGTGCATAGATAATTTGGAATCTTTCTCTAAAGAAAATATGTCACTTGTCCTTCATTTATTCATTCATTCAATTATTTATTTATACCAGTATAACTTATGGGTATTTATTTTATTCTTTAGGTTATATATATTCCAATATTGTTATCTGTTTTGCTGCTCAAATTTTCACAGTCTTGGTCATCTGGAGCTCTTTTAGGGTAGCTCCTATGTCCCTTGACAGTGTCTTTCATTTTTTTCTCCCTCCCTCCCTCCCTTCCTTTTTTTCTGTCTTCCTCCATTCCATCCTGGCTGTCTATCTTTATTTTTAGCACTTTCTGTCACTACATGACGCACAGAGCTCATCTTGTATTTTCCTACCCCAGCTCTAGAAGCAGCCATTTCTCCAAGGCTCATTTTTTTTTTAACTGAAGAACGATATTTAGAAAATAAGATCTGAGTACCGAGGATGCTAGTTGTTAATGGGCTTTCAATTTCTAGGCCATTTCAGTGGACAGAGCAAGAATATATATATATATATATATATATATATATATATATATATATATATATATATATATAAAAGAAAGTATCATACATATCAACATTTTTGAATTTTTCTCTCTATATATATATTATATATATTAATTCATAATGTCTCCAACTTTAATCTAACATGAAACTATTCACTTTATCATCCTTCCTTTGCTTATTGGTAATTTTTTTCTGATCTCTCATTATCTACATTTACATTATTATCTACATTATTTGTTTAACCTCATAATACTTGTATAGTCATTTCAGAATTGTTGATTCATATCTCCATGAGAAAAAATCTAACAACTACAATAGAATGCTCATGTAAAACTCTTTTTGAATTTAGTCTGTTTTCTGGGAAAATACCTTTTCAAATTTATGTATGCCAGCTTCTTCTTTTCCCTATCCCTTTCTGGGAGGCTTATCTCATACATTTGTAGCACAAATAGATTCTTTTGTCACCACCTGCACCGTCTGGTCTACATCCTGAGATTCCCCGATGCCCTGGTTGGCTTTTTCTTTTAACTAATAAGTTTTAATTGTTTTTAAACAATTTTTTTAGTTTTTAGAGAAAATTGAAGAAAAAGTACAGAGTTCCCTTATACCCATACTCCAACACCTGCCTAGCCACTCACATCAGCAACATCCTACCAGACCATTAAATTTGTTATAATTAATTAAATTATATTGATATATCAATATCATCCAAAGTCCATAGTTTGCATTAGTATTCACCCTTGATGTTGTAATTCAGTGGATTTTAACAACTTATAATAACATATATCCACTATAGTCCTATAGAGAATAGTTTCACTGCCATAAGAATCCTCTATGCTCTGCCTATTCATCCTTCCCTCCCTTTCAACCCTTGGCAACCACTGAACCTTTTATTATCTCCATAGATTTGTCTTTCCAAGGATGTTATATAATTAGAAACATATTACATACCTTTTTCAGATTGGTTTCTTTCACTTAGTGCTATGCATTTAAGTTTCCTCCATGTTTTTTCATGGCTTGATAGTTCATTTCTTTATAACATTAAATAATATTCTATTTTCTGTATGTACCACAGTTTCTTTATCCATTCATCTATATCTTGGTTGCTTCCAAGTTTTGGCAATTATGGATAAAAAACACCATTAGACATGCAAGGCTTTGTGTGTGAACATAAGTTTCAACTTATCTGGGTAAATATCTTAGGGGCACAATTGCTGAGTCATATGAGAAGAGTATTTTTTATTTTGTGAGAAACTACCAAATAATCTTCCAAAGTACCTGTTTCATTTTTGCATTTCTACCAGCAATGAATGAGAGTTCCTGTTCTTCCACGTCCTTGCCAGTATTTGGTGGTGTCATTGTTTGGGATTTTGGTCATTCTCTGGTTGATTATTCTTTTTAAAATTATTTATTTATTCTAATTTGTTATACATGATGGCAGAATGCAATTCATTTCACATTACACATATAGAGCACAATTTTTTAAGTCACTGATTATACACAAAGTAGAGTTGCATCATTTGTGTCTTCATACATGTCCTTAGGGTAGTGATGTCTAACTCATTCCTTCTGGTTGATCATTTTAAAAATGTTCATACACTAAAGTTCCCTTTTTGCAGTGTACAATTTCATAGATTTGACAAAATCAGAGTTATTTATCTACCATTCTACTACCACACATAAAAGTTTTGCTAGCCTAAATTATTTTTATGTGGCCCCTTCGTAGTTAACCCCAATCCCCTGATAATCACCAGTCACGTTCAATCCGTATAGTTTTGCCTCTTTCCATAATGTCTATAAATGGAATAATAAAATATGTAGCTTTCTGAGTCTACATATTTTTGGTTTCTTTCACTTAGCAAAATGCATTTAAGATTTATCCATGTTGTTGAAAGAAATTAATTACCAATTTCTTTGTGTTGCTGAATCATATAAAATTGCACAAATGTGCCACAGTGTTATCACAGTGTTATCAGTTCAGAGTCTACCAAAGAGACAGAACCAATAGGGTGTATATATATATATATATATATATATATATATATATATATATATATATTTTTTTTTTTCTGTATGTACTATATGTGTGTGTGTGTGTGTGTATCAAGGCATTGGGTAATTTGGGGGATTTGGTTGGGCAAGACCATGATCACAGGACATGTCAGCAGGCTGGAAACCCTCAGGCTGGGACCTACAATGCAAACCACAGGTGGCATTTCTTCTACCTGGGGGAAACCACAGCTTTATTATCAAAACTTTTCTAAAGAGCAGATGAGGTCCACCCAGATTATAAAGGTGAATATTCTGTACTTAAAGTCAACTGAATGTAGATGTTAATCACATCCACAAAAGAGCTTCACTGTAACACCTTGATCAGTGTTTTGTTGAATAATTGGGTATATAGTCTATGCAAGTTGACACATACAACTAGCTGCACACAGTTGGTTTTTTCTCAGTCCTTTGTTGAAGATGTCCCTTGAATTAGAATAGAATTCCCTTAGAATATAACAGATAAATACACTATAGTACATTATATTCATACAATGGAACATTACAAGAGCAATGAAATGAATGAACTATAAATAACTAATACCATGGATGAATCTCTCACAAAAAGAAGTTCTACATAACATAATTCATAGTGGATGATTCCACAAGATTACAGTTACAAGACTATACTGACTTAGGCCACTATAAATCAAGACAATTATTTTCTTGAAGGATCAGTTTCCAGAAAGAGGCAGAAAAAGGGCCTTCTAGGCATGGAGTTAGGCTCACACAAGTGTGTTCACTTTGTCACAATTCATGGGATTATACTTTTATGACTTTGGTGCTTTTATCTATGGATATTGTATTTAACATAAAGTTCAACAAATATCCTTTGAGGATTAGAGGACCTGGGTTCACATCCTGGCACTGCCACTTAACTATTCTAGCTGTGTGATATTAAGAAAGTTTCTTACCCTTTCCAGCTTCAGGTTCTTCATCTGTAAAATGGGATAAAAATTTTTCAAAAAGGTTATTGTGAGGGTTAAATTATAAAAGAGAAAATGGGATTTTATTTCCTAAACAGTCTATATGCTTACCCTGATTTAAACATTACATGCATTGAGACATACACATGGTACTCCATAAATATGTACAGTTTATGTTTTTATGTATCAGATAAAATATTTTTAGGGCCAGGTGTGGTGGCACATGTCTGTAATCCCAGCAACTCAGGAGGCTGAGGCACGAGGATCATGAGTTCAAAGCCAGCCTCCCCCAAGCAAGGTGTTAAGCAACTCAGTGAGACCCTGTCTCTAAATAAAATTAAAAACAGGGCTGGGGATGTGTGTCAGTGGTTGAGTGCCTCTGAGTTCAATCCCTGGTATGTGTATGTATGTGTGTGTATATATATATATATATATATATATATATATATATATATATATATGCATGTAGTGACGACAGTGCAGATCTGGATGGATTATAGTGCAAGGGAAAAAAAAGAGAAAAGGATATCCTATTTCTATCTATTGAAGCTTGGCACAAGGACAAAGACAATAGCCAGAAAATATTGACAAATGATTACAGCCTCAAGGGGATTCAATTAATAAAAAGTACAAATTAAATGCGATTATGACTAAAGTATGATTGAATACTAAGCACTCTCTAGATGTTAATGTACTTAGAATGTGCTTTTGTGTACTTTAGCTAGATTTCTACATGATCAAGGAAAAGATATACAATAGTCTCCCCTTATCTACAGGGAATACATTCCAAGATTCCCAATGGCTGCCTCAAACCATGGATAGTACTGAACCCTATATCCTGTTTTTGCCTATACACACACAACTATGATAAAGTTTAGTTTATAACTATGCACAGTAAGAGATTAAAAATAATAACTACTAATGAAATAGAACAATTGTAACAACACACTGTAATAGAACTGCCAGTTATGATTCTTCTAGAGGCTTGGTTATTCAGTTTTTCTAATTCCTTGGGCCCCTCATCATCCTTGCAGCCAATCTGTCCCCCAGTGTTAACCAAAATTAGTTTCTATATCGCCTGCAACCAAAGAGAGCTAAATGCTACAACAGGCACTTTTAAAAAACAAAGGTATTTTTTAAAAAACAAAACCAATAACTACATAAACACATAAATAAAATAAAAGCCAAAAATGCTAGAATTTTTGTTTTGTTGTTTTTGTTTTGGTACCAGGGATTGACCCCAGTGATGTTTAACCACTGAGCAACATCCCCAGGCACATCTCCCATGTTTTTATTTCCAATCTTTAATTTTTTTTTCTAGATATACATGACAGTAGAGTGTATTCTGACATATTATACATACATAGAATAAGTATAACTTCTTCCACTTACCATCCCATTAATGTTGTACCTGATGTGAAGTTACACTGGTCATGTATTCACATAAGGCTATGAGAATCTTAATGCAATCAGTGAATTCATTCCCTGATGGGATTAACTGGGTGGTGGCTGGAGGAGGGTAGGGTGTGGCAGGGGGCATCTTTTGGGGGTGTGGCTTTGGGGTATATATTTGGTGAGCTGAGCTTAGTCTCTGCTCCCTGATCATCATGTGAGCTTCTTCCCTCTGCCACACTCTTCTACCATGATGTTCTGCCTCTCCTTGAGCCCTGAGGAATGGAGCTTGCTGTCCATGGACTGAGACTTCTGAAACCATGAGCCCCCAAATAAACTTTTCCTCCCCTAAAATTGTTCTGGTCAGGTCTTTTTGTCACAGCAACTAAAAAGTTGACTAAAACACTGATCTTCCTATTGTGTGAGATAGTATGTTTCAATGAAAATTTTGATGAAGTAAGGGCAAAACTAAGAGAAAGATGGGTGGATGACATTAGAATGGGAAAGAATACAAGAAGGCTGGATATTCACACAGATCCAGCTGCTCAGGTTCTTTCACAAGGGAGAGCTTTTTCATAAAGACAGCTATGTGTATTTAAGACTATACAGAAATACATGACAGAAGGGGGGAAAGCCCCACCAGCTGCATCCTCACTTCCCTAATTCTCTCAGCTTTGGGGAGGTACCCCCAATTTCACAAGCAAAATCCATTTCTAAGCATTGCTTAGAACTGCACCTCACACTTAATGCTTCATGAAGACGGTGTTCGATTGTGTTAGATTGGTGACACTGGTATAGAGCACCTATACTGGATGAAGTCCCATCAAACCACTTCAGAATCAGTAGAGAATCTGGGGCTGGCACGGCTGGATGCCTTGCAGTTAATTATAGTGGTGAATGGTTCGCAAGGCAGGATTCTAGAGCAAGTGTGCCAAGGTGGAAGAAACCAATTCAGTAGCTGTGTGAAGAGTACATTTGGTGGTGTCATTGGTTTAGTTTTTATTCAATCTAAACCAATATTCCTTCAGCCAATAATTCTGCTGGTACTGAATTTTAATAGTCAGCAGGGATTTGCTTAAATGCCCATTGTGCCTACTGAAAGAAATAAAAAAAGCCAGCAACAAGTTGGGCCTCAAGGCTGGCTGCCACCACATCATCATAAATCAATTAACTGTCAAGGAAACTATTAATTTGCTCAATAATCATTATTAAATAGGACCCCTGTCTTCTTTCTGAATTTAATGGGAATGTTTCTAATATCTCAACATTAAAAATGAGGTTTGCTGTGTTTTTGTTGTTGGTAGATATTCAGTGTTAGGTTAGGAAAGTTCCTTTCTATTCTTATTTGTCAAGTGATTTTCCCCCTTATCATGGAATAGGGTTAAATTTTGTGAAATGTTTTCTAGATCCATTGAGATGATCATGATTTATCTTCTTTAATCTTTTTTTTTGGGGGGGGGGAGTACTGAGGATTGAACCTAGAGGTGCTTAACCACTGAGCTATATCCCCAACCCTTTTTATGTTTTATTTTGAGACAGGTCTCACTAATTCACTTAGGACCTCACTAAATTGCTGAGACTAACCTCAAACTTGCAATCCTCCTGCTTCAGCCTCCCGAACCACTGGAATTACAGGCATGTACCACCATGTGCAACTCCTTTAATCTTTTAAGGTAACGGCTCAAATTAATACATTTTTTTAGTGTTAATCTCTTTTTTTAAGATTTGCATTTTATTATAAATTGGAAATTACACATCATTTTTTAAGTTTGTCTTAAAAGATCACTATAGATACTACTTTGTATCATTCAATCAGCAAAATTAAAAAGTCTGAAAAATATCACATATTGGATAGTGTTAATCTCTTCTTTTTCCTCTTAGCTTAAAGAATCTTTGGTCACAATATATTTTGTTCAATACCTTACTTGATTCAGTTTACTGATTCAGTGTGCTCATTTTTGAGATATATATCAATGTTTGGAAATGAAATCAGCCTTAATTTCCCTTTCTTAAATAGTCCTAAATCAGGCAAGGAGAACTTCAGAAAGGAGTTAGAGAGCTTTCTTTTCTTTTAAATTCACTAGTAAAGTGAATATATAAGATCATGATTAGCATTCTGTTAATTCTTTGTAGAAACCATTAATGGAGCTATATGGGTCTGATGCTATCTTTGTGGAAAGATTTTTTTCTTTTGAAATTTAGAAGACAATTATGGTTCTCTATTTCTTCTTTAGCTTGTCAAGTCATATTTTCCTGGGAATTTATCAAATTTATGTATGTTTTCAAGTGAATTGGCATTAAGCTTTTCATTATAACCCCTTACTACCTATTTAATTTCTGATGCCACTATAGTTATTTTCATTCCTATTCTTCCTTATTTATGCTTTCTATCTTTTCTCATTATTAATATTGCTAAAATGGTCTATTTTGTTAGTCAAAGAAATAATTTTTTCTTTAATGACTACCATATATTTAATTTCCATTTAATTATTGTCTTAAATTTTTTAAAAAATTAAATTTTTTTTACTTGAAGATGGACACAATACCTTTATTTTATTTATTTTTATGTGGTGCTGAGGATTGAACCCATTGCCTCACATGTGCTGGACAAGTGCTCTACCACCGAGTACAACCCGAGCCCTAATTTTTCATTTTAATAACTTTTTTCTTCTATTACTACAATTTATTCATTTGTTCTTATTCTAATATTTTTGTTCTTATTCTAGTTTTCTTAAACTGAATTCTTAGCTCATTAATTTTCAATCTTTCTCACTTTTATAGAAGCATTTATGTTGTAAATTTCACTTCTAACTACCTCTTTACCTGTATCCTTTAAGTTTTCATATATAATATTTTCATTATAATTTAGCCGAATTTTCTATTGTAGTTTTTAGGAGAATTTTCAAAAAATACCCCAAAATTGAGGAAGCATGCAATTAGCTGATGTGTACTCATCACAAAATTTTTTATTGAGGTAAAATTCATATAACATAAGCTTGAATATTTTATATTACATAATTCAGTATCATTTAATATATTTACAATGTTGTATAACCATCACTTTTACTTAAATTCAAAATATTTTCATCACTCTTAAAGAAAATTCATGCCCATTAAAAAGTCATGCCTTATTCATCCCTCTTCCCAGAACCTTGTTGTGCATATTATGAAAATTATTAAAGACTCATTGATTTTTACATATTTTATGAATTTTGATCCATCTCAGTCCCTATACTTGTTACAGTTCAAATAATCCCATTTCTGGTGAGTAGGAATCTAAACCTTTCAGATTATTTCCTGTGTCCCAAACCTGAATGAATTATTCTTCCAAGGAGCCCTTGGTTTCTAGTGTTAAAAACAGAAACTACAATATGAGTGCTAATGGTGCTCATTGCTACTGGGATTTTATTATGTCTACTTGTTTTCAGTGAAAAGAACTAGGAAACTGGTATATGTAGACCCTGTATACTTAAGGTTACAGGGTTTTGAATTAATCATTTTAATTGTATACTTTTCTGTCTCTTTTCTTGAAAGTCTCAGATCCTAATGATGTTAAAATGTTACATTTTTTTATATTTTCAAAATAACAATATTACTACCAAAAAAAATAGACTACTTAATGAATCTTGAAATTTCTTCATGGATCTTTTGGCCTATTGGATATGTTCCACTTGGAATGTACACTCAAAAGATTATATTTTGATATCTCTTGAAATAATTATTTTTCCTGGGGTGCTTATCTTATGTAGATAGGATTCCTTTAAATTTTGATAGTGACAATTGTCATAATAAAGTCTAAATCTGTTTGACATCTCTGTTGTCTTTGTAAAAGAGGATCTCAGAATATTTTAATCCCAACTTCCTGTCTTAAATAATTTTGCTTCCCTTTCTTTTTATGTTCCCTCAATTAGTAATTATTATTGCATTTTGGTGAATCAAAGTTATCATTGATTATAAGATGTGGTGTTATTTTATCTTCTTAAAAAGAAAGAAAAAGTGCTTCCAATTAAACCAGGACATATCAACATAAAAGGTATATCCAAATTTTAGAAATGCTAAAAAGATCTTTAAAGTGCATTTTATGATCAATTAAATATGCTATTATAATTATTATTGCTGTTTGATAGAATCATTCCTTATTTTAGTTTTACCAATTTCCTTTCCTCTCAATTGTTACATATCACTCCATCCTCTTGAGTTATTTTTTACAGTACATCTTTGGTAGTCCTTTTAGTAAAAATTTATGAGTGGTAAAAACTCAAACCCTTTGCCTGCAAACATTTTTAAATTTTTTATTTAAATTTGGTTTTATGTTGATTTCATTGAAATTTTGAGCTTTTTTGGGCAGGTACATACAGCAATTTTTAAGAAGTCAAAAATAAAAGAAATTTAAAATTTTACTGAGGTATAACTTTCATATGGTAAGCTGCATAAATATTGAGTACAGGTTGATCAAATTTTACATATGCATAAAACTTTATAGCTACCATTTGTTTTCTGAAAATGTTTTTAAATGGCATAGAATTTTAGTGTGAAGTCCTTTTTTGGCTAGATATGGTGATATTTTTCCATTGTGTTATGCGTTCAGTTGTTCTTCTATCACTTTCCTTTTTCTTGGAAGGCAATTAGTCTTTCCCTCTCAAGTTGTTTTTAACATTAGTTTGTCTTTAGCATTCTGGAGTTTAAGAATTTATGTCTAAATATGGATTTAATTTTATTTCTCTTGACTGAGATTTGTGCTTCCTGAGGTGAAGATTGATATATTTCAACTCATCTGAAAAACTGTTAGTGGTTATCTTCTTTGATTCCTCTCAATTCTCTATATTCTCTCCCTTTGGAATCCTAGTAGATGGTATGTTGGACTTCCTTACTCTATCTTTTATGTCTTTTAAAAGATCAACTTATTAAGTTATAATTAACATACTTAAAATGCACCCATTTAAAGTGTATATTCTTATGAGCCATAAGTAATAGTTATAGCAGTATACTCATCATCATGGTCAACATATAGATCATTTTCGTTACCCTAATAATTTCTCTTGTGCTCCTTTCCAAACAAATCTATTATACTCAGCCCTATTCAATGACTGATATGAACTATTCTATCATTTATTGATTAGTTTTGATGTTTCTAGAATTTCATATGAATTGAATCATACAGTGTGAACTTTTTGGTTATGACTACTTTCAAATATAATATTTGGAGATTTGTCCATGTTTTAGCATATCTCACTAATCTGTTGCCTTTTATTGCTGAGTAATATATTATAATATGGATATGCTACATTTTATTCATCCTTGCATCTGTTAATGGACATTTAGGTCATTTCCTGTTGTGAGCTATTATGAGCAAAGTTGCCATGAACCATACATGGACATATGATTTTATTTCTCATAAGTAAACACCTAAGTGAGTTCAAGAGATCCACCCACTTAGCTTTCCAAGTAGCTGACACTACAGGCATGCATCACTCCTTTTGGCTTCAAATGCTTTTCCTGTGTGTATTGAGATGGCCTTCTGTTTTTACTCATATATTTTAATATGATGAATTGCACTAATTGATTTTCAAATGGTAAACCAATCTTGCATTCCTGACATAAACCTATTTGGTCATGATGTGGAATCATTTTTATATATTGCTGGATTCAGTTTTCCAATATTTAAGACTTGCATCTATAGTTTTCAGTTCCTTCTTCATTTCTCTTTTGTGAGGACTTCCTTTACTTTTTGTAAGCCTATATATGCATTTAAAAGTGTATTAGATAATATATTACTTGGCATTTATTGGTTTTGGTATGTTTATGCTTATGAAAGGAATCAAGATAAAATATGCTACTTTATTAATACTATGTTCTTTTAAAAATTAATTTCATTTTTGATGGACACATACTATTTGTACATATTTTTGTGTTGTAATGTGATTCTTGTATACATTAGGTAACAATCAACTCAGGGTAATTAGCATATCTATCACCCTAACTTTCATCCTTTCTTTATGATGAGTACATTCAAAAGTCTTCTAAATATTTTGAGATATACAATGCATTATTGTTAATTATATTCACCTTGATGTGCCATTTTGGTCAATGAGTACAATGTTATTGTTAGATAGTAGAAATAAGTTCTGTAAGTACTAGATTTTTTAGTGGAAACTGGCATAGTGTGGTTGGAATGGAAAGTTTATCTAAGGAAACAAAAGGCATTTAGTGATTTGAAAAATAAGATTTAAAGCCAGGTATTTTGGGTTTCAAATATTGGCTCTGCCATTTCCTTTGGGCACTCACTTTCTTTTGTTCATTAACAAATGCATATTGAAATTAAAATTCTATATTTCAGTATATCAGCTACTGGTAACTGCTAACTATAATAAAAACACATTAGGTTAAATTGCTGGAGAATGAGATAGGAGGGAAAAATTGGCTAATTTGCACAAGTGGTCTGAGAGGTCTTCTTCAACAAATTACCATTCCAGTAGAGATCTAAGGGAAGCAAATGAACAACTCTGGATTTCTTGGAGGAAGGACATTTGTAGCAGAGGCAATAATAAAATGGGAAAAGACACAAAAAAGTGTCCCATGGCAGGGATATTTTGGACCATTCAAGAAAGACTAAAAACAAAGTGCTATAGCACACACCTGTAATCCTAGCAATGCAGGATGCTGAGGCAGGGGATCACAGATTCAAGGCCAGCTTCAACAACTTAGCAAGACTCTGTTTCAAAATAGAAAACTAAAAAGGACTGGGGCTGTAGCTCTGTCGTAGCACCCCTGGGTTCAGTTCCCAGTACCAGGAGGAAGAAAAGAGAGAAAGGAGAGAGGGAGGTGGAGGGGGACTAGAGTCTAGAGTCACTAGAGAAGAGTGGATGAGGGAGAAAGGAACAGATGATTGGGTCAGTATAGAAGAGGAAACAATAAGTCTTGATATAGACTTAGATTTTACACTGAGTGAAATGGGGACCACTGGAAAGTTTCTGAACGATGAAATGATACAATATGGTGGATTTAATAGTATCCCCCTGGAGTGGTTGTGGTGAAGAACTGTGATAGAGAACAATGGTCTAAGTGGGAAGACTAGGTAGGAATCTATTCCAATAATCTAGTTGAGAAGAGGTAGGTAAGTTAGAGTATACTGGTGGAAGTGGTGAGATATTCTGTATTCTGGACATATTTTGATAGCAGAGTCAACAGACTTCCCTGATGGATTGAATGTATAGTTTAGAAAGATGAAAGGAATCAAAACTATCTCTAAAATTTTTGACCTGAAAAACTTGAAAAGTGGACTTATAAACTGCTGAAATGGGAAAAGACTGCAGGAAGAAAAAGTTAAGGATGTGGAAAATCAAGAGTTCAGTTTTATTTTATTTTTTTTTTATTTTTTTTTTTTCTTTCAGCAGTTTATTCAGGCCTTGATTCAAGTATCATCTTTTAGCGACCCCCCCCCGCCGAGCGCCCAAGCACAGCCTAATAAAGCCTCCCGCATACCAATCCCAAGCTGCCACGTGGATCTCTCTCATAGGGTGGTAAGGGATTGCGCGCCAACTCTCCAAAAAAGGAGTTGTTTATCACAGGCCACAGTGGAAGCCGGCACCATCTTCTAATGGCGGCCACGGTCTATAAGAATGGCTTACCACATTCCTCCAACAACATTCCCTTTTTTCAAAGTTGTTCTGAACATTCTACTTTCTTTTTTAGAATCATCTTATCACCATATAGTTTCCTTCATCTCCCCTTTTATATTATCTTACATATGAGATCTCAATACATTAACAACCCTATCAGACAATGTTACAGTTTCTGCTTGCAGGACTCAACATTTCAAACAAGTTTATAAGAAAAAATTATCTACAATATTTAGCCAGATGTGGTGGCTCACACGTATAATCCCAGCTACTTGGGAGCCTGAGGCAGGAGGATCACAAGTTTAAGGCCAGACTGAGCAACACAGTGAGACTCAATCTCAAAGTAAAATAGAAAGGGCTGGGGATGTAGCTCAGTCAGGCCCTGGATTCATTCCCCAATACCACCAAAAAAAGAAAGGAAAAAAATCTCACACATGGAAATTTATCATTTCTTTTGTTCTACCTTCATTCCTAATGTTCTAAGTTTCCTTCTGTTATCATTTCTTTTTTAAGCAATGATTTAAAAAAAAAAAAAAGACTAGGTCAGCTAGTAATTAATTCTTTAGTTTTTCTTTATTTTTCTCAGACTATGTCTTTATTTTGCCTTCATTCTGAAGAATATTTTCACTAGTTAGAAGATTCTGTCTTGGCAGTTTTATTTCAGCACTTTGAGGGAGTTGTTACCACTTTCTTCAGGTCTCCCCCATTTCAGATGAGAAATCTGCAATCGATGAAATTTTGTTCTTTATAAATGTGCTGTTTTTTTTTCCTGCTTGCCTTCTGATTTCTTCCTTGTCTTTAATTTTCAGAAATTTGATTATTATGTATCTGGGCCTAAATGTCTTTGTGTTTCTTCTGTCTGGAACTCACTGAGATTCTTGAGCTTGTATATTTGTACTTTTCACCTAAGTTAGGAAGTTTTCAGACATTGTTTCTGGAAGTATTTATTCTGTACCATTTCTCTCTCTCCTCTCCTTATGAGACTTTAGTGGCATGCATGTGAAAAATGTAGGTTTTGCTCCAGGGCCCCCTGAAGCCCTGTTTTTTCCTAAAAACAAAACAAAACAAAACAACAACAACAAAAAAAAAAAACTTTATCCTCTGTATTGTCCAAATTAAATAATATGTGATGATCTATCTTCAAGTTCACTAATGCTTCCCACTGCCTTCTTTATTCTGCTTCTAAGCCAATTCATTGAGGTTTTTTCTTTCATTTTGATTATCATGTCTTTTGGTTTAAAAATTTTCATTTCTCCTATGTCTTCTGTTTCTTTGCAGAGATGTTCTGTCTTTTCATTTGCTTCTTGATAGTGGCTGCTTTAACTTTATGGCGGATAATTTCAACATTTGTCTAATCTCGACAGTTTATCTGTTTTTGTGTATTTTTCTCTGCAAGTTGAGATTGCCCTAGTTCTTCATATGCTCAGTAACTTTGTTTTTTTTTTCTTTTTTTTTTTTATTGTTGGTTGTTCAAAACATTACATAGTTCTTGATATATCATCTTTCACACTTTGCTTCAAGTGGGTTATGAACTCCCATTTTTAGCCCATATACAGATTGCAGAATCACATCAATTACACATCCATTGATTTACATATTGCCATACTTGTGACTGTCATGTTCTGCTACCTTTCCTATCCTCTACTATCCCCCCTCCTCTCCCCTCCCCACCCCTCTTCTCTCTCTACCCCCTCTATTGACCTTCATTTCTCCCCCTTGTATTATTTTTCCCTTTCCCCTCATTTCCTCTTGTATGTTCTTTTGTATAACCCTGAGGGTCTCCTTCCATTTCCATGCAATTTCCCTTTTCTCTCCCTTTCCCTCCCACCTCTCATCTCTGTTTAATGTTAATCTTCTTCTCATGCTCTTCGTCCCTACTCTGTTCTTAGTTACTCTCCTTATATCAAAGGAGACATTTGGCATTTGCTTTTTAGGGATTGGCTAGCTTCACTTAGCATAATCTGCTCTAGTGCCATCCATTTCCCTGCAAATTCTATGATTTTGTCATTTTTTAATGCAGAGTAATACTCCATTGTGTATAAATGCCACATTTTTTTAATCCATTTGTCTATTGAAGGGCATCTGGGTTGGTTCCAAAGTCTTGCTATTGTGAATTGAGCTGCTATGAACATCGATGTAGCAGTGTCCCTGTAGCATGCTCTTTTTAGGTCTTTAGGGAATAGACCAAGAAGGGGAATAGCTGGGTCAAATGGTGGCTCCATTCCCAGCTTTCCAAGAAATCTCCATACTGCTTTCCAAATTGGCTGCACCAATTTGCAGTCCCACCAGCAATGTACAAGTGTACCCTTTTCCCCACATCCTCGCCAGCACTTGTTGTTGTTTGACTTCATAATGGCTGCCAATCTTACTGGAGTGAGATGGTATCTTAGGGTGGTTTTGATTTGCATTTCTCTGACTGCTAGAGATGGTGAGCATTTTTTCATGTACTTGTTGATTGATTGTATGTCCTCCTCTGAGAAGTGTCTGTTCAGGTCCTTGGCCCATTTGTTGATTGGGTTGTTAGTTATCTTATTGTCTAATTTTTGGAGTTCTTTGTATACTCTGGATATTAGGGCTCTGTCTGAAGTGTGAGGAGTAAAGATTTGTTCCCAGGATGTAGGCTCTCTATTTACCTCTCTTATTGTTTCTTTCGCTGAGAAAAAACTGTTTAGTTTGAGTAAGTCCCATTTGTTGATTCTAGTTATTAACTTTTGTGCTATGGGTGTCCTATTGAGGAATTTGGAGCCCGACCCCACAGTATGTAGATCGTAGCCAACTTTTTCTTCTATCAGACGGCGTGTCTCTGATTTGATATCAAGCTCCTTGATCCATTTTGAATTCACTTTTGTGCATGGCGAGAGAAAGGGATTCAGTTTCATTTTGTTGCATAGGGATTTCCAGTTTTCCCAGCACCATTTGTTGAAGATGCTATCCTTCCTCCATTGCATGCTTTTAGCCCCTTTATCAAATATAAGATAGTTGTAGTTTTGTGGATTGGTTTCTGTGTCCTCTATTCTGTACCATTGGTCCACCCTCCTGTTTTGGTACCAGTACCATGCTGTTTTTGTTACTATTGCTCTGTAGTATAGTTTGAAGTCTGGTATCGCTATACCGCCTGATTCACACTTCCTGCTTAGCATTGTTTTTGCTATTCTAGGTCTTTTATTTTTCCATATGAATTTCATGATTGCTTTCTCTATTTCTACAAGAAATGCCTTTGGGATTTTGATTGGCATTGCATTAAACCTATAGAGAACTTTTGGTAATATCGCCATTTTGATGATGTTAGTTCTGCCTATCCATGAACAGGGTATATTTTTCCATCTTCTAAGATCTTCTTCTATTTCTCTCTTTAGGGTTCTGTAGTTTTCATTGTATAAGTCTTTCACCTCTTTTGTTAGGTTGATTCCCAAGTATTTTATTTTTTTTGAAGATATTGTGAATGGAGTGGTTGTCCTCATTTCCATTTCAGAGGATTTGTCGCTGATATACAGGAATGCCTTTGATTTATGCGTGTTGATTTTATATCCTGCCACTTTGCTGAATTCATTTATTAGCTCTAATAGTTTCTTTGTAGAGCCTTTTGGGTCTGCTAGGTATAGAATCATATCATCTGCAAATAGTGGTAATTTAAGTTCTTCTTTTCCTATTTTTATGCCTTTAATTTCTTTCGTCTGTCTAATTGCTCTGGCCAGTGTTTCGAGAACTATGTTGAACAGAAGTGGTGAGAGAGGGCATCCCTGTCTTGTTCCAGATTTTAGAGGGAATGCCTTCAATTTTTCTCCATTCAGAATGATGCTAGCCTGAGGCTTAGCATAGATTGCTTTTACAGTATTGAGGTATGTTCCTGTTATCCCTAGTTTTTCTAGAGTTTTGAACATAAAGGGATGCTGTACTTTGTCGAATGCTTTTTCCGCATCTATCGAGATGATCATATGGTTCTTATTTTTAAGTCTATTGATGTGGTGAATAACGTTTATTGATTTCCGTATATTGAACCAGCCTTGCATCCCAGGGATGAATCCTACTTGATCATGGTGCACAATTTTTTTGATATGTTTTTGTATCCGATTCGCCAGAATTTTATTGAGGATTTTTGCATCTAGGTTCATTAGAGATATTGGTCTGAAGTTTTCTTTCTTTGAAGTGTCTTTGTCTGGTTTAGGTATCAGGGTGATGTTGGCCTCGTAGAATGAATTTGGAAGTTCTCCCTCTTTTTCTATTTCCTGAAGTAGCTTGAAAAGTATTGGTATTAGTTCCTCTTTAAAGGTTTTGTAAAATTCAGCTGTATACCCATCCGGTCCTGGGCTTTTCTTAGTTGGTAGTCTTTTGATGGTTTCTTCTATTTCCTCAATTGATATTGGTCTGTTTAGGTTGTCTATATCCTCCTGACTCAATCTGGGCAGATCATATGACTTCAGAAATTTATCGATGCCTTCACTATCTTCTAATTTATTGGAGTATAAGGATTCAAAATAATTTTTGATTATCTTCTGTATTTCTGAAGTGTCTGTTGTGATATTGCCTTTTTCATCCCGTATGCTAGTAATTTGAGTTCTCTCTCTTCTTCTCTTCGCTAGCATCGCTAAGGGTCTGTCGATTTTGTTTATTTTTTCAAAGAACCAACTTTTAGTTTTGTCAATTTTTTCAATTGTTTCTTTTGTTTCGATTTCATTAATTTCAGCTCTGATTTTAATTATTTCTTGCCTTCTACTTCTTTTGCTGTTGTTTTGCTCTTCTTTTTCTAGGATTTTGAGATGAAGCATGAGATCATTTATTTGTTGGTTTTTTCTTTTTTTAAGGAATGAACTCCAAGCAATGAATTTTCCTCTTAGAACTGCTTTCAATGTGTCCCACAGATTCCGATATGTTGTGTCTGTGTTTTCATTAATCTCTAAGAATTTTTTAATTTCCTCCTTGATGTCTTCTATAACCCATTGATCATTCAGTAACCTATTGTTCATTCTCCAAGTGATGTATGCTTTTTCCTTCCTTCTTTTATCGTTGATTTTCAGTTTCATTCCATTATGGTCAGATAGGATGCATGGTATTATCTCTACTCCTTTATATTGTCTAAGCGTTGCCCTGTGACATAATATATGATCTATTTTTGAGAAGGATCCATGTGCTGCTGAGAAAAAAGTGTAACTGCTTGATGTTGGGTGGTATATTCTATATATGTCAATTAAGTCTAGGTTATTAATTGTGTTATTGAGTTCTATAGTTTCCTTATTCAACTTTTGTTTGGAAGATCTGTCCAGTGACGAGAGAGGTGTGTTGAAGTCTCCCATGATTATTGTATGGTGGTCTATTAGACTCTTGAACTTGAGAAGAGTTTGTTTGATGAACATAGCTGCACCATTGTTTGGGGCATATATATTTATGATTGTTATGTCTTGTTGGTGTATGGTTCCCTTAAGCAGTATGTAGTGTCCCTCTTTATCCCTTTTGATTAACTTTGGCTTGAAATCTATTTTATTTGATATGAGTATGGACACTCCTGCTTGTTTCCGAAGTCCATATGAGTGATATGATTTTTCCCAACCTTTCACCTTCAGCCTATGTATGTCTTTTCCTATCAAATGCGTCTCCTGTAGGCAGCATATTGTTGGGTCTTGTTTTGAGATCCATTCTACTAGCCTGTGTCTCTTAATTGGTGATTTTAAGCCATTAACATTTAGGGTTATTATTGAGATATGGGTTGTTGTTCCAGCCATATTTGTTTATTTATGTTACTAAACATGGTTTGTTTTCCTCTTTGATTATCCCCCCCCCTTTACTGTCCTACCTCCCACTGTTGGTTTTCATTGTTATTTTCCATTTCCTCTTCCTGTAATGTTTTGCTGAGGATGTTTTGAAGAGATGGTTTTCTAGCTGCATATTCTTTTAACTTTTGTTTATCGTGGAAGGTTTTAATTTCATCTTCCATCCTGAAGCTTAATTTCGCTGGATACACAATTCTTGGTTCGAACCCATTTTCTTTCAGTGTTTGAAATATGTTATTCCAGGATCTTCTAGCTTTCAGAGTCTGTGTTGAAAGATCAGCTGTTATCCTGATTGGCTTGCCCCTAAATGTAATCTGCTTCCTTTCTCTTGTAGCTTTTAAAATTCTCTCCTTATTCTGTATGTTGGGCATCTTCATTATAATGTGTCTAGGTGTGGATCTCTTATAATTTTGCACATTCGGCGTCCTGTAGGCTTCTAGAATTTGGGATTCTGTCTCATTCTTCAAGTCTGGGAAGTTTTCTCGTATTATTTCATTGAATAAATTGCTCATTCCTTTGGTATGGAGTTCTATACCTTCCTGTATCCCAATGACTCTTAAGTTTGGTCTCTTAATGTTATCCCATATTTCTTGGATGTTCTGCTCATGGTTTCTTAACAGTCTTGCTGAGCTGTCTATGTTCTTTTCAAGCTGAAATACTTTGTCTTCATTGTCTGATGTTCTATCTTCTAAGTGTTCTACTCTGCTGGTAGTACTCTCAATTGAGTTTTTAAGTTGGTTTATTGCTTCCTGCATTTCTAGGATTTCTGTTTGTTTGTTTTTTATAACCTCTATCTCCCTGTATAGTTGATCCTTTGCTTCCTGGATTTGTTTGTGTAATTCCTTGTCGAAGTGATCTTTCATTGTCTGATTTTGCTGTCTAATTTCTTCCTTGAGACTCCAGATCATCTGAAGCATACATATCCTGAATTCTTTATCTGACATTCCATCTGCTGCAGCTGTTACCTCTTCTAAAGTTGAGCTGACCTGCATTGCTTGTAGTCCTTTCTTTCCTTGTCTTTTCATACTGCTTGCGTTTCTTTCTTCTTGGTGAAACTGTTGTGTTTTTGAAATTTTTCCCCCCCCTATATATTTATGTTGCTCTTGTATAGTTGAAAAGTCTCCCTTGCAGGTGCGGGCGGGGGCTCTGCTCTGCCCCTCCTCCAATTGGTGTGAGGTGTCTACCACGCCCGCGGACCCCTGGGCCTGATCCACTGTTCTGTCGCAGGTCTGCCTACCTTGCAGGTGGGGGCGAAGGCTCTGCCCTGCCCCTCCTACCACGCCCGGGGACCGCTAGGCCTGATCTGCAGGTTGGTCGCAGGTCTGCCCACCTTGTGGGCAAGGGTGTCAGTTCCGCTCCGCCCCCACTCCAATTGGGGTCACTTGACCACCACACAGGCGAGCCGCTGGGCCTGATCTGGGCGCGGGCTAAGGCTCTGCTCTGCCCCTACTCCAGTTGGGGTGAAGTGTGTACCACGCTGGCAGGCCGCTGGGCCTGATCCACAGGTCTGTCGCAGGTCTGCTTACCTTGCCAGCGCGGGCGGTGGCTCTGCCCTGCCCCTCTTACCACGCCTGCAGACTGCTGGGCCTGATCTGCAGGTTGGTCGCAGGTCTTCCTACCTTGCGGGCGTGGGCGGCGGCCCCTCTCCTCACCTCTGGCTCGACGAGAAAGCGAGAGAGACTGGGGTATCTGTGACTCACCCTCCCTACCAGGGGACCAACTGTTTCCGTCGCCGCTGGCACCGATGAAGTTTTCTCCTCGGCCGCTCTCCGATGACATCAGATCTCTGCCATGCTGGCATCCCCTGTTCTATGGCTGAATCCCATTTTCTTCTCTTCCAATAGGCGGAGCTGTGCCCTCTGAGCCGAGCTTCTGCCCTCTATGTGCTGACAGAAATCCCTGTACGGTGGCTCCTGGAAGTCTCTCAATCCTGCTAATGTGGATTCCGCTGGGAAGGAATTCTGTCGGCGGAACTCTGGTGATGTCACCACTCTGCTATGGCAGGCCCCAGGCTCCTTGCCAGAGTGTCCGAAGGGAGGGGTGGGACTGGTCTGTCTCTGGATGGTTTCAGCTCCCGGTTCGCTATTTCATGAAGGCTTGGCAAGAGACCTCTTCCTAGAGTCCCTGCACCGCTCCTGCTGCGCTGCGTCTCGGAGGCTCAAGAGTTCAGTTTTAAATATTTTAAGTTTAAAATAAGTAATATCCATCCAAATGAAGATGTCAAGAACACATTAAGATATACAACTATTAACTTCATGTGAGAGGCTTAAACTAGAGTGTAAGCTGTACTAAATGTATAAAGTAGGGAGGTTAACAGAACCTTCTTCACAAGAGTTTTGCAATATATGACAGTACATACACAAAAAACAGCACAAAGGCTTTCACATGGAAAGCAGTCAATAATTGGTAGTTATTACTATGAAACTGGAAGGAAGGTTGACACCAGATTTTGAAGGGTCTTATATCTTTGTCTAAGAAACTTAAATTTGTTCTCAAAGCAACAATAAACCAGTAAAGGTTTCTGAGAGCAGGAAAATGACATTATTAAAGTGGTACCAAAACAGAGGGTACCAAACAACAGAAGAGTCAAAGCAGGCTACTTGATCTAATGGCAAAAATGCCTCTGGAATGCTAAGAAAATACTGTTTCAGCAGTAAGAGAGAACTGTTCATAATGCAAGGGGATTAACAAGTAACTTGTAGGTGACTAATTAGAAGTATAAAAACAACAGGGGAGAAAAAAAAAACAAGTAAAAAAAAAAGTGTCCTGAAGGGCTAGTGATATAGCTCAGTTAGTAGAGTGCTTGCCACGCATGCACAAGTCCCTGAGTTCAACCCCCAGCACCACAAATAAATAAATATTGTTAAATAAAAAATAATCCAAGTCAAATAAAGATATCTTCAGATTAAGAAGATTTATGTGGGAAAATGAATCTACAAACAACACAAAATAAGGAGGTGGAAAACAAAAATAAATTAGGGGTAGGGATGACCTGTGTATTTTGAAGACATGGGGAGGAATTAGAGAAGATAAGATGTTGGACAAAGAGCAGGTAAATTAGCAAGTTCCCCAAGCAGTCAGAATATGGGCTCAATAGTACAAACAGAGGGAGAGCTTTGAGGAGCTTAGCTCACCTAGTGGCTAACCTCTTCAAATCCTTACCTGGAATAAGTACTCTTCAAGGCCAGTGGCTTACCTAGCCATAAAATCTATAACATCTGTATGTTTTTCTCCCAGAAAGACTGGCTTCCTTACCACTCCTCTCCCTAAACCACCTTGGCCTGTGATATGAGACCTACTTGTCATGGTAGCCCCATACCACCCGCACTGCTTAAAAGCAAATCTAACTCTTTCTCTACTAACCATTTCGTGTCATTACCACCCCACAGAATTCTGTCCTGACTCTGACCTTCTTCAGCATTTGTCTGTACTCTTAATTTGGTCTTTATGTGTTACCTTTTATTGTTATTTATCTTTAGTGTGTATCTTCTCTCTCTTCAAGTGGATTATAAGGCCTTAAGGGCCTTATTTATCTTCGTATTTGCAATAATGAGCACACAAGAAGTGCTCAATAACTGGCTGTTGTTGATGATGATTACAACAAATTGAATTGAGAAATAATTTCATCAAGCTATGGGAGTCTGGTGAGTCACCCTTATCACTATAGAGAGAGACTTATCAAGGAAATAGAAGTACTCACATTAGCCTGACAGGGCACTCTTCCCCAGGGTTATGCTGAAGTCATAGTACTTCTTTTTCTCCATGTTTCTCCTCCCTTTTAACTATTCAAACATATGACATCCAACTTTTATAACATGCTCTGACTTCTAGACCTTTAGCTAATTAAAGTTTGTTTGTTTCCTGAGAAAAGTTAGGGACACACTTTAGGCTCATAAAACCCATTTTTTGGACTATACAACTTACTCTAAATAACTTACTCTATATTTATGAGGTATGGACCCTGGCTAATTTCACAATAGGCACACATCTCTGTTTATTTTTTTGTTTCAACTTTTCTAATTTCCAAAGTCTAGTTGTGGTCTCCCTGGGTTGCTATTAATCTAATTCCTGGTGCCAGAAATTCCAGTTAAGTTTTTGAACTAGAAATGAAGGGGCATTTAAGTGATCATGGGGAGAGGGACATGATACAAGTAACTTCATACTATCTGATTATTCATGATTTATAGCCTAGAATAACAAAGACAGCTTATGAATTTCTTTCTAATGTTTGAATGAATTATATGTTTGGGGAATGTCTCACCAAACAATTCTGAGTGAGGCAGAGCTTACTTCTCACCATAGACAAAAAAAAAAAAAAAAAGCCTTTCCAAACACTTCTAGCAGCTATAGTGTGAGCACATGGCCCATAGCATGGTCAATCAGAGGCATGCTACCTAATGGCACACAAAAGCAAAAGTGGGGAAAAAACTGTATTGGAGAAAATAGCATTGTCCAGTGTTCAGGGATAGCAATTCAGTTCAGGGATAAAAAAGCAGGAGTGCACCAGTATCTCCACTTTATAAGCCATGTAGCAAAATTATGGCCATGGTTCTCACTACAGAGTAATCCTTCTTCCTATTTTGTGACCCTGATTCCTGCCTTTACAGCAATCCTTTGGATGATATCCTTCCTCCCTCCAATCCATACATTTTAAAAATATTTTTTTAGTTGTATTTGGACACAATACCTTTATTTTATTTATTTATTTTTATGTGGTGCTGAGAATCAAACCCAGTGTCACACATGTGCTAGGTGAGCACTCTACCATTGAGCCACAACCCCAGTCCCCAATCCATACATTTTTTTTCTGTAATTTTATTTCATTTAGAACAAAAGAGTTGTTTTTAAAACCTGAAAATTAAGCATTAGGTGAACACATTTATTGGAGTTTTAGAAACTATAAGTCTTTAATTGTTAGTTTCCCTGTTAAAGAGCCTTGAGATAATTTTTAATTTGTGCAATTTCAAAGAAGAGATTTCCCTTTCAGAAATTTTTTTAACTTTTATTTCATTTTTTTTTTTACCGTGGTGCTGAAGATCCACACACAGTACCTCATATATGCCAGGCAAATGCTCTACCATCAAGCTACAACCCCAACCCTCTTTCAGGAATCTCTTTAGCTTAAATTTGATGTAATGCTGAGGTGTTTAATGTTTTAATTTATCATTGTCCTTGTAGAGGTAAAAGAAAATGTGTTTTAAGTGATATAAATGTTTTAATATCAAGGACTGTATACATTTTTATTTAAAAATCATGTATATGTATATATTGCATGCTTGCAAGCAAGTAGTTTATATTCTGTCTTTGAATATTAGCGCATAGACAAAGCAGCCCAAAAACCTATATTTCTACAGCCAAGAAGTGAAATTTTTAACATTGTCTTCAGACTTCTTTCTGAAAAATTACTGCACATTTAAATCTCTATTTCAGAAATGCCGCTGCACTCTACATGGCATTCTCTGGTCATCTCTTTTCTTTCCCAGTGTATTGTAAATATCTTTTCCAGTCAAAAATTACTTTCAGTAATGTCACCAATCTGTTGTTAGTCCTGAATCCTTACATGTTATTCATTTGTTGCATATGATTTACATCAAATTTTAAAAGGCCCATAACTTTTTAAACTATTATTTATTTATCTATTCATAAGCCTGCAGTGGTCTCTGGTATGCACAAGAAAATGAACATTAGCTTGTGGAAGGCGGAATAGATTAGTCTTGATTTTGGAGACCACCAAGCTGATCTCCTGAACTGCAAAGACAGCATTTTTTCAAATGCCAATGTTAAGGAATTCTGGGATGGCTTTGAAGAAATATCAAGTATGTTTTTTTTGTATACTGTTTTTTAAATCGTATCTCCACAAAATGATAAACTGCAAATATAACTTAACAAATTTTTAGTTTTAAAAACTTTCATTATTCCATTGTTGTCAAACAAAAATAAGTATGTGGAAACAAAACACTGGGTCTTAATCCTTATTCCAATAGTAAGTCTCTTCAAACTTAAAGAAGTCCTAATAATAAATGGGGACATTTTGGAAACCCATAAAAATGTGGAAATTGAATTACATAATTAATTACATAATGTAAAACACTTTAAAATTACAGGTATTAATGAAAGACTGTAATGTTGACAATTATAAAGAGATATTTTGTCTTAGTACTGGGGATTGAACCCAGGTGCATTCAACTACTGAGCCAAATTCCCCTGGCCTTTTTTTTTTTTTTTTTTTTTTGAGATAGGGAGTTGCTAAGTTGCTTAGGGCCTTAGCCTAGCAAACTGCTGGGATTGTAGGCATGTGCCACTCTACCTATCATAAAGAGATTTTTTGAAAATATTTTTTCAGACATTACCAATGAATAATATTGTATGCTCTATCTAGGAACAAAAGTGTTAATATTACAGTACATTTATATAAAAAAAAGCATTCATTAAGATCATACTGTACAGTAATATTGAATTGAATCATTTTACATTTCTTTATCTCCAAATATTAATGAAAATCAAAAAGCAGAAATTAACTTCCTAGTAACTAACTGCATTCTTTATAGAACAGCAGAAATCTAAAAGTGGAGAAACGGTTGTTTTAAGATTGAAAGATTGTCCTTCAGATGAAGACTTCAACACTATGATGCCAGCAAGGTAGATCTTGAAATTTTCATTTTGATTGTTGGCTTTTGGAAATTGAGCTGACATTGTCTCCAGAGGTGAAATAAGTAACTACAAATGTAACCTTTAGGGTTTTTTTCCTTCCTCATAAAAAAAAAATTAACTATTAGAGAAACTGAATCCCTATAGCTCCAATAAGAGGAAGTTTTTGTGTTACGGCAGTAAGGAAAAAAAGTTCACATTAACAAACCATAAGGTCTTGTTTGGTTTTATTGGAACTTTTAATTTGTAGTATTTGGAAGTAGAATTTAAATTTTAGTCAGTATCACTACTGTTTTATGCTTGTCCATGTTAATGCATTCATTTAAACTTTGAAGGAGATCAAGAGAAGTGTTACCTATCTTAAGGAAAGGTTTTCTGATGTTTTTAACAACTTAAAAATTATATATTTGAATGCATAAAAATAACAAATCTTAAAGAAAGTAGAATTATTATTTTTCAGATATGAAAATCTTTTTAAAAAGTCTGCCACTGCCAGAATATTGTAATCCAATAGGAAAATTCAATTTGGCATCTCATTTGCCAGGACATTTTTTTATGCCCTGATCTAGGACCCAGGTTATGTAGTGCCTATGGTAAGTATATATTCATATTTCTTCCAAGGTGGAATTCTGTGTGGGATTTTAACAAACTTATGTCCAAAGATTAATTAGATTTTCTAACAGTTTTTAGTTTCTACTCTTATCTGTTCTTTTATTTTTATTTTATTTTATTTTTTTTATTGTTGGTTGTTCAAAACATTACATAGTTCTTGATATATCATATTTCACACTTTGCTTCAAGTGGGTTATGAACTCCCATTTTTAGCCCATATACAGATTGCAGAATCACATCAGTTACACATCCATTGATTTACATATTGCCATACTAGTGTCTGTTGTGTTCTGCTACCTTTCCTATCCTCTACTATCCCCCCTCCCATCCCCTCCCCTCCCCTCTTCTCTCTCTACCCCCTCTACTGTCCTTCATTTCTCCCCCTTGTATTATTTTTCCCTTTCCCCTCATTTCCTCTTGTATGTTCTTTTGTATAACCCTGAGGGTCTCCTTCCATTTCCATGCAATTTCCCTTTTCTCTCCCTTTCCCTCCCACCTCTCATCTCTGTTTAATGTTAATCTTCTTATGCTCTTCGTCCCTACTCTATTCTTAGTTACTCTCCTTATATCAAAGAAGACATTTGGCATTTGTTTTTTAGGGATTGGCTAGCTTCACTTAGCATAATCTGCTCTAATGCCATCCATTTCCCTGCAAATTCTATGATTTTGTCATTTTTTAATGCAGAGTAATACTCCATTGTGTATAAATGCCACATTTTTTTAATCCATTCGTCTATTGAAGGGCATCTGGGTTGGTTCCACAGTCTTGCTATTGTGAATTGAGCTGCTATGAACATCGATGTAGCAGTGTCCCTGTAGCATGCTCTTTTTAGGTCTTTAGGGAATAGACCAAGAAGGGGAATAGCTGGGTCAAATGGTGGCTCCATTCCCAGCTTTCCAAGAAATCTCCATACTGCTTTCCAAATTGGCTGCACCAATTTGCAGTCCCACCAGCAATGTACAAGTGTACCCTTTTCCCCACATCCTCGCCAGCACTTGTTGTTGTTTGACTTCATGATGGCTGCCAATCTTACTGGAGTGAGATGGTATCTTAGGGTGGTTTTGATTTGCATTTCTCTGACTGCTAGAGATGGTGAGCATTTTTTCATGTACTTGTTGATTGATTGTATGTCCTCTTCTGAGAAGTGTCTGTTCAGGTCCTTGGCCCATTTGTTGATTGGGTTGTTTGTTCTCTTATTGTCTAATTTTTTGAGTTCTTTGTATACTCTGGATATTAGGGCTCTATCTGAAGTGTGAGGAGTAAAGATTTGTTCCCAGGATGTAGGCTCCCTATTTACCTCTCTTATTGTTTCTTTAGCTGAGGAAAAACACTTTTTAGTTTGAGTAAGTCCCATTTGTTGATTCTAGTTATTAACTTTTGTGCTATGGGTGTCCTATTGAGGAATTTGGAGCCTGACCCCACAATATGTAGATCATAGCCAACTTTTTCTTCTATCAGACGGCGCGTCTCTGATTTGATATCAAGCTCCTTGATCCATTTTGAATTCACTTTTGTGCATGGTGAGAGAAAGGGATTCAGTTTCATTTTGTTGCATATGGATTTCCAGTTTTCCCAGCACCATTTGTTGAAGATGTTTTCCTTCCTCCATTGCATGCTTTTAGCCCCTTTATCAAATATAAGATAGTTGTAGTTTTGTGGATTGGTTTCTGTGTCCTCTATTCTGTACCATTGGTCCACCCGCCTGTTTTGGTACCAGTACCATGCTGTTTTTGTTACTATTGCTCTGTAGTATAGTTTGAAGTCTGGTATCGCTATACCGCCTGATTCACACTTCCTGCTTAGCATTGTTTTTGCTATTCTGGGTCTTTTATTTTTCCATATGAATTTCATGATTGCTTTCTCTATTTCTACAAGAAATGCCATTGGGATTTTGATTGGCATTGCATTAAACCTATAGAGAACTTTTGGTAATATCGCCATTTTGATGATGTTAGTTCTGCCTATCCATGAACAGGGTATATTTTTCCATCTTCTAAGATCTTCTTCTATTTCTCTCTTTAGGGTTCTGTAGTTTTCATTGTATAAGTCTTTCACCTCTTTTGTTAGGTTGATTCCCAAGTATTTTATTTTTTTTGAAGATATTGTGAATGGAGTGGTTGTCCTCATTTCCCTTTCAGAGGATTTGTCGCTGATATACAGGAATGCCTTTGATTTATGTGTGTTGATTTTATATCCTGCCACTTTGCTGAATTCATTTATTAGCTCTAATAGTTTCTTTGTAGACCCTTTTGGGTCTCCTAGGTATAGAATCATGTCATCAGCAAATAGTGATAATTTAAGTTCTTCTTTTCCTATTTTTATGCCTTTAATTTCTTTCGTCTGTCTAATTGCTCTGGCCAGTGTTTCGAGAACTATGTTGAACAGAAGTGGAGAGAGAGGGCATCCCTGTCTTGTTCCAGATTTTAGAGGGAATGCCTTCAGTTTTTCTCCATTCAGAATGATGCTAGCCTGAGGCTTAGCATAGATTGCTTTTACAATATTGAGGTATGTTCCTGTTATCCCTAGTTTTTCTAGAGTTTTGAACATAAAGGGATGCTGTACTTTGTCGAATGCTTTTTCCGCATCTATCGAGATGATCATATGGTTCTTATTTTTAAGTCTATTGATGTGGTGAATAACATTTATTGATTTCCGTATATTGAACCAGCCTTGCATCCCAGGGATGAATCCTACTTGATCATGGTGCACAATTTTTTTGATATGTTTTTGTATCCGATTCACCAGAATTTTATTGAGGATTTTTGCATCTAGGTTCATTAGAGATATTGGTCTGTAGTTTTCTTTCTTTGAAGTGTCTTTGTCTGGTTTAGGTATCAGGGTGATGTTGGCCTCGTAGAATGAATTTGGAAGTTCTCCCTCTTTTTCTATTTCCTGAAGTAGCTTGAAAAGTATTGGTATTAGTTCTTCTGTAAAGGATTTGTAAAATTCTGCTGTATTCCCATCCGGACCTGGGCTTTTCTTAGTTGGTAGTCTTTTTATGGTTTCTTCTATTTCCTCAATTGATATTGGTCTGTTTAGGTTTTCTATATCCTCCTGACTCAATCTGGGCAGATCATATGACTTTAGAAATTTATCTATGCCTTCACTATCTTCTAATTTATTGGAGTATAAGGATTCAAAATAGTTTTTGATTATCTTCTGTATTTCTGAAGTGTCTGTTTTGATATTGCCTTTTTCATCCCGTATGCTAGTAATTTGAGTTCTCTCTCTTCTTCTCTTCGCTAGCATCACTAAGGGTCTGTCGATTTTGTTTATTTTTTCAAAGAATCAACTTTTAGTTTTGTCAATTTTTTCAATTGTTTCTTTTGTTTCGATTTCATTAATTTCAGCTCTGATTTTCATTATTTCTTGCCTTCTACTTCTTTTGCTGTTGTTTTGCTCTTCTTTTTCAAGGATTTTGAGATGAAGTATGAGATCATTTATTTGTTGGTTTTTTCTTTTTTTTAAGGAATGAACTCCAAGCAATGAATTTTCCTCTTAGAACTGCTTTCAATGTGTCCCATAGATTCCGATATGTTGTGTCTGTGTTTTCATTTATCTCTAAGAATTTTTAAATTTCCTCTTTGATGTCTTCTATAACCCATTGATCATTCAGTAACCTATTGTTCATTCTCCAAGTGATGTATGCTTTTTCCTTCCTTCTTTTATCGTTGATTTTCAGTTTCATTCCATTATGATCAGATAAGATGCATGGTATTATCTCTACTCCTTTATATTGTCTAAGAGTTTCCCTGTGACATAATATATGATCTATTTTTGAGAAGGATCCATGTGCTGCTGAGAAAAAAGTGTAACTGCTTGATGTTGGGTGGTATATTCTATATATGTCAATTAAGTCTAGGTTATTAATTGTGTTATTGAGTTCTATAGTTTCCTTATTCAACTTTTGTTTGGAAGATCTGTCCAGTGGCAAGAGAGGTGTGTTGAAGTCTCCCATGATTATTGTATGGTGGTCTATTAGACTCTTGAACTTGAGAAGAGTTTGTTTGATGAACAAAGCTGCACCATTGTTTGGGGCATATATATTTATGATTGTTATGTCTTGTTGGTGTATGGTTCCCTTAAGCAGTATGTAGTGTCCCTCTTTATCCCTTTTGATTAACTTTGGCTTGAAATCTATTTTATTTGATATGAGTATAGACACTCCTGCTTGTTTCCGAAGTCCATATGAGTGATATGATTTTTCCCAACCTTTCACCTTCAGCCTATGTATGTCTTTTCCTATCAAATGCGTCTCCTGTAGGCAGCATATTGTTGGGTCTTGTTTTGTGATCCATTCTACTAGCCTGTATCTCTTAATTGGTGAGTTTAAGCCATTAACATTTAGGGTTATTATTGAGATATGGGTTGTTCTTCCAGCCATATTTGTTTATTTATGTTACTAAACATGGTTTGTTTTCCTCTTTGATTATTTCCCCCCCCCTTTACTGTCCTACCTCCCACTGTTGGTTTTCATTGATATTTTCCATTTCCTCTTCCTGTAATGTTTTGCCGAGGATGTTTTGAAGAGATGGTTTTCTAGCTGCATATTCTTTTAACTTTTGTTTGTCGTGGAAGGTTTTAATTTCATCTTCCATCCTGAAGCTTAATTTCACCGGATACACAATTCTTGGTTGGAACCCATTTTCTTTCAGTGTTTGAAATATATTATTCCAGGATCTTCTAGCTTTCAGAGTCTGTGTTGAAAGATCAGCTGTTATCCTGATTGTCTTACCCCTAAATGTAATCTGCTTCCTTTCTCTTGTAGCTTTTAAAATTCTCTCCTTATTCTGTATGTTGGGCATCTTCATTATAATGTGTCTAGGTGTGGATCTCTTATGATTTTGCACATTCGGCGTCCTGTAGGCTTCTAGGATTTGGGATTCTGTCTCATTCTTCAGGTCTGGAAAGTTTTCTCATATTATTTCATTGAATAGATTGCTCATTCCTTTGGTATGGAGTTCTATACCTTCCTGTATCCCAATGACTCTTAAGTTTGGTCTCTTAATGTTATCCCATATTTCTTGGATGTTCTGCTCATGGTTTCTTAACAGTCTTGCTGAGCTGTCTATGTTCTTTTCCAGTTGAAATACTTTGTCTTCATTGTCTGATGTTCTATCTTCTAAGTGTTCTACTCTGCTGGTAGTATTCTCCATTGAGTTTTTAAGTTGGTTTATTGCTTCCTGCATTTCTAGGATTTCTGTTTGTTTGTTTTTTATAACCTCTATCTCCCTGTATAGTTGATCCTTTGCTTCCTGGATTTGTTTGTGTAATTCGTTGTCGAAGTGATCTTTCATTGTCTGATTTTGCTGTTTAATGTCTTCCTTAATACTCCAGATCATCTGAAGCATGTATATTCTGAATTCTTTATCTGACATTCCATCTGCTGCAGCTGTTACCTCTTCTAAAGTTGAGTTGACCTGCATTGCTTGTGGTCCTTTCTTTCCTTGTCTTTTCATACTGCTTGCATTTCTTTCTGCTTGGCGAATCTGTTGTGTTTTTGAAATTTTTCCCCCCCTATATATTTATATTGCTCTTGTATAGTTGAAAAGTCTCCCTTGCAGGCACGGGCGGGGGCTCTGCTCTGCCCCTACTCCAATTGGGGTGACGTGTACCACGCCCGCGGACCCCTGGGCCTGATCCGCCAGTCTGTCGCAGGTCTGCCTACCTTGCAGGAGCGGGCGAAGGCTCTGCCCTGCCCCTCCTACCACGCCCGCGGACCGCTGGGCCTGATCTGCAGGTTGGTCGCCTGTCTGCCCACCCTGCGGGCACGGGTGGCAGTTCCGCTCTGCCCCCACTCCAATTGGGGTCACGTGACCACCACACAGGCGGGCCGCTGGGCCTGATCTGGGCGCGGGCGAAGGCTCTGCTCTGCCCCTACTCTAGTTGGGGTGAAGTGTGTACCACGCTGGCAGGCCGCTGGGCCTGATCTGCCGGTCTGTCGCAGGTCTGCTTACCTTGCAGGCGCAGGCAGCGGCTCTGCCCTGCCCCTCCTACCACGCCCGCAGACCGCTGGGCCTGATCTGCAGGTTGGTCGCAGGTCTGCCTACCTTGCGGGCGCGGGCTGCGGCCCCGCTCCTCCCCTCTGGCTTGACGACAAAGCGAGAGAGACTCGGGTATCTGTGACTCACCCTCCCTACCAGGAGACCAACTGTTTCCGTCGCCGCTGACACCGATGAAGTTCTCTCCTCGGCCGCTCTCCGATGACATCAGATCTCTGCCATGCTGGCATCCCCTGCGAACAGCGGCATCTCGTTCCCTCCGCCGGGCGACCAAAGCAATGGGTGAGTCCCGACCGGCCCCCACAGGCCCCGTCTCAGTCCTGCTGCCACTGCCCACGAAGGCTCAGTTGGCATCCACCTCCACAGTACTCCGCAGGACCCGGACCGAGAAGCAGTCTCCACGGGCTCCTGAGCCCTGGGCCAGTGCAGTTCCAGGAGCCGGAGCTCGGCCTCTCCGTGCTCGGTGTATGCTCTGATAAGGGCAGGCTCCAAGAAGCAGTTTCCATGGGTTATTTAGCAATGAGCCTGAGTAATTTGTCTGCTAGCCCCAGGCGAATAGCAGCCTGAAATTACCTGTTCTATGGCTGAATCCCATTTTCTTCTCTTCCAGTAGGCGGAGCTGTGCCCTCCGAGCCGAGCTTCTGCCCTCTATGTGCTGACAGAAATCCCTGTAAGGCGGCTCCTGGGAGTCTCTCAATCCTGTTAGTCCAGAGCCCTTTCACTTATCCGGCCCCTCCCCCTGTTCCTCCTCCCAGCCAGCCAGCCAGGTCCTGTTCACCGGAGGCGGTTCCCCAAGGATCTGATTACACTTGCAGCCCCACCGCGTGTCCTATATCCCGAACAATGAACACCCTCTCTGTCATTCATCTAAGCCCCAGTGCTGTGGTGGGGTGATCTGGGAACCAACAGTTTAATTTTTCCGGACCCCTTCGGTGGGCACGCCCCCAGAAACTGGCGGCTAAGATCTTGGGTGTCGCCACTGGTGTTAAGGGGAGGTGGGGATCTGGAATCCCCTCTGCTTCCCTACAGACACGCCCCCGGAGAGAATCCCGAGGTTTCCTGGCTGCTTGTATCTAGGGTGGTGGGAGTCACACACCTGCTAACGTGGATTCCGCTGGGAAGGAATACCATCGGCGGAACTCCGGTGATGTCACCTCTCTGCTATGGCGGGCCCCAGGCTCCTTGCCAGAGTGTCCGAAGGGAGGGGTGGGACTGGTCTGTCTCTGGTTGGTTTCAGCTCCCGGTTCGCTATTTCATGAAGGTTTGGCGAGAAACCTCTTCCTAGAGTCCCTGCACCGCTCCTGCTGCACTGCGCCTAGGAGGCTATCCGCCCAGACGCGGGGGCCGCGTGCAGGCAGCCGACAGTCGCCGAGTCGCGCGGGCAGCGGCTGGCGGGTCTGGACCTCTGCGCTGCGTGGCGGAGATTCACTCGTCTGGGGCAAACTGTCACCTCCAAAAATCCTATCGATTCCCGGCCGGTCTCTCTTTAGTGGAATTTTGCTAGGAGTTTCTCAGCAGGTCGAATCTAAGCGTATCAATGCGTCTCTCTGACCCCGTTATTAAGGAGGTACTGAAAGCGCTGCCTCCCCACTCGCCGCCATGTTGGATCCCTCCATACATTTTTTTTTGAAAATTTTTAAATATTCAGGAAGTTGAAAGATTATTAAATTCATTTCCTATATACTCTGCACTCATTAACATCTTACTAAATCTGGTTTTTATTTCACTGTGATATGTACACATATGTGTATATACATGTGAACCTGTGATAGATGATGCCACATGTGTAGGTATATCATATATCACATGTATTATATATTTGCAAACAACTTATGGACATTATGACATTTTATCCCTAAATATGTTAGCAAGAATCTTCTAAGAACAAGAACAATCTCCATATAACTACAACAACATTACTAAACCCTACATATGTAATAACCATTCTATAAAATCATCACATTTCTATGTATATTCAACTTTCCCCAATTGTCCCCCAAATGCCTCCTATGCTTTTTTTTTTTACCCACGCCAGGTTCCAATCAAGATTTGTATATTGCATTTAATGTTATGTCTCTTCGGTCTCTTAACCTACAGTGATACCTTCTCCCTTTTTATTTTCTTGATATAGACTTTTCCCCCCCAAGAATTAGGCTGGTTATCTTATACAATATCCTACATGTTGGATGTCTCTGGTTATATCCTGATGATTAGATTTCAGTTAAATACTCTTGCAAAAGTATTTTATGTGCACTGTTGTGTAGTTATTGTATCACACCAAGAAGAATATAATTTCATGTTAGTGATGCTAAGATTGATCACTTAACTAAAGCAATGAATATCACAACTCTCCATTTTAAAACTATGTCATTCCTTTTGAATTGGTAAGTTGTTTGTGGGATGATATCTTGACACCATGTGAATATTCTTGTGCCCAAACTGTCTTTCACCCAATGGTTTTAACACCCATCAATAATCCTTGCTATATTAATTATTACAATCACAATTATTTAATTGTATTTTGCCCTGTAAATAAATAATAATTAGAAAATAGTTTCTAATTCTATTCTCTCTCAAACATTTGATAATTAGCATTACTTTGAAAGGAAGAGCTTTCCTTTCACCCTCAACATCCTCCTTCCCCTCCCCAACACTTTTGACTCCATCACTTCAAACTCATCAATTATTTTTGTTCAATATACTACAAACCATTACCAAGATCATTGTTAGTGGCATTAAAATTGGGTTAAATTTGGCCCATGGCAATCCTTTGAACCAACTCCTGTGTCCTTTGACTAGAACTCACAAGTGTCTGAATACTTCCTTTCTTTCTGGCACAAGAAAATGTTCCAGGCTCACCTTGTACCTTCCCTGCTCCAGCCCTAGAATCAGTCATTTCTCCAAGTATTCCTGGTTCTATTTTAGTGGAGTATTCAGAAACAAATATTTGATCCCTGGATGTGCACATTGTTACTGGAGTGTCTACATCCTTCAAGTGACTGGAGCTAGAAAAACTATATAGATATAAAAATGAATTAATAGTGATATTTATGATTCAAATTTAACTTTATGGGGCTTTCTCTTACATTATGTTACTTTATACACATGTATCTTTTCTTATAAAAAGCTTAGTTCTTAATAACATCAACACATTTACTTAATTGCTTCATCCTACAGTATACAAAAAATGCATAAATATAATGGACAACTAACAGTCAATTTACTAAGTAAAATTTATGATTATTTTGCAGCTCTTTTAATCCTTAGAACATATTCTACTGATGATATAGACATGCAGAGAACTGTATTCAAAATTTTGAAATAAAATTTAATTATATTTTTGCCCTGTTATAAATATGATGTTTAGTTAGGTTGATTTGTTTTTATTTGTAATAAGTTTTGAAAAGTGATTTTTGCATCCCTTTTTATTAAATTTTTAGAAATATGTAAAACATTTACATGTTTAAAAAGTCAAAATTACCTAAAAAGTTATCATTATTTCATTCCTATCCTCTTAAATCAGGTTCTATTAACTCCCTATAGATTCTATCTTTCCCTTTCTCCATTTGTTTTAGGAACACGCACACACACACACACACACTTGTATATATTCTTTTTTCTTCTTATTTCTTATATAAAAAGTAGTATGCTACATTCTGCACTTTTTCCCACCTAATCTACATCCTGGAAATCATATCATATCAGTTCATAGGCTGGGCCTCATTCTTTTATACAATTGTTTCTACTCCATTTTACCCCATGTCCTAACATTTTTGTCTCTCCCACGGAACCTTAGCACTCTCTCAGATTGATAGCAGATAAATTACAAATATTTTATAATTGGCTAAAGAAAACAATAATGATGTATTAGTAAGGTTTCAGGATACAAAATCAACACAAAATCAATAGCATTTTTATACCTCAATAATAAATTTCTGAGAAAGAAACCAAGAAAGCAATATCATTTGCAATAGTTATGAAAATACATAAGAATAATTTTAACCAAGAAAATAAATGATCTCTACAGTGAAAATTACAAAACATTGATGAATGAAAAGTAATATGACACAATCAAAAAAATGGAAAGATATCTGATGTGCATGGATTGGGAGAATTGATATTGTTAAAATGTCCATGATACCTATAGTGATTTACAAATCCAGTCTAATTCCTATCAAATTACCAATGACATTCATCAAGGAACTACAAAAAAAATCATAAAGTTTGCATGGAAACACACACACACACACACACACACACAACCTAAATAGCTAAAGAATCCTGAGCAAATAAATAAATAAATAAAAATCCCAAAACCCCCAAACAGGTGAACAAACAAAAACCCAAAGCTGGAGGCATGATAATACCTGCCTTCTAAACATCCTATAAAACTATAGTAACTAAAATGATACTGGCATAAAAACAGACACATAGACCAATGTAACAGAATAGAGAACCTAGAAATAAATCCACATATTTATAGCCAACCAATTTTCAACAAAGGCAGCAAAAACATATATTAGAGAAAGGAAAATCTCTTCAATCAATTATGCTCAGAAAACTGGATATTCACATGCAGAAGAAGGACATCAGATACCTGTCTCACCATACATGTGTGTGTGTGTGTATTTGAATTGAATATAAGCATATATTCAATTATATACATATATTCAATTCAAAATGGATCAAAGTTTCAAATGTCAAACCTGAAACCATGAAATTACTAGAAGAAAACATATGGAAATCCTTCAGGACATTAGTCTTGGCCAAGACTTTTTAGATATGATCCCAAAAGTATGGACTTCAAAAATAAAAAAATTGACAAATGCAATTATGTCATACTGAAAAGCTCTTGTACAACAAAAGAAACTATCAGGGCTACGGATGTGGTCAAGCGGTAACGCGCTCGCCTGGCATGCGCAGATTGCTGTGTTCGATCCTCAGCACCAAATACAAATAAAATAAAGATGTTGTGTCCACCTAAAACTAAAAAAATAAATGTTAAAAAAATTCTCTCTCTCTCTCTCTCTCTCTCTTAAAAAAAACAACTATCAACAAAGTGAAGAAACAACCTAGAGAATGGGGAAAATATTCGTGAACTATGATCTAACAAGAGATTAATATCCAGAATATATAAGGAACTCAAACAACTAAAACTCCAATTAAAATTTGGGCAAATGATCTAAATAAAAAGCATTTTTCAAAAAAATGTTATACTAATAGCTAGTAAGTATATGACAAAAATGCTTAATATCATTAATCATCAGGGAAATGCAAATCAAAACCACAATGAGATATTATCTTACTCCAGTTAGAATGACTTTTATCATTCTATCAAAGACAAAAATGAGAAATGCTGGCAAGGATGCAGAGAAAGGGGGCCTGTCATAAGCAGTTGGTGAGAATATAAATTAATACAATCATAATGGAAAACAATAGAAATAGAACTACCATATGATGCAGCAATCCTACCACTGGGTATATGTCCAATAGAAATGAATTCAGTATGTTATGCCAAAGAAACATTTGCTTGCATGTTTACTGCAGCAGTATTTACAATAGCCAAGAATGGAATCAACTTAAGCATACAATGATAGATGAATGGACAAGAAAATCTAATACACACACAAATATTATTTAGCCTCAAAAATAAAATTCTGTTATTTGCAGCAACATGGATGCAACTAAAGGAAATCACATTAAGTGAAATAAGCCAGGGGAAGAATAGAAGTGGAGAAGATTAGACAATGGGGAATGGAGGCAAGAGAGGGGGATAGGCAAAGGAAAGACCATGGAATGAATCTGACATAGTTTTCCCATATACATATATGAAAACAACACAGTGAATCCACCATCATGTACATCCATAAGAATGGGACTCTAATTAGAGTAAGATATACTTTATGCTTGTATAATTATACCAAAATGCATTCTTCTGTCATATATAACTAAAAAGAGCCACTAAATAAAAAAGAAAGACAAATACCACATATTTTCACCTACCCGTGGAAGATAAAATGTTGATTTCATAGAAGTAGAGAGTAGAATCGTGATGACCAGAGCCTGGCAAGAGTGTGGAGGAGGAGGAATGGAGGAAAGATGGTAAGGATGATTAACACATACAGGGATGTAGTTGGATAAGAGGAATAACTTCTAATGTTCTCTAGCATAGTAGGGTAACTATGGTTGACAGAAATTAATTATATATTTTAAAATATATGATAGAGAGGGTTTGGAATGTTCCCAACCCAAAGAAATTTTATATATATATAATTATACATAGATAGATAGATAGATATAGATATGCCAATTACCCTGATCTAACAATTATACTTTGTATATGTGTATTGAAATGATATATTCTACCCCAATTACTAAGTACACTTTCTATGTGTCAATTAAAAATAAAATATATTTTGCCAGGCATGGTGGTGCATGCCTGTAATCCCAGCGGCTCAGGAGGCTGAGGCAGGAGGATCATGAGTTCAAAGCCAGCCTCAGCAACGTAGCAAGGTGCCAAGCAACTCAGTGAGACCCTGTCTGTAAATAAAATACAAAATAGGTCTGGGGATGTGGCTCAGAAGTTGAGTGTCCTGTGTCCCCAAGTTCAACACTGGTATGTGTGTGTGTATATATATATATATATATATATATATATATATATATATATGTAAATTGTAGCATGATGTACTATGGTTACACATACATATGAATATTTCACAGTAAGAATGATTAAATCCCTTAAAAAATCACTTACAGTGGATATAGAAAATCTTTCCCTAAAAGTCTTAGGAGTTAGAGGCGGAAACAACAGTCTAGATTAAGTTATATTGCTGTTCCAGCATCCATTCTAACAGACCTTAGCATTCAGAAAGACAGAAACTGAAATGAATTAGAATAAATACTATGGCATTATTAAAAGACTTTTTTGAAATGCCATTATATAACTAAAATATTCTGTCTGCTGAAAACACTTTTTTCACAATAACACCACCATGATGTGATTCAGAAGTAAATTTCCTTAACATTTAAAAACCCCATAATGATAGGTCATTTGCTGAGTTCCAATCTTTTCCCCAAATTGTGGACTTTGGCACAAACTGTGCGTTTTCTTTCCCTTTAATTATCATTGAGTTTATTTTTTTTTTAAATATAGAAAAGCATGTGTATTCACTGGCAATCTTTTCTACTGAACATTAAAAGAACCTAGTTAACATTGAAACTTTCATGTATACCTGATGCTAGGGCATTTTGTAACTATCTTCAAGAACTTTGTTCAAATGTCTGCACCTAGTTAAAAGTGTTTGAATCTTTAACAATCCAGCATTGACATGTAACCCCTTGCTTTTCAAAGTGGGGTGGTGGTGCACGCCTATAATCTCAGTGGCTCAGGAGGCTGAGGCAGGAGGATCACAAGTTCAAAGCCAGCCTCAGCAATGACAATGCACTAAGCAACTCAGTGAGAGCCTGTCTCTAAATAAAATACAAAATAGGAATGAGGATATGGCTCAGTGGTGGAGTGCCCCGGAGTTCAATCCCAGGTACTCCCCCCCCAAAAAAAAAAACAAAGTGGGATGGGGGAAATCCTGTGTAAAAGTGTAGTCCAAGGATCAGTGGCATAGGCATCCCCTGGGAACTCATTAGAAATGCAGAATCCCAGGCCTTGCCCCAGACCTCTAGAATCACAATCTGTATTTTCATAAGATTCCTCAGGTAATATTTGGTGTATATTAGAGTTTGAGAGGCAATAAGAGAGAATTTAACAGTTAAATGGGAATATCTCAACAAATCAGCAAGTGGACAGTGTCACATTATTTGCTACTGAAGAGTGATGGAGAAAGATAATAATGGAGTCACTGTATAAGATCATAGAGGGCGATTATTTAGATGGGGCCCAAACCAGAAATTTTTTTAAAAAGCCAGAGATGTTAGTAAAAACATTCTCACTGCAACAAAAGGTAGTGGAGGTAGGGGGAAACATGGAAAGCAGAGGAGGAGACACAAATAAAATGGTGGAGGATGGAAGAAATCATAAAATTGGAGCCTCAGTCCTGCTGGCAGACGTTGTAATCAGGGTGCCAATCAGTGATTATGGAAGGATTATGAATAAAGTCCCAGTTAAGGGCAACCAGCAGAGCAGCCAGTAATGCACAACTGTGAGGCTCTGGGTTCTGGCACAGTAGAATCCTTCCTCTCCTTTCAGTTTGGTTTATTCTTATGCTTTATATGGCTATAAGTTTTCTGAAGATCAGCACATACCTGATGATAGTGGTGATTTTGTGAAACTTTTCTCCCTAATATGCAATGTATCAATTCATTATGGACTCTCTTGATTAATTCAACCTCTTCAATAACAATGTCTTAAGAAGGCATACACCTGCATACATGCATGTGCATGTGTGTAGGTGGACTATGAAGTATCTATCCTTATGTTTATAGGAAAAATATACCAATACAGAGGGCAATATATTACCCAAATCATGACAGTAATAGTTATAGCTTTCAATGCAGAATTACAAAGCACCACCAAAATCTTTTGAGATTCAGATATTACATCTTTATTGACTTTTAATTCAAGGCAATGAAGACTCCCTCTCCCACCCCGGCTAGTCCTAACTTGACCTGAAGCATCTACATCTGCTATAATTTTTATTCATGACCTAAAAGGTTGAGGTTGCTGGTTGACAGATAAAGAGAGATTAGAGGATGTTGGGAAATGCTGCACTTCCTGAAACAGACCCATACCATGCAGACCTGTTCTACCTTCTATTCTAACTGGGAATAGATTTATTTTCTTCTAATTTTTCAATAATCTATATTATTAGAGGTCCTGCCCTCACTCTCCTCCTCCAGAGTCTCTTTCAAATCCTTGTTTAGAATCACAGTTAGTGAGGGAGGCACCCTTCACCTGAATTTTCAATAACCCTATCAAAGAAACAGAGCCCAGAAGAAATATGAAGACCATTGTTTGTGCACAAGAAATAGCATGGAGCGTACCCAGCTATTTCTTTTAATAAAGAAACAAGTAAATTAGTTTCACAGAATAATACTAAAATTGGTTTCCTCCCTGCACAAAACCATGAAGATATTTATATATAATTTATCTTTCTAAGTTGTCATGTTGCAAAAGACCACTTGCTGTGCAGCAGGCTTCTCTTGCTACTTAGAGAGAATTACGTGATTAAATAGAGACCTGAAAAGTTTTGAACAAGCACTGAAGGAGAAAAGGTTTCCTCTTCAAGCCTTAATGAAGTGAGCTCATTCCTCCTCCAACATCAACTTAGCCTTGTGTAGTTTGTTTTCTCGCGGGTTAATCACTGACCAGAGCCGCAGTGCGGACCACCAGTTTCCAATAAACCATAAAAGGCCGATCAGCAGCCATTGTGCTTTTCTGTAGGGCTTAGCAGACAGCAGCTGAATAAACCTGTTCAAAGTCAGAACAGTCAAGCAGGAGCGCAGAGGCCCAACCAGTGCCTCTGGTGAATCCTGAAAAGCAAATTAATTTATTAGGACATAATTGATGACATGTGCAAATACACTAGCCAAAGACTCCCCCGTGCTAATTTTGGCATAATTAAATATGGGGCAGTTAATGAAAGGAAAGCAACATTATGATAAATATCCAATTATTACTTACTGTATCCCGTACTTGGTATGTTATATGCAGGCCAGTGCCTCTGCTTTCGGGGTTTAGAGAAAATCCAAAGGGAAAGAAAAGACCTAGCAGACTGTGATTCCTCTGAATTAAGCTTTCAATAAAGGCTGTTGCAAGTGAAATACACCCAGAAAGAGAATTACTTGAATATGCAAAGAAGAGAGGACATGAAATCTATCAGTTATATTTTCATGTAAATGCACATGTTCTTTCTTTCTTCTTTGGAGAGTTTCTCAATTTGTGAGTCTATGCAAACATTGTCTAAACAAGAGCTTCCCTTTAAAAAAAAAATGCACCTGCCAAGGTGAGGACTATAGAGTGAACTGCTGGAATAAGACAGAACAAACTTACTGCACCAGCCAGTGTGCTGCTGGCTGTATGGGGTCCTCTGGCTCTGCCTTCCTTTTGTTTTGTGTCTTTCCCTCAAACTTGCCTTGGAAAATACTGCCAAAAGTAGTGCTCCTGGTAAATTGGGATCCAAGGTTCAGCAGTTTTTCCAGACTCTACACTGTAACGCTCCATCAAGCACTTTCTCATCTGGCCTTTGGCAACTGACTCTACAGGTTTTAAGAAAACAAAACAAAACAAGAGGGGGAATGCATTCCCTGGAATAAATAAATAAATAACACCTCCCTAACCAGCTTGGTAGATAGGGCTTTTGAAGTCACAACATCAGTATGCATAGGGAATGTCAAATGTCTAAATTGTGCCACTTTCCCCCAAAGGGTCTTTGAAGCAACCTTTGAAGATTGGAGAGAGGATCCCCTTTGTGCTTGTAAACAAAGGTGGCCTCCCCCATTACCACATCCTTCCCTAACCCCCAAGGCTGATAGGTGAGGGAAAAGGCGGACACTTTCATTTCCTACATTCCTCGACAAGGATTTTCTTCTGAGAAGTCTCAGATCTGTGGAGAGTTCATTGTCACTTAGAGTTATGTTTACCTTCCCAAACAGGAGCCTCTTCTAACACATTTCAACTGCATGTTGCCAATTGTTTTGTCAACGGGCTGGGGCTTTCCAAATTATTTGCTGCTGGTTAGTCTGTGACATGATCCTAAAGGCAGAGGTAATAGGAGGCTTACCCCATCTGCTCTGGTCAGTTTCTTTTCCCCAGTTGGCATCAGTGTGTCATTTCTATTCTCCACACTCATGGAGTTTTCGACAGCTAAAGCTGCCAGATAAATGATCATTGTAGATACGTTTGTGATGCATGATATGCCATAGAAATCAACCAACATTAGAATGACCCTTAGGATCATTTTAGAAAAAAGGATATGGGAGTTCATGTGTATATCCTATGTGTTCTTTCAGGATCCCAATAGGTTTGCAGTCCACTTGAGGTTGTTTATTGCAGGTTGCGGCATCATGAGTGTTTAGATCAACAGAACCAATATTTTCCAGGACTGTACAATGACCCTGTGGAGGAGGCTTGACTGTGCCATTTGGCCATCAGAAGCCAGATAACTATGAGAGATGTCCTTCCAAATGAAAGGGCACTCTGGAAAAAGCGAAACAGAATTTAATCCAACTGGCAGAGAATCTCTTTGCATTTTCCAAAATAATCAAAGTCAAAAATCTGAGGACACTTCAAAAGCAAAAACTTAGGCATTCAAAGAGATTTGACCCATGGGGAAACTTTCCAACAGAGAGCACAGACCTGCTGACCAGAGAGAGAGGAAGTGTCATCAGGGGCAAATGAGAGTTGGTACTGTGAAAAATGTGTGCGACTCACCTGAGTCCAGCAAACTGTAGCTAAAGCCCACACAAGTGTGTGAGGCAAAAGAGGAACCACCACAAATCATTTGTCTGTGTTACATTATAAGGTAGCTTTCCAGGGGCGAATTTATTCTGGGGAGTCTTGCAATGCAGATGCCTGATAGTTGGGTTTTGCACATGATTTCCTATTTTCCAGCAGTTTATTTCCCTCACCTGCATACCCCATGGGGACTCACTGATTGCTTTAATTCTAACATTTGGAGTGGAACCCATTCATGAAACTTTCTGGCTGTGTGATTCAAACGAAGGCTTCTCTTTCCTCTTTTTGTTCTCACAAGAAAATCAATTCACTTGAAGAGCCTCTTAATCCCATTTTTGCAATCAACAATTGCCACTTGTATATCGCTCTAATAGATTAAGAAGTGGGATGATGCGGTTGTCTGGTCTAATTCAACCCTATTCAGGTAGCTGCAGCCCGAGGCACTTTGTAGTGCCAAGTGCAGAGCTCGACAGGAAGACTTTTGCTATCATAATTTCCTGTGGAGCTATGCACTGCCCCCACTGTGGAGCCTGAATTACTTTGAATTAGGCCCGACAACCACAGAGAGTCGAAATCCAGCAAGCAACAATAACCAACTCTTTGAGCATGACTTGCATGGGTTATTTTTTTTTCTTTGCATTAGCAAAGAAAGGAGGAATTTCAAAATGCACATCTATTTAAATGACAGCAACCTGCCATAAATCAAGTGTGAAACAAAAGAGAAAACAGTTGAAGTGAGAGAGAAGTTGGAGTGGAGGAAAAATTAATCAAAACAGTTTTGAAAAACTTCATAGTTTGAGCCTGTGAACATTTTCAGGCCTACACTATCACCATGACAACCCGTAGCAAGCCCATGTTGGATAACCACATCAGAAAGGGCTGTTTTGTAAGGATGAAGCCCTCACGTATTCATCCAAAGTTCAAGTCTCACTTCTGAATGCCTTTAAAAAATCGCAAATATAGAAAAATCTAAATACAAAATGCTGCCTCGACTTCTTTGGTGCTCTGGTAAAAGGCAGAGAGAGGCACATCTTCCTGTGTGATTTTAAAATAATCTGATCATGAAGTCCATTCCAAAACCCAGGCAGGCACCACCTCAGGTAGGCGGTGTTTGAATCATAAAGCAACTGCTACAAAGTGTCAGACCCGAGTGGGAAGGCAACCCTATACGTGGAAGAATTTTAGCAGATTCTCAGAATCACAGAAATGGGAATCACGTGGTTAAAAAGTTTTCCCCAGAGATACCAGTTAAAGCTTATGTTCTAGGTGAGGAAACTGAGATCTGGACTCCATTCACTGTAACTCCTTAATTATTACTGCCATGGCCCCCAAAATGAACTAAATCTAAATAAATATAGGTTTCTCTTCTTAAGAGTTCCAATCCCTATTTCTACTCTTTTACCTTTCTGTGTTCGGAAGAGAAAGAGAACAAAGAGGGAGTCCCACTGATTCAAAACTAGCAGAACAGACAGACAACTGTTCTCTCATGCATGACTGGGATTAGGATAAAAGCAGAAAAAGACTTCTGAGAAAAAGAAAACCACAAAAGAAACAGGAGTGCTGACAAAACTTTTTTTTCTTCCTATTGAAGCAAAAGAGAGGGGGAAAGAAAAGAGGACTGCTTAAAAAAAGATAGAAGAAGAAAGATTAACAAACAGAAGTAAGGGCTTTCACCTCCTGTTTTACTTTTAGCCCAATCTGGTCAGAGCAACAAAACCCAGAAGTAAAGTAGATGATAACCTAAGACACTTCGGCAATTTTCACACTCAGAAAAGAAGCCCTATTGCTCCAAGTCCTACTTTGATGTTATCAGTTCATTTTTCTTTTCTCAGAGGTATCCAGGAAGTGGGACCCTGTCTCCTGATCCGAAATTCTCCCTGCACAATTTGGACAGGATGCCTGCAAAGGCACACATTCTTCCACAGAGGGAAAGCAGAGGAAGGCAGGGGAGCTTTTTCATTTGGAAATCGCATTCACAAATTAAACATAATTGTTTAAAAAAGAATGACCCTGAGGTCAACGCCACCAGCATGGCATCACTAGACGACTGGAGGGAGGGATTCAAAGCTCAGGCAACTGCAAACTTTGATTCAGGGCTCCTGACAAAGGCTTTCAGATCAGGTCTTATTCCTCTGTGACTCCCCCAGGCCAGCTCTCCTAGCATTTTTACAGATCCCATTAGATGCTAATGATTAAGGGGCTAAGTAGAACACCAGCTTTTACGAGGTTTTGACCTACACCACAAAGATTATTACCACACCTTAGGAGAAGAATTTGATTCGTACTCTACTATTAGGCATCTGGATTTTTTAAAAAAAAAATCATGTCAGCACACATAGTAGAACCTTGATCTTTCAAAATATATTTCAACCATGAAAGAGTCAACAGACATAACGGCTGCTCCTGAGATCCTTAAATAAACCACTCTCCTAGAACCTGGAAATTGAATAGAAGAGTGTGTGTTTAAGTAGAAGCTTCTATTGCCAGAAGAAAATTCTCTTGATGTGCATGCCTGCACTTTAGAACAAATATTGGTATACCACAGGTGATGATATAGAATTATTTTTAGATGTGTTAGAGAGTATTTTCATGATCTTCTACCTTTGAACTAATACAACCAAGAAAAATACCTCTGTAAATTTATGAAAAGCTTAGGTGCTTTATGGAACATTTACTGAGCATCTACTGTGTGCCATGCACATTGTTTTTGTCCCTATCTCCCCCAAAAATGCTGTGCAGTTCACACCAGTATGCCCATTTTGAAGAATACTAAGCTGCGTTGCTTTCTTTCATTAATTCATTCAACAACCACCAGGTTATCATGTTCCAAGTAGTTTAGATGGATAAGGATTAAAATGACAACAACATACATACAGTTTTGTTTTTTCTGGAGCTTATAATCTAGGTAGGCAAAGAAACGTTCAATGGTGACTACGTAATTCCTTTTGATAGTGCTACAGAAGAAAAGCAGGAAACTGTGAGAGCTGAGGACACCTGAACTCATAACCCGGCCCAGGGTGAAGAATGAGGAGGCTAAGGGGTAGGAAGGGCAAGAACCCTTAAGATGAGGGAAGAATAGGTAGAAATGGAAAGATACTGTGTATTTGACAAACTATAAGAACAATGGGGTGGAGTTAATGAAGTAGGCCAAGAGTGCTTGAAGATAAATTGGATAGTGGTAGATAAAGCAAGACCTGATTTGCAGGTCATTTAAACATTTTTCTTTTTAAATTTAATTCAAAGATTTGCTTAAAGCAAGTGAGTGATATGATCAGATGGTTGCTGACCCTGTTGTGGAGAATGCAGTGGGAGCACGGGAAGCAGGGATGCTATGTACAGTTGTGCAGGCTGCTCATGCACAGTAGGGCCTTACAGATGAGCAAGTGGAGGCTGTAATCCAGCCTGAGCTCTTCCAGTCAATCCATATGCCCAGAATCTGGGGTTTGTCTACTTAAAGGTGGTTCTTTGTTCTAACTCATGCAAAGGCTCGGTATAGACAAGTAGTGACTCTAGGAGCAAGAATCACAGGAAGGAGATGTTTCAGAAGGCTGTCAAAATAGTCCAGGTGATAAACAATTGATTCTAGCCAAATCATCAATGGAAGCTATACTAAAACAATTGGTTGAAACAATTATGGGGATCTGGATCTCTGCACAAAGACAAAGCATTGCCCGATGTTGACTTCTTGCTTGCAAGGCAGAACCATAGAGAGATCAGGTTGTTCCCACATGAGCTCAGTGATCTATCACTGTTATTCTTTTTTTCCTTTAATTTTTATTGTTGGTCGTTCAAAACATTACATAGTTCTTGACATATCATATTTCACACTTTGATTCAAGTGGGTTATGAACTCCCATTTTTACCCCGTATACAGATTGCAGAATCACATCAATTACACATCCATTGATTTACATATTGCCATACTAGTGTCTGTTGTATTCTGCTGCCTTTCCTATCCTCTACTATCCCCCCTCCCCTCCCCTCCCCTCTTCTCTCTCTACCCCCTCTACTGTCATTCATTTCTCCCCCTTGAATTATTTTTCCCTTTCCCCTCACTTCCTCTTGTATGTAATTTTGTATAACCCTGAGGGTCTCCTTCCATTTCCATGCAATTTCCCTTCTCTCTCCCTTTCCCTCCCACCTCTCATCTCTGTTTAATGTTAATCTTCTTCTCATGCTCTTCCTCCCTACTCTGTTCTTAGTTATTCTCCTTATATCAAAGAAGACATTTGGCATTTGTTTTTTAGGGATTGGCTAGCTTCACTTAGCATAATCTGCTCTAATGCCATCCATTTCCCTGCAAATTCTATGATTTTGTCATTTTTTAATGTAGAGTAATACTCCATTGCTATCACTGTTATTCTAATTGTGGGACGTTCTCATGGAAGGCAACATGAACATAAAAAACCTTACCTATAAAGTTTGTGTGAGTTTGCTAAGACTATCAGAGCAAATAACCACAATGTGAATTTTTTTTTAAGAACCAAAATTGATTTTCTCACAGTTCTTGGGATAAAGTTTGGAGATCAAGGTGTTAGTTGTGTTGGTGTCTTCTAAGGCCTCATTCCTAGGCTTGCAGATGGCCACCTTCTTGCTATTTCCTCATGTTGCCTTTTCTCTGTGTGTCCATCCTTGGTGTTTCTCTGTATGTTTTGTCTTTCTCTTCATATATAGACACCACTTAGGTTGAATTAAGGTCCACTCTAAAAACTTCATTTTAACTGAATCACCTGTTCAAAGACCCAAGCTCCAAATATAGATGGAAGTAGTGGAGAGTTGGAACTTCAACATTTGAATTTAGGAGAAACAAATCAGTCCATAACCAGGATTTTTACCTAAAATATTTACCCTGAATCCAATCAAACCTTTTAAATCTTTTAGTTTCCAGAAAATGCTGAGGCTAGAGGAGCAACTTAAAGAACATCACAGTGGAATGAATAGAAAAACCCCCAAAGTGAGATATTCTACAGGACAAATGTCTAGCTATTTTCATAAACCTAATGTTAAAAAATGTGGAGGTACTTGGGGGGGGTGGTTAATGTTCCAGATGCTAATGCTCTAAATGAAAATAAATTTAAATGCAATAGATGATCCTTAATGGATCTTCTTGGCTTGATCAGATTTCAGTGATGAGTTAGTGATAACTGATGATACTTTAATATGAATTGAGTATTACATGTTATTAAATTATTGGTCATATTTTAGATGTGATAATGGTATTGTGGTTATGTAGGAAAGTAACTTTAATTTTTACAGACTCATTTTGAGGTATTTATGTTAGTAATTTACTTTAAAATACAAAGAAAGATGAAGTAAATATTGGAAATATTAAGCATGATTAAATTCAGTAATAGATACATACATTTTCATTATACTAGTCTATTTTTCTATGTTTGAAATGTTCACGAGAAAACATTAAACATGACATTGCTCATGAGTAGGAAAAAGAGGGGAAAGTACAGGTGAGAAATAATAACGGTTTGACCCAGAGTGACAATAGGCATAGAAAGAGGATAAGTTAAAGCGATCAAATGGGTGAAGAAAATAGGCAGAATTTGGTGACTTAACTGGAAAGTATGGGGGATAAATATGTCATGGTATCTACAGGGTTTCTGGCTGCGTGATTGAATGGATGGTGACATCTTTTTCAGAGATATGTAAGGCAGACAAAGGAATTGGCTTGGAATTGAAGATGAGGATGTGTTCAGTTCAAAGTATCTTTGATATGCAGGTAGAAAATGTCCATTCTGAAGGTCAGAGAAGAAATTGGAGGTGGAGACAGAAATGAGAGAATCATCACAAAATAGAAGGTAATCACAGCTGAGTAACTGCCTAGGGAAAGGGTGCAGAATGAAAACGGACCAATACTTGAAAAATAAAGTAAAAATTCCTGCTATGAGCTAAGTAGAGGAACTCATGGCCAATTCGACACATATTTATTGAAAACATATTATGTGCTAGGTACTGGGTTTATAAAGATGAATAAAACATTCCCTTTGTTTTTAAAAAATATTTTTAGTTATCAATGAACCTTTATTATTTATTTATATGTGGTGCTGAGAATCAGATACAGTGCCTCACACATGCAAGCAAGCACTCTACTACTGAGCCACAAGCCCAATCCCTCCCTGTTCTTTTAAGAAACTCAATGTCTAGTCCAGGACAATTAAATGAGGAACAATCTGAGAATACATAAAATTTACTGAGGACACACAGAAATGTAATTGATGCTGCAGGGTGGTTGAATAATGGGTATCAAAGTGCAATTAGAAAAAAAGTTCTAGACGCTTCATAGAAGAAGATATACAATCGATCAACAAATACATGAAAAAATGTTCAACATCTCTAGTAATTAGAAAAATGCAAATCAAAACTACTCTAAGATTTCATTTCACTCCATTCAGAATGCTAATTATCAAGAATACAACCAACAATAAGTGTTGGTGAGGATGTGGGGGAAAAGGTACACTCATAAATTTCTGGTGGTGCCGCAAATTGGTGCAACCACTCTAGAAAGCAGTATGGAAATTCCTTAGAAATTTTGGAATGGAACAACAATTTGACCCAGCTATCCCACTCCTCAGTTTATACCCAAAGGACTTAAAAACAGCATACTACAGGGACACAGCCACATCAATGTTTATAGCAGCAAAATTCACAATAGTAAACTATAGATCCTATATGCCCTTCAATAGATGAATGGATAAAGAAATCCTGGTATATATACACAATGGAATATTACTCAGCCTTAAAGAAGAATGAAATCGTGGCATTTGAAGGCAAATGGTTGGAGTTGGAGATTATCATGCTAAGTGAAATAAGCCAATTCCAAAAAAACAAAGGCCAAATGTTTTCTCTGGTATGCAGATGCTGATCCAAAATGGGCAGGGGCTAGGGAAGAATGGAGGAACTTTGGATTGGGCAGAGGGGAGTGAGGGTAGGGGAGGGGGTGGGGGAGCAGGGAGGGGGTGGAATGAGATGGACATTATTACCCTATGTACATGTATTGCACAAATGGTGTGATTGCATCGCGAACAGCCAGAAAAATGAGAAGTTGTGCTCCATTTGTGTTCAATAAATTGAAATGCATTCTGATGTCATTTATAACTAATTAGAACAAATTTAAAAAAACAAGTTCTGGAGATCTGCAGCACAGTGATTATAGTTTATGATAATCTATTAACATCTTTTTATGAGGATCTAGAAGAGAGGAGCATGAAGGCTCCAAACATAAAGAAATGATAAGGAGATGAAAACACTGGTTATCCTGACTTGAATGGTGCATACTGTGTGCATTTGTTGAAGTATCACACATCAATATGTGCAATTGATTCATGCTACTCAAAAACTAAAATAAAAGCAAGAAACTCTCAATCAAAAGTATATTCTATTTAGCATTTTGAAACCATTGTGTCTGGAGATGATTTTTAATCAATGGGTTCATAAAATGACATTTAAGTAAGTCACTACAAATATTTTCACTGAAATGTGCATAAGTAGAGTTTTCATTATTACCACCATAACTGTCATTAATAAACTTAAACCAACAAAAAAAGCATTCATGAAATAATTCCAAAGGACCCAAAGGAAGCAAGTCTGTCTGCCTTACAAGAAATTTTCCAAATAACATTTTTGAAAAATATGGATGGAATAAACATCATAAGTGAGTCACTCCATTGGTCAATTCTCCATATATCATTTCATTAAATCCCCAGAACAACTAGTCTCAAAGTTTGTAATCTTCATTTTGCCAGAGACAACTGGGGCTAAAAGATGTGCAGAAGAGGCTTTCCCAAGTCACAGTCTGTTCATGACCACAGCTATAGGAAGCTTCTTCCAAATTTGAATACAATAGAGAATTATTCTATTTAAAGAAACCCAAGGACTACTCTCTTTAAGGGAAGAATAACTTAGCTCATCATCGATAACCCCCTAAGTTTCTCATTGTGTAAAGTTTGGGTTTTCATGCAGCAGGTTTCCTTTAACAAACAGCTACCTGTATTCCAGAAATCTTTCAAGAAGGAAATTGTCCCTGGAAATTGGTCCTTACTACTAAAGCTACATAATTAAATAACCCAACACAATGCCTATTCAGAGACAATGGCTGTGCCAGCAGTGCACAGATTACACATTCAGTAAATGTATTTTAAATTTCTCCCTAGTTTTCCAAAATTATTAGCTACTTACTGTGTTAGGAGTTTTGGAACACTGACCTTTGAAAAAGTATATAGTCACCTCATGGGTTACATCCGAGCTTTTAAAAGAGAACCATTTAATGCCTTCATGAATTCAAATTCATGTAACACCATTAAATTCTCTAGCGCTTTAAAATGCCAATCATCAATAAACTTTAAAGAATGAGCTCTTTTCTCTCCTTTACGTAATCAAACAATAGTCAAAAGTACAATCCATGAGGTTAGGAGGAGAGCAGCTGTGAGAGATAAACACAAGTGTCTGGCTATTCCATCAATGATGCAGGTTTTCTTAAGTGGTCATCTTGCATTGCACCACTTTTATCCATAGAGCATTATAAAGGAACAGAAAGGCATTCTGAATACTAGACCAGGAGAACAAAAACATGTAACAGAACTGATCAGAACTCTCTGAGAGCTGTGTCCACCTTGCTTTCAACACTTTCCAAATGTTGTGCTTCTTCATGCACTATGAAGATTTTTTCATTTCTAAACACCTCGTTTGTTGTTAATATACTGACCTCTATCATCACCAATTTCCCTTTCTCCAACCTCCTCATGTCCTTCCTATTCAATGTATGACCATCTTTAGGAATGCTGGAAACAGAAACAGTTTATTATGAAGTTAAACTAGTTTGAGGTTCAGGAGGCATCACTGGGAGGGGCCCTAGCAATGTGTTCACATGTTTGTGTGTTTTTATAAAATCCACAAAATATGAATGCTTTATGAACCACAAAATCAATTTCCATCTCTTGTCAGGAAATCCTGCTAAGAAACACTGATCCAAGTTGCACAGTGGCTCAGGCTCTGACGGCCTTTTCCAAGTCAGGTAAACAGAAGCCCAGTCAAGCTATGAAGGCCCTTCTTCATCAGAATTTAAAGCTTCAAGAGAATGCTGGAGAATGATGCTTAGAAGATAGAATCTATAATGGCAAACAATAATTTATTATGTACTTCAAAATAGCTAGATAGAAGACAGGATTTTGAATGTTTCCAATACAAAGAAATGATAAATGTCTTGAGATGATAGATATGCTAATGATCCTACTTTGATCATTATACAAGGTATACAAGTATCAAAATATTACACTGTACTCCATAAATATATACATCATGTGTCAATTAAAACTAATCATGTAGACAAAGTCAGAAACATTACTATATATTGAGAACATAGGGTTAAGTTATTAACAACTTTTAGTACCATTTATAGAAATGATATTACATATTCAAAGAGAATACTTTTCATACTATTAATACTATCATATTTTAAAAATTAATAAACCAATAAAGTTTCTGAAAAAAGGAGATATAGTGTATAGAAGTTCCAATATTTTCTTGAAATATTCTACTATTCGCACTACAATGTGAGCTTACAAAGTCATATGTAACCCTGGCTTCCAGTAGTGTTAAGCTCTAATCTTCTTTTCAGAAGAAAATATAATCTTTTTCTCTAAGGCTGAAAAATATATCACTGGGATGCAGCACATCCTCCATTACTCCATAGAGTAGACTCATCTCTCCAAGAACAGGGGTCTTTCCTATGACTTACTTCTCACTGCCTTGGCGCATCTGGGATGCTGCAATAGATAGAATGAAGAAGGGAAATTCCACAGCTGCTGGGTTTCTGGTTTTCTGAATTATTTTGAAGCAAGTGGTATTTTTTTCTGAAATGAACTTGAGTAGTTCATGACATGAATTCTAACTTGGATATGAGATTGAAAGAAAGATGAGCATTCTTTCCACCCTGACTTTATCACCCTTAAGTAGAAGAAGGGATGAGGGAGACATTCTCTGACATCCATTTGGATGTATTCTCAAATTGTTGCAAGAGTTTTCCCATTTGCCACCAGTTGTCAATTTGCAGCACACAAACACAGACATGCATATCTACACAAATGCACAATTACTATTTTTCTGGTTATAAATATGAGATCATTACTGAAGGCAATTCAGTACTTAGCACAGTACACAGAAAGCATACAATGCTTATTGAAAGAATTGAGGGCTTGACTATTTGAATTGATAGGTGACCATGTATCTCTATATCTGCATGTATTTTTCTCTTCATTCACACACACACACACACACACACACACACACACACACACACACCCTTCTCAGCTATCTGTATTTGCAGCTCAGCCTGTGTGTGACAACTGGCTGGACCTGGGAATTCATACCCCAGCTGTCCAGTTCAGATCCAAATCCTGACTGGGTAGCCCTTTTCTGTAGTGTGGCCAAGATTCTTTTACTTGTCAGTGTCTCAGATATTATTTTTAAGAGATTTAAAATACAAAATAAAGTCACAACAGAAAAAAAAAAGTTTGCCAAGTTGATGGAAATACTCTGAGCATAAAATATCACCAACATGTCCAATTTCACTGTCTTGTCTGTAAAATCTTGGATCTCTGTGTATTTTTCCTACTTCTGAGGTAGTAAAATAACCTTTTTCCAGGGGATATTTGGATGACATAAAAAGTCATCCAAATATATACAAGGTCCCCAACATGTGATACTTTGATTTACATTTTTTAACTTTACAATGACATAAAACAATATACATTAAGTAGAAACCATAACTTGATTTTTTTTTGTTACCAGGGACTGAACTCAGGAGCACTCAACCACTGAGCCACATCCTCAGCCCTGTTTCATATTTTATTTAGAGACAGGGTCTCACTGAGTTGCTTAGCATCTTGCTTTTGCTGAGGCTGGCTTTGAACTCTCCATCCTCCTGTCTCAGCTTCCCGAGCAGCTGGGATTACAGGCATACACTACTGTGCCCAGCAAATTTTGAATTTTGATTTGTATGCAATACAATCCTCTCTGATGATGCTGGGAAGCTTCCAGTCAATCCAATGGTCATGAGGGGAAATTGTGGAACACGGTGTACCATGTCACTAAGCTATGCTGTTTGGTAGGTTAGGTGGATTAAATGCACTTTCAACCTAGGATATTTTCAATTTATGGTGGACTCACTGGGACATCACATCATCATAAGTTGAGGAGCATCTGTATATCACCCTCCCTAATAGCATTGCAGTGACCCAAGCATAGAGATGGAACAATCAGCCTCTTATTCCTCGTGGAAGGGGATATTCCAGCCAGTCCTCCACCTTGTAGCAGTTTACTCTGATTTCTCTTCCAGGGGCCAATTATACCCAAGGCTTTTCTTACAACATTGCAACAACAGACAGTGCACAAATGATGAGATCATGACTTTTTGCCTTAAATATACTATGAAACAACAAAGTACACAAGACTCTGCAGTTCAAATTACAGCACTTCCTTAGTACTGTGCTAGGTATCAAAGTTCTGTTATTAAGTATCTGATATTTCCAATTAGACAAAAAATAATTTGCATGTGTGTGGCAGGGTTACAGAGTTGAGAGCTGGTCATCAATGGCAAAAATTCTTCAGGAGAGGAAGAAACATCATTTTTTGTTGCCTTCATACATTGATTTACATATATTTTAGAAAGCTTTAAGGTGAAAAAGTATACAATTTGTAGTTGAATAAGAAATTATGACTTATGACATTATTTCTAGATGAAATTGGACTATTGATTTTAAAAATATTTTTATTTATCCAGAAAATATTTATTGAGCATTTATGATGAGCCAGAAGCCATAGAAAGTGCTGAGAATATACTGCCCTTTCCACCATGTGAGTTCAGAGTGAGAGGGTGCCATTTGTGAAGCAGGAAACAGGTCCTCACTAGGCACTGAATCTCCTGGCATCTTGACCTTGGATGTTCCAGCCTCCAAGACTGGGATAAATATATTTCTCCCTTTAGGGACTGAGAGTTTTAGAGAGACAGTCATAGAAATAGGCACTGCTAATTCAGTGTTACAGGAAGATATAGGAGTGAATGGCCCCAGGGTACTATGAGAGCATAGAAAGGTGCCTAATACAGGAAAGAAGTGATATCCAAAGTGAGATTTGAAACATCATTAAGAAGTGCCAAGCCAAGGAAACACAAAGAGTAGAGAAAGGTTGTTTACTTAAAGGATATGAAAAGTCCCTGATAAGACAAAGGGATGATAGATTTAGACATGAAACTAGAGAAGTTAAAGAGTTTGAACTATGTCCTGAGGGCAATAGTGAGCCATTGAATAGCTTTCATCAGGGAAGAGAATCAAATTTGCTTTTCAAAAATATCTCCTGGCTATAGCATGGAAAATAGATTGATAGGGAACCAGAATAGAGACAGAATGATCAGATGGGGCTATTGTAGTAGTTCAAGTGAGAAATAGAGGTGGCCTAAACTAGAAAAGTGTCAGTGAAGGATAAAGAGAAGTATACAAGTTAGATTGTCTTTGTCCGTTTGGGCTTCAGGAACAAAATATCATAAACCAAATAGCTTATAAACAATAGAAATTTATTTATCCCATCCTGGAAGCTAAGAAGTCCAAGATCAAGGTGACAGAAGATTCAGTGCTTAATGAGGACATGTTTCCTGGTTCATAGATGGCTCCCTCTTACTGTGTCCTCACATGGTAGAAAAGACAGAGCAGTTCTCTTTTATAAGAGAGGTCTCTTTTATAAGGGCACTAATCCTATTCATGAGGGCTCAATCATTGCCTTGTTGATTGGGTTTCAACATATGAATTCGGTGGGGGGACACAAATACTCAGACCCTAGCAGAGATCTGAAAGTATATAATTAATTATAATAGCAAGTATTTATTTGTGCAAGCTCTGTAGCATACAGCTTGTATGAATTATCTCGTTTGATCCATACGACAACTCTAAAGTGGTCATTACAGCGAAACTGAGGCTCAGAGAGAGTAAGTAACTTCCCCAAGATTTTTCCTTTAGTTGCATGCACCTGCTCTTGATCACTTCAGGTAAAAGTATCAGACTTGTTAAAGAAATGGCTTGGGTGAAAGAAAGAGAAGCAACAATTCTGACCCAAATGTCCTGATGTAGGCAAATGTGAACATAGGAGTTTGGGGGAAGGTTGGGAGTTGGGTGATGCTTTCAATTTTGTACATGTTGAGGTGGGAAGTCTATCAGATTTTCAGGATAATTTTCCAACAGATAATTAAATGTATGAGTCTGGAACTCATTTTTTGATACTAATTTGAAGAACTATCAGTTACAAGAGCAGGAGAGTTTGCCCTAAACAGAATGTTTACAATGAGAACAGATCTAAATAGATTCCCAAGAAGTATAGCTATTTAGGCAACAGCCAGATAAAGATGGCTAGCCAAAGACAAAGACAGAAGAGAAGAAGGAAGAAACATAGGAAAGGTGGTATCTTGGGAGACCAGGGAAAGAGAATTTCCAGAAGGAAGTGGTCAGGATTCACTGACAATGAAGAAAGATTAAGTAAGATGCAGATAAAAAATTGTCCCTAAGATTTAATAACAATGAGACTGGTTGTGACTTTAATGAGAGCATTTCCAAAGGACACTGAGGAGAGACAACTCCCAGGAAGTTTGATCGTAAATGGGGATAAAGAGCTAAGACAATAGGTAGAGGGGGACTCAGGCTCAGCACAATTTTGCTTATTGATTTGTTTGTTTTTAAAGACTTGAATGAATGGAACATGTTTTGATGCTACTAGTAAGAAGCCTGTAGGCCTCACATGCACAAGGCCCTGGGCTCAATCCCTAGTACCACAAAGAAGAAGAAGAAAGAGAAGGAGAAAGAGAAGGAGAAGGAGAAGGAGAAGGAGAAGCCAGTAAGCAAAGAAAGGTAGAAGGCTCTTATAATAGGTGAGTGAGGAAAGGATAGCCCTCTTAGGTCTGCACATGGACTTTCCTTGATTTCTACATGTAAAGAGAGAAATAAAAACCTCATGTCCCTTTTTCCTTTTATACGGATACCAATCTTACCACAGGGTTTCCCCCATAACCTTATGTAAACCTAATTACCTTCCAAAGGCCCCACCTCCAAATTCCACCACATTGGAAACTAATACTTCAAAATATGAACTTTAGAGGGATACAGTCCATAGGGTAGGAGAAGAGAAATATATTTTCCTCAATGATCCTAGGTTCATGGATGAAATTCTTAAAACAATGAATTAACAAAAGCATATAAACTTAAGTTTTATATCACATGTACAGGAGCCTTAATAAGGAAATGATTATCTGACAAAAGGGGCAAACCTGTGTTATTTTGATGCTAGATATGATGTATATGTGGCTAGTCATGGAGAAACAGTATATTAGAGCTATAGTTTATTGAGTACTGGGTACCAGATATTGTTCTCTGTGTGTTGCATGCACTATCTCACTTAACAACAATAATACTTCCAGATAAGTACTATTATTTCCTCTACCTTAATGATAAGAAAAGTGCAGATCAGAATTAGGAAATGACTCCACCATACTACCTCCAATAGCATGTTTTCTATAGAAAATTAGCTTTGATTTTTTCCATTTTAATTTATAGTGCTTACTTCAGGAATATAACACTCATCTAACTCAAGCACTGGTATATTTATATCTGCAATGCAGATATTTCTCATTTGCCTTTCAAGTGCTGATTTTTTAAGTGGCTGATCAGTAAAGAAAATTATGTTCCCTGATTAAAAGAGCAAAAGAGGAGGAAATAGGCTTTAATGGCAGAACAATGGTTAACAATAATGTTATAGTTGTATAGTACTTTAATGTTTTACAAAGGGCTTCAACATATACTGTCTTATTTGATCCTCCCCAAAGAGGAGTTTCCTGAATATGAAAGTTCTAAGACCCCAGAATACAATACCTAAGGAAAACCCCACCTCTGAGGCTTGCTGTTGTTGTTATTTTATAGGGTACAAAGAGCTATCACATCTATAAGGGTGAAAAAGAGTTCCCTCTGGAGGTAGACGATGGTCTTGTCAAGTGTAAGCTCTAAATCATTTGTCTTTGAAACCTTATGAGAATGTTGAACGTATAACCCTACTCTAAGGCAGAGATTCCCAATCTTTTAGGCAACTGGGTTCCCTATTTTCACTCTCACCAACCTTGATTCTAAAAGTATTGTAGGACATACTTACAAAAACAGTAATTAAAACAAATTTTTTTTCAAAGAGAGAGAGAGAATTTTTTTAATATTTATTTTTCAGTTCTCGGCGGACACAACATCCTTGTTTGTATGTGGGGCTGAGGATCGAACACGGGCCGCACGCATGCCGGGCGAGCGCACTACCACTTGAGCCACATCCCCAGCCCCCAAAACAAATTTTATTTTGCAAATATCAATATTATCTAAGATTCCTGGAGCTGTCTAAGGTGTCACAAAACAAGGGCTGGAACTTATGCTGAAACCTCAACTCTATATCTAAAAACATTGCCAACTGAAAATTGTGAATGAAGACAGATTAAAATGAGAACAAATATAACCAACTCAACAAACATTTTCTAAGCACCCCTATTCAGAAGTCATTATGCTATGTATCAACCTCATAGATCACTGTGTGGTAGACTAATAGTTAACTGACGGTTTTAGTTAATTCCTAAATCTCTGACTTTGCATAGTCAAAGTTGATGTTTTTTTGTGCAAATATATATGATTCAAATATGCCCAGAAGTTCTCCTAGGCAACTCTTCTCTAAATGGGAACTCCAGGATTCAGACTCCTTGCAGCTGTTGGCTTTGCTCTCCTCTACAGCCTTAGAGTTCTACTGGATGCTTTGCAACTGTTTGACAAGAGAACAGAGAATGAACAAAGGAGCTCATGGGATGTTTTGGGAGCCATGCCAGGAAGTGGCACATAACCTTTCCACACGAATTGCATGGACTAGAACTCAGTCACCTCGCCCCAACTTTATGAAAGGGAGGCTGGAAAATGTAATCTCCCTGTGGGTTCAAAAACAGGAAATGGATTTTTTGAACACCTACCAGTCTCTACCTCAATAACATAATCCTATGTTTCCCAAATTTCAACACTATTAAAATGGGAGGTCAGCAAGTGTTAGAAAGAGAAGGGTTAACTATATGACACTTACTTCTTATCAGAAGCATGAAAGAAATGAAACAATTGGCTGGAATTAATGAATTGCCATCCCAATATTCTGAAGACTGTAATCCTTTTTCCTGGGAACTTTTTGTTTTTGAAAGTTCCTTTTCCTAATTACTTGGTTGTTATGTCATAGAGTTTTAAAAAATTCTTTTTTCTAATAATGAAATTGAGACATGTAGAGGCAAAGTAACTTGACCAAGGTCAGGGCTAGAAGTACAAGGCTTGTTGTTGATTCATAAAACAAAACATGTAGATCAATTCTCAAGATTACCATGATAAATATTTACCTTTCTATATTTAACTCGATTAAATTGAAGTTGGTCACATTTACCAAGCACCTGCTCTATGGACACATACTGAAGGGAAACCAAAGGGGTGCAGTAATATTCCTGGTCAGGTTTCCATTAATCTAGAAAAGAATTGCCAAGTGATATAAATATATAACAATGAGCCTTTTGGAATAGCCTAACATTTCTGGGGAAAAAATAATAAAGGGGATTGCACTTGGTGTATGTTAAAATGCATAATTAATTTATCTTAAGCAATTAAGACAATGTGGCACATGAACTTATGGTGATGCTGATGAAATGATTAGAATGTAGAAATAGATGCAAATATAGATGACAATTTTGTATTTGATAAAAATTATTATTTTATATCACTAAAGATCATGTGGTTTCTTTTGTAACAGATATTTGGACAACTGGGTATCCATAGGAAAAATTATTACCACAATTTCATTATATGTGCTTGTATGTACAGTACACACAAGCTTATAGATATATAGAATATCTTTAAGAAGATATGCAAGAAATTGATCCTGGTAGTTGTTTTAAGAGAGGAATTCTGAGTGGCTTATATACCCTATGCATGTGTATTGCCTACTATTATGTAATTAATTAAAATCCAATAAACATTATAAAATAATGCCAACTTCACAGGACTAACCTGCCTAAGGTGGTCCAAACGTTCCATGTTTTTCTGATATTGGTAATGTTTTGAAAGCATTTTGTGGTTTTTTTTTTCCTTGTTTCTTTTTTAAAAATATTTTTTAGTTGTAGATAGACATAATACCTTTATCTACTTATCTTTATGTGGTGCCAAGGATTAAACCCACATGCTAGGCAAGTGTTCTACCACTGAGCCACAGCTCCAGCTCTCACTTGTTTCTTTTATTTAGGGTTCTTTTAGGTTATGATTCAATTCTGAGACCATAGAGTTTCAGGAAGCATTTCTCTATATACTAGATTCCAGGATCTGTAAGACCTTAGATCAGGACTAAATGAAATCAGACTTCCAACAATGCAAATTTTAATAAATGGGGATTCATAACAGACCTCATCCTGTATTTCTCTAAACTATAAATGTTGTCCAAGAACCCAGGAAAGTGTGGCTCCAATATTTTAGAGTGTCAAGAAAACAGTTGAATATTTTCTGAAATGGTAACAAAAGTTTTTCTAATACACTGTTGATTTTTCCATTCTTAGTGAGCCTATCTCAGGATAGATCATCAGTCCTATAAAATATGTTTATTCTATAGGCCACCTGAAAGGAACAGTGGCTGAAGGCAGGAGGCCAAGATATCATGTAAACATTCTCAGCAACTTTCATTTTCCTTTTATAACATACAACAAACGCATGTGTGTGCACGCACACACACACACACACACAAATGCCTAATTTATCAAAATGCAGGTGCTCAACCATTTCTCATCTTTGCATCTTTTATCACTGCATTTACCACATTGCATCAAAACCTGATTAACTATCAGTTGCCCCAGTGAAACAAGAGCTTCTCCAGGGCAGGGACTGCTTGATTCACTTTTGACTATATGAGAGTTTAGCATAGTGCCTAGAACATACTAAATATTCTACAAATGGAGGAACAAATGAAGGAGATTATACTAAGTAGTAATAATGCACTCAAAACATGAATTATCTCCCAAAACACGATTACACATCTGCAGAGGTAGAAAATAAGGTGTGGAATGTGTAAGCAAGAAGGAATTGTGCAAGTGAAATTGAAAGTTGATGTTTACATTCTGGATTTCCTTTGCTCTTGAGATCCTGGTCTGAGGCTCACTTACCTTTGTCCAAATCGAGAGAAACCGGCAATTGCTTATAGCCCCAGCTGCTGGAAGTACAATGAATAACCTAGTTATTCTTTACTTCCAGCCTTCTGGACAAGAGAAAGGAGAGTGATACAAGCCAGCCAACTGGGCAGAGGTAAATGAATGCATACTAACTAGGTCTCTCCACCCCTGCCAGTGGCAAGTTACCAGCTGTGCCTTTAATTTAGCCCTTTGTCTTCCCTAGAAAGGCCAAGGCCATTGTGCTTGTAAAAAAAAAAAAGGCTCCTCTATCAAGCTGTTCAAAGGCAGAGATGGAAATTACATGGGGTAGGAGAGATATTTATTAAGGGAAACTGAAATGAAGGGACACTATATGAGGAAAAAATAAATGAGTAAATTTGGTCATTTGAGTACATTTTATCTAGAGATTAAAAACTCAGATCGAAGGACAATTTGGCTATATTTCAAAGGTTAGGATTTGTTCTCTTGATAAGATGAAATACCAACTGTGGAGATAGCTGGCTGAGAGGGAAAATTTTGTAAGGTCTGAACAGAAGACCCCAGAAAGCCAAATTTCAAAAGGAGCCATCACTGGGTGATAAAAATCAATGTTAATTCCAGTTTTCATATTTTTTTCTCTTGGCAGGAAGAAATGGGGGGGGGGAGACAGAGAAGGAAAGGAGAGAGAGAGAGAGAAAGGATATGAATGAATTGGTTTACTTTTTATTTTGAAAACAAAGCATATTCCTCCTCCCCACACACTGTCCTGGGGATTAAACCCAGGAGTGCTGTACCACTGAACTACATTCTCAACCCTTTTATTTTTTGAGACGGGGTCTCGCTAATTTGCGGAGGCTGCAATCCTCCTACCTCAGCCTCCCCCCAAAACTGACATTATAGGTGTGTGCCACTAGGCTCTGTTCAGGTTTTTGTTTTGTTTTATTTTGCAGTTCTGGAGATGGAACTGAGGGCCTTGCACATGCTAAGTAGATGCTATGCAACAGAGCTACACCCGCCACCCCAAAGTTAGTTTAAACATGAGATAATGTTGAAAAAGTAAGTGCTCAATAGAAGTTAGCCACTGTATTTGTATAATAGTATTAGCTATAATAAAATATGAAGACAGCTGACTCTGACCAGTTACAATCAAAGGAAGGAGCATGGGGTGGGAAATAGGTGGCCACAATTGCACTCTTGTTCTGCCATTGTCTGTGAGATCTTGAGCAAGTTACTTCTCCTCTGGGAGAGTCAGTTTGTCTGGGGCTAAAATGGAGAGGCTGGACTAAATAACATGTGAGAGCCTTTCAAACTCGTGGATTTACAAAAACAACCAACTTGAATAAATTGTTAGTGTCCCCTGTTTTGGAAACTCTGAAGATTGCTAAGAACAACATCAGCTTGTCTGCCCCCTCAAAGCAGCCTGTGCCGCAAGAGGGACAGTGTTGATCACACAAATGTGAACTGCCACTCCATCCACAAATCAGTTCTTGCAGAAAGAGCTGTTGCAGAGTCATCTAAATTCCAAACAGTAGCAATGGAAACAGCACTAATGGACCCTGAAAATTGTGGCTAATCCTTGAGCAGTCAAACTTTTTTTAAAAAATGATAGTGAATGATATATGAAATCATGATCACTTGATTGTCAATAGTAAAGAGAAAGCAGTGATGTCTTTTCCCAATAGAAAGGAGATTTCCTTTCCCAATAGAAAATGGTCCCATGTGGACAGAGGTTTCATGTACATATAAAGATCTCACATGCTGGCATATAACACTGACATATAATATTTTAGTCTCATTGTTGCTTTCTAACGGGTTAATGTGGCTTAATCAGGAAGTACCAACCCTCGTGCCTCCTAAGCAGAAGGAGGGAGCTACCTGGCCCTGTCCTGGCTCTGACCCACTTTGGCCATATTACTTAGGATCTCTGTAGCCATGATGCAATGCAATTGGCACTTGACACTGATAGCTCCTCTACCTCACTCAGAAGCAGATTGTAAGACTAAAATGAAGTACACATGAAACTGCCTTGCAGAGCTGAAGTGTTAAGCAAATGAATTCCTTCTCCACGTGTCTAGAATGCACGTGTATGGCTAATCCCATTAGGAAAGTAAGGGAGCTTCCCTGAATGTAATTACTCATTGTTCTTGAAATAGCATTTGGTGTGAGACATCACTGCTTTCTCTTTACCATTGACAATCAAGTGATCATGATTTCACATAGCATTCACTGTTATTTAAAAAAAAAGTTTTACTGCTCAAGGATTAAAGTAAGACCATTGTCATTATGAGAAAACTCATTTGTATCTCTGTTTAAAAGCTGCTTAAAGAAAATCATACAAATAGACAATGTTTGTTTTGCAAAACCAGCTGCAACCGAAGGTGAAATCTCATCAGGTAGTTAATGCATAAGTTTAAAAAACTTGGTATGCTATACTTTAAATTAAATTTCTGCTCAAGTCAAAGTTTTATTGAGGATTTAACATATCAGATACTGTGATGGCATTTGGGATCCAATGCTAAGAAATGATCTGATTCCTGTCCTCAAAGGGGGAAATCAATCTGCCCTGCAGGATAATTCCAAGGTAGCATGTGAACCATGCTGTAACACCATTGTCAAGTGGCAAGAACATCCACCCTAGAGGGGTAAGGATTCATCAAGGATCCCAGGGAAGCAGACCGTTGATGAGAAACTGACCAGCATGGGCTTGCCATGCACTCTGTGGACCTGGCTTGTTTTGGATGGGGGTGGGTGGGAGTTACAGCCATCTTGCTTTGGCTTCACAAACTCCTTTTGTCTGCAGTGGCAATATTTCAGAAGGCCAGCAGATAGGGGTATTACTCTATGAAAACAGAACCTCTCCTCTTCACAGAGATTTAAAGGCTTCTGTATTTTCAGAGCAGAAAGCTGAAAATCTTTATGTGTTGAAGGTTAGGAAAAGACGGTTTTGAGACTATAAGAATGCAAGAAACTGAGATAGGGTTAAAGTGATTTTAAAAATCATGTTTAATAATTGATTTTTAATTGCCAATAATTTGTCTATTTATGAAGCACAAAGGGATTTTTCATCTGTTTATATATTGTGGAGAGAGAGAGAGAGATTCAAGCAACCTCTTTAACATATCCATCACCTCACTAACTTATTGTAGTGAGAACATTAAAATCTATTTTTAAGCAATTTTGAAAGATACATGTTTATAAACTGTGGTCACCATGCAGTGCAATAGATCTCTGAAACATATTCCTCCAATATAAGTGAGATTTTGATCCTTTTGAGCAACATTTCTCTTTTCCCATCTCCCATCTCTCACTCTCAAGGTCTCTGGGTAACCATATTTTTATTCTCTTTTTGATGATATTGACTTTTTTAGATGCCACACATAAGTGGAATCATACAGTATTTGTCTTTTTGTGCATAGTTTATTTGCCTACCACAGTATGGAAGTTTCTCAAAAAAAAAAAAAACACCTAAAAATTGAGTTACTGAATGATTCAGCTAAATCCTGTTTCTGAGTACAGATCCAAAGTAAATGAAATTGGAATTTTTCAGAGATATCTGCACTCCCATGTTCATTGCAGCACAATAGTCAAAAACAAAATCAACCTAAATGTCTGTCAGAGGGTGAATGAATAAAGAAAATGTGATACACACACACACACACACACACACACACGAATACTAAACAGCGTTCAAGAAGAAGAAAATTCTGTTATCACAGCAATATAGATGGAACTGAAGATTAAAGCATGTTAAAGAGTAAAGTTTAATATAATTTATGTACATAAAAATCTATAACTGTGATAGAATATTACTTCTTCTTCATTTATCCTGTTACTCTTTTCTATTTATTGACCTTATTTTCAGTCTTTAACTTCTTTAATTGTTCATAGCTTGCTGGGAGCCATTAGCCAAGTAGGTATGACAATTTCCTTGCCAGCGTACCCCATGTTGCTGACATGTTGCAATGACATTGAATGTAAGTGACCTTGCTCAAGGACCAAGGCAGATTAGGGTGTTCCCGGTTTTAAGATAATCTTGTTTAGGGCGTTCCCAGTTTAGGTTCCAGGTTTAAGGTTTAAGATTATTCCTGCTGGGAATAGGGCGTATCCTGCTGCCTGAGTTCCCCTTGAGTTCTCACGGGATTCAGACAGTATATTTGGGAGACAGAAACCCAGTGGAGGGGGATTTGGGCAGAGAACGGGGAGTTGGGCAGAGAACGTGGATTTCCCCAGAACGTGATTGTAGACGGCTGGTGTGAGTTCGGGAATAAAGAGTTGCTGTTTGAATCTACAAGCTGTGTGGTGGCTCGTGATTGTGTGCCCAGCCAGACTGTGGCAATAGCTGAGAGTTGAAGTACAATTTTTCATTCCTTATTATATATACTGAATAGCCTTAGATTTGTTGCTCTTTTGGAAATAGAATATTGATCTGAGGATGTAGCTCAGTGGTAGAGTTCTTACTTAACATGTGCAAGCTCTGTATTCAATCCCCATCACTCCCCACAAAGGTCATTACTAATTTGAAGAAATTAACCAAATTTAGGTTTATTTTTCTAACTTGTATGACCTTTGGTTAATATTTTTTTCTGAAAAACAGTGGTCCTGAAAAAATGTTTTCAGCTCATATTATAAAATTTTATTAGATTTTTAAATTTTAGTGAGTAGTGACAAGTTGGTATTGAGGCCTGGAAAAACTACATTTTAAATACCCTCTATCACACACACACACACACACACACACATACACTAGGCATCTCCGATGAATTAGAACCAATGACCATATCTTGAGAAGCACAACCATAAAGATTTCTTGTATTATATAGCTAAACAAATTAAGGATATTTGGGCTCCATACACCATATGTAGCTCCATGCCTAATTCCCAAAAGTTGATTATCCTGGCAACACTTTAGGTAACAATGTGGACCAACTGAGATTTAAAAGAAGAATTTAGTCTTTTAAAAATTTTTTTTCTTTTATTATTTTCTTAGTTGTCAATAGATCTTTATTATATTTGTTTATATATGGTGCTGAGGATTGAACCTAGTGCTTCACACATGCTAGGTAAGCACTACCACTGAGCCACAACACCAGCCCCAAGAATATAGTCTTGAATACCTCCCAATCATAATGAATTGGCTTGGATAACCTTTTACCCAGAACCATAAAGAATGTTCTCTACCTTTCCTTTTCCTAGAGCAAGTCCCTACAAATCAAAAAGACCCATTTCCTCACTTTTTTGGGGGGAGGGTACTGGGGACCAAACTCAGGGCCATTCAACCACTAAGCCCCAGCCCCAGCCCTATTTTATATTTGCTGCTTAGCACCTCTCTTTTGCTGAGGCTGGCTTTGAACTCATGATCCTCCTTCCTCAGCCTCCTGAGCCACTGGTATTATAGGTGTGAGCCATTGGGATTATAGGTGTGTACCACTACACATGGCTCTCCCTTAAACAAGTGGTTCTCAATCCTGGCTACATATCAGATTATCTGGAACTAACAACCTCTTCCAGTTTATTCTGAGACATCAGGATAAAGATCTATATCCTAAGTCCTTTGTTTTTAAGCAGCTCTCTTCCAGCCAAAGATCACTATGTCCTTCAGTGTGCCTCTAAGATATCTGACATTCTTCTCAAACCCAGCTGACATGAATGGCTCAGTCTTCCTGCTTTTTCCTGCCTCTTGAAAGTTATGATGGTGATCCTAAAGGAGAATGGGACTTTCAGAAGCATCCAAAGATCACTTTATTCCCTAGATACTTATTTATTGCCTACCAGGTGTTGAGCATAGAGATGAATTAAACAGGTAAGGCCACTGACTTCAAGGAGCTTCCAGTCTAGCTGTAATAAAATAAATACACAACAAAATTTCAAATTATCTGGAATTCCATGAAGGGAGTAAAATTGAGCCATGGGAGAGAGTACAGGTTTGGGAGGAGTTTGTTTCTAAGAGATAGAGGTTTAGGAATGGACTCTGATGGAGGAAGGGTGGTATCTTTGAGAAAATCCTAGACTTGTGTTGTTGCATAAGAGACATGGGAGAGCAGTACATGATGAATTTGCAGAGGGCCTGGTCAAGAGTTTGAGTTTTATTATAGATGCAAAGAGAAACATTTGAAGAGTTTTAAATGAAAAAGCCACATAATTTGAATCATTTTTTTAAATAAATATTTTAACCAAAGGTCAAATGTTTTCTCTTATAAGAGGGTGCTGATCCATAATGGGGGAGGGAAGGAAAAAATGGAGGAATTTTGGATTGAGCAGAGGTGAGAGAGGGGGCATAGGGGTAGGAAAGATGGTGGAATAATATGGACATCATTACCCTAAGTGCATGTATGATTGCATGAATGGTGTGACTCTATATTGTGTACAACCACAGAAATGAAAAGCTGTGTTCATTTGTGTACAATGAATCAAAATGTATTCTGCTCTCATGTAGAACTAATTAGAACCAATAAAAAAGTTATTGCCTATTAATATACTGGAAAATATTTTATTTTGACATAGATTTAGGTTGATGGAAAAGTTTCAAAGATAGTACAGAAAATTTCTAAATTTTTATAAACCTTAACTCAGTTTCCCCCATTTTATTTTTTTGAATTTTTTTAGTATTTATTTTTTAGTTGTAGTTGGATACAATACCTTTATTTTATTTATTTATTTGTAGGTGGTGCTGAGGATTGAGCCCAGGGCCTCACATATGCTAGGTGAGCGCCTTACCACCGAGCCACAACCCCAACCCCAGTTTCCCCTGTTTTAATATGTTAAAATACCACAGTACATAAATATTAACTCAACTTAAGACTTTATTTGGATTTCACCAGTTTTTTTTTTCATTAAGCTCCTTTTTTTGTTCCAGGATCAAATCCAAGAATCCACATTGCATTTAGTCAACTGTATCTCCCTGCTCTTTCTGGTCTGTGATAGTTTCTTCAGTCTTGCTTTTGAAAACTAAGGATTCTGAAGAGTCATGGTCAGATACTCTGTAGAGTAATCCAAATCTGGGTTTGTTTGATATTTTCACCTCATGATTACACTCAGGATATAGGTTTTTGGAAAGACCCATAATCAGAAATGATATGCACTTCTCATGGCATCGTATCAGAGGCATGTGGTAGAGAGCCACATGCCATCAATGGTGATATTAACTTTCATCACTCAATTAAGGGAGTGTCTTCCAGGTTTCTCCACTATAAATTTGCTATTTTTCCTTTTCCATACTTTATGCTGTAGAATTAAGTAGCCTCAGTCTATCCTGCTCCCAAGGAGGGGAACTAAATTCCACATCTCAAAAGGGGCTATCTATCTATCTATCTATCTATGGACTTCTCTAAGGAATATTTGCCCCCTTTATTCCACCATTTGTCTTGTTATTTGATCAATCATTTATCCATACATTTGTAGATATATATTTTATGCATTGGATTATAATCCAAAATACTACATTATTTTATTGTTCCATTTGTTCCAGCTATGGCTTTTGTGAGATTCTTTCAGATTGGTTCTTACCTTCTTTGATGTCTCTATTCTATTTTCTTCATTAACACTTTCTTGCTTTCTGGCACTATAAGATAGTCTATGCTCATCTTGTATTTTCCCATTTCTCCAAGGAGCCCTGGTTCCTTTTGTTGGAGTATGGTATTTGAAGCCAAGGTCTCTGCACTACATATTCTATTTGCTAGCAGAGTTTCATTACTTCCAGGCCCTCTCAGATGACATAGCCAGAAAATATATGAGATGCACAAACCCATGTGTATATATTTATCTATAAGTATTTAATACATTTGTCCATCTGTATCTATACTAAATTAAACAGGATTTCATACCAATATATTCAACTATAGTATAGTGCCATCAAGTTCACTGAATGATGATTATGAAAGATCATTCCTACAATATTTTAGAAAACAACATGAACACAAAGGGCACCTCTAGCTATTGAAGACTATTGCTATCGTCTAGGCAAGAGATGATCTAAGATTAAATTAAGAAGTTTGCAAATGAAAGGAGGGGAGTGAACTAACCCCAGACTGCTAGAGCTGGCAGGATTTGATAACTGTTTGGATAGAGAGTGGGGAAAGATGAATGGGGGAAATATGGAGGATCAGAGATGACCTCTGGACTTGGAGTCTGAGAAACCATATGTACACTGAAGCCATTTGCTAAGATGGGTAAGGAGCAGGTTTGGAAGGGAGGGTACAAAAGTTCTGCTTTTTTTTTAATACCAGGGATTGAACCCAGGGGTGCTTAACCACTGAGCCACATTCCCAGCCCCTTTTTATATCTTATTTAGAGACAGGGTCTCTCTGAGTTGCTTAGGGCCTCACTGAGTTGCTGAGGCTGGCCTTGAACTTGTGATCCCTCTGCCTCAGCCTCCTGAGTCCCTAGATTTTGAGCCAGTCCCACTATGCCTGGCTCAAAAGTTCTGTTTTTATTTTAAGTTTGAGATGCCTTTTAAATATCCCAAGTTGAGATGGCAAATAAGCATGTATGCAAAAGAGTGTGGAGCTCACACAAGACGTCTGGGCTAGAGCTATATATCTGGGTATTATCAGTATATGGGGGGAACCTGAAGTCAGGAGCTCAATGAGCTAACCCGGGGAGGTAAAGTAAGGGCAATAACAGAGAAAAAAAGACCAACACTAGGTCCCAAGACAGTTCAGAAATTAGAGATTGAGCAGGGGAAGAGTCAGCAAAGGTGATTTAACTTCTGTACTATAGAGTTCAAGATCCGTGGTGTTTTTCAGAGAGGTGCATCACACATTTCCTCACTGCTCATGCTTTTCCACTCACAAGCAGAAGAATTTCCATTTTTATATGAATTTTGTTTTTGTAACTGCTATGAGGAGGCAGGTGGAGATGATTCAACTTTCATTAAATCAACTCTTTGGGAGTGGTGGGAGTTGGCTTGTTATGTGGCCGTCACTGCTTCTGAATTTACTGTTCTGATTTATTTTCATGAGTCTCCAACTGACTGATCATTCCCACCTCTATTCTTGTTTCTTTCACTGTGTCCCAAAGTGGATTAATCTTTGGGTGTGGAATGGGTGAGTGTTAGGGTACCTGCCATACCCAGTTAAAGGTGCCTGTAGAATATCTGCAGATACACCTACCATTGAGAGCTTCTTTCCTTTGCTAACCAAAATAGCAAACCATATCTCAGATAAACATTCCAGATTTCCAAAACTTGCCCATTTCTCCAGTACAGTCTGAATTTCCACCACCAATACCATAGACCAGGTTCCTAACACCCACCCCCCTACAAGGGGAAAGAGAGTGTAGTGAACTGGTTTAAGATCCTGGGTCCTGAGCCAGACAGGGGTTAATCTTACCCATACCACTTAGCAGCTGTGGAAATCTGGATAAGCTGTTAACTTCTTGTGCCTTAGTTTCCTTAATTGTATAATATATGTACTAATCTTGTCTATATCATAGAGTCACCACAAGGATTAAATAAGATAATGCATACAATGTAAAGTACTTAAACTATATCCAGTTCATAGTAAACAATGCATCAGCGTTAACTATTACTGCAACTGACCAGAATGCCAACTAGTTTACCTATCTCTAACCTTACTGTGTATTCTGTTGCTGGGCAACTTTTTTCTCCTTATCCCTTGAACTGATTTTAAATCAGCTAGCACAGCCAGGCATTGTCCTAGATGCTGGGGATATGACAGTGAACAAGATGCACAAGGTCACTGATTTCCTGGAGCTAAATTGAAGCAGGAGGAGACACACAATAAACAAAGTCATTTCAAGCAGCACTGCACCTGCTTTTGCAGAGTTATGAAGATATAGGACTAAAATGTGATGGAGTGAGACTCTTCCTATAAAAGACACAGGAAAGCCTTTCTGGGGCAATGACTTCTCATCAGCCAGCCAGGGGTGTCGTCTAAAAAAGGCACAGATACAATCATTGCAAAGACCCTGGGGTGGGAGGGACCATGACTTGTTGAGAGAACTGTGGGAAGGTTGGTGAGATGGATCACTGCGGTCATAGAGACATGTGGCAGAGGCTGTGAGTGCTCACCATCCCCCATCTTCTCCTCCTTTTATTGGACATACAGCCAAACTTCATTCTCCAGCCTGCCTTGCCATTACATGGGACCATCTGACTGAGTCATAACTAATGGAATGTGTGCAGAGATGAAATAGACCACTTTCAGGACTGATCTATAAAACCTTCCAACATGTGATTTTCGACTTGCTGGATAAAAAAGAATGGATAGATCATTCCAATTCTTGAAGATTTCAGAGCCACAAGAAGGAAGCCATCTAGTCCCTGAGCATGTGAAGCAGAGCCACCAAGTGAGAGGTAGGGATTACATCATATGAAATGAGGTCAGAGGGAAGGAAAGCGCCAGTTCTTTCAAAAATCTTTTTACCATCTATCCTGTTCCTTATCATGCAAACTCCTTAGCCCCATCTATGAGACCTATCTTGCCATCCCCATAATATCTACCCCACCATAATCTCTCCCCGACCTAGTTCTTGGGCTGCAGTTGGGTGGTCCTATCGCTCATGTCATGCAGCTGAGCCAGCCCAACCCTGCAATCTCTCAGTACCCACCATCTCAAGCCCCTACATTCTCTAAATGCCATTTGGCTCTTTAGCTTTTTGTTTCACTGTTCATAGATTAATTTCATACATTGTAGTTAATTTGCTTTGCAGGCTTAATGGGCTGGAGAGGCCAGATCATTTCTTCTTTTGGATCTTTCACAATGCTTCACTGAATGTTCAACACTCGATAAATGCTTCATTACCAACATTAAGCTTGTTTGAGATAACTTATCATTGGCTCCATTTTGGGGTCTAAAGATGTGAAAGCCACCAGACCACATTGCTGTGACCATGTAGTTTTTATAGCAGAACCATGACAAATGTTCCTTCCATGGTATAGACTCCTTGCTGGGAGAAGTAGCTTGTATTTACTTGGTACGCCCTCCCCAGAAGCTTCAAATGGAGCCTCTTGCCATTACCGTGACAACTGAAGCCTCCAGCTCATTTCACAGCAAACCTCAGAAAAACAAATATCACAGAACCTCACCTCTGAGACACCTCAAGTCTGGCTGTCAGCTCTGCACCTGATATAGCTCTCCATAACTTCAGTCTTGTTCGAACTCCCATTTGTGTCAATGCAATTTGGACAGCCTGAGTCCTGAACCTCTAGGCTAAGCTCAGAGTTTTTCTCCAATCTACTTTACCACTAATGTAGTTCTTTCCAATGCACTCAGAGAGCTAATCATACCTCAAACAGCAGAAACATGGTTCAGGGGAAATCGTGAGGTTTGTCCAGAGTCAGTCCCACCCTGGTATTTTTCCATAAAACTAAGTGATCAAGGAAGCATCTGAAAAGATGCTAATTTAGTTTGATTTGGTATCCAAAGTAAGTGGCCTGGGCTCCAGGAACAGAAAGCCTTTGGAGCTGGCATTCATTAAGGCAAGAGGAGGAGTGGGCTAGGGAGACACGTTCCACCTGCCTTTTCCTTTAACCCTGCCATTAACCTTCCTCTCAGAGGGCCCGCAGCTCTAAATCAGTGCATTTCTCCCAGATGGTGCCTACACTGTGAGAACTGTGGGCTCCAGAGATCACAGATTGGGCTGGACCCTGCAAAGAAGCTATCCCTCACTCTGGACTTTTGCCTTGAACCGATAATGAAATTACTTGCATCTCCATTCTGCCTTTCTTCCTGTTCCCCTATGTTCCTTTCATATGTTGGATTTCTATGTTTGCTTACCATTTGTTTGGATTTTCTTCAGCTCTTTCACCTTTTTGTAATGAAACTAACCTCATGATGGGAAGGAATTGCATTTTTTAAAAAAATATTTTCTTAATTGTCAAAGGACCTTTATTTTATTTATTTATTTTTATGTGGTACTGAGAATCAAACTCAGTGCCTCACACATGCTAGGCACGTGCTCTACCACTGAGCTACAACCCCAGCCCCGGAGTTGCATTTTTAAATCCTCATCCTCAACTAAGGTACTTTGCCAAGTTCTTTGAGATATATCATATCATATATGGCTATACATATATATATATATATATATATATATATATATATATATATATATATATATATATATGAACTCTTTGATTTTGTTATACCTCTTTCTATGAGGTATCTGTTATATTCATTTGCAACACAAGAAAACTGATGATCAAGACAAAAGCCTGGTCTGGGATCAAATGGTAGAGTTGGGATTGGGATCCTGATCTGGTTGGCTTCAGAACTCATGTTCTTTGCACAAGGACTACATCATGTTCCAAAAGACATTGCATGCAAACAATAATGTTATTGAAAGCTTCGCTGTTCCAGTGCTTCCATCAATATCAAAAGGAGAGGTTCTTTCCATAATGAACCTATATGATCTCTTGGGGGATGAAATAGCAAGTGCCTATTGAAAAGCTACTTTTGCCAGTGTTCAGCTAAGACCCAGGCTCAGCAAAATGATTCAAGAATATTACTGTGTAGAGTCAATTGAGACTTCTGTTGCCAGAGAAACAGAAGGTAGCCAGGAACAGATTTAGAATAGCATAGTGGACGAGTGTACAGGCCAGCTCAGGAATCAGACTTCCTGGATTCTCATCATCTGCACCACTCCGTAGCTCTGGGAGGTTGGGAAGGTTATTGAGATCCAAATGCTCTCCTTTGTAAAATAATAAAAAAAAAGGTTTCTAGCACCTGGTGACTCTTTGCTGTGTGCCAAGCACTGTTTTAAGTGAATTAACTCGTTCACTCTTTACATCAACCTGTAGATTGCTTTTAGAATCCACATTTTATACGTGAGAAAAAAGAAACAGAGAAAACCTAAGTAAATGGCCCAGTGTGACACAGCTGGTAGATGGCACCCAGGTTCAAAGGCATGGAGTCCTATTCCAGACCCTGTGCTTCTCACCACCATTGTCCTTACAGGAACAATAATATACCCACATCATGGGGTTGCTATGAAGGTTATTCCAGCTGCTGCATTTAAAATGCCTAGCAGCCTGGCACAAAGTATGCTCTCAATAATGTCCGCAATTATCATCATCATTATTATTATTAAAGAAAGAGTGTTTAATTTGGTGGCAATAAGTCACTTTAAATGGATTAGTTTGTTTAGCAGTCCGGGTTTGGACAAAAGGCGAACCCGGGCATTATGAAAAGTTGAATTCACAGATGAATCATCCCAGTCACTCTGATCATGTTTCCTCACTCCCATTTAAGCCTGAGCACGTGTTGTCCTGCTTTTCTGGTTAGGCTAACAAAATGTGTTGTATTCCCATTTCGTGAGCTTAAGATGTGGTGGCAGAGTCCAGCAATGCCAGTTTTTGCTTCAAAGATGATGGAAGATAAGAACACAGGACACTCACAGAACCTTGCATTTCTTCTCCATAATCCTGTACGCATCAATAGTTAATGATTTGTGTGATTACATGTTTATTACCTTCTTCCCACTCCAAAACCAAACTATAAACCCCTTGAGGACAAGAGCCATGTGTGCTTTCCCCTAATTATGTCCCCAGCTCCTGGAACAGAACCTGACATGAGGTGTGCATTCAGTGAGTGTCTGTGCAATGGATGCACAAATGGTGCTGCTGTCCCAGAGCTGTGGACCAAGTTGTCATGATTCCTGTCCAGTTGAGGGGCAAGGTCAGAGTAGGTGCAATTCCCAGGTACAGCCAAAAGGTGGCAGAGTGACTCTGCAAACACTCACTTCCCAGCATCCAGAGAAAATGACCCAGCCTGGACGCTGGGTAGTTGGTCAGAAACTGAAATTTCTGGGATGATCTCTGTAGCTCCCATGTTGTTCAGCAAAGAGAACTGCACACTATTCATGCTTAAAAGTATTCATGGAAGAAGATAATTGTTCTTTTAGCAAGGATTTGTGTTCATTTATCTTTCTTCAACCAGAACAGCCTTTCAACAAATATTTATTGAGTGCCTACTATGTAGGCACTGAGGTGACAGTGATGAATGAGCCACATCTAGTTTCTTCCCTGTTGGGGAGTTTATGTCTCACAGGGAGGAGACAAAGAAATACAATGTCATGGGGAGGGACATCTGTCCTGGTTCAGAAGAGTCAGGAGCCCATTTTGGAGTGTCATTAAAATTAAAGAGTAATTATATATTTACACACCCACATGAATCACTGCCCCTTTAAACGAAAGAGAATTCCTTGTTTATGTAAACTGTTTCAAGGCAGAGTGTGTTAAACATACAAAAGTTTAGGAAATTCCACTATTGTTTTTTTTTTCCGATTCACAAACTAAACACAACATGACTATTTTTAACAGAAAACATTTGTTGAAAAGGAATTACTGTAGGGAGGAAGAGCATGAGAAGAAGATACCACTAAATAGGGAAGAGAGGTGGGAGGGAAAGAGAGGGAGAAGGGGAATTGCACGGAAGATGGAAGGAGACCCTCATCGTTATACAGAATACAAGTATGATGTTGTGAGGGGAAAAAAAAAGAGAAATGTGTCACATTAGATTGGGTAGAGAGAAGTGAGGGGAGAGAAGGGGAGGGGAGAGAAAGGGGGAATGGAAGGACAGCAGAATAAAATAGACATTATTATTGCTGTGGGTATATATGTGACTGCATGACCAATGTGATTCTGCAACACTCAAAAAAATGAGAAATTATATCCCATCTGATTCAAATGTATGATATGTCAAGATCATTGTACTGGCATGTGTAACTAATTAAAACAAATAAAAAATTAAAAAAAAAGAAAAGGAATTTCCAATACAAGTCAAATCCCGAGATGCACGTGGCTTCCCTGAACTCATCATCACTATTTCTTCTATGGGTCTGGGGCTTTTCACTTGCTGCAGTATTGGTTTATGTGAGTCCCATGATAGATCTGTGAAGTGGGAAAAGCAAACATCACTAGCCTCATTTAACAGGCTCTAGCATTTCCTGGGGTGAAATGGAAGTTAGGAAAAATTACATGACTTGCTCAAATGCCCACCTCACCAAAAGGTAGAGCTAGCGCCAGAACCAGGTTCACTGGCTCCCAGGCTGACCATCCATCAAGTACATTGAACTATTTATTACAATGTTGTGCTAGTGAGAACACATAAAGCAGACAACACCTCTAAAGGTTCTTCATATTGACATGAGACCTGCCTTTGTGTCTCCTCTTGTTCTGTATGCTCTTGAACAGTTGATATAAGAAAGAAATCATGCATTTTGTAAACTACTTCAATGGTGATAGAGTTATTCAGATTTGAAAACCTTAGTGAAGGAAACTTGAAAATATTTTTCAGGAAATTTGTCCTTGGATCATCAAATTCATAAGAATAAAGTAGTAAACAGCAGCTTTTAAAAATAACATTGTTACATTATCCCATATCTGCTTTGTTTATAAATATGTACACATACAATATTTTAATGCCTTCACTACCAAATACCTCAGTTCATGTCTACTAAAAAGGATTTTTCTTACATGTCCACAATAAACTGATCAAATTCCATAACTTTGACATTAATGAATACTATCATTTAATGGACATTTCAAATTCAAATTTTTCCAATTATTTTAATTAAGTTATTTTTAGCATTCCCCACTCATCCTGTTTCCAGTCAAAAAACATCCATTGAATTTAGTTGTCCTATCTCTGTCACGTCCTGGAAATAGTTCCTCATCCCTCCCTATCTTTTCTTTCTTTCTTTTTCTGTTTTAGAAGTTTTTTTGTTTTTTATGGTGCTGGGGATTGAACCCAGGGCCTTGTGCATGTGAGATAAGCACTCTACAACTGAGCTATATCCCCAGCCTTTTTTTAGAGGTTTTCAAAAAATATTTTTTAGTTGTAGATGGACACAATACCTTTATTTAATTAATTTATTTATATGTGGAGCTGAGGATTGAACACAGGGCCTCTACCACTGAGCCACAACCCCAGCCCCTGAGCCTATCTATTTTTATCTGTCATCACATTACCAGTTTTGAACAGGACAAGTCAGTTCTATGGTACAATGGCCACCACTTGGCTTAGTCTGATGCTTCCAATTGTATTCAGGTTCTGCAATTGGGACAGGAATTAACACAAAGGTGGTGCTGTGCCCTTCTCAGGGAATCAGAGCAGGGGACATATGACATCAGTTTGTCCCCCTTTTCTGTGGTAATTCAGTTTAACCACTTGGTTAAGCTGATGTCTACCAGGTTTCTCCACCACAAATAATTCCTTTTCATTTATAATTTACAGTAAGTAATCTATGGGGGAAAAACTTTCTTTCCAGCATATTTGCACCAAATAGTTTAGGCTTCTTGCTTTAATCAATTATTATTATGTTAATTACAAATGCTGCTGTCAAGCTCCATCATTCCTGCTGTATATATTAGTCAGCATTCTATTGTGAAGAAAAAAATTTGCTTCTGCTTTCTTTTTTTGATCTATTGATTCTTTTTTTTCTGATTTTAGTTTTTTTTGTATCAGTTTAGATTCATGGATTCTTTTGTATTCTATGTGCTAAATCTATTACCTTCATGGCTTCATTTTGATGGGAAAATTGTTCCCAATTTGGCTGTAAAAACCCTTCAAGCTGGCACCTATGTCCTTTGGACACATCCAGTTAGTATTTGATCACTGTCATATTTCTTGTTACAAGAAGATATTCCCAGTTCATTTTACTTCCTTCACCTACCTGAGAACCAACCATTTCCCCAAAGGGGCTCTGCATCCTTTTATTGATGAATAGTATTTAGAGAACAAGATCTTAGCAGTATCTTTGCTCATTGCTACTGGAGTGTTACTACTTCTAGACCCTTTCAGTAAGCAGTTAGGGATGAGTTCACACTGACATCTGTAAATCCTCCTTCACTCACAGTGAGAATCCTGGTTCCCAGAAACATTAATATATTTACTTATTTGCTCAGTCCACAAACATACTCAAAACAGTTTTAAAAATTGCCATGCTGCCATCATTATCAACAACAAAGCTACTCAAAAAACCTCAAGGTTTCTTTACATTTTTTAAAAAATCTTTAGATGGAGGGTATATGGTCAAAAGTGACTTGGATGACTTTTTGTTTTTTCCTGCTTGAGTTATTTATGTTATTGGTTTGATTTATAATTACGCCCCTCTCTCTCTGTTTGTGTTACATTTTTAAGGGTTTCTTCATCCTTACTGATTTTATTTCATTTTTAGAATATATAAAATGTTAACATGCTTTCAAGAGTCAAAACTAGGGTCTGGGGTTGTAGCTCAGTGGTAGAGCGCTTGCCTAGCACCTGTGATGTACTGGCTTCGATCCTCAGCACCACATACAAATAAAGAAATAAAAGTATTGCATTCATCTACAACTAAAACATAAAAAGGAGTCCAAACTATAAAAAGGAATACTCAGGACTCCAAAATGTTTTAATTTTTCCTTATCTCTTATGTTGTTCTTGTTCTGAAGACTGTTTTTTTCTTAATTAGATTTGCCAAACCTTTTTTTATAATTAAATTTCTTAGTCTTTTTAAAGAATCACCCTTTGGTTTTATTGGTCAAGTCTCCTTTTGCTTATTTTCCATTTTAGAAAAGTTCATATGCTTATTAATTCCTTCCATCTACATTCCTTGGGTATGTTTTAATGTTATTTGCCAAGCATCTTGAGTTAGATAATTATTCCAATAATTTTCAGAATTTCCTCTTTTATTAGCATTCAAGAGTCTAGTTTTTTCTGTAGTGTTTCAGCCACTACCAAAGGTTTTAATATGCAGTTCTTCTGTTTTCATTAAATTATATATTAGTATTTGTCTTGTATATTTCTGAAGTCTTTTTTTTTTAATTATCGGGCTTGGCAACTGTTTATTTTCTCACATTTGTGGGGCTAGAAGTCAGAGACAAAAGGATGGAGTTGTGATAGAACACTTGCCTGGCATATGTGAAGCCCTGGGTTCCATCCCCAGTACTGCAAGGAAGAGAAAAAGGAAGAGGGGGAAGAGGAAGAGGGGAGGAGGGGGAGTAAAGCTTGAGACAAGGTGTCAATAGAGTAGATTTTTTTTTAAAGTATTTTTAGTTGTAGATGTACACAATACCTTTATTTTATTTATTTATTTTTATGTGGTGCTGAGAATCGAACCCAGTGCCTCACTAGGCAAGTGCTCTACCACTAAGCCACAACCCCAGCCCTAGAGTAAGTTTCTTTAGAGGCTTTTCTTCTTGGTTTGTAGCTGGTGGTCTTCCCCCTAAGTCTGCACATGGTTTTTCCTCTGTATCAGCCTAGGTCCAAGTTTCCTCTTCTTATAAGGACACCAGTCATATTGGATTAGGGTCCACTCTAATGATCTAATTTGAACCTTAGATTCTCAAATTCAATCACATTCTGAGGTATTAGGCGTTAGGACTTCAATGTACAAATCTTGGGGCAGGGACTCAACACAGTTCATAAGAGTGGGCTTTTGACTCCTCGGGAGTATACTAAAGTTCTTTTCTATTATTTCATCTATCAGTAGCCTAATTGATTCCAGATTTCTTTTAAGTAGATACAAGTATAGATACAGATATCTAGGTGTGTATGCATGTGTGTGTGTGTGTGTGTGTATATATATATATATATATATATATATATACATATATCAAGTCTTAATCATCAAATTTTCTTCATCATTTTGTCTAGATATTGTATCACTTATAAACTGCATATACTAAATATTTAAACACAATCTGAAAAATAATGCTGGAATTCATGGCATTGATATTTACTGGTATTGTTGGTGCTTGAATGTATCCCTCCTATCTAATATTCCTCTTTATCATGACATTACTTTCTTTTTTTTTCCTTCCCTTTTTCTGCCTTTTCGCAGGTGTAAATTGTGAATTAAATTTTGGTTGAAAAATTTAAAAATAATTTAAACTAGTTTAAAACAACAATGAAAAAGGAATTTATTTATATATTTGGGATAGATCACAGAATCTCTAAAATGATCTGAGAAACAAGCTTGGATTCTACATAGTCAGTGACAATATTCAAATCCTATTGTACAACACCTCTTGTGGAGACTCTTCTGCTGCAACTGCTGAATTCTGGGTGCTCAATATCTGCTACTGCTCTCTCTGGAAAATTGGACACATCAACCTCTACCTATGACAGAATGTCTGCATGGCACCTTCTCCTTCCAATCCCCAGTGTCATGTGATCTAATTGGTATGTCTGATTGGATCCAGGTCACATACTTATATTCTAGCTGCAAGGGAAGCTGGAAAAGCAACTTTCTGGCTTCCACATTGGAAAGGCTTAGACTCTTCAGGTCAAGCAATTTTCCATACATATATAGAATATTCAGAGATACTGCACATCCCAAAAGAATGATGAGTGTCTTCTGGAGTTTTCTTTGTCCCGTTATTTTTCCTTTAGTGGTTTGGAAGTTAGGCATTGTATTTCTACTTTTTTAGTAGTCACCTTAAAATCTTAACCACTTAATGTTTACATTATTCTGTATATACTATAATTAATAAACTACCATTTCCTTTCTCTAAATAAGATCTCTAGTATGCTATTACTAACCTCTCTGGCCTTGCTATCCCCTTACCTCCTCTCTCAAGGTGGTAATCTAAGATTTTCAACTCCAGATTCTTATTCACTGCTTTTATCATAAGCTTTACCAATGATTTAAACCTAATTGAAGTTTTTGCCTTTCACATTTGATGTTTATCATTGTTTCCTGCAGTGCTGTGCTGCAGCCAGCTCACACTGGCTCACAAGAGCCAATTGTTAAATTTCTTTCTAACTCTTTGTTCAGTAACATCATTTTGGTGGCCTAATGTCAGCATGGGAAGAATGATTTCTGCGATACAAATCAAGGTGTTTTATCCCAGAGAATCTATTGTTAAACCTTTATCAGCACACTACTGGTTTCTTGTATGCCATGTCTTTCTCTTTATTTGTATTTACTTTTTTGGAGGGGGGGCAACAGGGACTGAACTCAGGGGCACTCGACCACTGATCCACATTCCCAGCCCTGTTTCATCTTATATTTAGAGACAGGGTCTCACTGAGTTGCTTAGTGCCTTGCCAAGGCTGAGGCTGGCTTTGAATTTGCGACCCTTCATCTCAGCCTCCCATGCTGTTGGAATTACAGGCATGCACCACCATGCCCAGCTTTGTATTTACTTTTTAATTTTACCATACCTTGGAGTATTTCAGAGTAGGATCATGAATAATAAAACTTACTAACCAGGTATGGTGGCATACTCCTCCAATCCCAGCTACTTGGGAGGCTGAGGCAATAGGAAAGAAAGTTTGAGGCCAGCCTTAGCAACATAGTGACACACTGTCTTAAAAAAATAAAAATAAAAAGGGGAGGGAATGTGACTCAGTGATAGAGTGCCCCTGGGATCCATCCCCAGTTGAAAGAAAAGGAAGAAAGGGAGGGAAGAAAGAAAATAAAATACCCAATTTATTAGTACATATTTGCCTTCATGCTTGAATGTCATTTTGCCTAAGAACAAGATTTATTGAAGAGACTGTAAATTGCTTAGCCCACATCCAGTTTTCTTTTTTCCTTAGAAATTAAACCTCAATCTTTAGCAGCATATACTGCTGCTTGAATAAGCATTATATTTTTCAGTCTTTCTTTAGGCAAGTATGGCCACATGACCAATTTCTGGCCAATGCAATTAAAGACTGTGCTACTAGAAACCGTCCTTAAAGAGAACTGACAAAACTTTCAGAGGTGTCCATTTTAGTCTTCCTTCCATTTCCTTTATTTGTCCACTTAAATTATGGACAAGATGGTTGGAACCCCCAAAGCCACTCTTAACTGTGAGGTAAACAGAAAGGAAATCATACCTTAAAAATGGTGGCAACAGAAAGATAAAAAGAGCTCTAGTACTGATAACTTCATGGAGCTTCGTAGATCCTACCTGCCTCAATTTTTCTCTTATACTTTCTATCTTTTTGTCCTTTGATTTCATATTTTGGAAGATTTTGTCTACTTGAGTTTTCAATAATGTATTCCTTTAACTATACCCATTCTGTCATTTAGCCTTTTTGCTGTATTTTTAACTTTAGCAGTATTTTTTTTTTTGGTACCAAGGATTGAACCAAGGTGCACTTAACCACTGAGCCACATCCTCAGCCCTTTCATGTTATTTAGAGACAGGGTCTCATTAAGTTGCTTAGCACCTCACTTTTGCTGAGGCTGGCTTTGAATTCACAGTCCTCCTGCCTTAGCCTCCTGAGCAGCTGAAATTAAGGGCATGTGCTACCACACTTGGCCAGCAGTCAGATTTTTTTTTTTTTTTTTTTTTTTAATTTTTTATTGTGGGTTGTTCAAAACATTACAAATTTCTTGACATATCATATTCCACACTTTGATTCTAGTGGGTTATGAACTCCCACCTTCACCCCATACACAGATTGCAGATTCACATCAGTTACACATCCATTGATTTACAAATTGCCATACTAGTGAGCAGTCAGATTTTTAATGTCTAAAAAACACTTTCCTATTCTCTGATTGTAAATTCACTATTATAAAAAGATCTTTCAAGCTCTTTCTCTTGCTCTTCTCTCTTCAAGACAGATATTTAATATTCACATTATTGGACAAAACTCAAAACTTAATTCCAAACAATATTTTGGATTCTCAATTCCAGCATCCTGGTGCTCAACTTCTGTGAGTTCCACTGGGGATAGAGACAATTTGACTTACTTGTGGTTAAATTTGCTGGGAAAGAGTTTTATCAAAGAATAAACAAGTAGAAAAACACTTAAATATCCATTTATCCTTTCCTAAATCATTTTAAGTTTTGAGTTTTAGGAAGCAAATTGATAAACAGTTGCCCTTTAACAAAAACCAGACACCAATTCATCATTCTAGATAATGAATTGACAAATCTTTCCTATAGAGCTAGATATTAAATAGTTGGAGCTTTGTGAGCCATAAAGCCTTAGTCACAAATATTCTGCCACTCTGGGGCAAAAGCATCCATAGACAATATATAAATGAATGGCTATATCTGTGTTCCAATACAATTTATTAATGCTAACATTTTAATTTCATGTAGTTTTCAAGTATCACTGTTCTTTTTACTTGTTTCATCTATTAGGAAAATGTAAAACAACAACAACAACAAAAACACTCTAGTTTGTTGGCCATACAAAATCTGATGGCAAGATGTATTTGTTCTAAAGGGCATCCCATGCTGGCTCCTCTTCTGGCTATTGCCTTTAGTGCCTGTTTTGGTCAAATAAACCCAGTAGCATTCAGAGCTCTTTTCTTCATTCTCCTGAATTTCATTATCATCATTTGGTAGGGGATCATACATGTTTTCTTTTGGTTATTTTCTTTCTTCACAGCCTCATTTGGCCCTAGCCAACTTTACTTTGAAAACTTTTTTTTTGAGAGAGAGAGAGAGAGAATTTTAATATTTACTTTTTAGTTTTCGGCGGACACAACATCTTTGTTTGTATGTGGTGCTGAGGATCGAACCTGGGCCGCACTCATGCCAGGCGAGCATGCTACCGCTTGAGCCACGTCCCCAGCCCCCCAACTTTACTTTGATTGTTTTTCCTCATGATTTCAGTTTTAACCCAACAATAGTGTGAGCCCTCTCCTCCCCACACCTCTCTCTCCACACACACACACACACACACACACACAGGAGGGTCAAGAAAAATAGATTGAGATAATCATCTTTCCTTAATAATGAGAAATTGAGGTAGCTGGGTCTGTTAACTTTTTGAATTGATGTTTCAGACAATGAATAGACCACTCCCTTTACCACGGAAGAAAGCAATATATCCTAATCATAGAACTATGGATTTTAGAGTCAGAAAGGACCTAAATATTCGTTCATGCAGATCATAACATGAGATGAGACTTCGCTGGTTCTCAGGTGCTTCAAGCCATAAATATTTCTGTTCAAAACATGGGTCCAGACATTTGTTGACTGATAATTCTAATCTATCACTATTATATTTCTCTTAGCCACATGGGTTCTACTTTTCCGAAAAAAGGGCCAGTCAAGATAACTTGCTGCCCCGGCAGGTGTTCTTGAGGAGAAGATGCGTGAACTTCATCAAATTGTTTAGCAAAGTACATTATTCCTTTGCACCTCATATCATAATTGCATAAAAATAAATAATCTGATATCAACAGTTTTCATTGTTTAAACAAGGCATTTGTAAAGGATTGAGCCTCACTTTCTTTTTGACCCATTCTTAGTACAATAGAATTAAGGTAAATGTCTGAGGAAAGCAGACACAGTTGCTTCAGGCTGGGCCACATTACTGGGGTCATCATGAGTGCCAGCGTCTGGCCCTCAGCTTAACAAATTCAGAAAGTTGATTTTTATGGCATTCACACAGAGGTAATCAGGCTTCAGGGGACTGACTCATGTTAACTAAATTTATAGGAGACTAACTGATTAAATGGGAAGCCAATTGATTAATTTACACTGAGAAATGGAACTGCCAGCCAGCCAGCGCTTTGCTGTCAGAAGAAAAGATAACTTGGAAAACTGAATTAAAGTCCAAAGCTTGTTTGAAGAGTATAGAAATTAGGAAAAGAGTTGTTCGATGAGTTCAAAGAATAGTTGCCAAGTTATGGCACTCTGATGAGTCCTGCTTGTCTGCTGCAGTGACAGACCTTCCTTGCAGAATTCAGGATTGATCTGACTGATGAGGGACCTTTCTCTCATGGCCACTGCTAGACACATACTGACCATTTTACTCTATGGTTCCTTTTTCAAGTCTGTAAGAAAACTGTATGACATGATACAGCCCAGGGCACAGAGAGATAATATTCTGCTGCCATCACCCAATAGACCTAATATTTTTGCATCAAAGTCCACTCATTTCTCTAAACTGTTTTTCTATAATATTGTCCTATTCCCTGAAAATTTCCTTCACTTTTTTGCTCTGACTGAGCCACAGGTCTCCCCTGAGAATGCCCTTCGTTTCCCCTATTGCTTTATTCTCTCCTACCAAGCCCCCCTCCACACACTACTGCATCTGGAAGCAAAGTGGGCTGTCCTTCTTGTTTTGAATTGCCATTTACAGACCATCCTCCTTCCCTGCATCTAAATACCCTCATTTTGATCTCATGGCATCAGACCACATCACTTACTACCCACTCCTTGTTGCAGTCATCCGCAGACCACAGGCTTCATGTATATCTTACCCCTTGGCATGCCTTCACTCTCTCCAACACTTCATCTGCCTTAATTCTCAGTGATTTCAATAATGCACAGATAATCCTACCTGCCTCTTGGACTGTCAGTTCCTTGACCTCCTCTGTTTGAGCCATCTTACTGCCTGCCCCTCACATTTCAGCCATTCATTCCCATGACCATAATCTAGTGCTGATTATTATCAGTACCTACAGCACACTTCATGGTCAGAATTTTGTGCATCCCTCTATGCCACTTCTTATTTTTTTCCACCTATTCCCTCTACTACCCATATCCAGCAATCCTTCAATTCCATCAGGAGTTGTAATTCATCAATCCTATCTCCTTTTCACCATTTCTTATACTTCATAGTCTTTACTTCCTTTATTACACAGCTTCGATTCCATGGCACATTGTTATAATTTCTCTGTATCTATGACTCCCTGGCCCCTTATCTTATTTCATCATACCCATCTGTACTCATGTACTCAGCCCCATCCCATTTCCTCTATTTCAGGACAGTGTCCCCAAAATTTTCTTCTCTCTCTCTCCTACATTGTCTTTTTTATTTTTTACAGAACAATTCCAGCATTATACAAATATGATGTTATTTCTCCCATCTTAAAACTTGCTTTTAAACTTACTATCCATTTTCCTCTTCTCTTTTACAGAAAATCTGCACAATATTAACCAAGGTCATCATTTGGGATTTCTCTCTGCTAATTCTATCCTAAACTCATTTCACTCAGTCTTTCCCCTCTACCCCTTCCATGAAACTGCTCTTGTCAAGGTCACTAATGACCTCCACTTTGTTGCCTCTATTGGTCACTTCTCAGTCCCCCTTGTACTTAGAAGTAAATAACACCATGTATCACTTATTCTTTCTGTATATATTACTTCAACTGGCCTCCAGGACTCCACATTCTCCTGGTCCTCTGCCACTGCACTGGCCTCTCCTCAGTCTCCATTACTGCTTCATCCTTACCTCCCTCACCTTTCAATATTGCCATTTCCTTGGGACTCATTTCTTAGTCTCTCTCTCTCTCTCTCTCTCTCTCTCTCTCTCTCTCTCTCTCTCTCTCCTCTAGCTTCATTGATCAGTTCATTCAGGCTTATGGTTTTAAATACTATACACACACTGACAACTCCCAGTTATTCCTCTGGCCTAGATCCTGTCCCTGAACTTCATAACTTGTATATCCAATTACCTTCTTCAGAGCTCCACTGCAATACATATATAGCATCTCAACATTAACATGGACAAAAACAAACTCTCAGCAGAACTCTTCAGCTCATACTCACGGTTAAAACCTAGTCCTCCTGTAGTCTCACCTTGTTGGTAAATAGTATCTCCATCCTTCCAGTTGCTCAAGCCCCAAACTGTGATACTACTTTGGATTCCTTTCTTTGTTCCACACTTAATATCCACTTTATCAGTAAATTCTGTTGACTTTTTTCCAAAATATAAGTGGAATCTGACTCCTTCCCACGACCTCCTCTACTACCACCTTGGTCTGAAGTACTGTCATATCACCTCTTTGCTGGATTATTACAGTAGCCTCCTACTGGGTTTTCCTGAAAGACATACCCCATTACAGTTTATTTCCAACACAGCATTAAGAATTGATTTTGTTAAGAAATCAGATCATGTCTCACCTGTGCTCTAAAATTTTTAGTAGCTTCCCATCTCCCTCAAAGTCAAAGCCAAAGTCCTTGGAGTGAGGCTGTATATAATTTGGCACCATATTTCATTACCTCTCTGATCTCATTCATTTTGTTCTAGTAGCCCTGGCCGATGAACCTATTAGGAAGCCTTAGGTTCTTTGCCCCAGATGTTTTCTCTGCCTGTAGCAATCTTCTACCATACAGCCCCATGGCTCATTCTCTCACCTCTTTTTCACATCACATTCATGACCACACTACTTGAAATTGCTCCACTTGTGCTCAAAACTCTGTATATCTGATCCTGCTTTATTTTCTTTATTTTATTTAACTGCTTTATTTTCCCTCATTTATCACCATCATAAGACTATGTATTCTCCATACTTGTATTGATTATTGTCTGTGCTCTTCCAGCTCCATTTCCCCTCCAGTAGAATGTAAGCTATTGGAGGGCAGAGACTTTTATCTGTTTCATTCATTTTTGTATCCCCAGGGCCTAGAAGAACACATAGATCATGGCAGGTACCTAATAAATGCATTTAAAAGGAGGAAGGAACAGAATTGAGAATGTTTAAAGTACAAAATACTTCTATCTTTTTTGTTTATACAGGAAATTTTAAAATTTGAACTAAATAAGTAGGTTGGAATCAGGCATATAGTTTATTGTAGAAATGATAAGATTGTTATTAAAATTCATAGATTTCTAAATGCAACTTTGTATACTAGACTGGATCCTGGGACACTGAAAGGACATCAGTAGAAAAACTGCCAATATCCTAATGAAGTCTACAGTTCAGTTAATAGTAAAATTTCAGTTTTAGTTTCATAATTATGACAAATATAACACTATAATGTAAGATACTAACATTAGGAGACATGTGTAAGGGATTTATGGAGACTTTTTATATTACCTTTACAAATTTTCTGCAAATATAAAATTGTTCAAAAAATTTAAAGCTCTGTGTGTGTATGTATGTATATGTGTGTGTGTGTATATATATATATATATATATAACAAAACAAGAGAAACAACAGCCCTCAAAAGAGATCCACATCCTCAACATCAGAACCTATACTAAGCTACATGGAAAAGAGGAATTGGGTTGCATGTTGAAGTAAGGTTGCTAATAAACTGACTTTTGAATGGACAAAGATTATCCTGGATTATCCAGATATGTTCAATGTAATCACAAGGATCCTTAAACCACAAAGAGGAAGGCAGATAGAAGTAGAAGGCAGATGTGACTAGGGAAGAATCAAAGAAATGAAACTTTGCTAGCTTTGATGATTATTGAAACAGACAAAGAATTCTGGAAATGAAAACATTCAAGGAGACAGGTTCTTCCTTAGAACTTCCAAAAGGCAACTTCCACAATCAACACCTTGATTTTAGCTCAGTGAGACACAAGTCAGACTTTTAACCTATAGAATTGTAGCAAAATAAATTTGTGTTGTTTTAATACACTGAAGTAATTTATTAGGGCAGATACAGGAAACTAAGTATATATAATTTCTAGTGATAACCCATCCACAACCCCCAAAAAGTTAAGCATTATCTCCACTTTATGGAGAATACTGAGTCTCACAAAAACTAAGGTCACATAAGCAAGTAAGTGGCAGAACTATGACCCAAAACAAGGTCTGACTCTTAATTTTATGCTTCATTATCAACATATTTCCTCCCTGCTTAGAGTTCAAAATGGCCTACAGAACTCTATTTACTCTATAATATGGCTGAAACGCTGTATGTTTGCAAGTTTGAACAAAATAAGTTTTGAAAACCATACCTGACTGTGAAGTCACTTTTTAATTTAAATATCAAAAAGCGTATTTGAAAATAACATACTTTAAAAATATGTATGTGTCAGTGTTCTTTCATATTCTAAAACCAGCAAATGAAATGCTGTTTACTTGCGTAAGTCGTGTTTGTTTATCTGGAGGACTGATGCTTAAGGTAAATCAGATTTAATTAAGAAAAATAAGCAGGTAGAAAGAGACTTCTGTGAAGAAGCTGAAGGTAACTTTAGGTCATTGTCCAGGCCTTTAGAGACTGAGGGCACTGTTGGTTTTTTTAATGTCTAATTTTACTTCAAAGCTTATGGATACAGATGCATCAGTAGCGCTGCACTTACCTAGCCTTGATCAGGATTGTTTTCAGCTCACAAAAGAACATTGCTTTCACTCAGAAACAACAAAAAAATTGCCCCAAGCCTCAAAGCAAAGTTTCATAATCCATTTTGTTTATTCTCTTTCCCTTGGTTTCTAAGCTTCTCAGCGTGTCTTTGTCTTGGGTTCTATGTTTTTCTGTCTCCACTTAGGATCTGGCATATATGTGTTTAGACTTGACAAAAGTACTTTCTTATCCATTAACTCAGTTTGTTTTTGCTTCTCTCAACCCTTTGAGGTAGGCAAAGCAGATATCGCTATTATTTAGATTTTATAGATAAGGATATCAAAGTTCTGAGAGGTAGAACAAGGACACAAATCCAGTGAGTCCAAGGCAAAGATGAGTGTTCTTTCTACCTCCTACCCCATCCACTACTTCATCCTTAAATATGGACACACATCCACTGGAAATTTGGGTGGGGAAGGCTCAGAAATAAGGAAATGCTGTTCCTCAGAGGGGAAAATGGGAGGATGAGAACCCCAGGAGATCGATGCTGCTGTTGTTCCTACATGGAGTGAGAAGAAAAAGACAATGTTTATGGGGTCTGGGGATGACTGCATGGGTTGATCATTTATGCTATGATGGATGGTAGATGAGGAAGAGAGGTGCTCGATGGCAGGAAAAGGAAAGGAAACTCATAGAAAGGAAAGGGTAAGGGATGTTTATAATGAAGGAGTTGGTAAGCTGGGCTTGGACTGTGTGAGAAAATCCTGAAGCACAAACTACATGTAAGTTATATCAATTTCAGATTTGACTCTAACAGAGCTCTCCTACTTACACTTTGTAACCCATCCTTACTTCCAATGATAGTCCAAAGTCAGTTCCCCTGGGTATAGGGGAAGCAAGGTTCTTTAGGTTTGGACCCCATATTTACTCCTCAGTCCCAGTGACCAAAAGCCTGATTCAGAGGGTGTCTCTGGATTATGCTCACTGGGATTTCTGAATCAAACATTTCTAAGAGGCCACCATTCTAGGATCAGTTAGCCAGAACTGCTCCCACTGAAATGACTTCATCCTTCCTGAGATGCTTAGTGATATATGCCTCAAATTTACTCAGTTTCCTTCTCTTCTGTACTACTGGCCCATCTACATTCACATCACCCTTAACAAAAATCAGTCCCCCTGACAATTTAGTCATAAAATTTCCTGACAGAAAGAAACTCACACATTTCTACAATCTTACTGTATTCTCTAAATATCAACACATGTGTAACTTAATCATATTTTAGGGATGTTTGTTTACTCAAGCACAGCTTCATTTCCATGTACAATATTACTTAAGAAGGGCTTATGGCTTTGAGATGGTGATATGGTCCATTTATTCTTACCTTTATAAAATCTTGTTTAAGAAGTAAATAGAAAATCCTTATCAAAGCTTTTGGCATAGTGTTTGGTGATTGTTATTTTTTCTTAAAAATATTTCCTAAATTGCATGTCACTATACTCAAGTTCATAGATTCTTTCAGAATGCTTTCTTCCTGATGACATGTGCAAATACCTAAACCTCAAGGATGGATTACTCTTGACAGAATTTCTTACAAACAGTTCATCCCAATCATGGTGTGAAGATTCTCATTATTTCAATCTAGAGTTTTCTCCTCTCTCCTGTATCTCCAGTTATTTTCCCCTTTGTCCCAATCATACTTTGTTTTACATTTGAGGCCCCATCTAACCTTGAAAGCCTACAGCCCTCTGTATATACCTACATATTTATAATTGCATTTATCCAACAATTCATTATTTTGAAACCAAAATTAAATTTAACATGAGGATTCCAAGTACCATATAGAACTACTTCAGTTATCTGTAGTTTGGGCTTCCAGTAGATTTAATCATCTGGAACATGACTCTGTAACCCAGAAAGAACCAAACATTCTATGACCCCTAAAGGCAATAGCTATTGAAAAGCCTTTCTTCTGTCTATGGATTAGAATGAGTGTCAGCTATGAATATTGGCTTTATAAGTGTGATGGTATAATATGCCATCTTGGCAAGACTACCATCCCCTGCTATTCTATAAAACAGTAATCTAGGTGTTCCTGTGAACATTTTGCAGATGTGATTAACATCTGAGGAAGGAAAAAGTTCAGTAAAGACATAAATATATTTAGTTGTTCTTAAGGCCTAAATAAACTAAAGGAGCAACTTTAAATTATATGGAAAATTAAACCTTATGCAATACTCAAATTTCCAAAGATGCTGTAATTCTAAAGATTTCTAAGTTTGCTTTCAAAATTCTGTTTGAGTTAACTGGCAAAAATATGCCTCCTACATTAAAGGAAAGCCCAATCATTTGAAGCATTTTAAGATAAGTAAATTATTTTGTTCTTCATTCTAAGACAAAGAGTATGCCATCAAAGGGTGGCGTGATCAGATTGTGCATCAAAATGATCATTCTGCCTGCTGGGTGGAGATCAAACTTGAAAGAGATGAAAGTGAAAGTGTAGAGACCAGTTTGGAAACTTGTAATGGTCCAAGCCAGGTGAGAGCAGAGCAGTGACAATAGAGAAAAGTGGGAAGATGTGGCTCTATTTTGCAGGTTGAAGTGATGCTTTGGGACTTCCTGAGGTACTGGATATGAGGATGATGTGGGATGTGTCAATGATGACTGCTAGATATCTGGCTCGTGAAACAAAATGGATGAAAGTGTCATTAGCTGAGACAGAGAACACTGGAAAAGGCCAGGTTTGGTTAAATAGGGTGGTAGAGAGAGATGGAAAAACATTAGTTCTTTTTTTAGTTATACATAACATTAGGATTCATAATTATAAAAGCATGGAATATAATTTGTTCTAATTCTGTCCCCAGTACTACCCCTTTCCATGCCCTTCTTCCCTTTTCCCTTCCCTCTACTCTGCTGATCTTTCTGTTATTAACTTGCAGTTTTTAAAATTAGTGTCTTGTGGATGTACATGATGTGAGATTCACTGTGGTATATTTATGTATGTATATAGGAAAGTTAGGTCAGATTCATTCTACTATCTCTGCCTATCCTATCCCTTGAACATTTGAATTTCTGGGAGCCATCTAACAGGAGATGTCAAGCTGGCTGCCAGATGTATAGGTTTGATTCTCAGAGCAGAGTTCTGATCTGAAGATACAAACATGTGAGTCATCAGCCTATGGGTGGTAATTGAAGCAGAGGCTGTAAATGAAATCACCTAAGGAAAGCGTTTAGAATGAGAAGAGATGAATATCCTAATATTGAGCAGTGAGCAGTTGCAATATTTAATGGCTGGATACATATAGCCCCTCATGATAAAAGCTTAATAAATATTTATTGAACTACTTTAAAGAAAAAGGTTCTGATGCAGCTGTGGTTGTTGACTGGGCCCATAGAGACCACAAAATACATGTTCTTAAACATTGCAGTGGATTCCTGAAATATCTCCCTTCCTGTTGACACTACTCCAACCTTCCCCCCACAGAGCTGGGAGATTACTGCCAAGTGTGCTGAGCTTTATCCAAGCTGGATTGCTTTCTCCCTTGCTTACTTCTGCAGCCCAAGACAATCCATGCGGGCTAGTTCCCTCGTGAGCTTTTTTTTACATCCTTCCAAATGATACCCAATACTGATGGAATTAGATAGGTCATGGATATTTGGATTTAAAAGATTGCCAGCTTTACAAAAAGCAATACACATTTTATAATATGCACATTGGCATTTTATAAAACTACCCTGACCGCACTGCCATGACATAATCAAATATTTATTGAAAGCCTACTCTGTCCAGCCCTGTAGGAAATAGGAGAGAAACAAAAGACAATCTCTATTATTGAGAAACTTTCGGTCTATTTAGGGAGACAAGATTAACAGCCATATCACAAATAAAGAAAAACACATGAATCAGGTGTATATCACACAGCATAAGCACTAAGTTCTATTCAAGTTCAGAGTGAGAAGCCCTAATTGACATTAACAGAGAACTTGATGGAGTAGTGGTGCTCTAACACCACCACTATTCTAGCTCCTAGGAGGAACTGGACAGAAACCATATTTGACAAACAGATCTCTAGGGGAGAATGTTGCACAACCACCTGCAGAAACCAATTCAATCTCACATAATAGAATTTGAACCTCTTTTAAATGATTTAGGCCACTTGAGAGTTTTAGAAGTCAGTTCCCAAATTAATTTAGCATTTATCTTCCAGACAGGCTATTACAGCTAACAATAAACTCCTGTTAAAGGAATTTAGATGAATGTAGCTGAAGCAAGGAGTTCCTCATTTCTCATCCCACTTGACTTGTCTTCAGTGTCTGACACTGTTGTCCAGCCACTCCTACTCCCCACCCTACCCAGCAACACAGGCTGCTGGTTCCTCTCTCTCTCTGGAATGGTCAGGCTGGAGCCCAGTGTCTGGCACAATGAAGGAACTCATTATGTGTTTTTGAATGACTGAATACTTCCTTAGTTCCTTATGTACTGATTTTTACATTTTCCTACAATACTTAAAGGTAGACATCCCCGGCCCCCAGTTTCCATCTCTGACCATCTTGTCCTTTGCCATTCTCACTCCTTGTGAGTGATCCCACCCACTCCCATGGTTTTAGCTGCCACCTGTATACTGATGACTAAGAAATTCCAGAGCCTCTCCTAAGTGTGCCTTGAATTGCCTAATTCAAGGTCAGTTTGTCCAAAACTAAACTCATATCTTTCTTTTGAAATTGGGCTTATTTTTAAGTTATAAATGTAGGTTTACAATTGCACCATCTCTCAGTAATTAGGGCTGAAATCTTCCAAAGCATCTTCACGCCCTCCCACTTCTATAGCCTGCCGCCTATGTCCAATAATTGTGAGGTCGTATGCATTTTCTCTGCATGCTCTTTCTGGTCTCTGTCTCCCCTTGCCCACCCTCATTGCCACTACACTTCTATTGTTTATTGTCTGCATTATTGTCACTGCTACCTCACTAATATTCCCTGCAACAATTCATCCCTCTAATTCATTTTTTACCTTGCTATCAAAATGTAACTGAAATCATGTAGCTCTTCTCCAAAAATCATTCTTTATCTTTGTAAATCACTTTGCTTTAGAAAATGCTTTCATGAACCCGGCATCAGGTAAGAATGCTTTCTGCCACAGGGAACAGAATCCCAACTAACAATGACTCATCTGGGTAGAAGGATGTTTTTCTCACATAAGTTCAGAGGTAGGTGGTTGCTGGCATTTATCCATCGGTGCCATCAAGAGTCTAATTTCTCTACCAGTCCCTCTGAACTACCATCCATCCTTACGTGTCCCCTTTTCATCTTCATTTTCCCAGTAATTCAGCTGCAAGATGGCTATTAGAGCCCCAGGTACCATGTCTGCCTTCAAGGCAGAGGCTAGAGGGAAGCAGACAGCATTAACAATGTCTGTAACTTTTCTCCAGGAAAGAAAAACTCTGCTAGAAGCCCCTCTTGGTTGTCTTTTGTTTATGTATCATTAACTGTCATGTGACCACCTCAAGCTCCAAGGGAAGCTTTTTAAGCCTCTGTGGTAGATGCAGACAACAGAGAAAGGAGCTGACAATAAATGCTGAATTATCCAGCCCCAGTGTCTGCTGCAGTCCCATTTCATTTGATCAATGCTACAAACTAATGAATAGGATTTTTTGTCTTCGTTTTCAGGTTAAGGAAATTAAGATCTGGAGAGGTTAGGAGATTTGCCTAAGGTATAGCTATAGGTGGTAGAGTTATAGATACCATGTTATGATTCCTACTAAAAGCTTTACTACATCATTGCTGTATGAGATAAGAGTCCTATCCCAGGTAATATTCCAAGCTCCAGGGAAATCAAGGCCTGCAGGAATTCACCTTTCTGGATTCATCTCTCATAACACTGATCCACATTACTTACATTCCATCCAATTCCCAATTACTCCATCATCATGCTGGATAACTGCAGGCCCCTGTTCCTCTGCTTATGTTGATCCCTCAGTTAGGAGTGATTTTCCTTTCCCATCTTTGCCCCAACCCCACCCTGAGTCTTTGTTTACTGAATCAAATTCATATTCACACTTGAAGATTCAGATTCCATTCTGCCTCCCAGCTAAAGCATTCCTTAATTGCATCTGTCATAAATATTCATTATTTTTGAGAAGCCCCACATTCCATTATAAGACTTCTTTTACTCTCTCTTGATAGATGATTCCTTTCTTATCTGCCTCCTCAAACCATAAGTTCCTTAAGGGTTTCTGAATCTTAGTTATCTCTGTACTCTTGTTCCCAAGCACCTGAGATAGCATTATGGCCAGCAAGCATTTTCTTTGTAAAAACTTTATTGAGAAACAGTTCACATATCATAAAATTCACTCATTTAAAGTGTGCAATGTAATGGTGTTTAGTATGTTCACCACACAACAATCATCACAACCACTTTTTTTCCATCAAGCCTTTATTCTCTTTATTTTTTTTTAATTTTTATTGTTGGTTGTTCAAAACATTACATAGTTCTTGATATATCATATTTCACACTTTGATTCAAGTGGGTTATGAACTCCCATTTTTACCCCATATACAGATTGCAGAATCACATCAGTTACACATCCATTGATTTACATATTGCCATACTAGTGTCTGTTGTGTTCTGCTGCCTTTCCTATCCTCTACTATCCCCCCTCCCCTCCCCTCCCCTCCCCTCTTCTCTCTCTACCCCCTCTACTGTCATTCGTTTCTCCCCCTTGTATTATTTTTCCCTTTCCCCTCACTTCCTATTGTATGCAATTTTGTATAACCCTGAGGAGCTCCTTCCATTTCCATGCAATTTCCCTTCTCTCTCCCTTTCCCTCACACCTCTCATCCCTGCTAAATGTTAATCTTCATCTCATGCTCTTCCTCCCTACTCTGATCTTAGTTACTCTCCTTATATCAAAGAAGACATTTGGCATTTGTTTTTTAGGGATTGGCTAGCTTCACTTAGCATAATCTGCTCTAATGCCATCCATTTCCCTGTAAATTCTATGATTTTGTCATTTTTTAATGCAGAGTAATACTCCATTGTGTATAAATGCCACATTTTTTTTAATCCATTCGTCTATTGAAGGGCATCTAGGTTGGTTCCACAGTCTTGCTATTGTGAATTGTGCTGCTATGAACATCGATGTAGCAGTGTCCCTGTAGCATGCTATTTTTAGGTCTTTAGGGAATAGACTGAGAAGGGGAATAGCTGGGTCAAATGGTGGTTCCATTCCCAGCTTTCCAAGAAATCTCCATACTGCTTTCCAAATTGGCTGCACCAATTTGCAGTCCCACCAGCAATGTACAAGTGTACCCTTTTCCTCACATCCTCGCCAGCACTTGTTGTTGTTTGACTTCAGAATGGCTGCCAATCTAACTGGAGTGAGATGGTATCTTAGGGTGGTTTTGATTTGCATTTCTCTGACTGCTAGAGATGGTGAGCATTTTTTCATGTACTTGTTGATTGATTGTATGTCCTCCTCTGAGAAGTGTCTGTTCAGGTCCTTGGCCCATTTGTTGATTGGGTTATTTGTTATCTTATTGTCTAATTTTTTGAGTTCTTTGTATACTCTGGATATTAGGGCTCTATCTGAAGTGTGAGGAGTAAAGATTTGTTCCCAGGATGTAGGCTCCCTATTTACCTCTCTTATTGTTTCTTTTGCTGAGAAAAAACTGTTTAGTTTGAGTAAGTCCCATTTGTTGATTCTAGTTATTAACTTTTGTGCTATGGGTGTCCTATTGAGGAATTTGGAGCCCGACCCCACCGACTGTAGATCGTAGCCAACTTTTTCTTCTATCAGACGGCGCATCTCTGATTTGATATCAAGCTCCTTGATCCATTTTGAATTCACTTTTGTGCATGGCGAGAGAAAGGGATTCAGTTTCATTTTGTTGCATATGGATTTCCAGTTTTCCCAGCACCATTTGTTGAAGATGCTATCCTTCCTCCATTGCATGCTTTTAGCCCCTTTATCAAATATAAGATAGTTGTAGTTTTGTGGATTGGTTTCTGTGTCCTCTATTCTGTACCATTGGTCCACCCACCTGTTTTGGTACCAGTACCATGCTGTTTTTGTTACTATTGCTCTGTAGTATAGTTTGAAGTCTGGTATCGCTATACCGCCTGATTCACACTTCCTGCTTAGCATTGTTTTTGCTATTCTGGGTCTTTTATTTTTCCATATGAATTTCATGATTGCTTTCTCTATTTCTACAAGAAATGCCGTTGGGATTTTGATTGGCATTGCATTAAACCTATAGAGAACTTTTGGTAATATCGCCATTTTGATGATGTTAGTTCTGCCTATCCATGAACAGGGTATATTTTTCCATCTTCTAAGATCTTCTTCTATTTCTCTCTTTAGGGTTCTGTAGTTTTCATTGTATAAGTCTTTCACCACTTTTGTTAGGTTGATTCCCAAGTATTTTATTTTTTTTGAGGATATTGTGAATGGAGTGGTTGTCCTCATTTCCATTTCAGAGGATTTGTCGCTGATATACAGGAATGCCTTTGATTTATGTGTGTTGATTTACGTGTGTTGATTTTATATCCTGCCACTTTGCTGAATTCATTTATTAGCTCTAATAGTTTCTTTGTAGACCCTTTTGGGTCTGCTAGGTATAGAATCATGTCATCTGCAAATAGTGATAATTTAAGTTCTTCTTTTCCTATTTTTATGCCTTTAATTTCTTTCGTCTGTCTAATTTCTCTGGCCAGTGTTTCGAGAACTATGTTGAACAGAAGTGGTGAGAGAGGGCATCCCTGTCTTGTTCCAGATTTTAGAGGGAATGCCTTCAATTTTTCTCCATTCAGAATGATGCTAGCCTGAGGCTTAGCATAGATTGCTTTTACAGTATTGAGGTATGTTCCTGTTATCCCTAGTTTTTCTAGAGTTTTGAACATAAAGGGATGCTGTACTTTGTCGAATGCTTTTTCCGCATCTATCGAGATGATCATATGGTTCTTATTTTTAAGTCTATTGATGTGGTGAATAATATTTATTGATTTCCGTATATTGAACCAGCCTTGCATCCCAGGGATGAATCCTACTTGATCATGGTGCACAGTTTTTTTGATATGTTTTTGTATCCGATTCGCCAGAATTTTATTGAGGATTTTTGCATCTAGGTTCATTAGAGATATTGGTCTGTAGTTTTCTTTCTTTGAAGTGTCTTTGTCTGGTTTAGGAATCAGGGTGATGTTGGCCTCGTAGAATGAATTTGGAAGTTCTCCCTCTTTTTCTATTTCCTGAAGTAGCTTGAAAAGTATTGGTATTAGTTCCTCTTTAAAGGTTTTGTAAAACTCTGCTGTATACCCATCCGGTCCTGGGCTTTTCTTAGTTGGTAGTCTTTTGATGGTTTCTTCTATTTCCTCAATTGATATTGGTCTGTTTAGGTTGTCTATATCCTCCTGACTCAATCTGGGCAGATCATATGACTTAAGAAATTTATCGATGCCTTCACTATCTTCTAATTTATTGGAGTATAAGGATTCAAAATAATTTTTGATTATCTTCTGTATATCTGAGGTGTCTGTTGTGATATTGCCTTTTTCATCCTTCTATTTCTTTTGCTGTTGTTTTGCTCTTCTTTTTCTAGGATTTTGAGATGAAGTATGAGATCATTTATTTGTTGGTTCTTTCTTTTTTTAAGGAATGAACTCCAAGCAATGAATTTTCCTCTTAGAACTGCTTTCAATGTGTCCCATAGATTCCTATATGCTGTGTCTGTGTTTTCATTTATCTCTAAGAATTTTTAAATTTCCTCTTTGATGTCTTCTATAACCCATTGATCATTCAGTAACCTATTGTTCATTCTCCAAGTGATGCATGATTTTTCCTTCCTTCTTTTATCGTTGATTTTCAGTTTCATTCCATTATGATCAGATAAGATGCATGGTATTATCTCTACTCCTTTATATTGTCTAAGAGTTGCCCTGTGACATAATATATGATCTATTTTTGAGAAGGATCCATGTGCTGCTGAGAAAAAAGTGTAACTGCTTGATGTTGGGTGGTATATTCTATATATGTCAATTAAGTCTAGGTTATTAATTGTGTTATTGAGTTCTATAGTTTCCTTATTCAACTTTTGTTTGGAAGATCTGTCCAGTGGTGAGAGAGGTGTGTTGAAGTCTCCCATTATTATTGTATGGTGGTCTATTAGACTCTTGAACTTGAGAAGAGTTTGTTTGATGAACATAGCTGCACCATTGTTTGGGGCATATATATTTATGATTGTTATGTCTTGTTGGTGTATGGTTCCCTTGAGCAGTATGTAGTGTCCCTCTTTATCCCTTTTGATTAACTTTGGCTTGAAATCTATTTTATTTGATATGAGTATGGACACTCCTGCTTGTTTCCGAAGTCCATATGAGTGATATGATTTTTCCCAACCTTTCACCTTCAGCCTATGTATGTCTTTTCCTATCAAATGCGTCTCCTGTAGGCAGCATATTGTTGGGTCTTGTTTTGTGATCCATTCTACTAGCCTGTGTCTCTTAATTGGTGAGTTTAAGCCATTAACATTTAGGGTTATTATTGAGATCTGGGTTGTTCTTCCAGCCATATTTGTTTATTTATGTTACTAAACATGGTTTGTTTTCCTCTTTGATTATTTCCCCCCCCCTTTACTGTCCTACCTCCCACTGTTGGTTTTCATTGTTATTTTCCATTTCCTCTTCCTGTAATGTTTTGCCGAGGATGTTTTGAAGAGATGGTTTTCTAGCTGCAAATTCTTTAAACTTTTGTTTATCGTGGAAGGTTTTAATTTCATCTTCCATCATGAAGCTTAATTTCGCTGGATACACAATTCTTGGTTGGAACCCATTTTCTTTCAGTGTTTGAAATATGTTATTCCAGGATCTTCTAGCTTTCAGAGTCTGTGTTGAAAGATCAGCTGTTATCCTGATTGGTTTACCCCTAAATGTAATCTGCTTCCTTTCTCTTGTAGCTTTTAAAATTCTCTCCTTATTCTGTATGTTTTGCATCTTCATTATAATGTGTCTAGGTGTGGATCTCTTATGATTTTGCACATTCGGCGTCTTGTAGGCTTCTAGGATTTGGGATTCTGTCTCATTCTTCAAGTCTGGGAAGTTTTCTTCTATTATTTCATTGAATAGATTGCTCATTCATTTGGTTTGGACCTCTATACCTTCCTGTATCCCAATGACTCTTAAGTTTGGTCTCTTTATGTTATCCCATATTTCTTGGATGTTCTGCTCATGGTTTCTTAACAGTCTTGCTGAGCTGTCTATGTTCTTTTCAAGTTGAAATACTTTGTCTTCATTGTCTGATATTCTATCTTCTAAGTGTTCTACTCTGCTGGTAGTATTCTCAATTGAGTTTTTAAATTGGTTTATTGCTTTCTGCATTTCTAGGATTTCTGTTTGTTTTTTATAACCTCTATCTCCCTGTATAGTTGATCTTTTGCTTCCTGGATTTGTTTGTGTAATTCATTGTCGAAGTCATCTTTCATTGTCTGATTTTGCTGTCTAATATCTTCCTTGAGACTCCAGATCATCTGAAGCATGTATATCCTGAATTCTTTATCTGACATTCCATCTGCTGCAGCTGTTACCTCTTCTAAAGTTGAGTTGACCTGCATTGCTTGTGGTCCTTTCTTTCCTTGTCTTTTCATACTGCTCGTGTTTCTTTCTGCTTGGTGAAACTGTTGTGTTTTTGAAATTTTCCCCCTATATATTTATATTGCTCTTGTATAGTTGAAAAGTCTCCCTTGCAGGGTCGGGCAGCGGCTGTGCTCCTCCTCCAATTGGGGTGATCTGTCTACCACGCTGACGGGCCTCTGGGCCTGTTCTGCCGGTCAGTCGCAGGTCTGCCTACCTTGCGGGCATGGGTGGCAGCTCTGCTCTGCTCCTACTCCAATTGGGGTGTCGTGACTACCACACCAGAAGGTTGCTGGGCCTGTTCCGGGCGCGGGCGGCGGCTCTGCTCTGCCCCTACTCCAATTGGGGTGACGTGTGTACCACGCCGGCAGGCCGCTGGGCCTGATCCGCAGGTCTGTCGCAGGTCTGCCTACCTTGCAGGCATGGGCAGCGGCTCTGCTCTGCCCCTCCTCCAATTGGTGTGACATGTCTATCACACCCGCGGACCTCTGGGCCTGTTCTGCCGGTCGGTCGCAGGTCTGCCTACCTTTCGTGCACGGGTGGCGGCTCTGCTCTGCCCCTACTCCAATTGGGGTGACGTGACTACTATGCCGGCGGGTTGCTGGGCCTGTTCCGGGTGCGGGCGGCGGCTCTGCTCTGCCCCTCTGGCTTGATGACAAAGTGAGAGAGACTCGGGTGTTTGTGACTCACTTTCTTTACTAGGAGACCAACTGTTTCTGTCGCCGCTGGTATCGATGAAGTTCTCTCCTCCGCCGCTTTCTGATGACATCAGATCTCTGCCATGTTTGTATCCCATGCGAATGGCAGCATTTCGTTCCCTTTGCCGGGTGACCAAAGCAACAGGTGAGTCCTGACCTGCCCTCACAAGCTCCGTCTCAATCCTGTTGCCACTGCCTATGAAGGCTCGGTTGGTATTTACCTCCACAGTATTCAGCAGGACCCGGACCGAGAAGCAGTTTCCGCGGGTTCTTTAGCCCTGGGCCAGAGCAGTTCAGGGAGCCGGAATTCGGCCGCTCCGTGCTCGGTGTATGTTCTGATAGGAGCAGGCTCCGAGAAGCAGTTTCTGCGGGTTCTTTAGCACTGAGCCTGAGTAATTTGTCTGCAAGACGCAGGCAAATGGCAGCCTGAAATTACCTGTTCTATGGCTGAATGAGCTGCGATCAGTCGAAAACAGGGATGGTGACGTCAGCTCTCCAAGATGGTGGCCGCTGGCTTCCTCTGTGGTCTGACCGGTGTGGAGAACCGAATTGGACTGCTTCCTTCCCCCATCTCAAACCCAGAATTCAGCACTGAGCACGGTGATTGCACAGCTGGCAGAAGCCCGCAGAATCCGCAGCACTGTATCTTTGCGTTGCTATCTCCTCGTTTCCCAGCACGCGCCGCAGACTCATCACAACCACTTTTGAAATATTTCTATCACCTCAAAAAAGGATCCCATAGGACTGTAAATGTAGCACAGTGATAGAGCATTTGCCTGGCAAGTGTAAGGCCTTACATTCTATCCCCAGCACCACAAAGATAAAAGAGGTTCCCATACTATTTAGCAATCACATGACAATTTTCCATCCCCTTCCCCAGCTTTCAGTAACCGATTTATTTTCTGTCTCTACAGATTTGTCTGTTTGAATATTTCATATAAGTAGAATCATATATGTGGTCTTTTGGTCTGACTTTTTTGATTAGCACGTTGTTTTCAAGATTCATCCATTATATAGATATACCCCATTATTATTTCCATTCATCAGTTGATGGAAATTTGGATTGTTTCCACCTTTGGCTATTGTGGATAATACTACTGTGAACAGTGGTATACTAATTTCTGTTTGAGTCTCTAGTTTCAATTCTTTTGAGCACATTCCCAGAAGTACAATTACCATTCTGGGTCATAGAATAACTTGGTGTTTTTAACCATTTGTGGAACTGTTTTTGTCACCCCCCCACCCCACCCCCCCGGTTATTTTGCTGCAGCCAGACTGTGGCATTTTCCTGCTTCCTAGTAATTGCACCATTTTATATTCTCACCAGAAATGTATGAGGGCTTCAATTTTTCACATCTTTGCCAACACTTGTCATTGTCTAATTTTGGGGTTATAACCATCCTGATTGGTATAATGTGCTCTCTTAACTGTAGTTTTGATTTTTTTCCCTGATGACTAATGATGTTGAACATTTCATGTGCTTGTTAGGCATTTATATATCTTCTTTAGTAAAATATTCAAATTTTTCAAATCGAATTAAGTCTTTTTATTAAGTTATAAGAGTTCTTCGTATATTTTATGTACCACTTCCTTATCCTTACAAGATCTGCAAGTATTGGCCAACAAATATCTTTAGAAAAAGGCATTTCAAAATTGCTAATTAAAATTTCATATATTCCTTGTTAAAGATAACAGACACATTTCAACAAAGTGTGTTTTAAATGAACATCCACAAATACCAGTTTTGGAACTACTCTCATAAAATTGGATATGGATCTCCAGGGGGGAAAGTTTGTCCCATTGATTGTGAACAAAGCACAATAACACAAACCTTTTTCAACACACTTACTTATGTTCTGACAAAATACAGCAGAATATCAAAAACAAAATGTCAAACATTATCAGTTACTCCAAATTAATCTCAAAATGAAAGTAATAAAATAGAAATCAAAGCAAACATCTTGCCAGGCCCTCTGACCCCAGCACAGAGTATTTCCACTCTAGGAATAGCCAGACCCTATAGCCTTAGAAGTTTAGCAGAGATTTTCTTGAAACTCAATGTGCATTAAGGCTTCCAATTTTTCATCTCAGTCCTAATACTTTCTTTTGTTTTCCACAGCCTCTTTCCAGATATAGCTGGCTAACACCATCTGGTAATTTTGACAATGCTACATGAGGAAGAAGGTAGGCACACATAAAACCAAACCCTGGAGGCTCAAAGACCAGCTTTGGGGAAATGACCCTATATCTGTAGGCATAAGCAGGAGAAGTTCCCATAATTACAAGAAAGCCATGGGATTGTACCTATATTAATAGAGTCTTAGTTTTTAACTTAATTGATAATTGATATTCTTTTCCAGTAAAAATGCTTTGTATGCAAAATCTGTTATTCTGATGTTTTTAGGACTGCAGCTGGTTGCTTCAATCTGGAGAAGGACTCTAGTATTTCAGGTCAAACAGTAAGGCTCAGGCAACTGGCTTCATTCAGTACATTTGGTATCCTTTATATCTTAGAAGAAATGTGTTTAGTGTATTCCTTGAAGCTTTTAAACCTCTTCTAAGGTGGTGGGAAGAATACAGAATCAGTGGTCATAACACCTGAATTGCAGACCTGGATCAGTGTTCACTCAGTCCTAGCTGTGAAACTACTAATAAGTCTCTGTGCCTGTTTTCCTGTCTTTAAAATGGGAATGATATGCTAAGTGAAGTAAGCCAATACCCCCCAAAAAACAAAGAAGGTAAAATGTTTTTTCAGATAAGTGAATGCTGATCCATAATGGGGGGCAAGGGAAGAATGGAGGAACTTTGGGTTGTGCAGAAGGTGGGGGAGGAAAGAGAGTTGGCAGGAGGGGAGATGGTGGAATGACACAGACATTATTACCCTATGTATGGGTATGATTGCTTGAATGTGTGTGTGACATAGAGTGTGTGTGACATAGAGTGTGACTCTATGTCATGTACAACCAGATAAATGAGAAATTATGCTCTATTTGTGTAAAAAATAAAATTAAATTAATTAAAATTATAAAATAAAATAGGAATGATGATATTTGTATTAAATTAATTGAAGACAGAGAAAGAAATCACAAAATCTACAGGAGTCATTCATTCTCTTCCTCTGCCCTCTGAATTGGTTTTCCCATGGGTTCCATCTCTGCTCAGGTTGTAAAGTATAAAACAATCTAAAGGGTGAGTTGCATTGAGGAAAAAGCAGATGGTGTAGTACAGTTGGAGGGGGTTGCAAAGCACAACTGGAGAGGATGAGAAATGAGGCTTCAATAGAGCTATATTATAATCTTGGAGGGCTGTGATAAGGACTTTGGACAGTAATCTATCAAAAAAGAGAAGTCATTGAGGAATTTCAAGAAGAAGTATTGAATGCTTATCTGTGTGTTTAGAAAGATCACAGCAGTTTGGGGATGCATTGGAGGAAGGAGAGACAGAGCACAGAAACAGATAGAAAGATATTTGGTGATATTACAGAAACTTAAGAAAGTGGTAGTTAATGTAAAGAGAATGGAAAGGACTCAATGTTTGATTCAATGTGGAGAAAATGGAGTGGGAGTAAAGGATTCTAGTTCACACAATTGGGAAAATCATGGAATAACACAAGAGGTTTGAGATAGCATAAATTTGTTTGGGACATGCTGAGTTTGAAGTGCCCACAACTATCCATGCAGCAAAGTGTAGTAAAACTTTAGAAGTGGGTGCTATTCGCTCAAAGAGAGGAACTGAGAGGTCTGGATTGGATTTAATCAGGTGTACCTAGAGGTAATAACTGAAGACATAACAGAAGATGACAAAGCCCAGTGAAGGAATATACAGTGACAAAAATGCCAGGAGTCAGCCCTCAAGAACAAGAATTTCCAAGGTACAGAAGAGGAAGAATGCACAAAGGAACAATGGTAAAGAATGTTCCAGAGATGAAAGTTTTACCAAGTGGGGAACAGTCAAAAATAACCAAATGCTACCAAGAGTCTGAGTCGGAGAAGAACAGAAAAAAGATCATTGGAGTTAACAATTAAATACTATTTGGTCATGGTCAGGTCAAGACAATTTCAATCGATGGGGAGAGAACCTGAAAAGTGACTAAGAGGCAATTATGGAGATAGAGCAATGACAAAATATCCTCAGGAAGCTTGGTGAAAGGACAGAGTTAGAAGGTGTTTGTAAAATGAGTTTGAGTGAGATAATGTGTGTGATAGTTCTGTTAAGAAAAATGCCCAGGACAGTTATTATTCTGTTAAGCAAAGGCTACTCTCCAAAAAAGACAAACAGCCCTCCCAGCAGCATATAAATGAGTCATTCAATAAAGGAAATACATAGAGTTCCTGTTATAATTTCTGTTTTCATGGAAATGGAAGCACTCTCCATTCATCTGTGTTTTGAGAGATCTCATTAAGAAATTATTCCCTCAGGGGACTTACAATTGGCATCAGAAATGAGAGGACTTTTGGGCCTCAGCCCTCAACTTGTGGGTTCCAATACTATGTCCAGAATGTGCAGAGAAAAGAGCTCCAGACTTGGAGTTTCAATCACATAACTTATTGGGTCCCACTGCCTCACTTATACAGCTGAGACGTTGGTGCTGCCCCATTGACTCACAATTTATCTTGGGGATTGAACCAAAAGCTTCTTGCATGCTAGGCAAGTACTCCACCACTGAGCTATGCTCCAAACCACATCTCTAGTATTTTTTATAATAGCCACCTTACCAGGAAGATGATAGAGCAGATCTAGGCAGCAACCCTCTACCCCTCCACAGCTCAAAAAGAAACAGTGAATGAACAGCTGACCGGAGAGATGAGTGATAGAGTAAACTCTAAAACTCAATACTGGAAAGTTTGTGAAGGTTGGAGGCACTTGGAGTTTAGTTACCAGAGCAGAAAATAAGGACACAATTCCTCAACCCCAAGCCCTGACAGGAGTGGGGATGTGGGTAAGAATAACAAAGAGCCAAAGAGAGGGAGACACATAAACTTACTTCCTTAACAACATTTGGAAGGAAAAACAGACCAAGTTAAAGTGGGACAGAAGCAGCAAAGACAGTGAAAGATATCAAGCAGGCTAACCCAAATTGTGGGCAGAAATCTGGGCTAGGCAGGGCAGCCATTTTGTAGAGTCCACAGCTAGCCAGGCTCCCTAGAAGAAATTAAATCAACACAGCTTCTCCCCACCTTCATATAGTAACAAATAAAACTAGAGGGAATATCTCTGAAATTGGTTGCCAGAGTAATTCACCTAGAAGGAAATTGTGAAGAGATGCTTTTACCGAAGCCTATCAAAATCTCTTCCCCTCCCTCCAGACAAGGGGAGTAGGGTGGGGCTGACCTAAGAGCTAATCACTCTTGGGGAGTGCTAGCCCCAAACAGTACTCCCCACACCCTCCACAGGAGCTCATGCAAAAAACCAGCCAACTGACATCCTCCCGCTATCACAGTGAAGGGTAAAATCCAGCTGACCTGCACCAACCAGGTTGGAGGCTTCTGTGCCACAAATGGCTCACAGAGAACCTGCACCCACTGGCCCCACAGTTGCAGATAACCACAAACTACTTAGATAGTAGTTTCTCCAAAGAAATCTCTGTGGAGAGGAGTAGGCACTTGTGATTCACAGCTTCAGGCAATAGGGGCTCAGATGTAGGCAGGCCAAAAATCTCTTTATCTCAGTCACCAAGACAGTAGCACTCTGGTGATACACATTAGCCAGAGTGGAGGCTTCTGCCCCCACAGACCACCTACCAAGAACCTGCAATCACAGGGCTCATACCTGCAGGCATCCACTAAACTTTATGCCACTTTAAAGAAAACCCTGTGGAGGGGAGTGGGTGCATAGCATCCCACAGCAGTTAGCACAATAGCATTGAGCCCTGCATCCTGTGACTGGCACCCAACAGAAACAGCCAGTAAATGCAGTACAGAACCCACCAAGCATGCAGGCTCAGTCCCCTGGTCTGATAAACAAGAACTGACTGGTGAGAAATCCATAGCATCTAGGGAATTATCTCCTGTGCTCCAGCACCTCTAGGAGAAACTACAGCCTTGGTTCCCAGAGTTGCCAGTTACCTCAATTCTCATTCAGATGCAGGGACCCACAGAAGGCAATTACTGAGAACAACCTTAAGCAGTCAGTAGAGAACCTTGCACATACACAATGCCAATACTCCTCACGAAGGAACTTACAGAGGAGTACCCCACAGACACCAGCTACTGTGTAGTGTGCCCAGAAACAAGCCCACTGACCTGTGATCTGTGTACTTCAGAGAGGGCAGCAGCCCTTCACCCCTCCACAAGCCACACAGCACCACATCAAACAAGATACAGACATGTACATTTAACCTCCACATTCCCAACATCCTGAAATACATATGAGTAGCTCACACTGAATCTGACAGCACTGAATAGACGGAGCTTTTCTTAAGAATGACACAGAGGACTACACTCTCTGAAAACAAATAACCTGGCTGCTAAGTTATAGACAATTGGGGATCATCTCATCTGGTACCTGGACCCAACAGAAAGCTAGTAGGTACCTGGACACACCAAAGATCAGAGGGGGTTTCCTAGAAAGAACTGAACGAGAAGTGAGCTGGTGTGATCACTATCTCCACACCTAGGGAAATAGAAGTAAAACTGAAGAATAGTGGGAAACTTCTAAAGGTCTCAAATCCTGAAGAAATCCAAACCAAGAAGACTCAATAAGAAATTTCTCCATTTCACCATGGATTATTGTAAATAGCTCTAATGTCAATTTTATTATTATTATTTTTATTTGTTCTACTTAGTTGTACCTGACAGTTGAATGCATTTCAATTCATTGTACACAAATGGAGCACAACATTTCAATTCTCTGGTTGTACATGGTGCAGAGACACACCATTCATGCAATCATGCATGTGCCTTTGGGTAATGATGTCCACCTCATTCCACCATATTTCCTACCTTGATAACCCCTCATTACCCTCCTCTTTGCCCAATCCAAAGCTCCTCCATTCTTCCCATGCCCCCCCATCATAGATCAGCATCCATTAATCAGAGAAAACATTCGACCTTTAATTTGGGGGGATTGGCTTACTTTGCTTAGCATAATATTCTCCAAATCTATCTATTTGCCTGCAATGCCATAATTTTATTTTCTTTTAATGCTGAGTAACATTGCATTGTGTATATATACCACAGTTTCTTTATGCATTCATCTATTGATGGATATCTAGGTTAGTTCCACAGTTTAGCTATTGTGAATTCAGCTGCTATAAACATTGATGTGGCTATGTCACTACAGCATGCTGATTTTAAGTTCTTTGTGTATAGACTGAGGAGTGGGATAGCTGGGTCAAATGGTGGTTCCATTCCAATTTTTCTAAGGAATCTCCACGCTGCTTTCCAACATAGTTGCACCAATTTGCAGTCCCACCAACAATGTATGACTGTACCTTTCCCCACATCCTCTCTAACACTTATTATTGCTTGTATTCTTGATAACTGCCATTCTGACTAGGGTGAGATGAAATGTTAGAGTAGTTTTGATTTGCAGTTCTCTAGTTACTAAAGATGTTGAATAATTTTTCATATGTTTATTCATCACTTGTATATCTTCTTCTGAGAAGTGTCTGTTCAGTTCCTTAGCCATTTATTGATTGGATGTGTTTGTTTTGTTTTGTTGGTATTAAGGTTTTTGAATTCTTTATATATCCTGGATATTAGTGCTCTATTTGATGTACATGTTGTAAAATTTGCTCTCATATTCTAGGTTCTCTCTTCACCTCAATGATTGTCTCTTTTGCTAAGAAGCTTTTTGGTTGGAATCCATCCCATTTATTGATTATTGATTTTACTTCTTGCACTTTAAGAGTCTTGTTAAGGAAGTCAAGGCCAAATTCGACATGATGAAGATTTGGGCCTACTTTTTCTTTTATTATGCAATTACTGAGGATAACCTCAAGCAGCCAGTAGAGAACCTTGCACATACACAATGCCAATACACCCCGTGAAGGAACTTACAGAAGAGTACCCCACAGACACCAGCCACTGTGTAGTGTACCCAGAAACAAGCCCACTGACCTGTGATCTGTGAACTTCAGAGAGGGCAATGGTAAGATCAAAATCAACATCTTTGTGTCTGTGCTCATCAGGGATATTGGTCTGAAGTTTTCTTTCCTTGATGTGTCTTTCTCTGATTTTGGTATCAGGGTAATGCTAGCCTCATAGAATGAGTTTGGAAGAATTCCCTCCTTTTCTATTTCATGGAATACATTGAGGAGTATTGGTATTATTTCTTCTTGGAAGGTCTTGTAGAACTCGGCTGAGAATCTATCTGGTCCTAGGCTTTTTTTGGTTGGTAGGCTTTAGATGGCATCTTCTATATCATTGCTTAAAATTGATCTGTTTAAATTGTGTATGTCCTCCTGATTCAGTTTGGGTAGATCATATGTTTCTAGAAATTTGTTGATGTCTTCAAAATTTCCTATTTAATTGGAGTAAAATTTTCCAAATAATTTCTAATTATCTTCTGTATTTCAATAGTGTCCGTTGTGCTATTTCCTTTTTCATCATGAATTTTAGTAATTTGAATTTTCCCTCTTCTTCATTCATTAGCATGGCTAAAGGTTTATCAATTTTATTTATTTTTTCAAAGAACCAACTTTTCATTTTGTTAATTTTTTGAATTGTTTCTTTTGTTTCAATTTCATTGATTTCAGCTCTGATTTTAATTATTTCCTGTCTTCTACTACTTGGGGTGTTGATTTGTTCTTCTTTTTCTAGGGCTTTGAGATGTAATGTTAGGACTCATTTGTTGACTTTTTATTCTTTTAATGAATGAGTTCAATGCAATGAACTTTCCTCTTAGCACTGCTTTCATAGTGCACCAGAGATTTCGATATGTTGTATTGGTGTTCTCATTTACCTCTAGGAATAGTTTATCTTCTCCCTGATGTCATCTGGTATCCATTGCTCATTCAATATCACATTATTTAGTCTCCAGATGTTGGATTAGCTTCTATTTTCTATTTTATCATTGATTTCTAGTTTCATTCCATTATGATCTGATAGAATACAGGGTAGTATCTCTATTTTTTTTGTGTTTGCTGAGAGTTGCTTTGTGGCATAACATGGTCTATTTTAGAGAAGGATCCATGTGCTGCTAAGAAGAAAGTGTTTTCTCTCAATGATAGATAAAATACTCTAGTCTAAATCATTGATTGTAGTATTGAGTTCTATAGTTTTTTGTTTAGTTTTTGTTTGAAAGATATATCCAGTGGTGAGAGAGCTGAGTTAAAGTTACCCAGTATTATTTGCTTCTTGAAATTCAGAACGGTTTGTTTGATTTACATAGATGATCCAGTGTTTGGGGCATAGGTATTTATGATTGTTATGTCTTGTTGAAGTATGGCTCCCTTAAGCAGTATGAATTGTCCTTTTTTATCTCTTCTGACTAACTTTGGTTTGAAGTCCACTTCATCTGATATTAGGATGGAAACCCCTGCTTGTTTACATGGCCCACGTGAGTCATATGTTTTTTCCCATCCTTTCTCCTTCAGTCTGTGGATGTCTTTTCCTATGAGATGAGTCTTTTGAAGGCTTTTTTTAAAATCCAATCTGTCAGTTTATGTCTTTTAATTGATGAGTTTAGGCCATTAACATTCAGGGTTATTATTGAGACATGGTTTGTATGGGTTTTTTTGTTTTTTTTATTGGTTGTTCAAAACATTACAAAGCTCTTGACATATCATATTTCATACATTAGATTCAAGTGGGTTATGAACTCCCATTTTTACCCCAAATACAGATTGCAGATTCACATCAGTTACACATCCACATTTTTACATAATGCCCTATTAGTAACTGTTGTATTCTGCTAACTTTCCTATCCTCTACTATCCCCCCTCCCCTCCCCTCCCATCTTCTCTCTCTACCCCATTTACTGTAATTCATTTCTCTCCTTGTTTATTTTCCCATTCCCCTCACAACCTCTTATATGTAATTTTGTATAACAATAAGGGTCTCCTTCCATTTCCATGCAAATTCCCTTTTCTCTCCCTTTCCCTCCCACCTCATGTCTCTGTTTAATGTTAATCTTTTCTTCCTGCTCTTCCTCCCTGCTCTGTTCTTAGTTGCTCTCATTATATCAAAGAAGACATTTGGTATTTGTTTTTTAGGGATTAGCTAGCTTCACTAAGCATAATCTGCTCTAGTGCCATCCATTTCCCTGCAAATTCCATGATTTTGTCATTTTTTAGTGCTGCGTAATACTCCATGGTGTATAAATGCCACATTTTTTTATCCATTCATCTATTGAAGGGCATCTGGGTTGGTTCCACAGTCTAGCTATTATGAATTGTGCTGCTATGAACATCGATGTGGCAGTATCCCTGTAGAACGCTCTTTTAAGGTCTTCAGGGAATAGTCCGAGAAGGGCAATAGCTGGGTCAAATGGTGGTTCCATTCCCAACTTTCCCAGGAATCTCCATACTGCTTTCCAAATTGGCTGCACCCATTTGCAGTCCCACCAGCAATGTACAAGAGTACCCTTTTCCCCACATCCTTGCCAGCACTTATTGTTGTTTGACTTCATAATGGCTGCCAATCTTACTGGAGTGAGATGGTATCTTAGGGTGGTTTTGATTTGCATTTCTCTGACTGCTAGAGATGGTGAGCATTTTTTCATATGCTTTTTGATTGACTGTATGTCCTCCTCTGAGAAGTGTCTGTTCAGGTCCTTGGCCCATTTGTTGATTGGGTTATTTGTTATCTTATTGTCTAATTTTTTGAGTTCTTTGTATACTCTGGATATTAGGGCTCTATCTGAAGTGTGAGGAGTAAAAATTTGTTCCCAAGACGTAGGCTCCCTATTTACCTCTCTCATTGTTTCTCTTGCTGAGAAAAAACTTTTTAGTTTGAGTAAGTCCCAATTGTTGATTCTAGTTATTAACTCTTGTGCTATGGGTGTCCTATTAAGGAATTTGGAGCCCGACCCTACAATATGTAGATCGGAGCCAACTTTTTCTTCTATCAGACAGCGTGTCTCTGATTTGATATCAAGCTCCTTGATCCATTTTGAGTTAACTTTTGTGCATGGCAAGAGTAGGGGATTCAGTTTCATTTTGTTGCATATGGATTTCCAGTTTTCCCAACACCATTTGTTGAAGATGCTATCTTTCCTCCATTGCATGCTTTTAGCCCCTTTATCAAATATAAGTTAGTTGTAACTTTGTGGATTAGTCTCTGTGTCTTCTATTCTGTACCATTGGTCCACCCGCCTGTTTTGGTACCAGTATCATGCTGTTTTTGTTACTATTGCTCTGTAATATAGTTTGAAATCTGGTATCGCTATACCGCCTGATTCACACTTCCTGCTTAGAATTGCTTTTGCTATTCTGGGTCTTTTATTTTTCCATATGAATTTCATGATTGCTTTCTCTATTTCTACAAGAAATGTCGTTGGGATTTTGATTGGCATTGCATTAAACCTATAGAAAACTTTGGGTAATATTGCCATTTTGATGATGTTAGTTCTGCCTATCCATGAACAGGGTATATTTTTCCATCTTCTAAGATCTTCTTCTACTTCTCTCCTTAGGGTTCTGTAGTTTTCATTGTATAAATCTTTCACCTCTTTTGTTAGGTTGATTCCCAAGTATTTTATTTTTTTTTGAGGATATTGTGAATGGAGTGTTTTTCCTCATTTCCATTTCAGAAGTTTTGTCGCTGATATACAGGAATGCCTTTGATTTATGCGTGTTGATTTTATATCCTGCCACTTTGCTGAATTCATTTATTAGTTCTAGTAGTTTTTTTGTAGACCCTTTTGGGTCTTCTAGGTATAGAATCATGTCACCTGCAAATAGTGATAATTTAAGTTCTTCCTTTCCTATTTTTATGCCTTTAATTTCTTTCGTCTGTCTAATTGCTCTGGCCAGTGTTTCGAGAACTATATTGAATAGAAGTGGTGATAGAGGGCATCCCTGTCTTGTTCCAGATTTTAGAGGGAATGCCTTCAATTTTTCTCCATTCAGAATGATGCTAGCCTGAGGCTTAGCATAGATTGCTTTTACAATGTCGAGGTAAGTTCCTGTTATCCCTAGTTTTTCTAATGTTTTGACATAAAGGGATGCTGTACTTTGTCGAATGCTTTTTCCGCATCTATCGAGATGATCATATGGTTCTTATTTTTAAGTCTATTGATGTGGTGAATAACATTTATTGATTTCCGTATATTGAACCATCCTTGCATCCCAGGGATGAATCCTACTTGATCATGGTGCACAATTTTTTTGATGTGCCTTTGTATCCAATTCGCCAGAATTTTATTGAGGATTTTTGCATCTAGGTTCATCAGAGATATTGGTCTGTAGTTTACTTTCTTTGAGGTGTCTTTGTCTGGTTTCGGAATCAGGGTGATGTTGGCCTCATAGAATGAATTTGGAAGAGCTCCCTCTTTTTCTATTTCCTGAAATAACTTGAAAAGTATTGGTATTAATTGGTATTAATTCTTCTTTAAAGGTTTTGTAAAACTCCGCTGTATACCCATCCGGTCCTGGGCTTTTCTTGGTTGGTAGTCTTTTGATTGCTTCTTCTATTTCATCCATTGATATTGGTCTGTTCAAATTGTGTGTATCCTCCTAACTCAGTCTGGGCAAATCATATGACTTAAGAAATTTATCGATGTCTTCACTATCTTCTATTTTATTGGAATATAGGTTTTCAAAATAATTTCTAATTATCTTCTGTATTTCTGTAGCATCTGTTGTGATATTGCCTTTTTCGTCCCGTATGTTAGTAATTTGAGTTCTCTCTCTTCTTCTCTTCATTAGCATGGCTAAGGGTCTGTCGATCTTATTTATTTTTTTTGAAGAACCAACTTTTAGTTTTTTTAATTTTTTCAATAGTTTCTTTTGTTTCAATTTCGTTGATTTCCGCTCTGATTTTAATTATTTCTTGCCTTCTGCTACATTAGCTGTTGTTTTGCTCTTCCTTTTCTAGGGCTTTGAGATGAAGTGTGAGCTCATTTATTTGTTGGTTTTTCCTTTTTTTGAGGAATGACCTCCAGGCGATGAATTTCCCTCTTAAAACTGCTTTCATTGTGTCCCATAGATTCCGATATGTTGTGTCTGTATTTTCATTTATCTCTAAGAATTTTTTGATTTCCTCCTTTATGTCTTCTGTAACCCATTGATCATTCAGTAACATATTGTTCATTTTCCATGTGATGTAGGATTTTTCCTTCCTTCTTTTATCATTGATTTCCAGTTTCATTCCATTATGATCAGATAAAATGCATGGTATTATCTCCACCCCTTTATATTTACTGAGGGTTGCCCTATGGCATAATATATGGTCTATTTTTGAGAAGGATCCATGTGCTGCTGAGAAAAAAGTATATCCACTTGATGATGGTTGATATATTCTATATATGTCAGTTAAGTCTAGGTTATTGATTGTGATATTGAGTTCTATAGTTTCTTTATTCAACTTTTGTTTGGAGGATCTGTCCAATGGTGAGAGAGGTGTGTTGAAGTCACCCATAATTATTGTGTTGTGGTCTATTTGATTCTTGAACTTGAGGAGAATTTGTTTTATGAACGTCCTAGCACCATTATTTGGTGCATAAATATTGATAATTGTTATGTCTTGTTGGTGAATGGTTCCTTTTATCAGTGTATAATGTCCTTCCTTATCCCTTTTGATTAACTTAGTCTTGAAGTCGATTTTATTCAATATGAGGATGGCCACCCCTGCTTGCTTACGAGGACCGTGTGCGTGGTATATTTTTTCCCAACCTTTCACCTTCAGCCTGTGTATGTCTTTTCCAATCAGATGTGTCTCCTGGAGGCAGCATATTGTTGGATTTGTTTTTTTAATCCATGTTACCAGCCTATGTCGCTGTATTGGAGAGTTTAAGCCATTAAAGTTTACAGTTACTATTGATATATGGTTTGTACTTCCAGCCATGTTTGATTATTTATCTTCTTTTTTTTTAATTTAGTTTGTTTCTCCATGATTAGCTTTCCCCCCACCCTCTGTCTTTACCAAGGCACTTCCCACTGATGGTTTTGGTTATTGGTTTTCATTTCTTCTTCGTGTAGTGTTTTGCTCAAGACGCTTTGCAATGCTGGTTTTCTGGCTGCAAATTCTTTTAGCTTTTGTTTATCATGAAAGATTTTTATTTCGTTGTCGTACCTGAAGCTTAATTTTGCTGGATACAGAATTCTTGGTTGTCATCCATTGTCTTTCAGTGTTTGAAATACGTTGTTCCAGGATCTTCTCGCTTTCAGCATCTATGATGAAAAATCCGTTGTTAACCTTATTGGTTTACCCCTGAATGTAATCTGCCTCCTTTCTCTTGTAGCTTTTAATATTTTCTCTTTGTTCTGTATATTGGATATCTTCATAACAATGTGTCTTGGCGTTGGTCTACTGTGATTTTGTGTGCTCGGTGTCCTGTATGCATCTACAATTTGTATATCCGTTTCCTTTTTTATTTCTGGAAAGTTTTCTGTAATTATTTCATTCAGCAGGTTACTCATTCCCTTGGTTTGAATCTCTATACCTTCCTCTATCCCGATGACTCGTAAGTTTGTTTTTTTTATGTTATCCCATATCTCTTGGATGTTTTTCTCGTGATTTTTTACCAGCCTTTCTGAGTTGGCTAGACTCTTTTCAAGATGATATATTTTGTCTTCATTATCTGACGTTCTGTCTTCTACTTGCTCCACTCTGTTAGTGATACTCTCATTTGAGTTTTTAATTTGGTTTATAATTTCCTTCATTTCTAGAATTATTGTTTGATTTTTTTATTATCTCTATCTCCTGATAAAGATGCATAACTTCTTCTTTTATCTGTTTATGTAATTCATTTTCAATGTGTTCTTTCGCTGTTTGAATTTGCTGTCTCGTATCCTCTTTAAGGTTCCATTCCATCTGTCTAAGGTATTCCTTGAGTTCTTTATATGACCATTTTTCTGCTGACTCTAGGTCCTCCTGAATATTTAGGCTGTCCTGCATTGTTTGTACTCCTTTTCTTCCTTGCTTTTTCATGCTGCTCATGTTACTTCTTGTTCTGTTTGACTGCTAAGTTACTGTTTACTCTTATAAATTTATTTGATGCTTGGGAGGAAAGATATTAGAAGGGAAGGGAAGAAGTCACTAACGAGAATGAGAGTAAGCAGGTAGAATTCAAGGAAGGGGGAATAAGAAAATTGAAAAGAAAAGAAAAGACAAAAGAAAAAAATAGAAAATAAAAAAAGAAGATATCTCTAATGAACCTAGATGCAAAAATCCTCAATAAAATTCTGGCGAATCGGATACAAAAACATATCAAAAAAATTGTGCACCATGATCAAGTAGGAGTCATCCCTGGGATGCAAGGCTGGTTCAATATACGGAAATCAATAAATGTTATTCACCACATCAATAGACTTAAAAATAAGAACCATATGATCATCTCTATAGATGCGGAAAAAGCATTCGACAAAGTACAGCATCCCTTTATGTTCAAAACTCTAGAAAAACTAGGGATAACAGGAACATACCTCAATATTGTAAAAGCAATCTATGCTAAGCCTCAGGCTAGCATCATTCTGAATGGAGAAAAATTGAAGGCATTCCCTCTAAAATCTGGAACAAGACAGGGATGCCCTCTCTCACCACTTCTGTTCAACATAGTTCTCGAAACACTGGCCAGAGCAATTAGACAGATGAAAGAAATTAAAGGCATAAAAATAGGAAAAGAAGAACTTAAATTATCACTATTTGCAGATGATATGATTCTATACCTAGAAGACCCAAAAGGCTCTAAAAAGAAACTATTAGAGCTAATAAATGAATTCAGCAAAGTGGCAGGATATAAAATCAACACGCATAAATCAAAGGCATTCCTGTATATCAGCGACAAATCCTCTGAAATGGAAATGAGGACAACCACTCCATTCACAATATCCTCAAAAAAAATAAAATACTTGGGAATCAACCTAACAAAAGAGGTGAAAGACTTATACAATGAAAACTACAGAACCCTAAAGAGAGAAATAGAAGAAGATCTTAGAAGATGGAAAAATATACCCTGTTCATGGATAGGCAGAACTAACATCATCAAAATGGTGATATTACCAAAAGTTCTCTATAGGTTTAATGCAATGCCAATCAATTTCTTGTAGAAATAGAGAAAGCAATCATGAAATTCATATGGAAAAATAAAAGACCCAGAATAGCAAAAACAATTCTAAGCAGGAAGTGTGAATCAGGCGGTATAGTGATACCAGACTTCAAACTATACTACAGAGCAATAGTAACAAAAACAGCATGATACTGGTACCAAAACAGGCGGGTGGACCAATGGTACAGAATAGAGGACACAGAAACCAATCCACAAAACCACAACTATCTTATATTTGATAAAGGGGCTAAAAGCATGCAATGGAGGAAGGATAGCATCTTCAACAAATGGTGCTGGGAAAACTGGAAATCCATATGCAACAAAATGAAACTGAATCCCTTTCTCTCGCCATGCACAAAAGTTAATTCAAAATGGATCAAGGAGCTTGATATCAAATCAGAGACACGCCGTCTGATAGAAGAAAAAGTTGGCTACGATCTACAGTCGGTGGGGTCGGGCTCCAAATTCCTCAATAGGACACCCATAGCACAAAAGTTAATAACTAGAATCAACAAATGGGACTTACTCAAACTAAACAGTTTTTTCTCAGCAAAAGAAACAATAAGAGAGGTAAATAGGGAGCCTACATCCTGGGAACAAATCTTTACTCCTCACACTTCAGATAGAGCCCTAATATCCAGAGTATACAAAGAACTCAAAAAATTAGACAATAAGAGAACAAACAACCCAATCAACAAATGGGCCAAGGACCTGAACAGACACTTCTCAGAGGAGGACATACAATCAATCAACAAGTACATGAAAAAATGCTCACCATCTCTAGCAGTCAGAGAAATGCAAATCAAAACCACCCTAAGATACCATCTCACTCCAGTTAGATTGACAGCCATTATGAAGTCAAACAACAACAAGTGCTGGCGAGGATGTGGGTAAAAGGGTACACTTGTACATTGCTGGTGGGACTGCAAATGGGTGCAGCCAATTTGGAAAGCAGTATGGAGATTTCTTGGAAAGCTGGGAATGGAGCCACCATTTGACCCAGCTATTCCCCTTCTTGGTCTATTCCCTAAAGACCTAAAAAGAGCATGCTATAGGGACACTGCTACATCGATGTTCATAGCAGCACAATTCACAATAGCAAGACTGTGGAACCAACCTAGATGCCCTTCAATAGATGAATGGATAAAAAAAATGTGGCATTTATACACAATGGAGTATAACTCTGCATTAAAAAATGACAAAATCATAGAATTTACAGGGAAATGGATGGCATTAGAGCAGATTATGCTAAGTGAAGCTAGCCAATCCCTAAAAAACAAATGCCAAATGTCTTCTTTGATATAAGGAGAGTAACTAAGATCAGAGTAGGGTCGAAGAGTATGAGAAGAAGATTAACATTAAACAGGGATGAGAGGTGGGAGGGAAAGGGAGAGAGAAGGGAAATTGCATGGAAATGGAAGGAGACCCTCAGAGTTATACAAAAGTACATACAAGAGGAAGCGAGGGGAAAGGGAAAAATAATACAAGGGGGACAAATGAATGTCAGTAGAGGGGGCAGAGAGAGAAGAGGGGAGGGGAGGGGAGGGGAGGGGGGATAGTAGAGGATAGGAAAGGCAGCAGAACACAACAGACACTAGTATGGCTATATGTAAATCAATGGATGTGTAACTGATGTGATTCTGCAATCTGTATATGGGGTAAAAATGGGAGCTCATAACCCACTTGAATCAAAGTGTGAAATATGATATATCAAGAACTATGTAATGTTTTGAACAGCCAACAATAAAAAATTTTAAAAAATAAATAAATAAATAAATAAAATAAATAAATATATACAAGTATTAATTGTCAATTAAACAATGAAATTAACCAAATTTTGCAATATACATATATGAATGAATATACCACAATACACTAATAAAAACATAAAAAATAAAAATAAACTAATATTTAAAACATAGTATATCTAAAAAAAATTTTTAATAATAATAATAATAATAGTAATAATAAAATCAAAATTAAAATTTAAAAACAAAATAATAAAATAAAAAATTTAAAAAAACAACAACAAAAAAATGAAAATGAAGAAAAAACCCAAATTAAAAAAAATTAATAAATGCAGTCTTAGAGTTTGATTAACTTCTCTTCCAGTAGGTGGAGCTGTGCTCACTGGGCCAAGCTTCTCCTCTCAATAGGCGGGAACCAATCACTGTGTAGCAGCTCTTCCTCCCAGACTGGGCGGGTCTCCAATCCTGAGTGCCTAGGGCCTTCTCTTGTGTCTAGTCACTTCCCCACTTTTCCTCAAGCCAGGCCCCACTCACCGGTGACGCTCACCACAATACTGGCTACACGCCAGGTCTGCTGCTCCTGGGAGCCCTGTTTTCATGAACGCCTGGGCACACTCTCCCTGTTTGCCTCCCTCAGACCCTACGTTTGTAGAGCTTGGGGCTGAGAACCCCCAGCGAATTTGCTTGCCCTCCGGTAGCCACGCCCCCGGTAGCTGGTGCAAGAGACCTCAGTTGTCAGCACTGGTGGGAGCGGTAGCCGGGAGTTCCGCGCCGCGAGTCCCGCGCCACTCCTGATTCCCTGGGTCTGGCTATTGCACTCACGGGAGAGCTGGGAGGGGCCCTTAAGGTTTCCCCGCTGTGTGGAGAGGGATGGCTAGGGGATTATACACCTGTCGCCGCTGGTTTCAATGAAGTTATCTCCGAGACATGGTTTGTATTCCTGGTCATTTTGGTTTATTTTTGGTTTTTAACTTGAGTTGGTTTCTCCATTGATTGGATTTTCCTTTAGTGTAGTTCCTCCCTTTGCTGATTTTCATTGTTGTTTTTCATTTCCTCCTCATGAAATATTTTGCCAAGAAAATTCTGAAGTGTAGGCTTTCTTGTTGTAAATTATTTTAATTTTTAATTATCATGGAAGGTTTTTATTTCATCATCAAATATGAAGCTTAATTTTGCTGAATATAAGATTCTTTTTGGCATCCAATTTCTTTCAGAGCTTGGTATATGTTGTTCCAGGATCTCCTGACTTTGATGGTCTGGATTGAGAAATCTGCTGAGATCTGAATTGATCTCCCCCTATATGTGATCTGAAACTTTTCTCTTGCAGCTTTTAAAATTCTATCCTTATTCTGTATGCTAGGCATTTTCATTATAATGTGCCTTGGTGTAAAACTGATGTTGTTTTGTACACTTGGTGTCCTGAAAGCCTCTTGTATTTGATTTCACAATTCATTCTTCATGTTTGGGAAATTTTCTGATATTATTTCATTGAGAAGATTGTGCATTCCTTTGGTTTGTATCTCTGTGCCTTCCTCCCTATAAATCTTATATGTGGTCTTTTGATGTTGTCCCATAATTGTGGGCTGTTCTGTTCATGGTTTCTCACCATCTTCACTGTGTTGTCAACTTTATTTTCAAGATTATATATTTTGTTTTTATTGCCTGAGGTTCTGTCTTCCAAATGATCTAGTCTGTTGTTGATGCTTTCTACTACTAAGTTTTTTTAATCTGGTTTATTGTTACCTTCATTTCAATGATTTTTGTTATTTTTTTTTCAGAGTCTCTATCTCTTGCTCAAAGTAATCTTTTGCTACCTGTATTTCCTTCTCTTTGTTCTTCCTCTTTGTTGGAGCACTCAATTGTTGCCTTATTTGCTCTCTTAATTCATTCTTTGCTTCACAGATCATTTTAATTTTGTACATTCTGAACTCCTTATCTGACATTTTATCTACTGTGATGCCAATGGAATCAATTATTGTATCAGCTTGACTTGTTTCAGGCACTTTCTTCCCTTGTTTATTCATATTGTCCATATGTATTCCTCTCTAGCAGTGTGGATTAGAGGGTCGCTCTGTTCCTACCACAGGGCAGTCTGGGGTCATCGTTGTCTGCTCCTCCTCTTTCTGTGCAGTGGGCAGACCAAGATCACAGTCATCTACTGCTCCTTCTTAGACTGGAAGTGCTGAGAAATTAACCCTGCCTTGAAGAAACTCTCAACCAGCAACTCTCTGGAGTTGATGTATCAATATTCTAGCTCCCTTGCTCCTGGGCTAATGTTAATTTTGATCTTACTTTTCATTTTGAATCAATAGATGTTTCCCTATTATTTAACATTGTGCCTTCAACCCATGTGATTGTATTTCTAATGTTTTAAAGAATTAACTAAAATTATTCCATTTTTGTTTTCCCAGGTCAGGTTTATACTTCCTCTTCTTAGTATGTCTTCTTCCTCTTGCATTACCTGTTCCTGCCTCATAGTCCCCCATGCTCAATCTTTTTCTTTATTTTTTTAAACTTGGTTTGTATTATTCACTTCTATTTTTTTCTTCTAGCAGTTGCAAATTATCTGGTCTAATGTAGACTTAGTAGTCATGAATTCTTAGGTCTTTCTTTGTTTCCTTTGCCCAAATTTTCTCTCCTTCCCTTATCAGCCCCTATATAATGAAATAGTATTACTTTTAAATTTTTTTAGTTGAATATGGAAATATATCTTTATTTATTTATTTATTTATTTATTTATTTATTATTATTTATGTAGTTCTGAGGATCAAACAAGTACCTCACATGTGCTGGGCAAGTGCTATATCACTGTGCCACACCCCCAGCCCTGTAATAGTAATTTTACAATCTTTAATAATTAATTTCTCAATCTATTACAGAACATTACTATAATTTTATACCCAGATTAAGGGAACTGTGATGAACATTTCAACAAGTCTTTTTCCCCCTAAGGCTTATTAGTCTGTGATTGCAGTTACTAGGATTTAGTATCTTCTTTCAAAGTGGCACTGATATTGGGAACTGCAGAAGATAATGTTGAGTGGGAATATCAATACCTGGATATTTGCCTAGCCTAGGGCATTTGAGAGAAAGAAACTCAATAAATAGTTTCTTGCATAAAAGTAGAAGTGATAATCATCCCAGCAATCGGGTAGACCTACAAATAGTATGAAAAATCAAGGGAATAAACACCCCAAACAGCCCACAACACTTCAACAATTGACAAATTGATACCACAGTGGAGGAAATGTTGGAGAAAAAATTTAGAAAGTTTATAGTTAAAATGCTTCTTTTAATGTATTAAAAGAAGATGTAAGAGGGCTGGGGTTGTGGCTCAGTGGCAGAGCACTTGCCTACCATGTGTAAGACACTGGATTTGCTTCTCAGCACTGCATATAAATAAATAAAATAAAGGTCCATCAGCAACTATATATATATATATATATATATGATGTAATAAATGAACTTAGAAAATACAGGAAGTAAAAGATGGTTTAAATAAAAAGAGATTCTGAAAAAGAAACAAACAGAAATCCTGGAAATGATAGAGTCAATAAATCAAATTACAAATTCAGTTGAAATCATTACCAATAAGTCAGACCACTTTAAAGGCAGATTGACAATAAAGATGTTAAGAGATCAGAATTATTCAATAAATTGAAAAACATTAAAAGACCAAATTGAAGGCACTGAAATATATCCTAATTGAATGCACAACGTTTTCAAGATATTTAATGAAAATGAAGACCAAAAACAAGTAGGTGCAGCCAATCTCATATCAGACAAAGTAGACTTCAAGCTAAAATTAATGAGAAGAGATAAAGAAGGTCATTTCATACTGATTAAAGAAATCTTCCAACAATAATGATTGTAAATATTTATGCCCCAAATGTTGGTGTAGCCACATGCAGAAAACAAAATCTTTTCAATATAAAGAATCAAATATACCACAATACAATAATACTGGGTGATTTCAGCACACTTCTCTCACCATAGGATAGGTTATCCAGACATAGTACTAAGTAAATAATCTTCAAAAATAAAAATTTATTAATCAAATGAACACAACATACAGCTATAGAATATTTCATTAATTTACAATCAAATTCACTTTATTTTTGTGGCACATGGAACATTCTTTAAAATAGAGTATATGGAACCAGTCCAGTTACCTGGCACCAAATTAACGGATAAAGAAAATGTGATATGTATATACAATGGAGTTTTACTCAACCATAAAAAATGAAATTATTGTATTTACGGGTAAATGGGTGGAACTAGAGAACATCATGCTAAGTGAAATAAGCCCAGATCAGAAAGTCAAGGGTCAAAATTTGTTCTTTCATGTGGAAGCTAGACAAAATAAATAAGAAAAAATAGGGGGAGTCCCATGAAAATAGAAGAGAGATCAGTAAAGTAAAGGAAGAAGATAGAGGGGAAGGAAGGAGGGCCAGGAAAAGGGAGGAACAATGGGATGAGCTTGACCAAATTATTCTGTATACATATGTGATTACATCACAGTGAATTTCACCTTCATGGATATCTATAAACACTAATAAGTTTTTTTGAAAAAAAAAAAGAAATTACTCCCTCAGATATTTAAGCAAAAATGACATGAGCTTGCTACTATCTTTTAAGCTAGGAGATTGAGGCCATCTATCTGTAAAGACCAATTAAGTTACTTGGTGACTTTGAGCACTGAATTCCACCTGATTTGGTGTTGTATTGACCCAGCCTGAATTTTTCAATCCACCACAAATACCTTTTATCAAATTATACACACGTTAGTAGCATGAGAGAGCTGGGGAGACTCAGACTGAAAGCTTTTAGGGACAGAGCTAAGAGTAAAGGTGGCAGAGAAACTTAGTATGTGTAAAACATGAAGTTCTGGGTATGTAGGGACTTCAATAGAGTGAAAGTTGACTAGTTTTCTGCTGAGTCCATGTTCTCTGAAATAATCAGTTTGACAAAAACAATAATAACTAATCTTTCACAATTAACAAAGCACTTCCACATTCATTATATCATTTGATCCTAACAATCCTGCAAGGTAGGATGTGCTGTGATTATTATTCCCTTTTGTAGCTGCAGAAACTAAAGCACAAGTGGTAAGTGACACCATAACATGGATAGACATAAATAGCAGAGCTAAGGCTCTACTTCATATCTCCTGAGACTCAGTCCAGCACCCTTTCTGTCAAGTACATAGTCAGAATAAACACACAACAATCAAATAATTTTTTGGCTCCAGTGGCACCACTGATACAATTCTGAGAAGTAGAAACCATACTCACAAATATTCTGGGGTCTATCCATAGAATTAGACTTTTGTTCCTGAAAGTTAACTTTTTCTTCCTGATCATTCACTTAAATTCTTGGTGCATTATGTGAAAAGTCTTGTTTCAGTAAGACAGACAATATTACCCATGCTGTGTCCATGTCTGATTTTCTGAACAATGCTCTTTGCTTTGTTAAATCCTAGGTTCTTTACTCATCTACCCCCCACATTCAGCTGAGAAAAGCCACCACACCTGTGAATCTCACATCCTGAAATTTGAATCACAATTTGAATTTATTTCCATATCTATTATTAATGTCTGGATGTAAGATGAGGGAAAATGGACACATTAGAGAAATGAATTCAGCATAATGAAGGTCATTTTCAATTGTGACTGCCCATTATACAACTCTTTGGCTAGCATTACAGACAGATGCCATGCAATAGAATTTTTTTGCGATATTGAGTTAGCTTCTTGGCAGACTAAGGCATCTCATTAGTAATCTTGGATCTCTTTCCATATTTGTGATTCAACTCTAGATGTTACATAGTAGGTGACTTGGGCTTTGTGCCATAAAATCCACAATGACATTTCTATACAAATACTGGTTATTGAGAGAGAAATTCTCTTTCTTGAGACCTAGGCTGTTTTCCCTAAATTAGTAACCCTAGGTCAGGGTTAGCCAGGGTAAGAAGAAGAATATGAAAGGTACAATAGGGTAGTTAGGAGGAAGAAAAAAAGCCAGATGCCAACTTTTCTTTAAGAGTATCCATGGCAAGATCCTTTACCAAAAGACCAAAGTCAAGCTACAGAATAATTTGAGGATGTTCACATAAAGGTCTAGTATAGCACTGTACAGTCAACAGTAATTAATTTTTTGTTTCATTTATTTCCTAAGGTTCTTTATTTTAATAACCTAAGCTTTTATTCTCCAGGACTTGACTACTATTAAGTGAAGAAAAATTGAGGTTCAAAAGGTGACTCTTCCTTTGACAACTATTCTCTCTACATTCAGTCTTTTTCTCCATCCATTCTATCATGCACATTTTCACCAATGACTTCCCTCGGGATAATTATGAACATAGTATTTCTCTGCTTAAATGTTTTGATGGCTCCATCACCCATTCCAACATGCCTCAGCCTCTCTAGCCATGCCAAATTATAAACCATTCTGAAAGTAAACCATTTTCAATGCATGGTGCATCTATTAATTTGTACTGTTTGGGTATGCTCCTAATAAGAAAATTAATTTAGGGCTGTGGCTCTAGCTCAATCGTAGAGTGCTTACCGAGCATGGGTGAAGTCCTGGCTTTGATCCCCAGCACCATAAAAATTTATCAGGGCTGGGGACATAATTTACTGGTAGAGTGCTTGGCTAGCATGCACAAGGTCCTGAGTTCAATTCTTAACACCACAAAAAGAGAGAAAAAAAGAAAAAAATTTAAACTGATTGAGACGTGCCGCAGTCTGGCTGGGCACACAATCACGAGCCACCACACAGCTTGTAGATTCAAACAGCAACTCTTTATTCCCGAACTCACACCAGCCGTCTACAATCACGTTCTGGGGAAATCCACGTTCTCTGCCCAACTCCCCGTTCTCTGCCCAAATCCCCCTCCACTGGGTTTCTGTCTCCCAAATATACTGTCTGAATCCCGTGAGAACTCAAGGGGAACTCAGGCAGCAGGATACGCCCTATTCCCAGCAGGAATAATCTTAAACCTTAAAACTGGAACCTAAACCGGGAACGCCCTAATCCGCCTTGGTCCTTGAACAAGGTCACCTACATTCAATGTCACTGCAACATGGGGTACGCTGGCAAGGAAATTGTCATACCTACTTGGCTAATGGCTCCCAGCAGAGACGAAAAATGGAAATTACTGAAAGTATACTGGGATAAAGCTGAGGGAAGGGCAAGGATAAAATTGGATCACAGGAACAGTTGAACTCAGCAAAACACCATCTCTTTGTCACCTCTACCTTTGTCTTGTGTCTCACTACAGCTTCTGCCTTTGCTTCAGCTTTATTCTTTTTCACTATGTATCAAGGTCCTGTAAATGGTGGAAAATGAGGACAGTGACCTCTTCTGAGTTTTATCAGTTACTATGTCACCAACAGACAGATTCCAAATCTATAGATTCTAAATTAAAGTTCCCTAGTGAAGAATCCAATTACCCATCTAATGTGAGAGACTTGATAAAATCACGTGGATAAGAACAGAAAAGGAAATTCCAGGCTGGGATTGTGGCTCAGTGGTAGAGCACTTGCCTAGCATGCATGAGGCACTGGCTTCAATCCTGAGCACCACATAAAAATTTTTAAAAAAATAAAGGTATTGTGTCCATCTGAAAAATAAATAAATAAATAAATATTTAAAAAGAAAGAGAATTTCCTAGGAAAAGAGAATTGTACAGATATGCCACATAAGGTTATAACCTTGTGTTTGCTGCTGTACTTACCCTCATCTCTGTTTATGATTATTCTACTTTTACCCAAAGTCTCCCCTATTCTCCTCTCATTTCTCTAAAATTTGTAAAATTTGTTATCTAGTCCTTGGTTATAACATCATCTTTGTCTGTTGCTAGACTATTTCATTTGTTTATCACTTTATATGCCAAATGACTTTCTATGTGGTTTGGGGAACAAGAATACACTTTTCACTTCTTCAGAGTTCCTCCTCCCCACGGTTTCTAGAATTGTCCTAATACATAGTAAGTGGTCATTGAGTTCAACTAAACATGTATTAGGTTTCCATGGTAGAGAATCTTAGATCCTGTACAGAAAATAATTCACCTACCCGCTCCTAGCTCCAGACACTGAATGAAGAGAATGACACTTTATTTCATTCCATTCATCTATCCATCCATCCATCCATTGGAAAACATTTAATGAATAGTTATTCTCTTCCTGTCACTGTGTTAAGTTCTAAGCATACAGAGATTAATTAGATAAGGTATCTGCCCTAGAGTGCATAGCCTGGCTGGGGAACAGACATAGAAACAAATAAATCATCGCCGCATCAGATAATGAGTGTTGTGAAGAGAGTATAGAGTGCTTAATGGATGGGAGAAGGCAACAGGTGGATCTAGTGTTGGGATTAGAATGCCTGGGAAATAACTCTATATCTAATTGATTATCTTTAACAGCTTTTTTACAAACTTATGAGACACCCAAATGGGCAAAAGACATCATGAGAAGCAGTTTTCTCTTTTCAAATTCTTTCCTTAAGGGTGGGAATCAGTTTCTACTTCCCCCTAGCTTCACCAGCTTGTCTGCTTTCTGTGAAGTCTCAGGAAAGGACAAAATGATTGCTTCTCTTCTTGGGCAACTCTATTTTATGGGGAATGTTTAGCCATGAAATCAGGCACTCAACTGAAGGCACATTATAACTGAGGGTCTTTTGACAAACTATTCGTCCTCTGATGATCCTCTGCATTAAATATGATTACCATTTTGAATAATATGTTGAGAGATGAACTATTTCCTTTGTGGAAGTACTTTGAGGAAGGTAAAACTGTACCCTGACATGCAGTGGGATTTGATTGAGACAGTTCTGCTTCTCAGCTATTATAGAGATGATACCTGTGTGGTCAGGCTCCTTGGAGCGCTGCCTCTCTTTCCATGGTCCTGATTTGTAACAAGTAGTTTTGTAAAGTTCAGTTTAGCTCAGACTCTCACTGTGAAAAATCTGTTTGTTTACAAACCACTAAATATGCAGGGAACCACCCTTCAAAGATTTCAAATGCCATGGGAGAGCAATGGAGGAAGAGAGGAGATGTAAGTGGCATTCATCACAGATCCAAAGAGAAAGGAAGGTTTCTGCTAACCACTCGGCATTTTTAGGAATCTATTTTTGCATCACAGATGTTGCTTCAGGATCCAGCCACACCTTTACCATGCCAAACTCCTCACAGCTGTTCCTGGGAATTGGACAAACAAATCACACTAATGATGTGAACATCTGCAATGTTAACTCTCAATGGGCATGAAACCACTTTCAAAGAATTTCTTGGTGTTGAGCCTGGGGCATCTCCACTCTAAGATGCCAGTACAGCTACCACCACCTGAGATGGAGCAAGAAAGGCAAGGTTTGGCCCCACAACTTACTAAAGAAGCTGAAGGAGCCCTTCACCTGATCGCCAGCTTTCTAGCAGTAAAAACTAAACATGTGCATTAAACAAAGTCTTTAGGTTTACCATAGTTGGCCTCTTGTCAGCACACACATAAAATAAGATTACAATTACATTATACTATGTTCTGCTATCACAGTGGTTTTGTACACAAACATTTAAAATTGAACTGCATTACTGAAGTTTTTCTTGCCATTAACATCAACTCTTAGGACAGATAGCATCTGGATACTTTCTCAATAGATTCTATTGGGAGTGGTTTTCTCCTATTTTGAGGCTGATCTTAGTGACTTAGTTTGAGGTTTGTATACAAGAATCTTTCTGGTCCTCCCAACTTCTGATAAATGCAATTTATCCCCTACATTCTTTTAGTGATTTACATTTGTCTCTTTGGTGTAACTCTTGCATTGAATAAGTTCTACAAAAGCATCCAAGTTACTGTTGGAAACAGGAAATTGGAAATCTTAATTCACTTGGTCCAACAAACTGTACAGGAGTGCATGTTATTCTGATCAATTCACATACTATCCTGACTATCTTTATTATGAAGAATTTTCTCTATATATAAAATTAGACAGAATGGTATAATGAATGCCAGCATGCTTATCACTCAGCTTCAGCCATTATTAACCGGCAAATCTTATTTTATCTATTACCTATATCTACCTCACATACTAATTTGAAACAAATCATATATATCAAACAGTTTTATCCATAGATATTTCAGGATATTGATTCATTTTCAAAGAAAATCACAGCACCATTATCATGTACCAAATTAAATAAAACTTTCCTCTGTTCTTGAACACATTCTTCACACAAGTTTAGCAGAAAGCCCAGCCTAGAGCCTGAATCAGGCCACATCAGAGGTTAATTTTTAAGCATCTGTGAGACTCCCCTGGGTCTCGTAGACGTAATGGGGCCAAGAGTTTGAACTGTAGCTCTCCATTGGATGGAGGCACCAGCCAAGGGCACTTAGATTATCCCTCTTAATATAATTCTGTTAGTAACCAGATACTAGAGAGGCCTGGAAAAGTTGAGGTTACACTGGGTTATAAGATGGGGTGTCTTTAACATAAATTAGATTGCACAAGGAAACTAAAGCCCTCCTCATCACCCTGATCCCTGGTATGTCCTCTGGTTACTATAGAAGCAGGAGTCTTTTTCTGCTGAGTTCCTGATGGTCCTTTCCATGCAGCCTGCTACCAGCTCTCCCTCCTAACTGATGTCTCCAGCCATATGTCCCTAGCTAACTCCACTGGGACCCATTTTGGTGAAATAACCCACTTTAGGTATATCCTCAGTGTTGCCCTCTCAATTACCAAACACCTGTCCAACTTGCCTATAAAAATAACCACTAGGTCTAATAGAGAAACAAGAGTAGAATAGTTCTCCTTTTTTCTCTGTTGTCTATTTTAGGGGAACAATCATTCCTCTACCCACAGCTGTCAGAGGTCACTAATAAGATCCCTTTTCCCGAGTTCTCAGGTACAGACCAGACTCAAATGTCCACTACTGTCTGTCCAAGTTGATTACCTTCACAACTGATTAAAAGCTTTTTATTTCCTACACTATCACAGAGAATCCCTCCCTTATTCTGTCACCCTCATTGTGGATTAACCTAGATCACCTGAGCTAACTTCCCCAGACCAGATTTTATTCATTGATTTAAGTATGGAGTCTGGGGCAGGGCTTGGTACACAGTAGACATACAATATATGTCACTTGAATGAATGATGATGGGAAAAATTCCTGATTTCTCTCTTTCTTAATTATAACCTCAACTTCATGTTCATGGGTCCCCCCCAACAGATACCTCTAACTCTCTGAAATAGTAATTCATTCTCTCTCTCTCTCTCTCTCTCTCTCTCTCTCTCTCTCTCTCCCTAAAACCTCCCCCCCCTCCCTCCTTTGGCTGTCTTTGACTACCTCTAAGTACCTACAGTAAAAATTTTATGAATATTCTACTTTATTTAGTGTGTGTTATACCTAGGTATATATATTATACTAAATCAAGTGGTGTTATTTGCTTATGCACCATGTCTTGTTGAACATTCTTGGCACAGGGTTATATTGAGAAGTTTAATTCACAGCAAGCAATATTTAACAACATTTGTTCAGTAGTTAGTATATGAAGCTGGCAAGCTCTCCTTCCCACCCCCCATGCTGCCAAATTCCTGTTTCTTGTGAGCCAGAGTCTTTCCACTCTGGCTTTATTGCCACTGCTGCATGCCCGCCTGCCTTTCTCATGTCAACCCTTCAACGGACCATTTGTGGGATCTGGGGACGCACAGAGATCACCTGTTGTTCCAGCTGTGAGCCAGCCTGCCTCACTAACTCCCAATCCCCCAATTACTAAACTCATTTTGATGGAAGCAAAGGCTCTTTTCCCCACTAACCCCTACCTCCAACTCTCAAATATTCCTGTTTGTTTTAACTACTTCATTTCTCCTTTATGCTGTCTGCTAGGAAAATAGTAACTTTCAGCCTCAAAGGAAAGCCGCCCCCCACCCAAGCAATGAACAGACACCTACAGGCACACATTCAATCTTAAAGGATTGCCATGAAGAAATTCTGGGCTTGCTAGATGTTCTGCATTTATGATCAAATCATATGTAGATATGTCCACAAACTCGTAGAAAACCTCCAAACTAATGGTCCCCTAGTCCTGTTCCCTTTTCAACCCCCCCCCTTGACCTGAAATGGAGTAAGGAATACAGCTAGAACAAAATCTAGTCACAACAGGACTTGATACAGTCAGTTCTACAGGCTCAGCAATTGATTACACAGGTTACCCTGCTCTCAAATCAAAAGGCAGAGCAGATGTGCCCTTTCTCATGAGGCTTCAGGGCTTAGACCCAATCACCAATAAAGGATAGTGATTTCCAGCCAGGCATAGTGGTGCAAATATGTAATCCTAGCTACTGGGAAGACTGAGGCAGAAGGATCACAGATTCAAGGCCAGCCTGAACAATTTAGCAAGACCCTGTTTCAATATAAAATTTAAAAGGGCTGGGGATGTAGCTCAGTGGCACAGCACCCCAGGATTCAATTTCCAGTACAATTTTTTTAAAAGAAGGAAAGAAAGAAAGAAGAAAAAAGGAATAGTGATTTATAAATTGAGTTGAGGTTGCAACCATGTACACATGTATTCTCCAACAAGATACCCCTTAGGCCTTGTGTTACTATTCAATTGCCATATGTAGACAGGCCAGCAGTGGCCAATAGCCCACAGTCTCTTGAAGGTAAGCAAAGTATCTGGAATGAAAATTTTTCTTCCAATTCTTTTTGCAGGCTCCTCTTTGATCTCACTTTGGTGTCTTGGCCTTATTTGCTCTCTCTCATCTCAGATCCCAGATTCTATCAGAAAACACAGGTCTTCGTTGTTACTCTCCTCATGAAGCACACATGATTTCAGTAGTTCAAATGTGATTTCAATTTGATGTACACCTTGGTCATTCAACCTAAGAGCACATTATTACTGCATATAATCTCTCTTTTAGTCCAGACGGGAAAACTCTCATCTCTCCCAGGGTTATCATTTAAGTGCTCAGCCATGCATCCATGGGAAGTGAAATATAGACTTCTGAATTAATACAGGGGATTCAGAGTCAATTGGAATTTTGTCCATTCATGCCAACACATACTTCACATTGAAACTTCTCAAAATGGTCATGGTTTCAATCTTTTTCTTCACTCAGCTGCACGATTCATCTGGGAATGTTACGCTTCATAGGAAACAAGGGCCTAGACAACTTAGCAAAAACCTTTAAAAAGTGCATGTTCATGGACTCTGTAATCAGCATTTTAAAATAATCTTAAAGAAAACAAATGTGCATAAAAACTTAGCTACAAATTTACAGTCATTGACACATCATTCATGAAAGTAAAAGAGTGGAAGAAACCCATATACCCCCAAAAAATGAAATTAAATTTTTTTATTTCATGAGATGGTCATTAAACATAAGACATAAAACATTAAACATATGGTCATTAAAAATAAGAACATGGACTTACATTTATTGGTAGTCAGAAATGTTGTGGACATAAACAAGCTTCAAAGCAGCAAGTATGTGTGAATACATGTATAGGAGGATATCTGGAATGCTATGCACCAAGAATTAATGATGTTTATCCCTAGGTAATGCCACAATGAGTGATTTTATTTTTTTAAGTTTCCCTTTCCTATATTTCCTAATTTTACTAGATGAAACTTACATAGTTTTTGTGATTTCTAAAACAATGCTAGAAACTTACAATCTACACTAGAAAGGGGCCATGGTAGAAGCAGCAGTCAGCAACACATTTTTTCTTCTGATTCTGCAATTTGTGTAGGGCTCAGCAGGGAAGATTTGTCATTGGTCCACGTGGTTCTGGCTGAGGCAGCCCAAGTGGAGCTGGGGGATACACTTTCAAAATGACCTATTCACAAAGCTGGAAAATTAGTGGAAGCTACTGTCTGGGAACTCAGCCGGGATTGTTGGCATAGGGCCCTGGTTCCTTTCCTGATATGTATTTCCACAGGCCTTCTTGGACATCTTTGCAGTAGAGTGGCTTGGTTCCAAGAAAGCTATGTGGAAGCTGTGGGGCTTTTTATAACTCAACCACAAAAGTCCCAGAATGTCAGTTCCACCACATTCTGCTAGTCAAGCAAGTAACTCAGGTCAGCCTAGACTCAGGGGAAGGGAATTAGATCCTGCTGTTTGATAGGAGAAATAGCAAATAATTTTTTTGCCATCTTTGATTTACCACAAGTCACAGGAACAGCAATAGCTCTTCCACTTGGTCAAGATCTAGTGAAAGGCCCAGTCTCTTTATTTCCTATAACTGTCTTCTAAGGTATTATATTGTTATCAATATAATCATCATCCAAATAAATAAGCAGCTGTTCATGAAGAGATCGAAGAGACCACTCACAGTAAAAAAATTGTTGAGTTTCCTGATTTCTGAATTATTTCTTTTTTAAAAGTTTGTAATCTCTGGACAACAATCCCTATAATGGCTTTCCATTATCTGTATTTTTAAAATATGGGAATAAAAAGCATATATTTACCCCAATGGTTATGTGTCATAAGACTCTGAATAGGTCTTAATCTTTCCAACCTCTTGGCTTTTGTTCTTTCTATCCTCTGTGTATAATGTATTTTTCCAAATTTGATGTCCTTCCTACTCATCCTTGAGTCCCCCTCTCAATGTATCTGTTTTAGCAGTTGTCCCTACTCACCCTGGAGCAGTTATCAGTCTTTCTAGCACAAGGTTTTGTTTATAGAAGATGTGCAACAAATATTCATTTAATGAATGAATACATGAGTGCTGGAATTACTTGTATGGCTGTCCTCTTTCCTAAACTGGTAGTCCTTCTTCACATTATAGTAACTACTTTAGTCTGGCTCCATCAATACCTTATAAAAAGCTTCAAATTCTTCCTTCCTCTTTCCTTCCTCCCTGATTCTCTTCCTTCCTTTCATCCTCCTTCTTTCTTTTCATTAATTCCATAATTACATATTGAAGTCCTAATATGTGCCAAGCATTATGCTAGTCCCTATCTTCATGGAGACTGTAGACTCCCTCTGCCATTTTTATGCTTTTATTAGTTCATTATAGTTACAATCTAATAGTTGGGTTAATTTTGACATAATCACATGTGCATGGAATTGAATTTGCTCCATTTTAGTCCCTGGGCCTCCTCTTTCCATTCCCTTCTCTCTCCCCTTATTCTCCTTCATCTATTGTACCAGTCTTCCTTGTACTTATTTATCTATTTTTATGGGTGTTTTATATATATATATATGCAAAATTCACTATGATATATTTATATATGCAGATAGTATAATTATGTCAAATTCATTCTGCATTTTTCCTCTTTACCATTCCTCCTCCCTCCCCACAGTCTCCTTCTACTCCATTGATCTTCCCTCTATATTTCTGATATAGGATGCCAGCTCTTTTCCCCTTACATTGCTCTAGATTCCACATATGAGAGAAAAAATTCAACCCTTGACTTTCTGAGCCTGGGAGTTTACATTCTGGTTGAAGAAACATGCAAGCAAATGTGATGTGTGCTACAAAGAAAAAGAACAGTGAGCTATAAAAGAGAGTAATAGGGGTAACATTTAGCTGAGACTTCAAGTATGTTCAGGAGCAAGCCATGTGAAGATTCGCTTCAGTGCAAAGATTATTACGAGTGAATAATAGTCTAAGCTTATCCTTGATAACCACTTTTCTTGATTTTCTAACTTTCTCCATTCCATTTTATGTCAGTTTTTGGGGGGAGGGTATTAGGGATTGAATCAAGGGGGCACCTAGCCACTGAGCCACATCCTCAGCCCTTTTTAAATGTGTTTTTTTTTTTAATTTTGGGACAGGGTCTTGCTAAGTTGCTTAGGACCTCGCTAAGTTGCTGAAGCCAGCTTGCAATCTTCCTGCCTCAGCCTCCCAAGCTGCTGGGTATTTCAATTATTTTTAAAGAAAAACAAGATTTAAAATGTATTTATATGAAATGATATAATGCATAGTATTTGCTGCAAATACTATGGGAAAAGTACAAGTGCAAGTTTTAGGTGAAACAAGATTACCCATGGTGTGATAATTGTTGAAGCTGGATGATGGTTATATGGGAGTACATTATAGTATTCAATATATTTCTGTGTATTTGAGAGATTTTCTATGATGAAATCTTTTAAATAACCATGGTTGCTTATACATGTTTCCTAATTTTCACAGTTACTAATTGTGCAAAAGAGAGGGGAATGGCTATAAGAGACTCTCAAGGAGGCAGGCAGGTGGTAGAGGGTTAGGGTAGGAGTATTTCTCTGTCCTGTGCTATTTTAAAGTGGTACTTGGTGAATGTGCAGAGACTACAAGAATCTCCAGAATTTCTGTAGGAACAGTGTCTAATTTTTACCTGATCCAGGGCCAGTCTGAATAAAAACTACATTTCTCAGTTCATGTTGTAATGATTTAAGACTATTTGATAACAGTCTGATCCATTGGACATGAAAAGAAGTGATTCTGCCACTTCCAGTTTGTGCCCTTAAAAGGAAGGAACCCCTCTCCTGATCTTTTGTTCCATCTCCCTGGCAAGAATAGAGACCAAGTCATGAGCATGATGATAACAACCCTGAAAAAGCTAAACAAAAATAAATAAGGACACCAGAGCCTGGACAGAACCACAAAGCAAGGCCACTAAAGCAGCCCAGCCTGTCAGGTGTAAGAAAACAAAACTTCTCTCCTTTTATTTTGGATGCCTTAAATTTAGCCAAATGTACACTCAGCTAATGCAGTGAATTAGATTGCAAAAGAAACAAGACTTGAAAACCTCAGCGCAAAATTTGTGCTTTTAGAGAAAGCTGCCTCTGAATCAGAAATGCCTAGTGCAATCAATCAGAATGTCTCCTAAAGAAAAACAAAAAGCCTGTAAACATGCTCTCAAAAGCAAAGAATATAAAATCTAAATGAATTAATTGTGTCAACATGCAGGCTTAGTCCAATATAGAACAATGTACATATTATAGACAAATTATAGGTTTTATGAAAATAAAAATATATCTGCAGTAAGGATTAAAAATGAATCCATGACATCATTTGCAAGTTCAAACAAATTGAAAAATAAACAAGGCAAATACTTCAATAATGCAAGGGCAAAAGATATGAATAGTCAGTTTACAAAAGAGCAAATCCAAAGGGCCAGAAAACATATAGAAAAATGCTCAAACTCACTAATAGACAAATGAAAAATAATGTTAACAGAGATAGCACAGTATATCCAAGGGACTAGCAACAATTTAAGTGTGTCAATGTCTATTCTCTTACATGTGTCAGTTGAAATATAAGTCATGATGGCCTTTTGATAAAACAATCTGACTGTAGCTATAAAATTAAAAATATAAGTGTCCTTATACTCAACAATCCCACTTCTCAGAAAAGATAATATAAATGTAAAAACACCAATACATAATGGTATACACACAAGGATATTATTGTAATATTTATCTTAGTGGCAATTTTTTAAACAAATTGATGCCCATACACAGAGACAGACAGGGTGGAATAAATTCAGCTACTATGCATCAGCATAATGGCCTATTATGCATATGTCAGGGAGGGTAGGGGATAATAAGTTGACAGGATATTGGAAAGGAAGGAATGTAAGATGCAGAACTGTGTGTAAAATGATTCCATTTTTAATTGACAATAGCCAAGGCAATTGCATATGTATGTGTTTTTATGTATGATTATATGAGCATGGAGAATGGTATAGAAGGATATACAGCAGTTTTTCTAAAAAATAAACTTATTTTAGAGTATATCTATTAATTTACAGAACATTTGCAAATATAGTATGGAAAAGTCCCATATACCCCAAATCTAGTTTCCATATTTTTAACATCACATTTGCTACAATTAATGAACCAATATTGATGTATTACTATTGACTAAATTCCACAGTTTATTCATATTTCCTTAGATTTTTACATAAGATCCTTTTTTATTCTAGGATCCCACCAAGAACACCCCATCACAATTAGTTTTTATATCTCCTTAGACTTCTCTTGGTTGTAACAGTTTCTCAAACTTTGGCTGTTTTTAAAGATCTGTTAAAATAAGTATTGGTCATATATTTTTAGGATGCCCCTTTATTTGGATTTGTCTGATATTTTTCTCATGATTATATGGAGATTATGGGCTTTGGGGAGTACTGTCCAGAGATAAAGTATCATTCTCATCACATAATATCAAGGGTACATGCTACCAACATAACTTACCACTATTCAATTGGACCTTGATCATCTGGTTGAGGCACTGCTCATTGCTTCTGTGGTGTTGTTGCTTCTCCTCTCAGCCAGCAGAACAAGAAAATATCTATATACTAACTTGTGTATTCTCACACACATATAAATAATTTTGTATGTAAACATCTGTATCTACATTAAGCTAAACATGAGTTTATATTAGTGTGTCCCACAATAGTCCTCACTATGTGAACTGTTCTAGCCTCCTTCCCTTGCTTATCTATAAATTCCCACTCCAATGGTGAGAAATGTTTCCCACCATCTGATATCCATTTACTTAGTTGTTCAGTTCCAGTATACGTGTGTAGCTGTATCAGAATTGCTAACCTATACCTTCATGGGAAGCAACTTCATCAAGTACAATGCATATGTGCAGTTGCTTTTGTCTTTAATTTTACCAACTCTCTCATTTCCAAATTTATTTAGATCAGCGCCTTTATTTTCCGAATTATTTCATACATTTGTAATTCAGTAATATTGCTATCCTGGGATTTCTCCAACTCTTAAATGACTCTTAAAAACTGGATACATCAAATTATGCTCTTTGTGCTGTAACATTCAATGGGCTTTGATAACTGCATAGTGCCATGCATTCACAACTATAGTATATAGAAAACTATAGTTTCACTGCCCTTAAACTTCCTCTCTGTTTCACTCATCCAACCTTTCCTCCACTCCTCCTGCAACCCTGGCAACCACTGGCCTTTTTTCTGTTTCTCTATTTTGCCTTTTTGTGAATGTCATATAATTAAAATCATACAATTTGCAGCCTTTTTAGCTGTCTGTTTTTCCTTAGCAATATACATTTAATATTTATCCATGCTACTTTATGGCTTTATAGCTTATTTATTTTTATTTATGAATAATATTTTGTTATATAGCTATACTACAGTTTGTTTCCCTAGTCACCTGTTCAATGACATGTTGGCTTTTTCCAGTTTAAATGATTATGAATAAATCTGCTATAAATATTAGGTTATTGTGTGGTATTAAGTTCTCAATAACAGATAAGGACCTAGGAGTGTGATTTCTGGAGTTAAGTAAGTACCTAAGCATGTGATTGCTAAATTGTATGGTAAGACTATGTTTAGCTTTGTAGGCAACAATCAAACTTGTCTTCCAAAACGATTGTATCATTTTGCATTCCTACCAGAAAAGAGTGAAAATTCTTGTTGTTCCACATCCTGACCAGTGTTCAATATTGTCAGCATTTTGGATTTCAGTCATTTTGAATTGATGTATAGTACTATCTCATTTTGTTGTTTTAATTTGCAAATCCTTAATGACAAATATTTTTGAGCACCTTTTCATATGTTTATTTTTTGTATCTTCTTTGGTGCTGTGCTTCTTCAAATTTTTTACCCATTTTTAAATTGGGTTGTTGCTTTCTAATTTTTTAATTTTAATAACTTAAAAATATATTTTAGATATAGATCCTTTATGAAATGTGTGTTTTGCAAATATTCTGTGGCCTGTCTTCTTATTCTGCAAATGGTATCTTTAACAAAGCATATTTTTTAGGTTTAAAAAAATAAAAATCACCCAATTTCTTTTCATGGATCATGCTTTTAGTTTTACAGCATAAACTCATCTCTAATGCAAGGTTATTTAATTTTTTTCTATAATTTCTTATAAAAGTGTAACAATTTCCCTTTTGTACTTAGGTCTATAATCCATTTTGAGTTAATTTTTATTAAAAGTAACATTTGTGTCTGAGTTCATTTTTAAAAATATATGGGTATTGAATTGTTCTAGTACCATTTATTGAAAGCACTGTCATTTTTCCATTGAATTATTTTTGTTACATTATCAAAGTTTCAGTTATCTATATTTGTATGTGCTCATTTTTCTGTTCCCTTCTTCAATTTGTCTGTTCCTTCACCAATATCATGCTGTTTGATCACTGCAGTTCTATGGCAATTCTTGAAATCAGGTAATTGACCATTCCAACTTTGTTTTACCTCTTCAGTGTTGTACTGATGATTCCTAAGTCTTTTACCTTTCCATATAATCTTTAAAATCAGCTTGATGATATTTAAGAAACATTTTGCTGGGATTTTCCTTGGAAATGTATTGAATCTATAGATCAAGTTGGGAAGAACTGACATCTTAACAATATTGATCTGTGTATATGTAGTATCTCTCCATTATTTAAATCTTTTATTTCTTTGATCAGTTTTTTTTGTTTGCATATACAGATCCTATATGAATTTACACCTAAAAGTTTTAGGGATACTATTATAAATGGTGTTTTTAAAATTTCAAATTCAATTTATTTATTGCTGATCTTTAGGAAATCAATTTTTTTATGTTCACATTCCATCTTGTGACTTTGCTATAATTGCTCATTATTTCCAGGGGTTTTGTGAAGTTTCTTTGGGGTCTTCTACATAACTAATCATGTCATCTGAGATGAAAGACAGTCATAATCTTTCCTAATATATATATACCTTTTATTTTATTTTCTTATACTATTTCATTAACTAGGACTTCTTGTATGATTTTGGATAGGAGTAGTGAAAGAAGATATTCTTGCCTTGTTGGCTAGGATCTTAGGGGGAAATTCCAAATATTAATATGATGTTAGCTTTAAGTTTTTGCACATGTTCTTTAACAAGTTGAGGAAGCTTCCCTCCATTTATCATTTGTGGAATGCTGTTATATGAATGGGTGTTGGCAAAGTAGGTCTCAAAATGAGTTGTCTATGTGATGTGGAAGTGGGTGGTATTAATATGGGTGGAAAGGAGAAGTGGGGAAGGGGAAATACAAACATAACAAAGCACAAAATTATGTACTTTTAAAAACCAGTATAAATATGGTCATATTTAAGTAAAGATCACTCACATATACACACAAGTGCATGCATGACTGTAACAGAGACAGCTAGCTATTCATTCATTCCTTCTTTCTGGACACACAAATTATATATTCCATCTTTACTTGAAGTTATATTACTTAGTTCTAGCCAATGGAGGCAGGCTGAAATGGCTCATAAAACATCTATATATTCTTCTATGCTCTTTCCCCCTCCACAAGCTAGATTCAGACAATAACAAGGCTCTAATATAAGGATCAGTCCTGAGATGGAAGAAACCTGGATCCCTGAATATCCTGATGGGAGACAGTCACCCCACCAAACTAAACACTTGCCCAGAACTATTATTTGATATAGAAATAAATGTCTATGGTACTGCATCCTGTTTTAGGGTCTATATGCTACAGTAGGTAAACCTATTCTAAATTTCATGTGTACATAATGTGTGTGAAGAGAAAGGAAAGGAAGAAAAAAGTCATACAGAAAGATTGACATATATGAAAGAATTATTTAAAAAGCTGTTCATGGTGATATTGTACATGTGTTTGCATTCTGAATTTTGCTTTACAATGAGCACAAAATGGTTGAAGTTATTAGAAAAAATAACATTATGCTGAATATACTCCTTTTGCATTTCCAGATTCCCTTTTCACTTTCCATTCTTCAATCTGCTCTATACCCAGGAAGAATGAACTCTGTGTACTCTATGACCCACAGTCCTTTGCTGTCTGGGTTAAGCTTGAGCCAGTGGGTGGGAGGCAGCAGCAGGAAGTCAAGAGTATGAGAGTAAAGATGGCATATTTATTCCTTCAGCTCCATACTCTCTCTAGTCACCTAAGTTGGCTATATCCCTATACAGTTCTTGTCCTTTGGCCCTTACATATAAGAAGTTTCCAATAACAGGTTCCTCCTATTGCCACTTAAGGCTTAGAAATGCTAATAGCCCCTCATTATCACTAACCCTCAAGGTACAGTACAGCACCATGTCTTTTTGGTTTCTCTAAACCTTGCTTGCATGTTTGTAAATATTCTCTTTATATATTCTTCTCAAATCATTCATTTTGAGCATTCCATTTATTGCTTGCCATGTCTCTAAGTGAAACAATTGTCAAATACGAAATGCTACACTTCTTCAATTAATAAGCTATTTTTACCAAAGCAGTTTATCACTAGATGAGCAACCTTAATATGAAATTGAAATTTCCATAGTCAAAAAGGAAATGAAAACTAATTCCTAATCAACTATAGTGTGACGTGGCCTAGGTTGTAATCTCAGCCCAACTTCCTATCAACTGTGTCTTCATGGCTCTTTGCTTCTCTGAAGCTCATCTTCCTCATCTGCAAATGGAGATAGTCATAGTACCTCCCACATGCATTTGTGACACAGATTAATTTAGGTAATCTAGATGAAGCACTTAGCAACTTGCCTAGTACATGGCATTATGAAATATAGGGAATAGCCTTTAAATGAATATAGTTTCAGGCTAGCTTAATTGAAATGCAAGTTTTCTTTTACCTTTTTAATGACAATCAGAATAATAGTAATGATGTCATGTGAAGGTGATTCTTAGAGTTTATATTTTTTTATATACGTTCATTCATTTTATTTTTCAAAGAACCCACAGAAACACTGTTATCTCATTTTAAAGACACAGATACAGATTCAGAAAGATTAAATTACTTGAACTGATCTCTCTGCAGGTAAACACCATAGCTGGAGTTCCAACTTAGGTTCTCATAGCAGATATATTGTTCTTCAAGCTTCCCCACATGGCTGTGGTAAAATTTCTTTAAATTTTTTCACATACATTTTCCAACTTTCTCTAAATGACAACATATTGGTAACAATTTTATTTCTTTTGTATACCTGTAAAACTGTTAATAGTAGCTCCACAACTGTATTCAAGATATGTGCCCATTAAAAACTCCCTAAAATAATGAAGAAATAAGGAAGGAAAGAAGAATGGATAGACAGAAGAAATTAACTCCATAGACATGAAGAAAACTATAGAGAATTATTTTACTTGGATTCCTATCTCAGGTAAACCTGGGTGCTGTTATAGTGACCTCTATATGTCTACACTATACCCCAGTGAGTGACCTCTGCTCAAAGACTGAGAGCCCTTGAATTTGCATTTTTATAGCCCATTTGACATAGGCTCAATTTCATTGAGTACTTCTTCAGACTTGGAATAACAATATAACTCATCAGATATCATGAGGATTTTGTTCCTTTGTCCAATATCATGAGGATTTTTTCCCTTTGTCCAATTGCATTGCAACTGTCTGATTTCCCACCCCTCAGGTGGGTATAATTGTTGGGAGCCTCTTGCAAATAAGACCAAAGGGGAAAGTATACTTTTGTTTTTGAAATTGAAAAACACAATTTCTTATAACCCTGGCTCTGATGAAGCCTCAGTCGCATCAGCACAGGCCACATTTAAATGGCCCCCCTGAGGTCCCTGCTATTGTGATTATTGAATCAATTACTCCCATTATTAGATCACATGGCAGAGTATAGACAAAAATGGTTCTTAGCCAAAGGAAATACCTTACAAATGATTGCAATAGTCCTCAGAGCTTGAATGAGCCTAAAGGAAAATACTGGGTCATTGCCTGAAAGAGAAATAAAAAGATTGCTAACTTGATTGTCTCTTTAAGTGACATGAAAATGCAACCTTGAGAGAGAAAAAAAGAGACAGAAAAAGAAAAGGAGGGAGAGAAGCACTTCTGTGTGTTTGAAAAATTCAGCTTGCTTCAATATTATAAATGGGTTGTGTTCCAAAGGGTCATTTATAAGCCAGCTCTTTGGATCTAGAATGTGTTTGTCTACAAAAACAAAAAGCTCCATAGATGAAAGGGTTTGAAACTACCCCTGCAAGGCCCACCATCATGCATTCAGGGGCTACTTCCATAAATCTGAGGCCTTAATGTCAGGGAAAGGAATCACATTCTGCTGGAGTGAAGACACATAAGGCAAGATATACAGTAGTTTAAAACTGGGACTTTAAAGCCAGACACATCTGTATTTGAATCTGGAATTTTCCATCTGTATCTTTAACACATTGGGCAAGTCACTTAAACTCTATGCCTCATTTCTTCCTTGGAGAAATGAAGATTAAAATTCTTATTTCATGGACTCATGTAATGAGATAACATATAAAGTACCCAGAATTTCATAGAAAAGAAAAGTAACTACTATTGTATAAGGCAGAGACAGCCTCAACCAAAATTTCAAAAATCAGTAGTATTTATCTTTAATATCCTTCTATCTGTCCTTCCTCATCTAGCATTTTCCTGATGTTTTTCTTGCTTCCTTAGTACTCATGGCCTTCACCTCTGATGGAAATTGCCCAGTGGGATACTTTACCAAACTGCCATCCCTGGATTAGTGCTTCTGTATGACTAAAAAACACGTGGTTCTCCTTCTCTGCCACTTTCCCCATCAGAACTCCCATTCCATGTAGTTTTGAAAATCAGTGGCCTCTTAAACATCTGAAATATATCTAATTTTACCAAAGAGCCCTGGTTTACCTAAATGATACTCTAATTTGTGAAACTTCAGGCAGTATAAAAATTTCTAGGCAGTGCCCTTGGAGATATTTTGGAAGCCCAGATATCAGAAAAATGACAGCATTTGCTCATGAGGAATTATTTAAAAATACAACTTTAGGGTTCTGCTTCTAAGAAGATGGAATAGGTATATACTTTCCCCTATTCCTTTTAGTAATTATAATTAAAATATTGTACACCAGGTTACTACATATACAATAACCATAAAAGGACACTGAAACATGGAGAAAAGAAATCAGATTTCTCAGGTACCTTACGACCCAAGGAATGACATAGTAGTGAGTTCCCTGAGTTTTCTTTTTTCTCATATACCCCAGAAATGGAGCTGAAAACGTTAGTAACTTAAAAAACATCAATAGAAGCATACAGAATAAAAACAATATGAGCTTATTCTCTAGCTAAAAGAGCAGGAAAGGGGCAGCCTAAAAAGAAAGAAAAATTTTAGACCATAATCAATCTATTGCAGCTGAATATTACAGAAAAAAAACTGTGTTCCACCACCACCACCACCATCACTCATGGTATCAGATAGGGAACATCAACTTCCACTCCTACAGAGCTTTAACAAGGCATCCCAGCATCTCCATCAGAGTGGAGATGACCAAGCAGGGAGCCAAAACTTTCAACCTTGCTGACCAATAGTAAACTTCCACCCTCATAGGGTCATTGTAAACCACATAAGAAGCCTGTACTTCCACCTCTACCTGGAAGTTATGAGACACTGCTCCCATTTCTTGCTGGTATAGTGTCAGAAGAGGCCAAGTAGATAGTCAAGACTTTCAACATTTCCCAGTGGTTCCAAGGCATCCCCACCACAGTGTCAATGGAGTTCATGTATGAAGCCAGAACTCCTACCTCCACCCAGTATTAATAAGGATCCTACCCCTTGGGTGTCAAATGTTGACTGGAGACTTCTACCTCCATATGGCAACAATAAGGCAGTGCTCTCACTTTTCCTTGCCAGAGCAGTATCAGTATCATAAGGTGTCAATTAAACAGAAGGCTCAAATAAGATCCATAATCTCATAATACAAAGATGATCAAACTTTAATCATAAAAGTTATAAAAAAGAATCAAGAACATCTTAACTGAATGAAAAAAAGGCAATCAATTCATGCCAACATCAAAATAACAGACGTTAGAATTATCTGACAACAATGTTAAAGAAGCCATCATCTAATATCAAGGAGTGATTAAAAACGCTTGTGAAAAAAATAGAAAACTCAAAAAAAGAATAGGAAGCTTTAGCAAAGATATAGAAGACATTAAAAGGAAACAAACAGAAATTTTTGAACTGAAAAATACAATAACTAAAATAAAAATCTCACTGCAATAGACTCAATAGCAAAATAAAGGGGACAGAGTAAAGAATCAATGAACTGGAAAATAGAACAACAGTAGTTACTCAATCTGAATGACAGAAAAAAATAGACTACAAAAATGAACAATTACTCAGAGATCTATGGAACTATAACACACATATCTAATATTCATGTGAGCACAGTCCTAGAAGGAGAAGAAGAAAACTTCAAGGCTGAAAAAATACTCACATAAATAGTGGCTGACAGCTTCCCAAATTTGGGGAGAGATGTAAAATATAGATTTAAAGGCTAAAAAAATTCCAAACACAATAAACTCAAAGATATCTATGTCAAGACATACAATTAAAGTTCCAAAAACTAAATATAAAAATCTTGTAAGGATCCAGAGAAAAAAATGACATTGAGTTTATAGGGGAAATACAATTCAGATGACAATGAACTTATCATCAGAAACTGTGAAGAACAAAAAGGAGTACAGTACTTTTTCTTTACTTTTTTTTTTTTTGGCGGGGGGAAGGGGGTACTGGGAATTGAACACAGGGCACCTAACCACTGAGCCATATCCCCAGCCCTTTTTTTATATTTTTAAATTTTGAGACAGGGTCTCATTAAGTTGCTTAGGGCCTCACTAAGTTACTGAGGCTGGCCTCAAACTTGTGATAATCCTGTCTTAGTCTCCTGAGTTGCTGGGATTACAGGTGTATGCCACTGCACCCAGCTAGCATATTATTTTTCAAGTGCAGAAAGAACTAGATGACCATAATCCTATGCCCAGAGAAAATATTCTTCATAAATAAAATGGGAAATCAAGACATTCAGATAAAGAAAAGCTAACATTATTTTCACCCACAGACCTACCTTAAAAGAATGGCTAAAGGAAGTTCTCAAAACAAAAAAGAAACAACAAAGAAATCTGGAATATTGGAAGGAAATGCAGAACCCAGGAAGCAAAAATATGAGTAAAAATAAAATCCTCCCTACTCTTCCTTTTAAAAAGATTGTGTTAATGATTGAAACAAAATTGAGACTCTCTGATATAGTTTTAAATGTAGGTAAAGAAAATATTTAAAACAATTACATTATAAAAGGGGAAGTGTAATGTACAAGGATATAAATAGAGGTATAGTCTATTTCACTCTAATGAAAATAAATAAAATACAAATAAGCTATGATAAATATTATATGTGTATACACACATATGTATGTCATATCTAGAGCAACCATTTTAAAAGCTATATGAAGACATTATAGGTAAAAAAAAGAAATGAATTTTTAAATGTTAAAGTAACAGATGGGAAGGCAGGAAAAGAAAATTAGAAATGAAGAGAGAACAAGCAGCAACAAAAATAAAATGGGAGAATTAAGCACTAACATATTAATTATCACATTAAATGTAAATGATTCCAAATATACCAATTAAAAAAACAAAGAATGGCAGAGCATATTAAAAACAGGACCTAAAAGTGCTGTATATAAGAAACTAATTAAGCTATAATGATATAGGCATGTTGACAGAAAAAAAGGTTAAAAAATATATATTGGGCTAAAAGAAAGAAGTGGCTATATTAATATCAAATAAAACAGACTTTAAAGCAAAGGAAATTACCAAAGACAAAAAGAGTACAAAATAACAAAATAAAATTACTCCACAAAGAGGACATTGCAATCCAAAATATATATACACTGAACAACAGTACTGCAAAATACATAAGGCCAAAACTGAGAGAAATGAAAAGATAAATAGACAATATAGATAATTCAATGCCCCTTGGCAATAACTGATAGAACAACTTGATAAAAAAAAATTGGCCAGGGTGTACAAGAAATCAATAACATTATCAACCAAGAGGATCTAATTGACATTTGTAGAACACCTAACTCAAGGACAACATAAGACACATTCCTTTCAAATGCCCATGGAGCAACATAGATCATATCCTTTGCTATAAAGTAAACCTCAACAATTTTTTAAAATATTTTTAGTTATAAATAAATACAATATCTTTATTTAATTTATTTATTTATATGTGGTGTTGAGGGTCAAATCCAGTGCCTCACATGTGCTAGGCAAGCACTCCACCACTGAGCCACAATCCCAGCCCAAACCTCAACAATTTTAAAAGAGCTGAAGTCATGTAGATTGTGTTGTTTAATTCAGAATGGAATAAAACTATAAATTAATAACAGAATTATAACCAAATTTTTCCAAACAGTTGGTATCTAAAGAAGAAATAACTCATGGGACAAATTCTCTTTGAAAAAAAAGATTCATTTATAGACTCTTCTTCCCAGAAAAATCCCCTTACACATAAAACTTGATATACCATTTAAGGGAGTTGACCAGACTATAGTTTGCTCAATTTAGTAAACAGATAAGCCCATGTAAAATCAACAACAAAATGGAATAAAGGAGAATTTTAAGCAGTCATAAATTATTGTGGATATTATCAGGTCTATTACTTTCCTGTAAATGGGAAATTCATTATGGAAATCATAATGATTGGCAGCATGGTATAATCTTTGTCACTTTCCATGGAAGGTAAAGCTGAGCCATCTACTTAAATTCTCACTCTCAATTTCCATGTCCCATAACATGGACATCAAAACAGTATCTATTTCCTGGAGCCATTTTAAGGATTACAAGAAATGAAATATCGGAACTGTAGTGTGTATGCTGATTAAACACATTTTCCATTAAATCAGAAAATTAACTTATGCCTGGTTACACATAGGGATTCATGAAAATAGGCATTCTGAACACTAATGCAATATAAATAATTTACTTATGCAATAAACAGCTTCATGTAAGTCAGACTTAAAATTTTCATAATAAAGGGAAAGTCCTTCATAAACTTGTCTTTTTTTAGCAGGATGGATCACCTTCCACTTAACTGGTAAATCACAAGCATTTCTATATGATAAAGCTTTTAAATCCTGTTTCATATGAAGGAAATATTTTCAGTTACTCCTGAGGTTTTCAAATTATGTATTTAATAATTAATCCTCTTAAAATCTTAGTGAAGGACTCTACATTTACTCTAACTACTGTAGAATTTTCTCATTGGAAAATTTTTACTTGCTAGCCTTGTTCTGAATTCTAATATACCCACAAAGTATTAAAGTCCTATCATTTCAAATTCCAAATCCTGAGATTTATACCTGTGGCCACCTTGCAGAATCACTGCTTGCAATCTAGATTTATTCCTTTGGAAGTCCTGGAGATGGGCCTTTGGAATCTCCCTACAAGAGAGCAATGGCTGACCCCACAAGGAGAGCAGTTAGCTGAGAGAACAGCATGGTGTCTTAGGGATCCGCTGCAACACTGAGCTGAGGCCCTGCTTCTCCCAGGCTGCCCACAGCTAGGGACGGAGAATGGCAGTGATGGTAGGACTGGGCCAGTGCCGCCAATTTGAACCTCTTCCATGGGAAGCTTGGTGCCAGAGGGCTCCATTGGACTGACCCAGACTTTCTCCAATTGTACCAATTTCTGAGCCTCTTTTTTTTAAAGTACTTTTAGTTGTAGATTATATTTTATTTTTTTATTTATATGTGGTGCTGAGGATTGAACCCAGTGCCTCACACATGCTAGGCAAGGGCTCCACCACTGAGCCACAACCCCAGCCCCATGTCTGAGCCTCTTAACCCTGATCCCCTCTTCTGCCCACTCCTCTCACAGGTGCTAGATCATCACAGTGCCCTGGAGGCTCTCCCCACCTACTCCAGCTCTCTCTCCCCTTTATCTTTTTTTTCCAATGTTCTTTAGGTATGACAATTTTTTATTTTAATTTGTTTTATATGACAGCAGAATGCATTACAATTCATATTACATATATAGAGCACAATTTTTCATATATCTGGTTGTACACAAAATAGAGTCACACCATTTATAGTTAGAATGGCAGCTATTAAGAATACAAAAAACAAAGAGTGTTGGTGAGGATGTCGGGGGAAAGACACACTCATACCATTGCTGGTGGGACTGCAAATTGATGCAGCCAATATGGAAAACAGTTTGGAGATTCCTTGGAAAACTGGGAATGAAACCACCATTTGACCCAGCTATCCTTGGTCTATATTTCCCTTTATCTTTCAGGTGTGTTACTCTGAGTAAATATCTTGTCCATCAAAGCCCATCTTGGCTTCCCAGAGGATCCCAACTGACAAATTTAAACTTTGTTTCTGAGGAAGAAAACCCTTGGGGACTACCAGAAGGAATTAGGTGTGGAACCCTGAAACTATGGAGATCATGAAATAGCCAGTACACAAGTCCAGGCAATCGGGAAAAGGGATATGTTTTGTCAGCTTTTTTGCAACTGTGACTAAAAGGACCCAATCAGGACAACTGTAGAGGAGGAAAAGTTTATTTGCAGGCTTACTGTTTCAGAGGTCTTAGACCATAGCAGGCTGGCTCCATTCCTCAGGGCTCAGGTGAAACTGAAGGTCAGTGGAAGAGTGTGGCAGAGGAAAGCAGCTCACATGTTGATAAAAAAGCAGAGAGAAAGACTCCACTCTCCAGATACAAAGTATATACCATATGGCCATGCCCCCAATGTCCACCTCCTCTAGCCACACCCCACCTGCCTCCAATTACCACTCACTAATCCCATGGGGGGGGGTCAGTTCACTGATTAGGTTAAGGCTATACAATCATTTTTCCTCCAAACCTTCTTGCATTGTCTCAAATGTGAGCTTTTGGGGGTCATCTCACATCCAACCATAACAGGGTACTTATCACCCTGAAAAATGGTGATGTACAAGAGGCAGCCAGTGATGCAGTCTTCTTCTTGTACTCATTTCCCCTTCAGAGGCAGGTGCAATAGGTGCTGTGTTCCAAATTGCCATTGGGCAGAGTTCACCAGAATATGCAAATTAACTCATCAATCTCATTTTGTGGGGGAGGGAATGCCTATTTCTGTTGAATAGATGATATTTTAACTGTTTAATAGTCATTTAAAGTCACAGTAGTCCCCCCATGCATTTTGCATGTCAGACTAAATGATGGAGAGCATTGTAAATGGGAGGAGATGAATATAGCATGTTGCAATTAGTGTATAAGTTAAGGATTTGTTTAATTGTGCTTTATTCTAAGAAGATGTCTGAGTGATATTCTGAATTAAATCCAAAAGCCTTTTTCACTACTTACTAAGTTAGCCTTTCTTCCTGATAAAAACCTTTGAGTTCATGTGTATTCATTAAAATCCAGTCCTAATTGCTCCCTAGTCAGCTATGAATCTTAAGAAGCTTAGATGTTAAGTGCTTAAATTGTGTTTGCTGACAGAAAATGGAATTTTTCTAATGATTTGCTATGAATGTCTCCATGTTGTTATTATAGTAGTTTTACTCATAGTAAGTTTCAGAGACTGAAAAAAATAAAGATTCATATTACAATTTGTTCATTTAAAAATTAAGCAGGTTGAGCCATCTTTGGCACTGCACTATTTTTTTTCCTGTGGTGCTGGGGATAGAACCCAGGGCTTTGTGCATGCAAGGTAAACACTCTACCAACTGAGCTATATCCCCAGCCCTTGAGCCATCTTTGGTTCTTTACTCAACTAACCAGCTTACAGTAACAGGCAATGATGAAATTCCTAAATTCATGGATATGAGAGAACTGTAGATCCAACAATCCACTACTTCCTGGATCCAGAGTTTCTCTTCCAAGGCTTACTTTTTTTATCTACTTCCTGGATCCAGAGTTTCTCTTCCAAGAATGATGATCAGGTTGGGCTGGGGTCAGTGAGAGTGGAATGCAGGAAGAAGGAGAAATAGTACCCTCACTAAATTCCTGGATCAAATTAGGTGCACAACACTCTCGGCTTTCCCTGTTCCAACACTCGCCATGACATCCTTTGCCCTATGCTTTTACCTTCAAAAAATCCACAAGGGCAGGGACACTTTCTTACTCCTTATGGTATGTTCCAAATTGCCATTGGGCAGAGTTCACCAGAATATGCAAATTAACTAATCAATCTCATTTTTCAACATTGCAGAATCTGTCAGTTTGGTAACATGACTGATGCAAGCCTAAAGTCACTGGCACCTTGACTTTAGAAAACGGTCTCACCTGGAATGCCCCTGAGCAGGTGCTCCACCTTGTTGAGATATTTCTAACTGACCTACCTCTCTACAAATCTACAACATACTAACACAGTAATTGCAGCTAACATTTATTGGGTCATTTCATTCTGTAGGCCAGGGATTTTAGATGCATTATCTCCTTCAATGTACAAAAACCTATGAAATCTATAACAGAATTTTCCTCTTTTTCAGATGAAAAAAATGGAGGCTCTGAAAAGGAAATAAGGAGATAAGAGATATAGATCTAGATGTGATACTGGGAAGCAAGGAGTGGGCTGTCTTTCTCAGTGTGTAGCCATCATGACACAGCAGCCACTGTTTTCTTAGTTCCTGCCTTTCATGGCTGAACAGAAGTAAAATCTCCTTGCCTGCTTTCCCCACCACTTTCCCAAGCCCATGCAAACTAGTTTCTCTCTCCAGCTCTCCATGGAAACTACTCAGAGGTCCCCCAGTGGCCTGCCAGGCCAGATCTAAATGTCTCTTCTGCATTTTCTTCTTTTGATTTTGGAGCCACTTCTCACTTGCCTTCCTGAGCTCTGCCTTCCCTTGTCTCTCCTTGTGTGCCAGTTCTCCTGGCATCCTTCCATCCATGGACCATTTGTTTCTCTTTCACTGACTCCTAAACTTAATCTCTGTCTCTCTGTGGCTACTCCCTTTCCTTCCCTCCCAAAATAAAAAGATGAGGAAACTAAAATCAGAGTGGCTACGAACCTGCCCAAGTTCACCCTGCCAAGAAGAGTCTGGATTGGTTCTGAAACTTAATACTAATTTCTGTGCCTCCAACAAACTCCTTCTCACCCCAGCTCTACTTCCCTATTCTCACCATTGATTTTCAACAAGGATACTAAGGTGTGGTGGATGGGGCCAGCTCCAGGATCTCCAATAGCTTGCCTGTTTATTTAGGATGACTAGAATTCCCAATTGTCAATGAGTAGAAAGCCTTCATTTCTTCATGCCTTCTTTCTTAGTTCTCCAACTCTGGGAGCACCATGATTTGGGGAAACTGGAGTCCAGTTTCCAATCCTCATGAACTAAAGGGTCAAACAGTTCTACATAAAACTGTAATCCAAATCTGAGGAAATGAGTCCAGCCATGTAAATCTTTGTACAAATTTAAAAATGGAGATATCCAGAGCTGACAGCCAGAATGTTCACTGTCTCCTTGGAGACCTCCAAAGTGAGTGACAGAACTAAGGAAGTAACGTGGGCAACTGACATGCACAATGAATCTTCTGAGCATTCTGTAGTGCTATGATCATCTATAACTGTGTGTAAGAGTAAGGCGCTCCTGCTCCTACAATTTTCCTGCTTGCCTGGAAGTCCTCAGAGAGCCATAAAAGGGGTCTAGAAAGGTCATGTGGTGGGAGAGCACAGAACAACCAGGCAGAAGGCCTGGCTTCTGGTCCTATTTCCACTTCTCATAGCCTATCAAATATTAGATCGTGGACAACATTATAAATTCCTTGAGCTTTAATTTCTTCATCTTTCAATGGGGATTACAATTACTGCCCTAAATGGTCATTATTTTTATGAATACTTTCATCCTCCAATAGCAGTTAGCTCAATGCTGGACATGTACACATGTGTTTGTGTTATGGATTTGTCACAGGGAAATGGCTTTGTGCAATGGCAGAAGCAATCCTTGTCTGGTCGATATCCCCTCACTTGATGCGGTGGCAGGGCAGAACTCTAAGAAGAAAAGACAGGGAGCAGGCCACAATCCATGCACACGAACTGGAGCCCCCGCCAAAGGACACGGGCTCTTTTCCTTTTGCACTGACCTCAGGGAAGAGTATTCTGAACCCAGGAGGCATTTCACAATAGCACGAAGAGCCCAAGGCCCTCCTCTCCTTCCTCAGTAGCTGTCTTCTCAGGGAGGTCTCCTTCGCTGCCAGTCACCTGTTGGTATCACACCATCTGCTCATTTCCCAGCTCCTCACCCAACTTCATCCTTCTTGCAGTGCACCCACCTGATCTCACTTTGGCTCTGGCGGCTCAGTGTCTTATCTCCCAGTTGGAACCCAAGGTCCATGGAAATAGTGGTCTGTTCACTGTTTCTTCCTGCCACTGCTTCAATATGTTCCCCACCACATACCCTTAGGCTCCCCCTGAGGCATCATATCCCATTGGTCTTGTTTATCAAGTGACCCTGGATCCAAAATATTCTCTATTCATGTAAACTTTCTGACAAGATCACCCAGGGAAGAGAAGTCCTGTCATCTTCCTCTTCCCCTCCTTCTGACTCAGCCCATCATTTTTTTATTGTAGCAAAAAAATATTAAATTTTCCACCTTAACCATATTTTTTAAATTTTTTTAGTAGTAAATGAACAAAATACCTTTATTCTGCTTATTTATTTATTTTATGTGGTGCTGAGGTTCAAACCCATTGCCTAACACTTGCTAGGTAAGTGCTGTACCACTGAGCCACAACCACAGCCCCACTCCAGAACTTCTTAAAAAATTGGCAGTACAGGGAATTCCATCCAGCAATGCTCTACCACTGAGCTACATCCCAAGCCTCTCTTTAAAACAAAAATTGAGACTGAATCTCCCTAAGTTGCTGAGGCTGTCTTCAAAATTGTGATCCTTCTGCCTCAGCATCCCAAGTAGCTGGGATTACAGGTGTGCACCACCACACCAGTTAGAACTTTGTCTTATGCAATACTGAAACATTAAACCCACTAAACACTATATCCACTCCCCTTAACTCTTCTTGTTGTTGTTGTTGTTCTGGGGATTGAACTCAGGGGGACTCGACCACTGAGCCACATCCCATCCCTATTTTGTATTTTATTTAGAGACAGGGTCTCACTGAGTTGCTTAGTGTGTCACTGTTGCTGAGGCTGGCTTTGAACTCAGGATCCTCCTGCCTCAGCCTCCCAAGCAACTGGGATTACAGGCATGCGTCACCGCACTCAGGTCCCCTTAACTCTTGGTAACTACCTTTTAACTTTATGCTTCTGTGATTTTGACTAATTCAGATATTTCATATGAGTGGAATAATACAGTATATTTTCTTTTGTGACTGGTTAATTTCCTCAAAGTTCATTCATTTCATAGAATGTCACATGAATCCTTTTTAAAGATTGCACAGTAACCCATGGTATGCATACCACATGTCCTTTATTTGCAGTGATGCTTGGTTGCTTCCATGTCTTAGCTATTGTGAATAATTCTGTGATGAGCAGGGTGTGCAGATATCTCTTGAAGACCTGGGTTTGATATATATATATATATATATATATATATATATATATATATATATATATCCATCCACAAGTAGGATTGCTGCTGCATCATGGACTAATTCTATTTTAACCTTTTAGGAGCCTCTATACAGCTTTTCATAATGGCTGTACCTCTTTATATTCCCACTTACAATCATACTAATTTTCTGCCCACTGGATTTGTCCATTTCTGACACAGAGGTATTAAGGTCTCCAACAGTACTGGATTCACCTATTTCTCCTGGCTGTTCTGTCAGTTTTTATCTCATATGTTTTGTTACTCTGTGCATACACATTAAATGTTGTTATATCCTCTTGGAGAATGAATCCCTTTATCATTATTATTATCTTTATCCATGACAACTTTCTTTGCTCTGAAATCTGCTTTGTCTGAAGTTAATAACAACTAGTCTTTCTTCCTTTTGAGTATTGTTAATATGGTATATCATCCTATATCTCTTTACTTTTAATCTATATCTATCTTTATATTAATCTATATGTATCTTTATATTTACAGTGAGTTTCTTTTAGATAAAATATAGTTGTGTCTGGTTTTTTGATCCACTCTAAAAATATCAATCTCTTTTTAGCTATTTTTATTAGATTTTTATAGTTTTACATAGTAGTTGGATTCATCCAGACAAACTCATTCATAAATGGAATTTGATTTCAGTTCAGTGGTACTTTTAGACCATTAATGATCAAAGTGATTATTAAAAGAATTGGATTAATATCTACCACATTTGTGACTATTTTCTGTTAGCCTTGTTCTTTTTTTAATTTTTTTTAGTTGTTGATAGACCTTTATTTTATTTATTTATATGCAGTGCTGAGAATTGAACTCAGTGCCTCACACATGCCAGGCACCGCCCCAGCTCCTAGCCTTGTTCTTAATTCCTATGTTTGTCTTCCACTCTTCTCTGCCTTTCATGCTTTTAATGGAACATTTTATATGATTCTGTTTTCTCTTATTTCATAACACTAATTGTTTTTCTACTTTTTACTGGTTGTCTTAGAGTTTGTAATGAGCATTTACAAGTACACTTTCAAATAACATTATACAGTTTCACAGATAGTGTAAGAACCACATAATTATAAAACATCCCTAATCCCTACATCCTGTTCTTTGTATCATTGCTGTCATTCATTTCCCTCATACAGAAACATACATACCATTCATATTTTTTTGAAGTGTTGTGCATGGCACCTAGGCCCTTGCTCATACTAGGCAAGTGCTGTACCACTGAGATACACCATCAGGCCCTTTGTTTATTATTTTAAGTAACTCTTATCTGTTAGAACAATTAGGAATGAGAAAAATAAGTCTTTATTTTATCCTCACTTATTCCTTCTCTAATATTCTTCTCTTCTATATGATGATCTGAATTTCTGATTTATGTTCTCTCTGAAGAATTTCTTTTAACATTTCTTGCAAGGTAGGTTAACTGAAAACACATTCAGTTTTTGTTGGAGAACATCTTTGTTTCTTTTTCACTTTTGAAGGATAATTTTTCAAGGTACAGAATTCTAAGTTGGTGGTTTATCTCAACATTTTAAATGTTTCGTTACATTTTCTTCTTGACTGAATGGTTTCTGGGGAGAAGTCACTATTTGATTCTTATCATTGTTCCTCTATGGGTAAAATGGTTTCTCTGACTTCTTTCAAGATTTTTCCTTTATCTTTGATTTTTCACAGCTTGAACATGATATACCCAAGTGCAAGATTTTCTGTTTGTGTTTTTTGGTCATTCATTATTGCTTCAAATATTGCTTCTGTCCTTTTCTCTTTTATTTCATTTTCTGGTATTCCATTACACATGTTATACTTCTTATAGTTGTCTCACAGTTTTTAGATATTCTGTTTTTTTTCCTAGTGGTTTTTCTCTTTTGCCTTTTAGTTTGGGAAGTTATTATTGTCATATACTCAAGGTCAGATTCTTTCCTTGGCTATGTCCAGTCTACACTGGTTTGCTTTTGAATAAGCCTTGTAATGTTTTGTTGAAAGGTGGATATCTTATATCAGTAATGTAGTGTGAAGGTTTGAAGAAGGGGAATCATTTTAGATTTCTATAATTAGATCTCAGTCTTTTGGTGAGCCTCTGACCCTGTACTGTGAACTTCACCAAAACTTATAAATCCTCTTCATTTAATGAAACAGGATGGCTATGGGGTGATGAAGACTCATATCTCTCTTCCCTCATGTGGAAGCCTGGAGAAAGCTGGAGTTGGGTTTTTCCTTTCCCCCAGATAGTGTAGATTCACATAAAATCTCCCAGGTGAATCTTTGGTAAAACAGTTTCTCCTGCAGGCAGGCCTTGTAAAGAAGGACAGAATGTTCTGTCATATTTCAAAATAGTTCCTTTTCACTTCCTCCTACTGAAAACACAAAGAGATTTTTCTCTGATATTCACAGTGAGGACCTAGTAGAGCTCCCAGAAATAAGACTCACAAATATGCATCTCCTTATGATTAGATTCCCTAGGAATTTTAAACTCTCAGATTGATCCACATTGAGCCTACAACAATTTGTCCATTACAGTTAAGATTCTCCTACCCCGGAACTGATCCTTGGGGAAGCCTCTCTGCTCTGGTAAGTTGAGATCTGCTTGTCTTTTCAACTTCAGGGGTGATGGTTTGTCCTATCACCTCACTTCTCTGATGAATGTAAAATTTGTTGATCTTGTAGTTTGCTCAGCTTTCTGTTTGTTATTGCGATGGAGAGGTGACTTCTAAGTCATAGTTTTTTATTGTTCCTACGGAAGCATACAGTTTTCATCAATTCAGTCATTGTTTCTAGTAGTAAAGTGATAAACAGAGTTTTTAAGGAAAAGTGATGCACAACGATAGAGATGGAAATCACTCTCAATTCTTGAAATGATATTTTGTTTTCACTAACATATTTTCTTGCTGTTGTAAATTTATACTAAGTAAATAATGATGGCATTAACTGGAATTCTTGGTTTGCATTTGATCATCTTTTTCCAAAAGCAACTGTCAAGATAACTTCCAAACAAACATCACTTAACCACTAAATGACTCTATTTCATATATAATGATAGCTTATTTAGATATTGCTCTTCATTCCATTTTCTTCTGTATTCTATTGTCATTAACAATAATGAGATTTTCACACTTTCTTTAAAAAAATGAATTCTTTGAGCAATTTTTCCCTACTGAATCTTACTGTGGAAAATGGAACATGTCTTCAGAATCATATTTAATGGCTATAGCCTTACCCCAAAACCCTCAAGCTTAGGACTCTGAGCTTGAGCTTTATTTTCATCCCTTATTCTACTGCACTGTAATTGACTGTTAATTTGACTGTCTCTAGACTGGACTTGGAGATCCTCAAAGGCAAAGGCCATGTCTTATTCATCTCTGTATCACCCATGCCCAGCACCATGCTTGGTACATAGTTGTGACTGAAGAAATATGTATTAAGTTAGAATGCACTTCCTCTTACTTTTGGCTCATTTTTTGCCAAATATTAATCTGCTCACTTACTCATTGAACAAACATTCATTGCAAAAATGATCTCCTCTGTGAAAATTAAAGGGAAAATTTTGAAGTACATCCTTTTTTGTGTAACTAGTTCAAAGAAAGGTTTTCATTATATAATATTTATTTAATAACAAGATTTTTATTGAGCATGCCACATATACCAGGCACAATGCTACACATGAGGCAACAGCAATAAACAGGTAGATGAAATCATTGTGCTGATAATGAAAGAGACACACTTTATATAGTTATTCAGTTGCAGTAGAATGTGCATTATCACAGCACAATTATGCAGCTTTGAAATTGCCTTTTCTTGCCTGTTTACTCCTTGGACTACTATTTCCTTGAGAACAAGGATCTTGTCTACCTGAGACTCACCTTCACTATCTCTCAACCTCTAACACAGTGCCCAACATATATGGTAAAAGCTCAGCAAATGTTAGATTAATGAATTAAAGAGTGAATGACTAAATAATAAGATGAATGAGGCAATCTTCATACCTCCTACTAAGCAGAACTTCTCAGATTTATAAACAATAGATACAACTTAAAGAATCATAACCTAGTGTGGTCAAAGCCTAGGAGATGTAAGCACACCTTATACTCACTAAACTATTCTCCCTCCCAGCAGAGGGAGCAACTTTGATGAAAACTTTGATGAAAAATTACAGACTTGCTTGCAAGAAGAGACTCAATAATAATATATAACCTTTATCAAGCATGGACTTAAGTTTATGCTAACAGATTTACATAAATTAACTCATTAAGTACTTAAAACATCTCTTGACATGGTTTAATAATCATTACCATTTTCTTTCTCCAACTTTATTTAGGTATAACCAAAAATAAAAATTGTATATATCCAAGGCATACAATGTGATAATTAGATACATGTATATATTTTGTAATGATTACCAAATAAAATTAATTAACATTTCCTTCTACACATAGTTTCCATTGTGTGTGTAGGGGGGTGAACACTTAAAGTCTGCTCTCTTAGCAAATTTCAAGTAAATAGTACATTATTAACTATAGTGATCCTGCTTGCTGTGCATCAGGTTCCCAAAACATTGTTTCTTCATGTTTAAAATGAGGTGAATTATATGTATACACACACACACACACACACACACACACAATAGAATACTATTTGCCTTCATTTTGAATATGAAGAAAGTGAAGCTCACAGAACTTAAGTGAGTTTTCCATAGTCACACAGCTAGTAAATAGAATAACTGGAAATAGAACTCTGTTTCTGAAGTAGAGCACTAAAATCTTATGACAGTTGCCCCATGTAATATATCAATGGTTCTCACTGTGAGGAAAGGAAATCAGCATCTGCATAGTTACATGAAATTTGGAAAAAAAAGTGTATTCACCTGGTTAAAGATGTGATTTGACATCACATATTTGTCTCCTTTTCCTCCTAAAGTCTCTAAAAATGATAGCAAAGAAATAAAAATGTAATAAACCTATAAGGACTAAAACAATATGGAGAGATTTCAATGATTCTTAGGAGTAGAATAGAGAGGAGAAAACTACAACTTTAAATGCCCATACAGGAGGATGGTGAACATAGGCTAACTGATTTGCTCTGTAAAACCTCTGAGAGGCACCAATAAAGCAGATGTGACTTGCAGAACTGAAAATAAGATGTTGGTTGAATATCTATCTACATATGGTTACAAGCATCCAGACAAGAAATTGGAAGCTTTATTTCTCAAAAGCTTAAATGGAAACAGTCAGGACTTAATAGATACCAGTACACTAGAAAGCCAGGGTAAGTCTTAGGGCTCAAAACAAAGAGATCTTGAAAGTCTGCTCCTGAAATGGTGAGTCTGTTTCTATCTCCAAAGTTCTCACCTGCTGGGCTCCAAAATTGACAGCAGGTTTATATCCCACCCTGCTACAAGATAGGAAGAATTGCTGTTGGAGAAAATGGCTTATCTGAGCAAAAAACAAAGATCTCCACATACTACATCTGAGATTTGAGAATCCCAGGAGAAAAGTCTGGCTCTTTGCCCCAAATCTCAACTGTAGGCTACCAGTTGATAATCTCTATCTACACAGAGACTCCCAGTAAGTGCTTTTGTGTCTACATCATACACACACAGACACACACACACACACACAGCAGCCAATGACCAAGAGATATTTGAATTCTATCATTTACCATCATCTTAATCACCACCCTCACTCAGGACATCTTTGACTCTCACCTGGATTATCTCAATAGTATCTTAACTGTTCGCCCCCATTATAGCTTATTCTCAACAGGGTAGTCAGAGTGATACTTTCAAGACATACCTATACCAGGTCATTCCTGTTTTTAAAACCCCACAGTGGTTCTCTACCTTGATCAGAGTAAAAACCAAAGTCCATTTCCTGATTCACACAGACCTTTCATTGCCAAACATCATTTGAGAAAACAAAAGAATGTTCCAAAGGTGATTGAGAATTCATAAAGACTGCCACTGCCACCACAGGCCTGGTGGACAAGGCTATCCCTTCCTTGGGTTCCGCAGGCCATGCTGCTACCAACCAGTGCCACAGGAGCAAGGCTAGCACACAAGAATAATACTGTCACTCCACTGATGTATATGATATTTAGATTAGATTTAGGATTGATTCTGGAATGAGTTAATGAGCTGTTGGGATTGAGTGAATGTATTTTTCATGCAAGAAGGATATGGATTTTGGAGGACCAGAGGAATGTTAGGGACTGAAATACATTTCCCAAAAATTCATATGTTGAGTACTTGACCCTCAATGTGACTGTAATTGGAGAAGAAATAATTGAAGTTAAAGGAGATCATAAGGGCCGAGCCCTAATCCAATATGACTAATGTTCTTATAATAAAAGACACCAGGGATGTGCACATACAGAGGAAAGGCCACGCAAGGACATAGGAAGACCACTGTCTTCAAGCTAGGGAGACAGACATGAGAAAAAGCAAATAATAATGCCTTAATCTTGAACTTCTAGCCGACAGAACTGTGGGAAAATGAATTTATGTTGTTTAAAATACCTGGTGTGTGATATTTTGTTATGGCAACCCTAGAAAAATAACAGAAGCACTATAATCAGGTTTTCTACATCGCCATAAAAAATATTCCTAACTGATATATCTCATGTGCAAAGGAACACACACACACACACATGTTATCTTGCCCACAAGATGTTGTGTCAGGTGTATTTTGGAAGCAAGTTACAGAAATCTAATTTTTTATATATGTGCATGCACGTGTGTGTGTGTGTGTGTATGTGTGTGTGTGAGTGTCTGTGTGTGTTACAAATCAAATAAAGAAAAATAACCTTATAGATAAATAGGAAAATAATATAAATTAAGGGCTTTTAAAAAATAAATGAGAAAATACTCAAGTTCACTTATAAATATGTAAACATACTTTTAAACCACAATGAGATATAATATTTCACCCATCAGATTAACAAAAATTGCATGTTGCTTGGGGAAAAAATGGATACTCTAATTCATTGTAGATGGAAGATTAAATCTTTAGGAACAATTTCTAGGAGGGAAACCTAACCAAATCTATAAAATGTAAAACATGTATATTTGACTCAAGAATTTCATTTCTAAGAATTGATCCTATAGGTATAGTCATATGTGTGTAGACTGAAAGCTGTACAAGGGTATGCACTGAAGAATTGTTTTACAATAATAAGAGTTTTGAAAATATATATAAATATATATTCAGCACATGAAATTGATTCAATAAATTATGATAGTCCCACTTAGTGGAATATAATGCAGTAATAGATCTGTGATATGATATATTTAATTGAATAAAACTGATATCTACGTATCTCTTAATATAAGGTTAATGAAAAAGGCAAGGTGTAGAATTATATGTAAGCTATGTGCCTATTTCAGTAGACATAAAAAGAAAAGCAAGTATGCTTATATGCATAGTTATATATACATAGGAGATCTCTGGAAGGATACAAAGAGGTAATAGTGGTTTTTGCAAAGAAAAGGAACATAGATACACATAGATTAATGAAATAAAATGCAGAGTTCATAGATATGTTCACATAAATATGGTCAACTGATTTTATATATATATATATATATATATATATATATATATATATATAGTTGTAGATGGACACAATATATTTATTTATTTATTTTTATGTGGTGCTAAGAATCGAACCCAGTGCCTCATGCATGCAAGGCAAGCGCTGTACTACTGAGCCACAACCTCAGCCCAAGGCCAATTGATTTTGAGCAAAGGAAATTCAATGGGGAAAGGATATGTTCAATAAACTGTGCTTGAACAATTGTACCAATATATATTGATATGCAAAAAGCATTGCACCAAAAGCCCACACACTATCCAAAAATTAACTCAAAGTAGATCAGAAGCCTGAATATAAAACATAAAGCCATACAAATTTTTAGAAGAGAGTATGAGAAATGTTTATGACCTTGGGTTAGGCAATTAGTTTATAGATATGATGCCAAAAGCATGATCAATACAAGAAAATAGTTAATAAATAGGGCTTAATCAATATTACAAACTTTTCCTCTACAAAATATACTGCTAAGAGTAAAAAAATGCAAGTCACAGACTGGAACATAATATTTGAAAACCACACATCTGACGAAGGACTTGCTTGCAGAATATATGAAGAACTCTTCAAACTCAACAGTAGGGCTTGGGGTATGGCTCAGTGGTAAAGCATGCAACTAGCTGGTGCAAGGCCCTGAGTTTAATCTCCAGTACAGCAAAAATAAAAAAGTAGAAGACTCCACAATAAGAAAATTAACTTTGGTAAATGGAAAAGTACATTTAAATATACATTTTACAAAAGATTAATTACAAATGGACATAAGCACATGAAAACATACTCATCAGCTTTAGTCAATAGGGAAATAAAACATGATCACCACACACCTGTTTAAAAAGGTCAAATCAATAATATTGACAATACTGAGTTGAAGATGCACAGCAACTGAAGCTTGCTTTTGAAAAAGCAAGATGGCACAGACACTGCAAATAAAATTCATCAGCATCTTACAAAATTAAACATACACTGAATATAGGCCTAACAATACCACTGCAAGGTATTTACCCCCCCCCAAAAATGAAAACTTATGTTAACCCCAAAATTATTTGTTGAATGTACAGATTAATGGAATAACACATAAATGGATCTACCATGATATAAAATGATTAGACAATGTCTTTTCATCACTGTAACAAAATACCTGAGATAATCAAAAGGAGAAAGGATTTATTTTGGCTCATGATTTCAGAGGTTTCAGTTTACAGTTGGTTAACTCCACTGTTTGGTGGCCTGTGGTGAGGCAGAGGTTCATTAGAGGAAGCATGTGGCAAAGCCAAGCTGCTTATTTCATGGAGGCCAGGAAGCAAAGAAAGATAGAAGGAAGGTCTGGGGCCCCAATATTCCCTTTAAGGCATGTCCCCAATGACCTTACTGCCTTCCACTATGCCCCACCTTCAAAGATTGCACCACCTCCCAACAGGACCACAGGCTGGCCACCAAGCCTTTAGCCCAGTGCTTTTGGAGGCCATCTATATCTAAAGCAGAACAATGTCTAAAACAAACTGTCTAAACAAAAGCAAAAATATAAGCCTATTTTAGGAATAAGGAAGTAATTTTCACAAACAGTGGTTAAGAGTTAAAAGAGATTGACTCTCAGGGGCAGGACTGATGAGTGTGAATGGTTAAAAAGGACTGTTGTTTTTCATTAAAAAACCTTCCAGCACTATTGATTTTTTAACTATGTGAATATTTTACTTTCATAAAAATTTAAAAAGTGAAGTCATGCTGTGTGATTCTATTTCTATGAAGCTCTAGAACTGGCAAAACTAATCTATGGTTGCATGCGTCTTAGTCTCAAATGATTCAGAAAAAAAATCTGTATACACAGAAAGAAAGCAAATGCCAAATCAAATAAATTAAATGTTAATGTGAGGTGGATTTAGGTGAAGTATATCTGGACAGTTTTTATAATATTGTTTTTCTTGCACCTTTTTGGCAAGTTTAAAATTTTTTCCAAATAAAAGCTTTTAAAAATACTAATGTATGGTAGAAAAATGAGAACAATGGTTGCCTGTGGGAGGTGAAGACAAGAATTGACTGGAAAGGAGCATGAAGGAAAATTCTGGAATGCTGGCAACAATTTAGTGCATGCATTCAGTAAAGCCCATAGAATGGTAGGTGGAAGGTTGCTGCATTTCACTATATATAAATTTTATTTCAATAAAAATAAAGATGTATTGAGTTTAATAATATTTGCACTGAAGGGTTTAGAGGTAAAATATATAGATATTTGAATCTTACTTTCCTATTCAACCAAAATATACACATACATACATACACACACACACACACACACACACACATACACACACACAATGGATTGATAGAAAGAGACATAGACAGATGGACAGATGTTTAATGTAACCAAAATAGCAAAATGTTCATCATAAAATTCAATAATAAGCATGTGGTTGCTCACTGTAAATTTCTTTTAACCTTGCTGTATGATTGAATGTTTTCATAATAACATGGTAGGGAAAATCAAGGAATGATAAAGCAGTATGAAAGGAAGCACAGGATTTCAAAGTTGATGAAAAAGAAGCAAGTATTTTCAAAGATTGCAAAACACTGAACTGGGTAAGAAAACTAAGGTAAACATATTTAACCACAGTGACTCGCTTGGAAGTGGCAGGAAGAGTATGGAACCAAGGTCCATCTACCTTGCAGCATGCAAAGTCCTCTTCAGAGCAAACCCCCAGAGATCCAATATCACTACAATGTGATCAGCTCTGTCATCTGTCCAGCCAAGCATCATGCACAGATAGATACACTTGGATAAGGATGGGGCCCCCAATTTCCTTCATCAATTTTGATAAAAATTTTACTTAAAGAGTTTTCCAGACATCAAGATCTGGTCTTCATTTGTCAACTGAGAATTTTAAATTCCCCTTAGGACATTTTCAAGCATGAAACTTTCATCTTAGCTTTTTGTATGCCTAAAAGGCACTGCTTTCTCATCTTTGTTGAGTCAGATACAAATAGTATGGTTAAGTAAACACCCTGGAGAGAACTACCACTGTGTACATAAATCTTCTTGGATCAGATTGCACATTTAAAAACACAAATAACCCCAATGTTCATCAACAGGAGAATGAATGAGAAAATTGTGGTGCAGCCATATAAGGAATACTATGTGGCATTAAAATTAAAGTACTGTGCCATTAGCATAGGAAAATTAATAGATATCAAATACATTATGATGAAAAATACATAGAACAATACTATGCATAGTTTGAGGATATGTTCCTATATATCAAATATGAAATGATAAAAACCAAATTCACAACAGTAGTTTCCTCTTGGGTGAAAGAGATGGTTATATAGGCAACTTCTATAATTTTTTGTTTTAGAGATAAAACTTGAACAAATAGAATGAATATGATCATTACAGATGAGGCAAATCAGAACTACTCTCCTCATAAGGAAAAGATACACACAAACACACACACACACACACACACACCAGGGATTGAACCCAGGGCCTTATGTATGAGAGGCAAATACTCTACCAACTGAGCTATATCCCCAGCCTCAAAAGACAATATTTTTTAAAGAACATGTTGCTATCATTACCAAAGAAGTAATAAAAGAGTGTACAATTATGAAATTTAGATGTAATTTGGATGGGAAAACCTAGAGTCTTTTGGTCCACTTTTGTCCATAGGACTTTTGTAAATATAGCCAAAGCGACTTGGAGTCTCAACAGTATTCTGACTGTGCTACGAAGACAAAAGATGGAGTCCAAGTTCCTCAGAGGGTTGAAACCCTGTAAACCACACATCATCCAGGGTGGGGACATCAAAGACTAAATACGAAGCAGCATAAACATAAACTAGAAATAAAACATACCTTGCATGAATTCTATCATTGCTTAGGGTCATCTGAGTGCTCCAACAGCTCTCAATTCAGTTGATTGCAAGTAGCTAATCTAGAGCCCTGACATTGTTAAACCATTGAATTTAATGAATCCTGGGACAGCCATATCTCTGAATTTCTCTTGTGAAATAACAAATTTCATTATTATTCAGATCATAGTTCAGTGTTCTGTTGTTTGAAGCCAGAAGCATCCTAACAGATGCAGAGAGCAATAACAGACATTTATTGCATTAATGTTAGGTCACTATAACAAAGCACCACAAACTGAGTGGCTTAAACAACAGAAATTCATTGTCTCAATCCTAAAGGCTGCAAGTCCAAAATCAAAGTGCCCAGCCCACAGGGTTGGTTCCTTCTGGGAGTTGTGATGGAGAATCTAATCCATGTGTCTCTCCTAGCTTCTGGTAGTTTGCATCCTTTGTTTCTGTTGTAACACTTCAATCTTTGTCTTCATTTCCACATGAACTTTTCCTATCTGTGTACCTCTCTGTTTCTAAATTTTCCCTTTCTATAACATCAGTCATATTGGATTAGGCCCAGCCTAATGATTCCATTTAATCTTGATTACTTCTATGTTAATATCCTGTCTCAAAATACAGTCACAGTCTGAGGTACTGGGAATTACTTCATATGAATTTGGTGGAGGAGACACAATTCAACCCATATAACCACACCCTTTGTTTTGTTCCTAGGAAAGGAAACTCTGGGCCTGCATGTGTAAGAGAAGCTGCCTTGGAAGCCACTTTACACTGTACATGAGATCATGGTATTAATTCATACAAGGCCCTCCTAAAGAAAACAACATGCTGCTAAAATCATCTTCATAAATCCTAGTGCTAATGTTTTGTGCTCTGAGCTTCCCCACCACTTCATAAATAATGGCTGCATCCTTATAAGCATGTCATTTAGGGCCCTCCACACAGTGGCTCCATCCTTAATTTCTAGCCTCACATTCCTCACTTCCTTTGCACCATTCCCATTGTCCCCTCACCCACAGGCCCCACACCTTCATTCAATGCTTTTAATATGTTCCCTTTTCCTAGAATACTTCTCAGTTTCTAGTTATGAAAATATTGGCCACAGATCTGTTTTCATCTAAGACGGAGGTAAGAATGCAGATCACTTATAAGGGAGTTGTTATGATTTAGATTTGGAATGTCCCTAAAGGCTCATGTGTTGGAACTGTGGTCCCTAAGGCAGCAAGATTCAGAAGTATGTCTTTTAGGCAGTGATTGAATCATGAGGGCTTTGACCTCATCAGTGGATGTATTAATCTCTTGATAGCTAAATGAACTGCTGGGAGGTGAGACCTCACTGGAGGAAGTCAATCACTTCTTCCTGGCCCCTTCCTCTTTCTCTCTGTTGCCCAGCTGCTACAAGATGAGCAGCTTTCCTCTGCTATGTCCTTTAGCCATGATGTTTCTGCCTTGGAGCTAGATGGCCAGCCTAAAACAGGAATCCTCTGAGTTGTTGTTCTTGTCAGGTATTTTTGTCACAGTGACAAAATCTGCCTAACACAGGAGGGCTCTCAGAATCAACCTGTGGGAGGGAAGGGAAGGAAGCAGGAGTGAGCAGAGTGGAAAACTAGACTACAGTGCCATCAAAACAAGATCTCAGCCAAACCCACAGGGAAAGGCAGTCTATAGATGATCCAACACAGTTTTAGATAGTTGGGACAATGAGACCAGGCTCTTATATGCTGTTGTAACAAACCAAATTTAGGACTCACCTAGTGGCTTGCTCCTAACCAATAGCATACAGTGATGGTGACGGAATGTAACTTTCACAATTATATTGTGTTCTATAACACTGTTTCTTGCTGCCACAGTCATTCTAAACAATTTATTTGATGATTTGACTAAGTAGCCATGCTGGGAAGAAATTACGGTGGTTTCTAGGAGCTACAGGCAGCCCCCATGCAATAGCCAGCAAAAACTAGAAGCCAGTGCTCTCAGTTTTACAACAGCAAGGAAATAAATTCTGATAGCAACCTGGGTTTGAAATTTTATTCTAATTGCACCTCTAGATGAGAATTAAACCTGACTGACACCTTGAACATGGCCTTGTAAGACCTTAAGCAGAGAACTCAATAGCACCACACCCAAACTCCTGACCCACAGAATCTGGGATAATAGATGTATGTTGTTTTAAACCATTAAATGTATGGTAATTTGATATTCATCAGTTGATAACTAATATTACCCCTTGCTGAACAGTCATTGGATACAAGCTATCTGTAGGAAAGGAACTTTGGACAACATCTCCAACATCTTCTGCAGAGGCAATTACCATAAAAGGTCAGCAGGTGAAGAGTGGCATCCAGCAGAAACCCAGAAGCTGGGGGAACAAGTCCTTCAGACCTAACGGGGTATTGGCAGAGTACAGCACAGAATCCACAACAATCAGACCTATCCTTCAAATCTCATTCAGTAGTTTCTGGTGACTGCCATAACAAATTATCATAGACTTGGTAGCTTAAAACAACAAAACACCATTGATTCTCTCAACATTATTGTTAACAGAAATTCAAAACCATGGTGTTGGCAGGGCTGCATTCATTCTGGTCATACTAGGGGAAAATCTGCTCCAGCTTCTGGAATTTCCTGGCTTTCCTTGTTCTGCATTTTATTACTCTTATCTGTGGCTCTGTCTTCACATTTCCTTTTCCTCTCTGTCTCTGTGTGTTGTGTCTTCTCCTCTTCTGCTTCATAAGGATTCTTGTGACACTCCAGCCATATATGACTTCTCTCTTCTTCTAAATATTAGAATCCTTGGATGATCCTGTATGGCATTTTCCTCAGAATATTTTATATTCTAAAGAATACAATATTTTGCATTTTGTATATTTAATTATTTTGTGTTCAAGAGTAATGATGGATTTGGAGGAAACAAAAGTTCAGGCTTATGGGGTGGGGTGCAATTTCAAATTTCAAATGGCAGGCCTGACCAAGAAGGTGCCAAATGAGTAAAGCCTTAAGGAGGTAAGTCATCTCAAACTAATGAAACAGTACATACAAAGGCCTTGGGATGAGGCCATGCTTGAAATATTCAATGTGGCTGGGAGGAGATAAAGTAAGTGAAAAAGAAGGTAAAGTGCGAGAAAGAAAATAGGAGATGAAGTCAGAGTGATAAGAGACAGACTTTGGATCATGAAGGGCTTGTAGGACATTGTAAGATTTGGGGGTTTTTTCCTAAGTGAGATTGGGAGTTCCTGTAGGAATGTGAGTAGATGAATGACAGGATCATACTGCCAATACCCTAAATGTGTGCCCCTCCACTGCCCCTGAGATTTCTGTCTCCTGGTTATTGAACTGAATGGTAAGCTGAGTACGGATTTGAAAAGATTTTACAGATGGTATTAAAGTCCCAAGTCAGTTGACCTTAAGATATAAAATTAATCTGCTGAACCTAACCCTCTCCAGTGAGCCCTTCAAAGCAGCAGGGTTTCTGCAGCTGGTAGCAGAAGAGGGCACCAGAGCAATTTGAAGTACAAGGGGAGTTTGGTATACTACTGCTGCCTTTGAAGATGGAGAGCATCTCATGTAAAGGAATGGATGTAGCCTTTGGATCCAAGAGTGACCCCCAAACAATGGCCATATAGAAAGTGGGAACGTGGACTTACAGGCCACAAGCACCTGGATTCTGCCAACATTGTGAATGACCTTGGAAGGGGATTGATTCCCAATGCTTCCACATAATAACCCAGTTTGGCTGACATCTTTGCTTCAACCTTGTGAAACCTGAAGCAGAGAACTCACCCTAGTCCTCTGGACTTCTGATTTACAGAATGAGTGTTGTTTTAAGAAGCTAAGTTTGTGGTAATATGATATAGCAACAGAGGCCAAGAGAGGAAGCTGGGGGACCAATTAAGAAACTCTGGTTGTAATTCAGGCAATAGAAGACAGTGGCTTAAGCCAAAATAGTAGCCATGGAGATGAAGAGTAGTCAGATTCAGGATATATTTTGAAGACATGAGAAAAAATGCATTTGGCCTAAGAACAAGAAGAATGGAATTCACATGGGTTTAGACTAGGAAGATAAGGAAGGGAGCATTTTTGGAGGGAGAAGGAAGATCAAGAACTCCAATTAGGACATGCTAAGTCTGAGATGCTTGTTAAACAACCAAGTGGTGTCTAAAGCCAGGAAAGTAAATGAAATTGCTAAGGGGGTAAACTTAGACCAAGAAGAGGGCCAAAGACTAAGTCTGAAAGACTCCGGAGTTAGGTGGTCAGAAAGGTGAGGCTGTGATGGAGAATAAGAAGGAAGCAGCAGTTACTGAAGGTCTGAGCTTCAGTTTCCTCATCCATATAATGAAGATACAAAAAGTGCCTACTCGTGGAATGAATTTTTATGAGTGCATTATAGTTGTACCTAATAGTTGGGCTAACTTTGACATAGTCATACATGCACTGAATTTTTCGTTCCCCAGGGTCTCCCTTTCCCTCCCCCTCCCTCCTACTATTCCCCTTCCTCTACAGATATACGTTCTACTCCTTTATTTAGTTATTTTTCATTGGTGCTTTGTAGGTATGTACTATAGTACATTTATACATGTGTATTGCATAGCTTTGTCAAACTCAGAGTGACTGAATTTTTCAGTGCTTAGAATCGTGTCTGGAGCACAGGATGGTTTCAATAAATGTTGGCTATTATTGGCAAGAGTGGAAATCATCTCTCACTTGTCTCTTTATCCTTGTCACCTCCATACCCTGCCTCCCTCCTTCTGCAGCCCTTCACCAACACCAAGTGCAGAGCTTTGCACATAATCATCACTAGATCAATACCTGTTGAAGCGAATTTAATTCTCCATCTTGGTGTCCTCAAGCTAGGATTACTCTGTCAAGCTGAGCAAAATGAGCAAATCCTTTCGGCCGTTTGCAACTCCTGATTCGCGGAGCCAAGGGGGAGAAAGAGTGTTGGGAAATGAATTCCTTCATTTTGGCAAGCGGCTTCTGTTGCCAAGGCACAGCCATCTTGAAGTCTCTGAACATGTGATTTTTCTCCCTATATTTCCATTCTGAAGCAGTCATAAGTAGAAACAACATAATAACAGAGAGAAATCCAATTTTGTCAACAAGACAAGGTCGCAGATATTTAGTTTTTAAATGAAGTATCCCTGAAGGCTTTATTCACTTTCTATTTGGAATCTTTCTTCAGACCCTCTAGATATTTATACACTCCTAACTCTGAAAAATACTGTCCATGACAGGTCATAAGTCTTTCACATGTGCCTGTGGTTCCAAACAGTGACCTTAACAGTGGCTACTGGGAATACTTGTGTGTTTTCCTCTTAACTTCTCCACTGAGACATATTTACTGAAATACTTTATTGCCTCTGCATTGAGAATAATTTAAAACTGCAGTTAAGCCTGTAGTGGTTAAGTAAAAGCATGCATCATTTGGATTGAATTTGTTGAGAAAAAATCAACTGTTCACTATCTGCCATGAAATTTTGAAAATTCTAGGCAATTAGCTCCTTGAAAGGAAAAACTGTTCTCATTTACTGCGCTGCTCGGAAATGCACTCAGAAGTGGTGTTCAAAGCTTCAACTTTTGCCATCTGTGTTTTAAGGTAACCATTCAATATCAGCAAAGTGTGGGAATTTAATTAATGGTATCAAAACAAAAGAAGCATTTCCAAAGTGCTCGAGTCCACACGAGACCAATATGTTGACTTGTTGATGTGGATTTAATTAGTGTCTTCAAGCATAACTCCAAAGGTCCCTTTTATCTAATCATCACATTTATATAAACCATTAGCACATAGTACTTGGTTTGAAATGTTTTGCTACATAATCCAAACTGTTGTCCTACCCTGGGAGAGTCTCTAATAAGCTCAATATGCTTCCACAGAGAAACTTTTGTATCCACATGAAGTAAATTTAGGCTTAACTGTTGCTCTGAAAGTAATGTAAACCTGAGATTGAGCATGTGGAATATGAGTGATTTAGGGCTACTTCTGCCTTTCCATCACTTTCCAACATGAACAATGGGAAGAAAATCAGATTGTGCTGGCCTAACCAGTCTCAGGAAATTTCCCAGCAAATGACTAAACTGAGTCCCAGGGCTCTATGTTGCAGGAAGTAATGATGACTGAAGAAGCCGGTTTGTTGGGCAATATTGACTTGACAGCTTTATGCTAAGAAATGTTGTTGTGGGTGTCCCAGGAACAATTTCTCGATAATAAGTACATCTTTCTCCCAGCTACTCCTTTTCCCTGTCTTCCAAAAAAGAGTTCTTCAAAGCAAAAAAGCATTTGAATATGGTTTTTCTATGGCTGTTGTATTACTGTACAATCCTAAAATTCATGGGGGTACATTATGGTGGTGACTTAAGTCTTTGGCATCAATACAAAAAAATCAGTCTCCCTGTGGGCTAGCCTGAGACCCTAGGCAGCTACATAGAAGAGAGAGCAGGCTATGAGGTCAGAATGAACTGAATTCAAATCCCAACTTGGCCCTTGCTTGCTTTGCACACATTCTTTAAGTTTATGTGTTTCTGTTTACTCATCTGAGGAGTGGGGATAATAATAGTACCCCTTTGTATTAGTTTCTCAGGGATGCAATCACAAAGTAGCACAAACTGAGGGAAGTTTGCTTAAATAATACAGATCTGTTGTCTTACAGTTCTGTAGGCTTGAAATATGAAATTGAGCTGTTGGCAAGGTTGTTTTCTTCTAAGGACAATTAGGGAAGGATCCGTTCCAGGCTTCTCCCCTTGTCTTATAGATGGACATGTTCATGTTCCCATGGTCTCCACCCCCAGACTGTCTGCATCCAAATTACCCCTTCTTATAAGGATATCAATCAGGTTGGATTAGCTGCCACTCTTATGATCTCATTTTACCTTAATTACTTCTATAAAGACCCTATCTCCAAATAAACTCACATTCTGAGGTACTAAAGGTAAAGACTCTGACACATGAATTGGGGGGAGGGTGTGACAAAATTCAACTAATAACACTCCTCTAGTGGAAGGTTTGAATATGTGATAAGATAATGTCCGTAAACCCATTAGCCTAGTGTTTAGCACATATAAGCATTCATTTAAAGGTAAATAATATCAGGCACTGTGAATGTCCACTCTTACTGGTAGTATGGGCTTAAATAATTTTTTTGTACAGCTGGGCATAATGGTGCAGGCCTGTAATCCCAGCAATTCAGGAGGCTGAGGCAGGATGATTGCAAGTTCAAAGCCAGTCTCAGCAACTTATCAAGGCCCTAAGAAACTTAGAGAGAGACCCTGTTTCAAAAAAATAGATTTTAAAAAATGGGCTGGGGATGTGGCTCAGTGGTTGAGCGCCCCTGAGTTCAATCCCCAGTACCAATATAATAAGAAGAATAACAATAACAATGACATTTTGTTGTACAGATGAAATCAAGTCTGTTCATAGTATTCCTGGACTCCATTTCCCTCAAAAAGTAGAGATGGTCAAAACAAGAAAAGCTAAAACACTACATAAAGTAGCATTGAGGTACCAGAAAGAATTACTTTTAGAGGATAGGAAATGGTGGCTGTAAGAATCAACTATCTAGCTGGGCCCAGTGGTGTACGCCTGTAATCCCAGTGACACAGGAGGCTGAGGCTGGAGGATGGAGCATTAAAAGCCAGCCTCAGCAAAAGCGAGGTGCTAAGCAACTCAGTGAGATCCTGTCTCTAAATAAAATACAAAATAGGGCTGGGGAGGTGGCTCAGTGGTCGAGTGCCCCTGGGTTCAAAACCCAGTACCCCACCTTCCCCCAAAAGAATCAACTATCTGCTCATTAAACAATATTGGGATGGAGTGAAACACTTTGAAGGCGACTTCAGTTGAGAAAAAAGGCAAGTGTTTTAATATTGGACTAACCGAAATCCCAAAATGACACTACTAGTGCACTTAGTTAAAGGTACTATCTTTGGGAAGATTGAGGTTCAAATGTACAGTGAAGCATTCCCCATAGCTAGAAGAACAACTAGCACTGCAATGGCAAGTCTATTAGGTTATGCCTTCTGACAGAAGTCAGTAGAAGGAGGACATGAGCAGATCTTAGAATTCAGAGGAAAAGCACAAAAGACAATGGGAGAAAAGCATCTACTGCATGATAATGAATAATAGCACTTGTACTTTTTGTTTTCAGAAATTACATTTTTTACTACCTAAATCCCCCTTTTAATGCCTACCAAATTAAATCCTCAAGATACTACAAAATATTATTTCAATAATATGTATATTCATAAACAAAAGACATAAGGCATGGTTAGAAAGAAATTAAATGGAATTTCTCATATATTTGCTTAGGCAGAAAAAATGGGTCCAAAGAGGCAGAGAGAAAAGGGCCAACTACATAATCGACTCTGATGGTGTGTTGAGAAGGAAAACAGCAGAAAAAGTTTAAAGCTGGGAATGAAGAGACTAGACTTCTCTACCTTGACCTCCTACACACTGTAACCTTATGTAAACCCAACTATTTCCTCTCTCCGGGCCTTAGAGAAACAGGAATTTGGCCTGAATGATTGCTGCACTTCCATATTTTGCTTGATAATTAATGCTTTTATACAACAGAGTAATAAATAATAGATTCCAAACTATTAGTAGTGGTTGTGGGAACTGGAGGCCTCCCAGTGTAATTACATTTTTCTGTAACCTCTATGCATGATCAAAATTCTGTGAAATTTATTTAAAGTTCCAAAATAGTATTCCCTCTTGAAAACTTTCGCCAGCTGCCATTTCTTTCACATGGTAGACTTACCCTTTTCTTCTTATGCATCCTACCTTAGTAAATGGCACCATCTTGCCCCTCATTCTTCATGTCATTAACCCAGGAGACATCCTTTAATTCCTTCCTTTCTTAGGACGCCCACAATTGGCCAATTGCCAGTTCTGTTTCCTAAATATTTCGCAGATCCGTTTACTCCTACCAACTCTACTGCCACCAGTTTACTCAAAGACATACCATCACTTCTACACTTCTACCTATACCCACCCTTCCATATAACTGCTCAAGGGATCTTTATGAAGGCAAATCAGATCACATTTTTATCTACTTCCCATCGCACAGAAAGTAAAATCCTAAATGAGAAGAATTCATCAATCCCATGATTAAAATTCTTTAATAAGAGTTTCCCTATTACCAACCAGATTAAGTTCCCAGTCCTTAGTATAACACTTAAGAAACTTTCAAAGTCCATCCTCCCATCCCTACCACTACCCTGACACCTAGTTCATCAACCTCACCTTTGAACACTCTTCTCTACCTTGACTTTGTCCCAACTCCACCAAATCACTCCTTCTTTTTCTTTAAAATATTTGCCTTTATTAGAGAAAATTTCAGATATATACAAAGGTAGAAATAATAATAAAATTGATTTCACTTGACCCATCATCCTGCTTCAAAATTATCCAATTTCTGCTGCTATTGTTTCATCTATTTCCTCTCTTCCTCCCCACCCTGCAAACTTTTGTTTTTTCTGGAGTATTTTAAAGAAAATTCTAGGTGTCATTTAAGTTCATCTGTAAATATTCCATTGGACCTTTCTCACCAAGAAGGACTCATCAACCCACTTGGTATTTCCCAAACATGTCCCAATGTCACTTGTGCCTTTGTGCAGACTGTTTCTGCCAAGTGTGGGCTTGATTGTCTCACTTCTCCAATAGATCAACAGCTAGGTAATGTTACCTTCAAGGCCCACCCTAAATATTATCCTCTCTGTGAAACCTTCTTGACTTTCCCCCTGCTGTGCACTTACCCCAGTTTGTACATGCCCTACATATTTATTTATAAAATGTAAATATCAAAGTATATACAGTCATCTCTTAGTATTGGTAAGGGATTGGTTCCACTCTCCTCTCCCCCTACAACAAATACCAAAATCTGGGGATATTCACATCTATGATACAAAATGGCATAGGACTCATATAACCTATGCATTCTCCCTTGTACTTACCCTGATTACTTATAATACCTAATGCAATATAAATCCTATGTAAATAATTGTTATGCTGTATTGTTCAGGGAATAATGACAAGGGAAAAAATCTGCACATGTTCAATACAGATGCCATTTTTCCAATTATTTTTTATCTGAGGCTGTTTGAATCTGAAGATACACAGCTTATAGATAGGGAAGGCAGACAGTATAAGTATACCTCATATTATATTAATATATCATACAGTATTATGTGGTTTATATTTCATTAAAAGATTATACACACAGGGTATTATATGTAGTCTATTATACTCAAAGTATGTGTTTGTGTGCCTGTATTCCAATGAAGGGTAGGATCTTGAGTCAGAGAATGTTTCTGCCTTTTCTCACAGCTTGATCCCACTTCTTAATACATGTTTATAGACCTAGTACCTAGCACAGTCTTTGCCACACAATGGTTAATCTGCAAATATGTGTTGAATTAATACATTCACCAGGTGTTGTTTCCACAAGGCGTATCAAATTTTCAGTTAAACAAACAGATTTAAGTCCCAAGTTCTGGCAGTTAATTATAAGCTATTTGATCTCTCTGAATCTTGGTTTTCTCATCTGGCAATTGGAATAGTAATTCTTACCATCCTAGATTACTGTGAGGAACAAAAAGATAATAAATATAAAGGTGGATCATTAACCTCAAAAGCTTTCTGTGTGTACACATGTAAGGCTTTGTTATATAGACATCAACAACTATATAGGAGGAACTAAAGCATGAGAAATGCTTAGCACAAAGCCTGGCACATAGTGATTGCTCCATGACAGTGAGCCACCATTATTACATATGAAGACAATCACCCTATTCATGCATGCTCCCCTGTGTGTGAGAAGATGGATGAACAACCAATCCTGCCCACATAGCAGATGCTCTCCATCTGTTGGTTCCAAGGCTGTGTGACTCTGCTGCTTATAGACTCTGTTGTTAGACCTGCCCAGCTGCTTTGCTTGCTGCTGCAATTTATCAGCCATCTTAAACATTCCATGTTGCTAGATGTTGAGATTCAAGAGAGTTTGAAAGCTTATCCAAGATGATGGTCAAGGCTAGAAGAACTATACATCCCAAATTGCTTGGGATAATCCCAGGTTTTGATTGGGGCCCAGCATAATTATTCACAATGTCCTCTTTCATTTTCAAAAGGGTCAGTTTGGAAATGATTTGTATGGTTATCCTAGACAAGGGTATACTTGATAATCCAGCTACTTGTTTTCAATGGAGAAAAGGAAAAAATCTCAAATGAGAGTCTTAATTCATGCTGTTTCAACAGTAATATCTCTTTTTTTGTTGTTGTTGAGAGAGGATATAAGCTATCCTTTTTTGTGTGTGGCTCCACATGGCACATGGAAGCAGACCATTGGGGAAATCAAGAGTGGTACAAGCTGCCTCACCTCACAGCCTCTGCGTTCATTTCCATCAGGAGCTAGTCTGCATCAGCATCTGTTCCTATAAATGCCTAAGCATGATGTCTTCCAAGACCCAGAGGCCATTCTTCTTGGTGCCTAAACACCTGTACTCTTTTTGGCCACAGGCCACACGGCAAGACATCGCCTGTAGCCACAACCTGGGCAAATCATCTCCAATCCCCAGGTCTTTTCTGAAATGCAGTTTTAAGAAGATAAGTTTATTCTACAACCACTGCTGCCAGCTACATAGCAGCTTTCAGATAAGTCCCCAACCACTCCTAGCTATCCCTGGAGTCCTCAGGAACAGGGATGAGAACAAGAAACCACAAACCATGTTGGCCAATGTGACAATCTCTACTTAACCTCCTCTTAAAATGACTGGATCTGTCTCTGGTAACAGTTTAATGTGATCCATTAAAAAGCATTCCATCAGTCATACTAGGCCACAAAAAATCACATCTGTTGATTTTGTCCCTATTAATTTTGTTTGGACATTGTATACTATAGGTAAAACTCCAGTGTCAGCTGTTCCCAGCCAGAAGAAACATCATTGTGTCATTGCACGTGATGTCCTCACCCATCATGAACTGTGTTCAATTTATGTTCATTCTGTGCCCAACAAAACAAAAGGAACAAAGAGTTACAAGCCATGGTTCTTACTGGATCTAAAATTCCCATTGAGAAAAGGAGAACACAAGAACATGGTAGAACAATTTACCTAAATCAGAGAAAGACTGTATCCATGCATTGAATCTATGGATTATTTAAACTGGGCACAAGCAATACACTGGTAACCAAGATGAGCACCATTCCTGCCTGCAAGGGACTTACAGGCAAGTGCAGAAGACAGACACAAGACCTTTCATTTTAGAATGCACTAAAGGTTAGAAGAACAATGATGGAAAGGCTTAATATAGTCTGGGATATAAGGGGGACTTTCAGAGACTGATTCCTATAGAAAGTGGTAGCAAACCTGAGACCTGAAAGATATTGAATAGAAGTTAGCAATGTAAGACCCAACAAATATTATTCATTCACTCATATATTTACTGGGTATTTGTTGAATGCTGATTATGGTGCCAGGCTCTGTGTTGAGTGCCAAGTAAACTGATACACAAAGATATATTGTGTCCTCACCATCATGTAGCATATAGTGTAGCAGAATTCCCAGAATGCTGAAGACTAGAGAAAGAGTTTTTCAGAGTCTGAGCATTTGTGTTCCCTCTTATCTCTCCTGTCAAAAGAAGTGCAAGCAGGTTACCCCGAAGTTCAACGTAACTGGTCTCCTAGCTTCTAGAACAATCCCACAATCCCATTCTGAGGCTATGAGATCAAAGCCTTTAATAAATTCACTCATCTCTTTTTAAGCCTGGTATTTAGGTGGGGGGAGCCTCAGTTTGAGATGGTTTGTACCTTGAGTCAGAAATCACTGATCCTTCTACACACACACACACACACACACACACACTTTAGTTTGTGTTCCTTGTTATTTGCAAAATACCTCTGTGGTTCTGAGCATCCTATGGCTGATATAATTACCATGATAACACCTTGTTTTTCTATCAATACATACATTAGAGGTGGACTAACTTTCAAAATATCCTTATGCTCTAAACCAGATAAATTAGGTAGAAATCATTTCCAGTACTGATACTTATTTACTTTACAAAAGGATTCATACTACAGAGCAGTTTTCAATCTGGAACGTTTCCTTATGACAAATAAAAATTTAAAAATTTTTGAAATAATTGTACACAAAGATGCCCATAATTTATATCGTACAATTAACATGTTGTTATATTAACTTTATTGTATATGTATCAATCCCTCTATAAATCTACCTTATTTTTGGATATATTTCCAAGTAAATTGCAAACATCAGTATACTGTACCCTAAGTACTGCAATGTGCATTGTAAACTAGAGTTCAATTTTTGTTTTGGTTCTTCTCTTTAAGTAAAATATGCACCACATGCAATGCACACATCTTAGGTGTACCATTCAATGAGTTTTAACAAATCCATAAACTTGTATAATCCAAACTTCTACCAAGTTATCATTTATGTCTATCTATTTTCATTCAACATTTTTGTTTTGGCAGTACTAGGGATTGAATCCAGGGGCACTATACCCCTGAGATACATCTCTAGCCCCTTTTTATTTTGAGACAGGGACTTATTAGATTGCTGAGGCTGACCTCTAACTTGCAATCCTTCTTCCTCAGCCTCCTGAGTTTCTGGGATTACAGACCTGTGCCACCATACACAGCTTCATTCACCATATTTTTAATATTCATCCATGCTATTACATATATCAGTAATTAGCATTAATTTTTCATTATTGAGTTTAAAACTGTATAGAATATGTAACCACTGTTCTACACATTTTGGAAATCCCATTGCTTTCCCAAGACTTGTGTGAATTCTCAGGAAAGAGCCATGTACCAGTAGATAAAGAAGAGAATGGAATTTAAATGTCAAGAGGTAAGAAAAGTACATAGCCCTGGGGCCATGTCAGCAAATGGATTGGAATAACCCAGATACCAGGAGGGTACAGCAGAAAGACCCAGTGAGGAGTCAGACTAAGCAGAACTTAGAAAGGGTATAGGAGCAAGGCAGGATCTTGAGGGGAAACCTTGAGATTCCTTAAGTCCAGCAGTATTTTCTCTTTGACCTCAATTTAAAAACTCCTACCAAACGAAAGCAGGCAGGGCAGGTACTGATCAGACTCAATTGTAGAGAAAATGAGAACAAAGGAGGGCCTTCTTTAGATAGAGAGGACAAGGAAGACTTCTCTGGGGAAGGAATGTATAAACTGAGATCTAAAGAATAAGAAGGAGTCTATCATGAAAAAAAAAAAGGAAAGGAAAGAAAACAGTGTTCTTAGAAATTGCTAAGGTAAAGGCTCCAAAGAGGGAAAATAAATTGAGGCAATGACAAAGGCCTAGGTTTTAGTCAGGGTCCCCAAATGGCACTAGTTTAATGTTCAGAGATAATGCTCAGGAATGTTATTAAGCACATGAATCAGAAACAGAAAAAAAGAGGCCTCTGTGGGGAAAGCAGAAGACGAAAACATTTTGAGAATAGGAGACTGCAGCCATATTCCATGATCAAAGGACAATGCAGAAAAGCGATTGGAAAAAAATGCTACAAATTGTGAGTTGGGGATCTTTTCCTATTTTCTCATGTCAAACCCAAATGCTGATAGTAGCCAATCAAGTTTCATTTTCAATCATGGGCAGCAGCTGTTTTGGTTCCAAAAAATAATTTAGAAAGTCATCTAACTTTTTCATCAATTTGTTTTAAATTCTGTAAAACTCACCTCTTGTCAGTGATATATTAGGTGACTCTTGGTATTTTATGGTGATGCATAAAAATAATGTAATTATGAATGTGCCATTTGCAGAACAAAGTCAGTATCTTGGGGAAAATTGCTATTGCAATTGGCTGCAATAACTATCCCGAGTTTGAAGACCTGAAATATGTGATTGTAATGCAGAAAAACTAAGGAAAGTTAAAATAAGGACTCTGGCACTAAAGTACATAATTTTCCCATGAATCTTTGTGTGTGCTCTCTGTCAACTGTAGGCCTAGAAAGGAAAGTCACTTTCTGCCCCTCTCAACCTCTGTTTGAGAATGATTAAAAGTCAGGATTCTGCCCAGTATTCACCTAAGACCAAGTCCAGTCCATTTCAAAACACTGCAGCACTGGGAAAGGATAACACCACACCTGGTTTGTCAGTTATTCAAACAGCTTTCTCAATTCAACTCTTTATTACCTGCCCAAAGGGAAGAGAGTTTTTAATGCCCCATCCCAGTGAATGGCAACTCTAGGCCAGAAGGTCTAAGCCAGAAACCTGGATCTTATCTCTCCTGTATGCCATACACCCAGTCAGTTTTACGAGGTGATAAATGGCAAGTTCTGTTTTAGACTTGTTGAGTCAGAGCTGCCTGTTGGTCACCCAGGTGGAAATTTTAAGTAGGCAGTTGGATTTCTGGATTTGTAGCTAAGGAATTAGGTCTGGTTCAGAGATTTGAGAGTGGCAGGGAAGAGTCTCAAGTCCCAGATTTATAGCTGAAGTGATTTGAATGGATAGTAACATTCTTTCACTAGGATGCAGAACATAGGAACAGGAAGAGAGTTCAAAAAGGTGATGGGACCAGTCTTAGATATGTTGAGTTGCCAACAAGAATCCAACTGAATCAGACATAACTTTCCTATGTTCACATATGAATACATGGCCAGTGAAACTCCACATCATGAACAACCACAAGAATGAGCAGTTATACTCCATGTATGTATGATATGCCAAAATACACTCTACTCTCATGTGTATCTAAAAAGAACAAATAAAAACTTCTTTAAAAAAAGAATCCACCTGGAAATGTTAAGCACGTAATTGCCTATATAGCTTTAGAATTCAGGAGAAGATGAGGATAAAGCCCTAAAGAATGTTAACATTTAAGGAATGAATGGGAAAAAAGGAGGCCCACTAACAAGTCCTGGAAGGAAGAGCAAAAACGGCCTGAGAGCCACCCCATGCTCCCAGCATCCAAAAGACATCATATCAAATTGTTCAAGTACTCCTGTTGTTCAAGTTCCTGCTTTTGTGTTTGTCATGAGTTCAAGTTTCTGTTGTTCAAGTTCCTGGTTTTCTCCTAACTGTAAGCCCTCAGTTATATAGTTGGAGACTTATAGAATCTGAACGTCAGAGATAGACCAGGCCTTACAGGTCATCTAATCCATGTATGGACATGAAGAAGATAAACACTATAGCCAGAATGCCTGCCTGAGTATAAACAGGAAACATGTCCCTCACTTTGCTCCTCTGTAAAATAAAGACAGTACATTCTACATAGGGCTATAATGGAGATTCAATAAATTGATATTTGTAAAGCACTTAGATCAGTATCTGGCACATAAGTGAACAGTATGAAATGCTTATTAAAATAAATGAAATGCAAAAGAATCATTTGGGAAAAATCATATCAATTGAAACGATCTGGAACCAGGCATCAGTGTTTATAAAAAACATACAACCAGAGTTAAGACCAAGTGGTCTAGTCTAGTTCTTCTTAAACTTCAACAAACTTTGTATTCACCTGCAGATCTTATTCAAATGCACAATCTGATTCAATATATTTGTGGTAAAGGCTGCCTTTTTATCAAGGTGATGGATTCTGCTGGTTCATGGACCAAATTTTGAGCAGTGAAGATCTTAATCAAATTTTCCTCATTTTCCAGTTGAGGTTAGTGACTTGCCCAAGCTCACACAGCTTGTTGGTAGGTGAACTGGCTCAGGATTCTGACTTCTAACTCTCCTTACTCTTTTTATATACTTTCATCTTTACCTCAAAGTCATGACAAACACAAAATGTATCCTTGATATCGAAGAGTGATAGCTCTTCAAATTTTTGTCCATATTGATACCTGTAAAGTAGGACATACCCATGCATGTCAAAGATATATGCAACCCTGGGTCCTTACTCTTTCCACATCTCTAGCTGCACCTCCTAGGCTTTCTACCATTTTAGGAAATGTGTCCAAGTGCGAATGAATGAGGGTCATGCCAATAGAGTGTACTTGAACTTCTTGAATCATCTGAAACTTTGGTCCATTATGAGTAACATAGCCACCTTGCATCACCATCTTTCCTATGGTACACGTCAACCACAATGATACTGCCATCTTAAAACTTTGCTTTTTAAAGGATTTCTCATCATGACTTCTCTTTTAAAGCTCATCATCCTTAGGAAAAATAAAACAAATTGTCCTTTAATAACTTTTGTGGAAATTTGGGCTGTCACAGCTCAGGGTTACTTGAAAGGGGCTATGCCAATAGTTTTTGGAGACTCTGAGTTGCAAGGGTCACTGAAGGAATCTACGTGGCTGAGTGAGCAGCAAGTCCTGACAGACAGTGAAGGAGGGGACTCTTACTCCTCCTCGTTGTTAGCAGCCTCTAGAAGACTCATGCTCCACCAGACCCCTCCCTCCTCCTCAGCAGTCACATCCCTGCCTTTCCCACAGGTCTTGTCCCCCATCAGCTGCTCCACCTGCTACTCAGTTCATTTAAATGTCAAACCAGCTGTGCCAATTAGCACCGGCCAAACCATCCAGAACCTGAAAAGCAATGAGGTGTAAATGCAAAAGTCAGGATAAAGAAGCCCTTACAAAATGCTCCCCCTGCCTTTCCAGGCCTGCTCTTATGTTTCTTCAGGGTAGGGAGGCTTTTCCCAAGGTGCTGTGGGAGAGGGGAGGGCAACACATGTGCAACAGAAAGCACATAGGGCCACGAAAGATCTCAGTGAGCTGATCTTTTCAGGTTCTGTTTGCAGAGCTATATTGAACTTTCTCTGGAGACCTTATGACATTTGACAGGCAGAATGAAAGTACCTCTTGTGAAGTGTTCCCATGGGGATTGTTAATAAGCAGGACACTCTACTCTGTGTATGGATTAATCAGACTCATTAGAAGTAAAATGTTGATAATTGTGTCCAAATGTGCTTAGGTTCTGTGACAGATACAAGAGTCACTTGGGACTTACCTGGGGTGGCCATATGTACCCTTATTTGGACTGCAGACTATATTTAAATCAGGCACCAGGATCAAATGGCTGCTCTATAATAGACAACAGTCTACACCTTCTTAAGTTTTTCAGCAAACTGGCAGTGACTGGAATGAGTACTGGTTTGGGCCCTATTTCCTCAAAGTTAGCTCAGAGAAACAATCCTTCTTCTGTTCATCCTTCATCTTAACCAAGTGCAAATGCACCCACTCTCAAATCCCAATCCTGCTGGCACCAGTTCTTATCACTAGCAATGCTGCACAAGAAAGAAGAAATGGCCCAGGACAAAAACAGCATGCTTGAGCAGACAGAGCTTAGGACTTGGAGACCCAGAGTTGGGGCCACAATTCACCACTAAGTCACCTAGGTCACTTCTTTGGCATTCTCTTGGCCTCAGTTTCCTCCTTTGAAAATAAGAGGAGTAAATGAGGTCAGTTCAAAGATGACTTTAAGATCCTACATGTTAGGATTTCTCCAGAACCTGTTTTCTTTTTCATATATTTGTGCAGAGGTTTCTGCTTTCCATTAAAAGGCCAAGATCCCCAGAGCTGGAGGAAGGAGACTGGTAATCATCTTTATATTTGATTCAGACTTTTCAAACCCACTCCCCAAGCTCTCTAGAATTTCTGTTCTAAGCATACTTTCACTTGTCTTTTCTTCTGGGAATGGGTTTTACCATTTAACATGAGGATTAGACTTTGGAATCAAAGAAAAATTTCAAGATGTCAGGTCAGAGAGCACAGACCTGGGTTTACATCCAAACCTACTCCATCCTGTGTGACCTTGAGCACTTTATATAACCTCTTAGAGTCCCCATTTCCTTGTCTTCTAGATTGGGGATACTACTAATGGTGCACACACCAGTGAGTTCTATTGAGGCTTAAAAGAGACAAGATGTATGCTCTTCCCAAGGTATAATGGATGTTCAATAATAGGTAACTGTAATGATCAGGCTTTTCATTGACCGCCTGTATAGGCAATAGATGGAAGAGCAAATATCTCCCTGCCTACCTGAGGTTCCTACCCACCTATATATCTATCATAGGTTCTCACAGAGAAATGCTTATAGTGCTGGTGGATACCCAGGGACAATAAGTGGGGCAGGCCCACATTTAGAAGGAGGAAGAAAATGAAGGAAGGAATGAAAGAAGGAAAGACATGAAGAAACGTTTTATAGGATTTCATGTGATTCTTTGCTTATAGCTTCAAATCTCTTATTTTAAGGTTGTAGTTATGACTGTGGCCATGACTATTTCCATGGTCGAACTTCTTTCTTTTTCCATTTTTCCTTGCCTAAAAATGACTGTTTCCAGAAACAATCTTATAAATGTCCTACAAAGTGGTGCAAAAGAACAATTGGTTTCATTCTTTTTCAGCACCTTTTAGAGGCCACAGTATTTAATTCAAGGAATGTGGAAGGCAGAAACTTCTTGAGAAAGTCCCACTAGTCCCCCACCCCCACTGCAGCCTTTAGGGCCCTGTCTCATTCAGTTATCAGTTTCTATGACAAAAATACCTGATGCTGAGAAATTTATAAAGAAAAGAGGTTTATTTGAGGTCATGGTTCTACCCAAGAACAGGCAACTGAACTTCATTTGTCTAGCTTCTGATAAGGACCATGTTTTAGTGAGCTTTTTCATTGTTGTGACCAAAAGACCTTAACAACTTCAAGGAGGAGACGTTTATTTGGGAGGTCATGGTTTCAGTGGTCTGAGTCTGTAAATGGATGACTCCATTTCTCAGGGCCAAAGGTGAGGCAGAACATCATGGCACAAGGGTGTGAAGGAGGAAAGCAGGTCAGGACATGGCCACAAAGAAAGAGAGAGAGAGAGAGAGAGAGAGAGAGAGAGAGAGAGAAACTCCACTCAACAAAAACAAAATACATACCCTAAAAGCATGTCCCCAAGGATCTACCTCCTCCAGCCACATACCATGTGCCTTCAGTTACTATCCAGTTAATTCCTGACAGGAATTTCTTCTCTAAATGTTCTTGCATTGTCTCACGCATAAGCTTTTGGAGGACACCTCACATCTAAACCACAACAGACCAGACAGTGCATCACATCATGGTGGAAAAGTAGAAAGGGGAAACAGGCTCCTGTGGAAGAAGTATATGTGCAGGAAACAGGGAAAGTGTCAGACTCACTTTATATCATCCCACTGTTCCAACAAGTAATCCAGTCCCAAGAGACCTAACTCACACCCAATCCAGTCTTGAGTGAACTAACACAGTCTGTTGAAAAACATCTATCCATTCATGAATATGTTGCCCCCATGACCTAATTACCTCCCAAAGGCCCAACCTCCTGACAATTTTATAATGAGTAATTAAGCCTTGATGTGAGTTTTGGTGGGGACAAACACTATTCAAACAATAGCAGGCCCTAAACTGAAATTAGCAGAATATATTACTTTGAAAAATTATGTTTTGCCTTTTTACCCATCATATTCAAAATCAAGTTCATCTAAGCCTTGCTCAAATGCCTGAAATGAGAGTCACCCTCTCTTTTCCTTCACTGGCCCACCAAGGTTTTCATTCCAATCTCTGGTTGTGACTTCTGAGAAATGACAATGCAGATTATTGATGCTGAGAAGCCATTTGCTCTGCAATTGTTTTCCTTTTCTCCTTTAGAAGCAATAGCAATTGAAGAAAACTAAAGTCAAATTATCTTAAAATAGGGAAAAATGCATGACCAAACCAAAACTAAATCACAAAATGTTCTCTTTTTTTTTCACTGAGAAAAACATATCTATTGGCTGAGGATGTGGCTCAAGCAGTAGCGCGCTCGCCTGGCATGCGTGCGGCCCGGGTTCGATCCTCAGCACCACATACAAACAAAGATGTTGTGTCTGCCGAAAACTAAAAAAAAAAAATAAATATTAAAAAATAATTTAAAAAAATAAATAAAACACTATAAAAAAAAAGAAAAACATATCTATTACTTCTTCTTTCTTGGGCTACCAAAGGCTTTATACATCACATGGAATTGGGTCACTTAATTAATAGTATTTAATGGGAAGGAGAAAGAGGATAGGAAGAGGAAAAGGAAGGGAAAGAAGGAAGAGGATGAATTATAATTTAATGAAAAGAGCAAGTGCCTTCCCACCATGCACTTGTCTTGGTCTTCTCTTTCTTCCTTTCCCATCTTTCCCTATAAATCACCTATTCAGGGAAATATTACAGACAGGTTCAGAGTGGGGGATTTAAATCCCAACTCTACTACTTACTGTTGTGTTATGTGTCTTCAGACCAGTCATTTAAGCTCTCTGTGACTCAGGTTCCCTCATTTAAAAATTAAGTTAACAACGGTACCTCTCTCTCAGTTTGTCTATGCTGATTAGCATGATTTAACACATGCAAGGGACCTGACACCTGTGAGGTACTTGAGAGCTGCCTGCTATGGCAGCCCTCCATCATAATAAGGACCATGTGTTGTAGTCAGCTTTTACACTGTTATGAGACCCAACCAGCACAATTGTAGAAGAGGAAAAGTTTACTTGAGGACTCACAGTTTCAGAGGTTTCAGTCCATAGAAGGCCGGCTCCATTCCTCAGGGTTCAAGGTGAGGCAGAGCATCATGGTGGAAGAGTGTGGCAGAGGGAAGCAGTTCACATGGTGATCAGGAAGCAGAGAGAGAGACTCCACTCTACAGATCCAAAATATATACCCCATAGCCACACCCCCAATGAACTAATTCCTCCAGCCACACCCCACACCTTTAGTTACCACTCAGTTAATCCCATCAGAGATTACAAAAGCACAATCCATCAACACCACTTGTTTGGAGAAATGACCAAATAACTCTTGTACCCTTAACATTGAAAATTTCTCCTCTTTTGAAATAATCTCAAACTGCTTGCTTGCCTCATGTTGCCACCACCAAGCACTGTCAGATATACCTAAAGACAATATAAAAATCTCCACTGTTTCCAAAGCCCCCATCCTAGTACAATGTTTCAATTAGAGTCTGTCTCAGTATTTTCTTTTTCATTCTCTAAAAAACTTACTCTCCTTTCCAACACTTTTATATCCCTGCCAAAACAAAACTGATGGTCACAAGTTTACAAATAAACAGCTTTGTCAGTTCTGTCTCAGAATTTGTTTTTGACACGTGCAAGAAATATTAGCTATGCTGATTCATAGTTGTGTACCTCCCTCCAACTTGCCAACTGTTTTATACTAAATGCTCACCAGGGCTTTAAACATAGAAAGCACACAATCCATATTCATGAAATAGTTAAGTTCATGTTAACTACTATTTTCCTCAGTATTTATTGATCCTCCTATGTCACTAGCCATTGTGTTACATATTTTGACACACATTCTCTTTTATCACATTACTGATCAACTAAATCTTACACAACATGAAAACATGTTTGTCATTTTCTAGAAATTGTATTACCAATAAAGAGGGAGGCCGGTATCTGTGAAGTTAAGATTTAGAGAAAACTCAGCTCATTTTTTACTTTTTTGACTTATGTTGACATTTTCCCCACATTTTTATTGGTGCATTGTAGTTGTACATAATGATGAGATTTGTTGTTACATATTCGTACATGCTCAAAATATAATAATAATACAATTTGGTCAATATCCCTCCCCAGCATCTCCCCTCCTTCTTTACCTCCTATCCGTTGGTCCCTTTCCTCTAGTAATATTCCTTTGATTTTTTTTTGGGGGGGGTACGAAGGATTGAACCCAGGGGTACTTAACCACCAAGCCACATCCCCATCCCCCTTTTTGTGTATTTTATTTAGAGACAGGGTCTGAGTTGCTTAGGGCCTCTCTAAGTTGCTGAGGCTGGCTTTGAACTTGAGATCCTCCTGCCTCAGCCACTGGGATTACAGGCATGTACCACCATGCCTTGCTATACATTTGATCTTAATGCAACTTAATAATCAACATGATAGCATGGCACCCAGCTTCCTTTGATTTTTAGGAGATCCACTTGAACTTTTCTTTTCCTTTTTCCTCTCTAGCTTCCACACATGAGAGAGAACATACCACCCTTGACCTTCTGAGTTTGACTTACTTCACTTAACACGATGGTCTCTCATTCTATATACTTCAGCTGGTGGGCTCTAGCTCTATCAGCATGTAGGAATTGTGGCAAATTAAATAAAGTATATTCTTTTATCTCGCTCTGCCAATGTTTACAATACACTTTCCCTAACTGCCTTCAGGATCTTCTTTTCTTTTGACACATTACATTGTGTGGGGATATAAGGAAGGGAAAGTGAAGATGCACCCACTGTCCATTGATGGATGAATGGTTAAACCTAATATGGTAAATTCATACAATGAAATATTATTCAACCATAAAAAGAAGTAAATCCTGTTACTGCTAAACATGGATAAACTTCAAGGACTATACTAAGGGGAATAAGCTGGTCACAAAAAGACGAATACTTTATAATTCCACAGATAGGAGGTCCCTAGAGTAGTCCAATTTACAGAGACAGAAGTTAGAATGATGGCTATTGGGCTGGGAGAAGGGGATATGATGTTTAATGGGTTTACAGTTTCAGTTTTACAAAATGAAAAGTTTCTGGAGATCTCTTGCACAACTATGGAAATATACCTAACACTACTGAATGATACACATCAAGTAGTTAAGATGGAAAGTTTTATGTTATGTGTTTTTTAGCACAATAAAAAATAGAAGAGGGCTGGGGTTGTGGCTCAGTGGTAAAGCGCTCGCCTAGTGCATGTGAGGCGCTGGGTTCGATCCTCAGCACCACATAAAAATAAATAAATAAAACAAAGGTATTGTGTCCAACTACAACTAAAAAAAAAAACATAAGATGCCAATTTCGTTGGTTATAGAGCATTTGTGGAGTGGCATGAGTAGGATAGGTGCAGGCCTCCCCCAGGATGCCTTTCATTCCCAGGGAAGTCCTGCGTTCAATATGTGCCTCCCTTCCATTAGCATAACTTCAGCATTTTCTTTTTTTTTAAGAGAGAGAGAAAGAGAGAGAGAGAGAGAGAGAGAGAGAGAGAGAGAGAGAGAGAGAGAATTTTAATATTTATTTTTTAGTTCTCGGCAGACACAACATCTTTGCTTGTATGTGGTGCTGAGGATCGAACCCGGGCTGCACGCATGCCAGTCGAGCGCGCTACCGCTTGAGCCACATCCCCAGCCCCAGCATTTTCTTATTTCTCATCTTTTTAACTTTATTTTTTATTTGTTCTTTTTAGATATACATGATGGTAAAATATATTTTGACATATCACACATACATGGAGTATAACTTATTCCAATTAGGATCCCTTTCTTGTGGTTGGACATGCTGGTGAGATTCACTGTGCTGCATTCATATACATACATAGGAAAGTTTGGTCTGATTTATTCAACTTATTTATCATCTTGCTGGTAAGTTTTGCTTCAGGGTAAGAGTCTAAAGAGGCAGAAGATCATAAAACAAGCATTTTGCCACCTTTGCCTTCCAAGTAATATTTAGAAAATTTCCACTCCTTTCAAGGAGCAGCACACAGAGATTTGCAGCCGTTCATCTCTACCATATTCCTTCTTAAGGGGACCTCTCTCAGAGTCATACCATGTGAGCCTTTGACTAAGTTTGCAGATCCATTGAGTCACTGTGTGCATGAGACATGTTCATAATACATATTTATTTATTTTTTTTTTTTTAAGAGAAAACCATCCAAATTTATTTAGTATGAGAAAAGCATACAAATTTATTTAATATAAGTTTCATATGACACAATCCATTTAGAAATGAAGTTCCAAAGAAAGAGGAAATGCTGTGTATTTTTTTTTTAATTTTATTTTTTATTGTTGGTTGTTCAAAACATTACATAGTTCTTGATATATCATCTTTCACACTTTGCTTCAAGTGAGTTATGAACTCCCATTTTTAGCCCATATACAGATTGCAGAATCACATCAATTACACATCCATTGATTTACATATTGCCATACTTGTGACTGTCATGTTCTGCTACCTTTCCTATCCTCTACTATCCCCCCTCCCCTCCCCTCCCCACCCTTCTTCTCTCTCTACCCCCCCTATTGACCTTCATTTCTCCCCCTTGTATTATTTTTCCCTTTCCCCTCATTTCCTCTTGTATGTTCTTTTGTATAACCCTGAGGGTCTCCTTCCATTTCCATGCAATTTCCCTTTTCTCTCCCTTTCCCTCCCACCTCTCATCTCTGTTTAATGTTAATCTTCTTCTCATGCTCTTCGTCCCTACTCTGTTCTTAGTTACTCTCCTTATATCAAAGGAGACATTTGGCATTTGCTTTTTAGGGATTGGCTAGCTTCACTTAGCATAATCTGCTCTAGTGCCATCCATTTCCCTGCAAATTCTATGATTTTGTCATTTTTTAATGCAGAGTAATACTCCATTGTGTATAAATGCCACATTTTTTTAATCCATTCGTCTATTGAAGGGCATCTGGGTTGGTTCCAAAGTCTTGCTATTGTGAATTGAGCTGCTATGAACATCGATGTAGCAGTGTCCCTGTAGCATGCTCTTTTTAGGTCTTTAGGGAATAGACCAAGAAGGGGAATAGCTGGGTCAAATGGTGGCTCCATTCCCAGCTTTCCAAGAAATCTCCATACTGCTTTCCAAATTGGCTGCACCAATTTGCAGTCCCACCAGCAATGTACAAGTGTACCCTTTTCCCCACATCCTCGCCAGCACTTGTTGTTGTTTGACTTCATGATGGCTGCCAATCTTACTGGAGTGAGATGGTATCTTAGGGTGGTTTTGATTTGCATTTCTCTGACAGCTAGAGATGTTGAGCATTTTTTCATGTACTTGTTGATTGATTGTATGTCCTCCTTTGAGAAGTGTCTGTTCAGGTCCTTGGCCCATTTGTTGATTGGGTTGTTAGTTATCTTATTGTCTAATTTTTGGAGTTCTTTGTATACTCTGGATATTAGGGCTCTGTCTGAAGTGTGAGGAGTAAAGATTTGTTCCCAGGATGTAGGCTCTCTATTTACCTCTCTTATTGTTTCTTTAGCTGAGAAAAAACTTTTTAGTTTGAGTAAGTCCCATTTGTTGATTCTAGTTATTAACTTTTGTGCTATGGGTGTCCTATTGAGGAATTTGGAGCCCGACCCCACAGTATGTAGATCGTAGCCAACTTTTTCTTCTATCAGACGGCGTGTCTCTGATTTGATATCAAGCTCCTTGATCCATTTTGAATTAACTTTTGTGCATGGCGAGAGAAAGGGATTCAGTTTCAATTTGTTGCATATGGATTTCCAGTTTTCCCAGCACCATTTGTTGAAGATGCTATCCTTCCTCCATTGCATGCTTTTAGCCCCTTTATCAAATATAAGATAGTTGTAGTTTTGTGGATTGGTTTCTGTGTCCTCTATTCTGTACCATTGGTCCACCCGCCTGTTTTGGTACCAGTACCATGCTGTTTTTGTTACTATTGCTCTGTAGTATAGTTTGAAGTCTGGTATCGCTATACCGCCTGATTCACACTTCCTGCTTAGCATTGTTTTTGCTATTCTAGGTCTTTTATTTTTCCATATGAATTTCATGATTGCTTTCTCTATTTCTACAAGAAATGCCGTTGGGATTTTTTTTTTTTTTTTTTCAGGTTTGCTTTTCTTTTTTTTTTTTTTTTTTTTTTTTTGCTTTTAATTTTTTATTGTGGGTTGTTCAAAACATTACAAATTTCTTGACATATCATATTCCACACTTTGATTCTAGTGGGTTATGAACTCCCACCTTCACCCCATACACAGATTGCAGATTCACATCAGTTACACATCCATTGATTTACAAATTGCCATACTAGTGTCTGTTGTGCTCCGCTGCCTTTCCCATCATCCACCCTCCCCCCTCCCCACCTCTCCCCTCCCCTCCCCTCCTCTCTCTCTACCCCCTCCACTGTATAACCCTGAGGGTCTCCTTCCATTACCGTGCAATTTACCTTCTCTCTCCCTTTCCCTCCCACCTCTCATCCCTGTTAAATGTTAATCTTCTTCTCCTGTTCTTCGTCCCTACTCTGTTCTTAGTTACTTTCCTTATATCAAAGAAGACATTTGGCATTTGTTTTTTAGGGATTGGCTAGCTTCACTTAGCATAATCTGCTCTAATGCCATCCATTTCCCTGTAAATTCTATGATTTTGTCATTTTTTAATGCAGAGTAATACTCCATTGTGTATAAATGCCACATTTTTTTTATCCATTCGTCTATTGAAGGGCATCTAGGTTGGTTCCACAGTCTTGCTATTGTGAACTGTGCTGCTATGAACATCGATGTAGCAGTGTCCCTGTAGCATGCTCTTTTTAGGTCTTTAGGGAATAGACCAAGAAGGGGAATAGCTGGGTCAAATGGTGGCTCCATTCCCAGCTTTCCAAGAACTCTCCATACTGCTTTCCAAATTGGCTGCACCAATCTGCAGTCCCACCAGCAATGTACAAGTGTACCCTTTTCCCCACATCCTCGCCAGCACTTGTTGTTGTTTGACTTCCTAATGGCTGCCAATCTTACTGGAGTGAGATGGTATCTTAGGGTGGTTTTGATTTGCATTTCTCTGACAGCTAGAGATGTTGAGCATTTTTTCATGTACTTGTTGATTGACTGTATGTCCTCCTCTGTGAAGTGTCTGTTCAGGTCCTTGGCCCATTTGTTGATTGGGTTGTTTGTTCTCTTATTGTCTAATTTTTTGAGTTCTTTGTATACTCTGGATATTAGGGCTCTATCTGAAGTGTGAGGAGTAAAGATTTGTTCCCAGGATGTAGGCTCCCTATTTACCTCTCTTATTGTTTCTTTTGCTGAGAAAAAACTTCTTAGTTTGAGTAAGTCCCATTTGTTGATTCTAGTTATTAACTTTTGTGCTATGGGTGTCCTATTGAGGAATTTGGAGCCCGACCCCACTGACTGTAGATCGTAGCCAACTTTTTCTTCTATCAGACGGCGCGTCTCTGATTTGATATCAAGTTCCTTGATCCATTTTGAATTCACTTTTGTGCATGGCGAGAGAAAGGGATTCAGTTTCATTTTGTTGCATATGGATTTCCAGTTTTCCCAGCACCATTTGTTGAAGATGCTATCCTTCCTCCATTGCATGCTTTTAGCCCCTTTATCAAATATAAGATAGTTGTAGTTTTGTGGATTGGTTTCTGTGTCCTCTATTCTGTACCATTGGTCCACACGCCTGTTTTGGTACCAGTACCATGCTGTTTTTGTTACTATTGCTCTGTAGTATAGTTTGAAGTCTGGTATCGCTATACCGCCTGATTCACACTTCTTGCTTAGCATTGTTTTTGCTATTCTGGGTCTTTTATTTTTCCATATGAATTTCATGATTGCTTTCTCTATTTCTACAAGAAATGCCATTGGGATTTTGATTGGCATTGCATTAAACCTATAGAGAACTTTTGGTAATATCGCCATTTTGATGATGTTAGTTCTGCCTATCCATGAACAGGGTATATTTTTCCATCTTCTAAGATCTTCTTCTATTTCTCTCTTTAGGGTTCTGTAGTTTTCATTGTATAAGTCTTTCACCTCTTTTGTTAGGTTGATTCCCAAGTATTTTATTTTTTTTGAAGATATTTTGAATGGAGTGGTTGTCCTCATTTCCATTTCAGAGGATTTGTCGCTGATATACAGGAATGCCTTTGATTTATGCGTGTTGATTTTAAATCCTGCCACTTTGCTGAATTCATTTATTAGCTCTAATAGTTTCTTTGTAGAGCCTTTTGGGTCTGCTAGATATAGAATCATATCATCTGCAAATAGTGATAATTTAATTTCTTCTTTTCCTATTTTTATGCCTTTAATTTCTTTCGTCTGTCTAATTGCTCTGGCCAGTGTTTCGAGAACTATGTTGAAGAGAAGTGGAGAGAGAGGGCATCCCTGTCTTGTTCCAGATTTTAGAGGGAATGCCTTCAGTTTTTCTCCATTCAGAATAATGCTAGCCTGAGGCTTAGCATAGATTGCTTTTACAATATTGAGGTATGTTCCTGTTATCCCTAGTTTTTCTAGAGTTTTGAACATAAAGGGATGCTGTACTTTGTCAAATGCTTTTTCCGCATCTATCGAGATGATCATATGGTTCTTATTTTTAAGTCTATTGATGTGGTGAATAACATTTATTGATTTCCGTATATTGAACCAGCCTTGCATCCCAGGGATGAATCCTACTTGATCATGGTGTACAATTTTTTTTATATGTTTTTGTATCCGATTCGCCAGAATTTTATTGAGGATTTTTGCATCTAGGTTCATTAGAGATATTGGTCTGTAGTTTTCTTTCTTTAAAGTGTCTTTGTCTGGTTTAGGTATCAGGGTGATGTTGGCCTCATAGAATGAATTTGGAAGTTCTCCCTCCTTTTCTATTTCCTGAAGTAGCTTGAAAAGTATTGGTATTAGTTCTTCTTTAAAGGTTTTGTAAAATTCTGCTGTATACCCATCGGGACCTGGGCTTTTCTTAGTTGGTAGTCTTTTGATGGTTTCTTCTATCTCCTCAATTGATATTGGTCTGTTTAGGTTTTCTATATCCTCCTGACTCAATCTGGGCAGATCATATGACTTAAGAAATTTATCTATGCCTTCACTATCTTCTAATTTATTGGAGTATAAGGATTCAAAATAGTTTTTGATTATCTTCTGTATTTCTGAAGTGTCTGTTGTGATATTGCCTTTTTCATCCCGTATGCTAGTAATTTGAGTTCTCTCTCTTCTTCTCTTCACTAGCATCGCTAAGGGTCTGTCGATTTTGTTTTTTTTTTCAAAGAACCAACTTTTAGTTTTGTCAATTTTTTCAATTGTTTCTTTTGTTTCGATTTCATTAATTTCAGCTCTGATTTTAATTATTTCTTGCCTTCTACTTCTTTTGCTGTTGTTTTGCTCTTCTTTTTCAAGGATTTTGAGATGAAGTATGAGATCATTTATTTGTTGGTTTTTTCTTTTTTTAAGGAATGAACTCCAAGCAATGAATTTTCCTCTTAGAACTGCTTTCAATGTGTCCCATAGATTCCGATATGTTGTGTCTGTGTTTTCATTTATCTCTAAGAATTTTTTAATTTCCTCCTTGATGTCTTCTATAACCCATTGATCATTCAGTAACCTATTGTTCATTCTCCAATTGATGTATGCTTTTTCCTTCCTTCTTTTATCGTTGATTTTCAGTTTCATTCCATTATGATCAGATAAGATGCATGGTAATATCTCTACTCCTTTATATTGTCTAAGAGTTGCCCTGTGACATAATATATGATCTATTTTTGAGAAGGATCCATGTGCTGCTGAGAAAAAAGTGTAACTGCTTGATGTTGGGTGGTATACTCTATATATGTCAATTAGGTCTAGGTTATTAATAGTGTTATTGAGTTCTATAGTTTCCTTATTCAACTTTTGTTTGGAAGATCTGTCCAGTGGCGAGAGAGGTGTGTTGAAGTCTCCCATGATTATGGTGTGGTGGTCTATTAGACTCTTGAACTTGAGAAGAGTTTGTTTGACGAACATAGCTGCACCATTGTTTGGGGCATAAATATTTATGATTGTTATGTCTTGTTGGTGTATGGTTCCCTTAAGCAGTATGTAGTGTCCCTCTTTATCTCTTTTGATTAACTTTGGCTTGAAATCTATTTTATTTGATATGAGTATGGACACGCCTGCTTGTTTCCGAAGTCCATATGAGTGATATGATTTTTCCCAACCTTTCACCTTCAGCCTATGTATGTCTTTTCCTATCAAATGCGTCTCCTGTAGGCAGCATATTGTTGGGTCTTGTTTTGTGATCCATTCTACTAGCCTGTGTCTCTTAATTGGTGAGTTTAAGCCATTAACATTTAGGGTTATTATTGAGATATGGGTTGTTCTTCCAGCCATATTTGTTTATTTCTGTTACTAAACATTGTTTGTTTTCCTCTTTGATTGTTTCCCCCCCCCTTTACTGTCCTACCTCCCACTGTTGGTTTTCATTGTTATTTTCCATTTCCTCTTCCTGTAATACTTTGGCGAGGATGTTTTGAAGAGATGGTTTTCTAGCTGCGAATTCTTTAAACTTTTGTTTATCGTGGAAGGTTTTAATTTCATTCTCCATCCTGAAGCTTAATTTCGCTGGATACACAATTCTTGGTTGGAACCCATTATCTTTCAGTGTTTGAAATATGTTATTCCAGGATCTTCTAGCTTTCAGAGTCTGTGTTGAAAGATCAGCTGTTATCCTGATTGGCTTGCCCCTAAATGTAATCTGCTTCCTTTCTCTTGTAGCTTTTAAAATTCTCTCCTTATTCTGTATGTTGGGCATCTTCATTATAATGTGTCTAGGTGTGGATCTCTTATAATTTTGCACATTCGGCGTCCTGTAGGCTTCTAGAATTTGGGATTCTGTCTCATTCTTCAAGTCTGGGAAGTTTTCTCGTATTATTTCATTAAATAAATTGCTCATTCCTTTGGTATGGAGTTCTATACCTTCCTGTATCCCAATGACTCTTAAGTTTGGTCTCTTAATGTTATCCCATATTTCTTGGATGTTCTGCTCATGGTTTCTTAACAGTCTTGCTGAGCTGTCTATGTTCTTTTCAAGTTGAAATACTTCGTCTTCATTGTCTGATGTTCTATCTTCTAAGTGTTCTACTCTGCTGGTAGTACTCTCAATTGAGTTTTTAAGTTGGTTTATTGCTTCCTGCATTTCTAGGATTTCTGTTTGTTTGTTTTTTATAACCTCTATCTCCCTGTATAGTTGATCCTTTGCTTCCTGGATTTGTTTGTGTAATTCCTTGTCGAAGTGATCTTTCATTGTCTGATTTTGCTGTCTAATTTCTTCCTTGATACTCCAGATCATCTGAAGCATATATATCCTGAATTCTTTATCTGACATTCCATCTGCTGCAGCTGTTACCTCTTCTAAAGTTGAGCTGACCTGCATTGCTTGTAGTCCTTTCTTTCCTTGTCTTTTCATACTGCTTGCGTTTCTTTCTTCTTGGTGAAACTGTTGTGTTTTTGAAATTTTCCCCCCCCCTATATATTTATGTTGCTCTTGTATAGTTGAAAATTCTCCCTTGCAGGTGTGGGCAGGGGCTCTGCTCTGCCCCTCCTCCAATTGGTGTGAGGTGTCTACCACGCCCGCGGACCCCTGGGCCTGATCCGCTGTTCTGTCGCAGGTCTGCCTACCTTGCAGGTGGGGGCGAAGGCTCTGCCCTGCCCCTCCTACCACGCCCGGGGACCGCTAGGCCTGATCTGCAGGTTGGTCGCAGGTCTGCCCACCTTGTGGGCAAGGGTGTCAGTTCCGCTCCGCCCCCACTCCAATTGGGGTCACTTGACCACCACACAGGCGAGCCGCTGGGCCTGATCTGGGCGCGGGCTAAGGCTCTGCTCTGCCCCTACTCCAGTTGGGGTGAAGTGTGTACCACGCTGGCAGGCCGCTGGGCCTGATCCACAGGTCTGTCGCAGGTCTGCTTACCTTGCCAGCGCGGGCGGTGGCTCTGCCCTGCCCCTCTTACCACGCCTGCAGACCGCTGGGCCTGATCTGCAGGTTGGTCGCAGGTCTTCCTACCTTGCGGGCGTGGGCGGCGGCCCCTCTCCTCACCTCTGGCTCGACGACAAAGCGAGAGAGACTCGGGTATCTGTGACTCACCCTCCCTACCAGGGGACCAACTGTTTCCGTCGCCGCTGGCACCGATGAAGTTTTCAGCTCGGCCGCTCTCCGATGACATCAGATCTCTGCCATGCTGGCATCCCCTGTTCTATGGCTGAATCCCATTTTCTTCTCTTCCAATAGGCGGAGCTGTGCCCTCTGAGCTGAGCTTCTGCCCTCTATGTGCTGACAGAAATCCCTGTACGGTGGCTCCTGGGAGTTTCTCAATCCTGTTAGTCCAGAGCCCTTTCACTTATCCGGCCCCTCCCCCTGTTCCTCCTCCCAGCCAGCCAGCCAGGTCCTGTTCACCAGAGGCGGTTCCCCAAGGATCTGATTACACTTGCAGCCCCACCGCGTGTCCTATATCCCGAACGATGAACACCCTCTCTGTCATTCAATTAAGCCCCAGTGCTGTGGTGGGGTGATCTGGGAACCAACAGTTAAATTTTTCAGGACCCCTTTGGTGGGCACGCCCCCAGAAACTGGCGGCTAAGATCTTGGGTGTCGCCGCTGGTGTTAAGGGGAGGTGGGGATCTGGAGTCCCCTCTGCTTCCCTACAGACACGCCCCCGGTGGTTTCCTGGCTGCTTGTATCTGGAGGGGGTGGGAGTCACACACCTGCTAATGTGGATTCCGCTGGGAAGGAATTCTGTCGGGGGAACTCTGGTGATGTCACCACTCTGCTATGGCAGGCCCCAGGCTCCTTGCCAGAGTGTCCGAAGGGAGGGGTGGGACTGGTCTGTCTCTGGTTGGTTTCAGCTCCCGGTTTGCTATTTCATGAAGGATTGGCGAGAGACCTCTTCCTAGAGTCCCTGCACCGCTCCTGCTGCGCTGCGCCTCGGAGGCTATCCGCCCTGACGCGGGCCGCGTGCAGGCAGCCGACAGTCGCCGAGTCGCGCGGGCAGCGGCTGGCGGGTCTGGACCTCTGCGCTGCGTGGCGGAGATTCACTCGTCTAGCGCAGACTGTCACCTCCAAAAATCCTTCCAATTCCCGGCCGGTCTCTCTTTAGTGGAATTTTGCTAGGAGTTTCTCAGCAGGTCATATCTAAGCGTATCCATGCGTCTCTCTGACCCCTTTGTTGAGGAGGTACTGAAAGCGCTGCCTCCCCTCTCGCCGCCATGTTGGATCCTCCCATAATACATATTTAAAACTCCAGAGCCTACCTGTAAACATCCTATTTACTGTAAAACTAACCAGCATAAAGGAGGGACTTCAAGGCAAAAGTGATCCCAAAACCCAAAACTAATGGGAAAGAGTAATCTGGAGAGAAAAAAAAATAACTCAGCTCTGACAAAATTTCACTTCATTGACCCTGAGTTTTCATTGTTGTTGTTGAATTCTTTGTCTCTGTGTGGTGATCCCTGGCTTGCCTGAGTTGTTTGAATTTGTTGTAGTGCTCATATACACAAGGCAGTTAATTGTCTAAATGTTTTAAATATTTCCAACCTAATTGAGGAGAACATCAATATGGTTTTTTGACCCTTAATCATTTGCATAATAAACTCTAAATAAATCTCTCATTACTAACTGCCCTGATAAAACAAGCATAACCTGCCAAAAATGGAAAGCCCAGAAACAGATGGAGACAGGAGAGCCCAAATCACCTTTATTCTGTCCTCACTGTGTCCTAGACTCATCTTGTGCTCATGATCTTGCCTTGTTCTCTTCCATACCTACCCCACTTCTAACTCCCCTATCTAGAGCAATGCTGTCTTAGTAACGAATACTCCTAAAATCGTCTCCTAATCATTTCTCCACCACTGCATGTCTGCACAGCAGCTGTAAAAATGATGATGATGACAATGATAACTACAATTCATTGAGCCCTGAAAATGTGCCAGGCATGATACTAAATTTTTTATGTACATGATCTCCTTCAATATTCATAAAAATATTATCAAGTAGGTGCTGTTGTTGCTCTGTTTTACAGATGAAGAAAGTTAAATCAAAACCTAATACACAGAACGGTTAGATGAAAACCTAAGAGAGCTAATAAGTGGACTCGATCTGTCTGATCCTTTCTCGTCCATGCCATCCCTAAGAATTGTGTTTTCAGAACTCCAGGTCTCACAATCTTCATTCATGCAATTATAACTAAAAAGTAAAATGTGGTTCCTATTTTCCAACCTACTGCAAGAACTTTGCATCCAAGGGAATGATGCCACTCTGAATGGCACCCCTGGCAGGACATACACTGATTGCAGGCACATAAATATTGCTCCAAACTTTCTGCTGCTCTTTTAGTCAGAACTGTCTCAATGCTCACTTTTAAGCTGCACAGGAAAATTTGTGTCCTTACCAGAGAGACACAGCTCATTTTTAAATCCAAAACATTCATTGCTGAGCATGATCACCCACCTTATTCACCAGTGTGGGCTCTAATGACTTCTAGCTGTTTGTTCAAATATAGCCTGTTCTCAGAGGACAGAGATTTGTCACCACTGAGGAGATTGAAAGTAACATGCGACAGGCTCTGAATGCAATTTAACAATTGGGTTTCTTCCTCCTCCCCAACATCTTAGCATCTGGTTTGCTTTTTCAAATTTTCATGGTGATCAGGCAGCAAGGAATTAAGAAGTTATTCTTTGAATTACAAAACAAACTTTTCCCTAAAAATTCCCTCTAAGTGCAATGATCAGTCCCAGAAAGTTTGCCTTCTCCAGCAGACATTCATACATCGTAGAAGGGACATCAGTGGAAACCAGTTGCTACTTGGCTTTTGAGTTGGAGTGGCCAGAAGCCAGCTGGCCCCAGAGGGTTCCTCAGAATGAAACAGAACAACAATTACTTCTTACTGCAACTCACCTGCGGTTGGAACTGTAATAAATTAATTGCTGATATAAAACTCTATTCCTGCTCTGCTGTATGTCTCTGAGAGGAGAGAGCAAGCCCTTTTGCCAGGTGGCCTCTTGGAGATAAATGGACACTGACAAACCAACTGCCAGTTGATCATCCTTGCCACCACCTTTAAATATATATTTCAAGCTGTCTCTCCTGCTCCTACTGATAAAATATTCTGGTATATTTATTGCCCAGGAAGCAATCATCTCAACATAAGCTGGATGTACCAAACCACATTGCTAAGGAAGAAATACGTTTCATGGATCAATTACCTTCATGCAAATAGCACATCCCTTTAATTTAACACTCATTGAGTGTCAAAATTTTTGGATTTCAGTGCCACAAAGGACATGAAGAAGAATTGTTTTGGTGCTGAAGATATTATACCAAGCTAAAATCCCTGAACCAAACAATGAGACTTTCTGGTATTGGTGTTGTAAAAAATGGAGGGAAGGGGCTGCAAAATGGCCTAAACAAGGGATACCTTTGAAACACCAGGGAGCACTGTAATCAACAAGCAGTGGAGAAAATGATTTCATGATCTTGTTTTCAAGCAAAGCAAACAGAAGCACTAGCAAAGTGTAGCATTTGCCCTTAGATTCCATTGAAAATCTCACCCTGAATAATCGAGGGAGCACTACTTTAGGCAATTTATTGGAGGCTCCCAGGGCTCTTGAACCTTCCTAACACCCTCCCATTCTCACCTTTCATTCCCAGCCTTCCACATTTCTCCCCATCCCCTAATGGCCATCTCAAGTTACACTTAGAGACAAGAAGTTGATCTAAGCTACTGCTCTGAGTTAATAGGAAGTCTTTGTGTCTTAAATCTGTGTTTAACTCTGTAAGGTAACAAATTCAAGTGAAACCCAGCTGAGATATCCAACTGAGGATCTGGTGTGAAAAGTACATTATACACAAAATGTGTCTATAATATTCTCATAGGTGAATAAAATTCACATTCCCATATGAACTGGAAATGCTCAATTTCTTCCCCAGGGTTTTGCCTCTTGCTAGACTGCCTTCCTCACAATTAAGGCATAGTAAAATACCCTTTATCCGTGCTTGTGAGTATATAAGCCTTTAACAGCTCTTTAGTCATTCTCCTCCTTGGTCTAATATTCCTCAAGGGAGAAAAATTTGTTTTGCATGTAACCTGAGCACACGACAATGTCCAGATCATTTTATAAGCCAGTGAAATACTAGAAAGTTAGCAGTGGTCATAAATATTGCCTAGACTTGTTGCACATTTGCCCCATCAATAAGATCCATCTGTACAAAAAAAAATGCTTTAGCAATACAAAAAATGCTTTAGCAACACTAAAAAATGCTTTAACAACATATGGTATTAAAACCCTAAATGCATTCATTTTTTTTCCCACAAATAAAAACAAGAAGCTCCAGATTATACAGTTAAGTGGCTGATTGTGGAAGTTGATCCTTCTAACTCTGCTATGTTATTTTCATCCCTTGAAACTCTTGATAATTGGTGGATGTGTTTCTTGGTGGGTCCCAAGAAAACTCAGATTGATAATGAGAAATTTGCATTTTCCCCAGCTCTTTGGAGACTGCCAACCACAGAGAGAACATTCCCAATTTGCCTTCTTTCTAGCACAGCATGTTGCCTGTCTCTAGCAAATCACAGAGCATGAACACAGGCCCTTCAAAGGCTGCATTTGCTGCTGCTGAAGTTTGTGAAAACATCAGGCTTGACAAAGAGTAATTTCACATGAGCTTGTCTGTTACTATCTAAGACCAAATATTGTTTCCCCTCTGCACCTCTCTTCAAGATGCCACAAACTAGTGAAATCCAAATGGTGAAATATCTTTTAATGGCATTCCCATATCCTTCAGCAGCCCCAAAGTCAAGTCATGAGAGTTGCTCATGGAGCCTCTCATAACACTTGCAGATGTGTTTAGAAAATTCCTTATCTTTGTAGTATAGCAGAGATCAATATCCTACACGGATATTGATGCAAAGTCCCAATGTGCCATTCTTTGCGGGGGATAAAAAAAAATGCCTAAATGATGGACATTGTGAGTAATGGCTGTAGGTGTACGTCTGGCAGGGCTACTGAATACACATTATAACTTGGTGAAGTTTTTATGATTATGAGACATCAAAAATCCATTCCTGATCCTGTAACTTATTTAGAACCATCAAGCAAGTATGTGTACGTGTTCAGTAAAGTCAATATGAATTGAATCAAGTTCTGGTCTTTTATCATTGCTAAGAGATTTCTCAGTTAGCCTGATGACATTGCTCATACTGTTGTTCACTGTCAATCCAGTAATGTATTCTGCAAGCATTTCTCCCTCTGCTTGCACAGAAGGCATTCGACTCCTTGAAACTTACTAGTCAAAGAAAGCACTCGATTTAGCTTTTCTTCTCCCATTTGTGGGACAGTCCCAAATGCCTCATGGACTAGTATAAGCAGCTGTCTGCAGCTATGACCAGTTTTTCACTAATGATACCAGACCTGCATCCACTCTTAGAAAATATGGGGCTTGAGTGAAGAGACAGACAGGGAGAAAGGGGAAAGAATGGAGTGAACTGCTTCTCATCAGTAGAATACAGAAAATCACAGTGCCTACTGCACAGGGCTATTGTGACACTCAAAATCAAGAGAAGATGGAACACTGCCAAGTGTCCTACACTCCACACAGACTCTCAAGCACTTTATAAATGTAGGGGTGTCATCTACAATGCAGAGGTAACTTAAGTTCCTGTGGTTGCAGAAAGAAGGTGCAAGATCCCAAAGTGCTACTTGAATTAACAAAAGTACATGTGATTATATGGGGCATAAGTTAGCAGTAAGTATAGTTTGCTATGGTCTCATCTCTTTAAGCATGTGTTATCCATGCATGAGGTACCTTTTAGGCAAATCTGTTGGTTAACGAGCAATCCCATCCCAGTCAGCCTGACTAAAAGATTTCATCAACTCTTTTGGCACAGAACTGGATACACTCCTTCATCTCATTTCCTGTGTTCCTCTCTCCAGGCATCAGATAACTCCACTTCAATATGCAGGCTTCTGAATGCAGTTTCTACTTCCCAGGTGGAAAGTGAACTTTTACCAACATGCACAACAGAGATGAAGTGGAATATGCATGTTGTGTGACTCCCTTACTTCGTGCAAACAACCAACTGACAGCTACTTGGCTGTTGGCCATTGAAATCCTAGAGCCCATCTGACAATGGGATTGCAGTTACCCTTCCAGGTCTCAGAGATGTATATTGTATGGCAATTAGCTGACGCCATAGAGAAACAATTCCATTCCAGCTATTCTCCACAAAAATATTTATGAATAACCAACTAATAACCCATTGTCATTGGTCGTTCAGATATATACAGTGTATGAGACAAACATTTCAGAAATAATACTAGCTTATATTTGTATTATGTTCCTATGAGGTATTTTGCCACATATTATTCTATGTTCTTCTTCAAAATGACCCTGGGAGGAAGGTAGGTAAGATAGATGCTACCTTCCCCCACTTTCTAAATGATAAGACTATGATACAGGATGCTAGCTGACTTGCTTTGACATTACAATTGGTTAGTTAGAGACCCAGGCCTGGAACACAGGCTTCCTGACTCCTGGTATCCTTTTTAGGTACTGATGTGTAAATGTTTGTTATCACATGACTAAAGTAGAAAGGGATTCATTGTCAATATAGGAGACGAGACAGCAGCTATCAGAATGGCTGCATCAGGACCACTTTCTTCACTGGCTTATCAACATGTGGCACTTCCAAGACAAGTTCTTTGGTCTTTTCAATGCAAGTACTGGCTTCCCTGTGCTGTAACGAAACAGCAGCACTCACTCCATGTTCACAGGCCCATTCCTTTGCATTCATCAAAAACTACTTATGTTGGGGCTGGGGTTGTGGCTCAGTGGTAGAGCACTCACCTAGCATGTGTGAAGCCCTTGGTTTGATCCTCAGCACCACATAAAAATAAAATAAAGATATTGTGTCCAACTACAAGTAAAAAATAAATTTTAAAAAACTACTTATGTTAATCCAGTACTTCCTTCTCCCCAAACAGTCAGCTTCTGCTTAATCCTATCTGAAATTCACTAGCCTGACTTCTAAAATCACATTTGTATAACTCCTGAAACATTACTGTGACATCACTCAGTTCTTGGCCTTCTTGGCTTCCCTTCGGGAACAAGCAGAAAAAAAATGATACTGCAAAAAGAACATTTTGGATTATCATTAGCAGTCATGGCAAAACACACACACACATACACACACAAACACACACACAGAGACACACACACATAAAACAGGCTTCCTTTAAACAGATTGCATTTTCCCCAATTTCTCCTGCACTGCATCTCTTGTGAGCTCACCTATTTGTCAGAAAGCTATTTCTATTTTTTTTTGAGGGGGTGGAGGTTTTATTTTGTTTTGTTTTATTTTTGTATAATGAGCATACCTGGAGGATTATCATTGCACTGGAGGGGAGTTGCAAATAAAGCAGAGTCATGCTATTAAGCCACAGACATTGAAAGTGATTCTTATACTCCCCAGCCCTACTAATTACTGAAAATAATTATGCAAGAATAAGAGCTTTCTCCCTTATTTTGTTTGGACTGATCATAATGAAAAGTCCTTAGGCAAATTTGAAGTCTAACAACTGCTTTGTTGCAAGTGGAAAAGAATAGTAAACTGGGAGGAGGAGAGCACAGGAGCACAGTCAAGGAGAACTGGAGTGATTTGGGTTCACTCAGGAAATGTCTCACCTCAAAACTAGAGTCAATTTCCTAATGGTTCTTCTCATACTTTAACAAAGCAAGAAGAACATCTTTTGGGTGTTCCAATGGAATTTTAGGCTCTCCCTGAGCTGAAATAGGTAGCTGTTTGGTCTGGTCAATGAAGGTGATTTTCTTGTCAGAGAGTAATCATTTACTTTGGTGGCAATTTCTTTCTCTCTCTCTCTCTCTCTCTCTCTCTCTCTCTCTCTCTCTCTCTCATTTTTTGGGGGGCACTGAGGTTGTAATAATGTAATACAGAGTTTTGCACATGCTAGGCAAGTGCTCTACCACAGAGCTATACCCCAGCCCCTTTTCTGGCAATTTCTAACAAATGATCCAAGAAGTCACTTGCAACCAGTAAATGCAAGCTACTGCCCTCAGAAAAGGACTTATCTAACCTCCACTGTGACCAATTCATTGAAACTGCTCATGGTGGCTCTCATCCCTGGCATCTATTTCTCACCTATTGTTTGCTTGATTATAATATTTGTAAGTAAATTTATATAGGGAAATGCACAAATCTGTGTGTGCAAGTGGCTATTAAATCCAAGACCTCACACATTCTGGGCAAGTGCTCTACAACTGAGCTATACTCCCAACCTGGGAAATGTATAAATCTTAAGGATATCATTTGATAAGTTTTGACAAAAGCACACACTAGGATAAGCCAAATTCCTGTCAGATGTAGAATTATTTCAATCACCCCAGGAGAGTTTCCTTATGCCCCATTATAGTTTCTACTCACACCCACCCCACTGGTCTGAGTGTTTTTACCATGACATATTCTAGTTCTTCATGTAAATAAAATCATATAATATTGTAGTCTTTTGACTAAGATTTCTTTCACTTTCATAGGGAATCATCTCTGTAGTTGTTTCTTCCTTCTTATTGGAGAGTAGAACTCCATTACATGAGTATAACATAATTTGTCACTTCACCAGCTAATGGACATTTGGGTTGTTTCCAGTTGGAGGGTATTATCAATAAAGCTGCTACAAACATTCTCTTATAAGTGTTTTTGTGGATATATGCTTCCATTTCATTTCTGTTGGATAAATACCTAGAAGTGAGGTTTCTGGGTCATAGAGTAGTATGCACTTAGTTAGATACAAAAACTCCAGATTTTTTTTTCCTAAGTGGTTATACCATTTTACATTCCCACCAACAGTGTGTAACTATTCCAATTGCTCTACATTTTTAACAATATATGGCTTTGTCAGTCTTTTTAATTTTAGCTATTCCAGTGTGTGTGTAGTAGCAGTGTCTTGAGGTTTTTATTTGCATTTCCCTAATGACTAATAATATTGAGAGATTTTTTTCATGTATTTATTAGCCATTCATACTCTCTCAGGAAGTAACTGCTCAAATCACATACCCATTATCAATTGGGTTGTTATTCTTATTATTGAGTTGCATGTGTTCTTTATATATTCTGAACATAAATATTTTGTTCTATATATGTTGTGGATATTTTCTCCTAGTCTATGGCTTACCTTCATTTTCTGAATAGTATGATTTGGTGAGGAGTTGCAAATTTTGATGAAATCTAATTTACTGTATTTTTCTTTTATGAATTTTCTTCTCTGTGTACTAAGAATCCAATCAATTTTGAAGTCTGTTGACTCATTTCTAATTGGTTTTGAATCTGGCCTTTCTTATGTTCTCTTTCCTTTTGTAAATGTCTCATTCTAAGCCACTATCCTCTTTTGTCAGGACCCCTGAAAGAGCTCCTTTGAGGTCCAAAATAGAACTCACCATTGCCAACCCTCCAACCCTGGCTTACTTGTTCTTCCCTCAGTTTCTCCTACCTCTTTAAACATATCACCATATAGTTACTCACTCAAGCTCAAACCTAGAAATCATCCTGAACTTCTCTCTTTCCCTTATTTTATACCCTCAACCTATCACTAAGTCTTTTGATTTGACTTCCTATCATCTCCAGTGTACATGCTTTTCTCAACCTTCTCTTCTACAGCCTTAGTCCGGGCCACCCTGACTATAGCAGCAACTCTTTGCTGGTCCCTCCAGTTCCACTCGTGGCCCCTCCAATTCATTGTCCATTGAGAAGCCAGAGTGAATTCTCCAATTATCCACTGCTGCATAGCATAACACCATAGAACCTTTAATGGTATGAAACAACTGTCATTTTGTTATGCTCATGGATTCCAGGGATCAGGATTTTGGAAAAACACAGCAGGGAAGGCTTTTCTCCACTCCCTGATATCTGAAAAGCTGAAAAGAGATTTGAAGAGCTGATGACTAAAATCATTTAAAGGCTTCTTCACTCTTATGTCTGGCATTTGGCCTGGAATGACTTGAAAGCTGGGTTCACCAGGGAGCATTCACAGCTTGGTAGCCTCAGGTAGTCAGACATCTCATGTGCTGCTTCTGTTTCCAAGAATGCATAGTGAACACTAACTGGTCTTCTCTGCCTGGCCTTGGAAGTCACCTAGGATCACTTCCTTTATTATTTAGGGTCAAAACAGTCACTGCAAGATATAGCAACAGGGGACATTGCCCCCCACCGTGGGAACTATATCAAAGAATTTGTACTATATTTTAAAACCACTAGAGTGTCCATACTTAACTACTAAGAAGACCTTGTCGTTGTCTGACAAAAGCTCCCAATGGCCTTACCAGTGATTCTCAAATGGGACCACCCCTGTCTAGAAGGTGTTCAGGATCTCTCATGGAACAGACCAACCCTCCAGCAGTTTGTGTTCTCCAGAAGTCGTGAGCTTATTCTTATTCATTCTTATTCACCAGACTCACATAGGCCCAGTAGTAGCTCATATGGCACCTTGGTACAAATTTAGAATATGTCCATTGTCTCTTCTTTATGAACACAGTCCTGTCCTGAAATTCATGATTATGATTAGCAAAATATGGGCTATATTTAGCCCCACATCCTTATTTGATCCAGGTGCCTTTGAGCATGACAAAAGCTGCACTACCACCCATGATGACACTGGGAACATAACTCTTTCTGGGTTTTACCCAAGACTCTGCTCAACACCTATGAAAGGGTCACCCCAGCTCAGTAAATAGCACCTTCATTCTTCTAGTTGCTTATGCCAAAATCTTGATTACACATTTTACTCCTTTCTTTTTCATGTGTTCCATGTTTCAGTCCCTTAAGAAATTATCTCAGCTTTCTTTTCAGACATGTATCTCAATGTGGTTGGAGTAGGTATGGGTATTTTCTAGTATCCCCCACTAGATTGTAAGGTCCTGGAAACAGATATAACACCTCATTCACTTTTATGCAAATAGAAGACAATTTCTTACGTATTATGATACATCAGAGAATGACTACCTCCCACCTCCCATTGCAGTACCCAAATATGAGCACTAGAAACTCCTTTTTCTGGATTCTTGAGTCTATTTGAAATGCCAGCATTTCTAGCACATTCAACTCATTCACACTAAGGTATTAGTGGCATATCATATCTCCTTCCCTCTTGAGAATGCACTAGGCCCACAGGAAAGGAGGAGGTCAACACTTAAAGACGATAATGGAAAGAAGGACCATGAGACAATTTCACCTAACCTTTGTCCTGTATATTAGCAACATCCCCTCAACCCATGGTAGAGCAGTCCTTGATTGGCTATAGTAGAAAATGTTGCATACTCTGAATCTTCCATAATGTTCCCTTTTCCCACAAACTCTGTTCACACCAGAAAACATGAAATAAGCTCCTCTAAGACCTTAAAAACACTCCTTTATAAAAGTCAAGCAGTAATTGGAGGAAACCATCTAAGATGATGGAAATTGGTAAAACTTTTTTGAAAAGCAATTTAGCTCTTTGTATCATAAACTGTCAATACAGTAATCCCTTCTAGGGATCAAACTTATGGAGGATACAAATCCAATAAAATAATAATTATATACAGTGATACTCATTTATAATGGTGAAAAATATGGACAATCATAATGTTTAACAATTGGGGATTGATTAATATAAGGGAATGCTATGTAGTCAATGAAAGAGATATTTTAAAGGACTATTTAATGACATAAAGGAATGTGCATATATAATTTGATAAAGTAAAACATAAAATTACTTGTGTACTATGCATATAGTTATTTTTGTTCTTATTGCAGTCTATACAATGCCTAGAACTTGACCTAGTACATAGCAGCCCCTAGTATGCATTTGCTCGTGTTCTCTCTCTCTCTCTCTCTCTCTCTCTCTCTCTCTCTATATATATATATATATATATATATATATATATATAATACCCACACACATATATGTATACAATTTAGCATATAAAATATAGCCATTAAATGACTACATAAGTGAGTGCTCACAATGTACCAATATTTATGCTAAAGTTCTACATAGCATGCATACTTTATTTAATCTTCAATCTTTTCCACAATCCTTGTGAGACAGTCACTGGCAATATCCCAAATTTTATAGATAAGAAAACTGGAAATCTGAAAGGATAAATGAGTGTGCTAAAGAATACATTGTTACTGTGGCTGGGGTTGTGGCTCAGTGGTAGAGTGCTTGCCTAACATGTGTGAAGTACTGGGTTCAATTCTCAGCACCACATAAAACTAAAATAAAGATACTATTTTTTAAAAAAAGAATACATTGTTACTAAGTGGCAGAGCCAGGATTTGAACCCAAGCAGTCTGAATCCAGAGCCAGAGTCCTTTAACAACACACACAAGGAAAAGAGCCTGGGAGAAAAAAACACCAACGTTACCAGTGCCTTATCTCTAGGTAGTATTTTAGTATTAATTAATAAAATTAGTGTTCTTTTGTTTTTCTTTATTTTCCAAATCCCTTACAATAATTACAAATTGCTTTCATATTCTGATTTTTTATGAATGATTTTGTTTTTTCCTACCAAAGACTTCAGCATTCCTAGCAACCAAGTCCATCCTTGGTTGTGATCTCACACTTGCCTCTTGGGGCAGATTCAGTTCAACCTGGTCATATGCTCTGGTTCCCCCTTACCAAGCCCACTCTGACTCCAAGCTGCAAATGTCAGCAGCACTTCCTGGTTGAGGATGGACTTAACTGTGTCCCTTTGCAACTCCACTGCCTGGCCTCTGACTTTCTGGCTTACTTTTTCTAACCACTATTCTGCCTCTGCCACCTAAACTCTCTGCCTTCTGACACCTCCCCCTCCTCCCATGCTCAGTCCCAAAGTGACAGTTGGTGGGGAAGACTGTGTGCAGAGTCCTTGAAGCACACAGGATTCAGGGACAAGCCACTACAGCCCTCTTTCCTCTGTGACTTCTTCACATCCCTCTTCAATTACAGACCCCAAGCTGATCACACCACTCTAATAAGGCCCTGATCAATGCTAAGGAGTTATTTTATGATTCCTGCAGGTTGTATTCCTGTTATTATTACACATCACAGCATCACATTAGCTTTCAAAAAACAAACCAGCATTGATTTGCTGACTCACTCTCTGGTTTCCTATGACGCCCAGATCTTTCCATTAGGTTTGCATCTCCAGGCAAGAAGAGAATTGATTTCCTCTCCAGCCCTCCATAAGAGGTTCCTGTTCAGTCGCTGCTTCCAATATTCCCTTCACCCTCAGTACTGAAATTGAAGAAATGTTGAGAGCAACAAACCCCTGAGGTGTATTTGTCAAACCCCTGAACAACAAAAAATCAAAATAAAACAAAAGCATCCAAGTAAACTAAGGCCTTTGCCTACTTTCCACCAAGTCTCTCAAATTTTTGTTTTAAAAGCTCAGATTGCCAAAAGTACAGATTTTATATAGGCTGTAAACCAATAGAGTGAAATAGTTAAGAGATTAAGCTATGGAGGCAAAGAGATATGGATTCAAAACCACCTATTTATGTGATTTTGGACAATCACTCTGCCTCTGAAGCCCTCAGTCTTACTATGTGCAAAGTGGAAATAATTATGGCATAATCAGTTTTGCTATAATGTGACATATGTGTTTCTAAAAATCACCACTCTATGTAAAATTGTACATTAGAAGCCAGCCACAGAGCTTATGGGGAAAAATGGACTCCATATCATGTACAACCACAAGACTGGGATCCTAATTAGAAGAATAAGATGTACTTCATGTATATGTGTGTGTGTATGTGTGTGTGTGTATATATATATATATGTGTGTGTGTGTGTGTGTCAAAATGTACTCTACTGTCATGTATAACTAAAAAGAACAAATAAAATACAAAAAAATAAATTTTAAAAAAAGAAAGATGGGGCTAGTAGCATAACACTCAAAAACTTCATTTTAAAAGATAAGGACCTAATAAAAACATCATCACAATTTCACATATAAATAATACATTAAATGTGGCACTTTAAAAAGACCTGAAGTTTGCTTGTGGAAGTGGCTGTTGGAAGAGTTGCAGTGTGTGAGTTTTTATGAAGTGATAGAAAGAGGAAGACTTGAAAAGGGTCAGAAAGTTGTAACAGCAGATGTGAACTGCTGTGCTCATACCACACATTTCAGCAAATTGAGGTGGCTGGTGAATGTTGGAAGCAAGTGTGTGTTCACAAACATATATGCACATGCTTTGTGAATTCCTATGTGGTTCAGTTCAGCTAGGTAGTTTTCTTGTGTTCACCTAGCATTTCCAGTAGAAAAAAAGATAGCGCATAAGCAAATACAAAGTTCATAATATGCCCAAATGTTCCCTAATATATCAATCACACTAGAGCAAATTCACATTTTTCAAAACAAGAATTACAACAGAACTGACCGTACCAACCTCTCCAGCTTGGAAAGATTACACGAAATAGTGCCTTGGATAATGCCTTTAGCAAAAGACCTGGCGCATGCTAAGCTCCCAATAAAATGATAGCCTCAATTATCAAAAGCAGCAGTAGTAGCTCAAACTTATGCAACCCTAAAGTGCCTACAGGAGGAACCTGGAACTGCCTGGATGTGAGTTTTCCTTCACTCACCTGATGAGAGGCAATGGAAGCCTAGTCAGGTTCAGCTCTATTCACACCATCACCTCTCCTCACACCCCACCCTAAATCTAACCAAGTACCTGTGACATTTGCACTTAATTCTAGAAATATTTCTTACAGCCCTAGAATGCCAGACAGTGGCTAGGTAGCCAGAGCCCTACAAATGGAGCCAAGGTTTCAGTCCTTGGCCTGAAAGAGCTTACTCTGTAATGACCACTGAGAAGGGTGAAGCATGATCCAGGCTAGGGCAGACCGGCTACAGAGTATCCAATAAGCAATAGTGAGACAGTGCAGGTTTCTGAACAGGGCAGTGACAAGATCAGAGTCATGCTTGACTAGATGTCAGAAAACTTTCTCTGTAAAAATCAGATAGGGGCTGGGGCTGTAGCCCAGTAGTAGTGCACTTGCCTAACATATGTGGGGCAATGGGTTTGATTCTCAGCACCATATATAAATAAATAAAATAAAGGTCTTTCAACAACTAAAAATATTTTTTAAAAAACTTTTTTAAAAAGATCAGATGAGGGCTGGGGCTGTAGCTCAGTGGCAGAGCGCTTGCCTTCCTTATGGGAGGTACTGTATTCGATCCTCAGCACCACATAAAAAATACACAAATAAAATAAAAGCATGCTGTCCATCTACAACTACAAAAAAATTTTAAAAAACGATCAGATGGTAATTTTAGGCTTTGTAAGCCATATGATGTCTATTGCAAGCAATCAAATATCCCATTGTAGCATGTAAGCAGACATAAGCAATACAGATGCTAATGAACATGACCATGTTCCAGTAAAATATTTTTTTTGCAACACAGGCAGTGGGCAGAATTTGGTATGTGGATCTTAGTTTGTCAACACTCACTTTAAAGAAGTCCTGTGTAATAAAAATAAAACCTATACCACAAAGGCAAACCACATTAGTTTTTGAATTTTTCTGATAACTTCTTTTTAAAAAGAAGAAATAGGTGTCATGAATTTTTACAATATATTTCATTTAACCTGGTTTGTCTAAAGTGTTTTTCATTATAATTCCCAGTTAGCAATAACTTATTAAGGAGGTATTTTATATTCTTTTTCATCATACTAGATCTTTAAAATCCGTTATTGGTTGAATTGGATGGCTCAAAAAGATGTTGAAGTACTAACTCCCAGTACCTCTGAATGTGACCCTTGTTTGGAAATAGGAACTTTGAAGATGATGGAGTTAAAAGGTCATTAGGGTGGAATATAACCAACATAACTGATGCCCTTATAAAAAAGGGAAATTTGAGCACAGAGACAGAAGCATACACATATGGAGAGTATTTTATAAACAAAGCAAAGATCAGGGTGATGTTTGTACATGCCAAGGAAGGCCAAAGATTGTCACCCAATCACTAGAAGCTAGGGGAGAGGCACAGAATCCAGATTCCAGATTCTCTAGGAACCAATCATACCAATAAATTGACCTCAGACTTACAGCTTCCATTACTATGAGATAACACATGTCTGCTATTGAAGCCACTGGATTTGTGGAACTCTGTTATGGCAGCCCTAGAAACTAATTCAAATCTAAGTGTATTTTATACTTACTGCACAACTCTATCATATTTATCATCTCCCAAGTGCTCAGTAGTCACCCTTAGCTAATAGCCACCCACCATAGATGATGTAGCTTCAGAGATGGAAATTTGGTTGCCCGACACCATAAAGGTTGATTAGCCTAAAGAGTCAAATGAATCAGAGATACTGGGAGCTTGAGGTTTAAGTATAAAGAACTTTCTTAAGGCCTTGACCTACCTTGAAACTAAATGGGAAGATACTAGGAATTTACTTTCTCTCGACATTCTAGAGGCCTTTAGGAACTGACCATGACATAGTCAAAGAATGCTCTGTTTCCTTTGGCAAAAATTATTTCATTCCTGAGCCCTGTTTTTGCTTCTGTAGTATGTAATCATTTTTGTCTCCCATCTGATTTCTTCTGAATTCAATATATGATATTTTTCCCTTGAAGTAATTTGGCAGTTTCATCATTTTATTGATCTTACATTCCCCATTAACTATATTAGTGCATGCAGTATATCATATGAAGTGACAGGAAGAAATTGTAACAAAAAAACTCTAACTCCATTTTTGATATTTGATTGCTGACAGTTTTCATGCTCTATCACACCCTTATCCTCTTTGGCCTCACATCCAGGCAAGTCAATAAGAAAATGCAGGCACTACCTCACTTAGTGCCAGTGAGGAAGTTCAAACCCAAAAAAACTTTGGCCATGTGCAAAACACTTTCCCTCTGACTCATCCCCTAATCAGACTAAAATCCAGAGTCATTCATCCTCTTTCACTTGAGCCAAATGGACCAGCTTGGATGCCTGTCCTACTCTTTTAAGAAAGGCTATTATTGTAAATAATAAACCTAATATAACCTCTTGGTGCAAGTCTAGTATCATCTATCTTGAGATCTGGACCAATTTGGGGCAGGGGTGAAGGCCTTGATCCCGTCCTTTGAGAAGGAACTTCTTTTTTTGAAAAATTATTTATAAAGATTAAATTTTATCAGACAAAAGAGATACATATGAAGAGCCCATGTGAATTGAGATACATTATTATTCACATTCATAAAAATCATATTAGGTCTTTTTTATTTTTTATTTTTAGTTATACATAACAGTAGAATATTTGACACATCATCCATACATGGAGTATAACTTCTTGTGAGAGAACTTCTTCACAACTGGTACTAGGAGCCAGATAGTGTAAGGAATGACCACTGCCTTCTGGAGGTCTCTCTTCTCTTGCTTCCAGCTTACTGACTGGTTTTATGGCCTGCTGGCAAGTATGAACTTGGAGCTGCTGCCTGCTGCCTAGTGTGCCCTTGGAGCCATGCTGCTGCCTGCTAGTGAGCTTAATTAAGGTCGCTGCTGCTTTGTGATGCATTTACATTCAGCAAGCCTCAGCTCCAGATCCAACTGACCTGTCAGAAGTTTTGCATTTAGGGATAAGACTATGGGATCAGGGACCTCCTTAAAGTAGTCCTGGGTTGGGTATGTCAAGCTAGAGCTGTCTCAGATTGGATCACATGTCTCAATTGCAGCATAAATTGTGACTGATGCTTGACTCAGGTAAATGACTGTAGCCATTGGTTGTGTGTTTTAACCAGGTGTTGGTTCCATTCTATAGAGGATTCAGGGGGAAAACTGATACTATGTGTGGGTCCATTGCATGGTCATAATGATCTGAATAATCCTGAAGTTAAATTCCTAAAAATGGATGGCTCATTAAGATCCTAAATGCTTGTGGTATAACAAAGATCCCTATCCTCAGAATCATAGGGGGAAACACCCATTGTACCCCTATAGCATAGACCCTATACCCTAAAAGCTTCCCCCACCCGTTAAAGAGACAAAAGGACACCATTGCCCTATTGGATAATAGTAAAATGGACCAATGAAAACTAGATTCTGTTGAGTGCCACAGCTGATGAACATGTCAAAGGATTAATTCAAACTTGACCTAAGTCTAGAGTCCTTAGACCCAGAAAAAAAATAAGTGCCATAAGAAAGGGCTCTAACCCTAATGATATTGATTTGGGACACTCAGGAGGAGAAAACTTATGGATATGACCATAAACCATGCAAACTCCCCTAACCCCCATGAGGCATATCCAGTAACCAACCAAAGTAAACAAAAATATATAATATTGGGGAAGAAAAAGAAGCTGAAACAGGACTACAGTTTGACCCAATTGCATACCCAAAATTTACTCAAATAAGATGAAAGGACGCTGATTGGCTTTTGTTGCTCTAGAATATAGGTTCTGGATTAATTTTAACATCTGCCAAAATGAACCAATTGGCAAACTTTCATGGCTTTAATTGATATTAGGTTTCAAATTGCAGTTATACCTGGGAATCTCACTAAATTTAAATAAGGGATCCTCCATACTTTTAGGAAAGTTTCTGGACATAAGATAGAGAATAAATGGGTATTCCTCACCTTAACCATCAGAACTACTGCCTTAGCAAAATTTTCCATGGTGGTGATGCCCATTACCCTAACATATCTTTTAGTACCTGTAGTAGTATGGGTGCTTTGACTCATTGAGCCATAAACTGAAATAAAATTAAATATTTGGCACTGAAAATTGTCTCAATATCTCTTTGACAACTTTGGGTTCTAGAGGCAATGTATTCTTTATTTACAAATTTACTTATGCTCATGCATACTATTACTGGCAAAACATCCCATCTTGAATGGGGCCTCCTCCAAAAAAAAAAAGCTCCAGAATTTATCTAAACTGCAACACAACATGCAGTCACATCCAGAGAGTTCTTCATTGTGGAGATTTTAACTGCCTTCTCTCATGCCCCCTGGAGTCTCTGAACTACCTCTGGTGACAATAAGTTTTCTATGGGCATCTCATTTAAAAAAAAAAAAAAACCTACTCTCCTGGCTATACATCATACAGCAAAAGATGTTGGTCTGCATACTGGGCCCTTCTGGATGCTATCACATGTGATATGCTTTTGGTCATGGAACTAGTACACTTCCTTATCAAAATGAAAATGATATTTTTATGATAGAGCCAAACTGGGCCCTCAGGCATATCCCACCTATGGTCTTCAGTTTCTTAACAAATGCACAGGCATCTTCCAGACTCAATGACCACCTTGGGAGCCCTTTGGGATCATTTGAATGATGAGAAAATGGAGCACAAGAAAATATCCTGGGCAACAACTGGATTTATCTCCACATATTTTATAGTGTAGCCATTTGGTCCAACTAATGGCAACAACAACTCCTCTCCCAAGGTTGTCCCCTTTGGGATAAAGAACCCTGGAGATTTATTCCCTTACAAATATACAAAATACAAATCAAGGTCACACATGTCTGTGCATATACTTAATGTCACAATGCAAGGTCTTGTCAGGATACTCTTTATCCTCCAGGAGTTACAGATATCATTGATAGTAACCAAGGCATTCATTTCACATCTCAGGATACATGATGCTGAGGGGCTGGGGCTGGGGCTGGGGCTCAGTGGTAGAGCACTTGCCTAGCATGTGCAAGGTGCTGGGTTTGATCCTTGGCACCACATAAAAATAAATGAATAAAATAAAGGTATTGTGTCCAACTACAACTAAAAAAAACAAAATTTTAAAATAATTAAAAAGAATACATGATGCTGAGCTCTTAAATGAGGTGTTCAGTGGAATGTTCACCTCCCTTCTTGGTCTCAGACTGCAGCCCTCATAAAACATTATAATGGTTTACATAAATAAGTTCAAATTCAATTTTAAAAATATGGCACAATTATTCATCAATGAAACATCAGAAATAGAGTCTGATTTGATTTTTTATGATTGACTGCTTTCAGACCCTACTCCCTTTTTCCTTTTTTGCCCCACATTTGAGCAAGGCCATAAGAATGTCTGGGAGATACCTCTCTTGGTGTCAAGAGGTGGGGTAGGGAGTTTAAACCATGCAAACTGCAGCTCATGCATGAGAACCCTCACCCCAGCCCCAAGTCCTAACCACAACAAAACCAAAACCACTAACCCTTCCTTCACTTGAGCTAAATGGAACTGCTTGGGTGTCTGCTCTGCTTGTTCCAGAGATCCTCACAATGCTTAGTGGCCCTTTTCATATTGTCTTGGTACATCAGTGACATCATCTGCCTCCAATTTCAAACAAATTTGGGTAAAGTGTTGATCGTACTGTCCTTGAGGCAAACAAAAGGTGGATTGTCAATTAACAGCTCATATCAAACATATCATCGGGTTTCTTTTTATTTTTATTTATTTATTTTATTTTTTGTGGTGCTGGGGATTGAACCCAGGGCCTTATGCATGTGAGGCAAGCACTCTATCAACTGAGCTATATTTCAAGGCCACCATCAAGTATCTAATTAAAGCTAACCCCACCTCCAGAAGAAATTGACTTTTATTCATAGAAGGGTTTTTCTCAATTGTATCCATGAAGGAAGAAGACATTTTAGAAGCTTATATAACATGTCACATGCCTCCCCCACTCTCACTTTGCTACAGATTATTTTCCTCTCAAATATATTTTCAAAAACTGCCTTTTCCAGCCAAGCAAGAAAAGAAATGCAACATTGAAAGTCGTCATCTTACAGAAATCCTGATAAAGAGTTCTAATGAACTGCAATGTCATAGCTACCCTGGTTATTGTTAATCCTTGAAAAGGGGAGTCGACCTTGCCCAAGAAAGCTTTGTTAACACTATAACCATCACACATTTGACCAAGAAAAAAAGTAACAGCAGTGGGATTGGAGTTCTGGGTACATGTGATAGAAAAGAAGGCTCTAGAAGAGGTTGTATAGTGAAAATGATATTGACAAATACCATAGCAACCAAAACTGCTTGTCACCTTGTGAAAATTAAAATCATTCTGATGATAAGGCATTTGGTGTGTGTCTGTAAAGAAGTGTATGAATGTAAGCTTTCCTCATTATAAAAATCCATTCTAGGGCTGCTAATACTGATCAGAAAAGGGCAACCTTGATTCTGGAAATCTCTTTTTCCTCAATCTAATCCGGCACAGAAGATATCAATTTCAGCTTCCATGAAGACAGAAAAGAGAAATCTGTATTTATACAGACTAGGAAGTAGAAAGGCACCTTCAAAGGTGCCACTCCACCACCCTCCCATCAACAGGGTTGCACTCCCAGGCAAAGCTCTTCAGAAGTACTGTATTTCTGCAGAATGAGATTTCATTTGCTCTTTTGCCAAGCACTGGTCACAGCCCTCACAGAGTTCTTTCTGAGTGTAACTTTAATTCTTCTTGCTTCTTGTTTCAGTGCCTCTCAACCTTTTGGAGATTGTTTTCCTTACACCTTATTGGTAGATTTGATGATGGTTCATCTTCTTGTCAGCTTGGGAATAAATCCTCAGCTCTTTAATTCAGCCTTATTCATGGGTTTATATGCTCAGAATTATTTCCATTTGATCACAATGCTCACCCTAGCATTAGTCCCCTGGAACCTGAATGCTTCTCTCTTTCCTAGGAGTCACTGCACTTCACTATTCCTATGCAAAAGACATTCTTATTTGTCCTTTTCCCCACCACCACAGCAGTTCCCAGGATATGCCATCTCAAGGAAGCACAAAGAACAGTAACCTGAACTCTTCCAATGAGCTTCCCATTTGATGAGCCTCTTTGATCCTCACTCAACCTTACAGGTTGCTGTTTTACATCCTCATGTGAGGAAACTGAGGCTCAGAGTCTGAAAGAAAACAAACTACCAGTACTTAGGATTTCAAGCTTCAACTCCTAGATGCCTACAGCTGCCCAGTAAGCTGCCACAACTCCCCATCATTGGACCTAGAATTCAAGGATTTCCATCACTGGGGGCCTTCTGCCTTGGAAAGTGCTAGTGACACCATGAAAAAAAACCCACTAGTCCTTTCTGGGAGTCCAGCCTGAAGTCCACCTACCAACCCAATCTTCCAAGAAAGCCAAGTACACATAAATGAACTTCCCACTTCTAGGAAGAAGCCATATGGGCCTCTGCTAAGTCCTGGGCAGTGAGAATCTTCTTTGGGGAAATCTTTGATGTATATCCTAGTATTTCCTCCCAGTTTTCCCTCTTGCAGTTACACAGGGAAGCAAGCATTTGAACACTGGCAAAAGAAATCAAGTTTGGAGTTTGAACTTCGCACATATACAATAATAAAACTAGATATGGAAGACATGTAAAGAGAAAAGAAAAGAGAGAAGAAAAACACATATTTAAGAAGGCCCCCAAAATATGAGCGCTTCTGTTAGCTTTGGAGATTTTGAAGGTGACATACAATTGTTGCTTGCAATTGTATTTCTCTTATCATTTTCACTCTCCAGCCTCTTACAGATCTGCTGTTTTCCAGAAAACACATTTGGTGATGGGTACTGAATTGGAATGTTCTACTTGTGATAAACCTGTCCTGTCGAGTTTATATAAAAAGAGAGGGGAGAGAGGAGAAAAGCTCAAGTAAGAGAAGATAATGCCATAATTGAGACGGTAATAAGTTTTTTCTCACTTTTGCAATTAAAAACATTTTAACATTTGAAGGGATGAATACATGTCCTCGCAGCCTCTGCTATTCAATAATACAATTCATTAGGAGGAAGCAGACAGAAAAAAAAAAAAAAAAACTCTTGTCATTAAGAATGCGGAGCAGGGGGGAAATGAGGGCCAGTGTTACAAGCCCCATGGCCAAAATCAGAAATGAATGATGATTAGATTGCCATTCAAAATGCATAGGCGATCCAGACACCCATTTTGAATCCCATCCACATTTGCAGAAGGAAGAGGTAGACAACGCCTGGAATGTTGTCTTTCAGAAGTATTAATGATGCACTATAAATTTTGTCCACGTATTAATGATAATTCAGTCCTCATTAAGCGCCCATGCTGATAACAACCCACATTTCGGCACAGCAGGCCCTTGCAAATTTATTTTCCCTTTGTTAAATCCAGTTTACTTTAATAGTTTGTCGAGCCTTAGACAGAAGCTACGCGGGGGTGGAAATCGATTTCTGCTTCTGATCAAATACCAGGTTTTCTAAAGAGGCAGCGCCTGAGCTTCAGAGGCAGGAGCGCATCTTCCTGGCTTGCAACGAAATGTGTCTGTGTCAGGGGCCACAAGCTTATGTTTGGTTATTAGTGACCTGCCCTTTTCCCCTCGAGTGTTTTCCCAAACAAAAATGGTGGCAAGGGCAGCAGATGACAGCCTCGAGGGCGCTGCTAGATAAGAGGAATGGCAGTGGTACTGTGTAAACGCGACCCGCAGCCCGGGATCTGTTAGGGCGCGATGGTAACCTCAGCTAAACCGGATGGATTGCGGGCACTGCTCTCCGGAGTAGATGGTGTCCTGGGGCACTGGCGCAGTGAAATCCAGTGCCGACACAGCGAGGGGTTTCAGGCGTAGTTTTGCTAAAGAAATAAAAGACACGAAGTAGCCCTGGGTCTACATCCGGGTAGAAAGCCAGGACACCCAGGAGTGGAGGTGTGAGTGCACGACCGTGCCAGGGGTCTCAGCAATCACCCTTGGTGGGTCGTGGCTGCCTTGGGCTGCGGGCATCCGCGCAGTGTCGGCCCCGGGGCAGCAGAGGGCGCCATGTGCACAGTTAGCTGTCACCTAAAGCCTTGCGAGGGCGGGAGTTAGGGACCTCCGGGAGGGTGGGAACTGAAGCGAGTCTCAACCAGTCCACCGGAACTGCAGCCCGTTGCTGGCACCACCCCCGGGCGTCCCTGAGCGGCCCGCAGGGAGGGGTCTGCACATCTCAGGAACACCCGACCAGATAATATCTGATGACAAACGAGCAAAACGCAAATGAAGGAGGGGGATGCATCCATAACACCTACGGGAGCTCAACCAAATGTCATTTTTAAACTGCTGAGGATGAGCAATTGCCATCAGACCCTATCCTGCAACATATCACAGTTTCCCAGAGCTGGCTATGTCCGGATATATACCCCCACCTCAAAGACGCGGAGGTCCTATTCACATTAGGTGGAGGGGCATCATAATCACCATGGAAATGCATTATAATCATCAAGATAGCACTTAGTACTTGCATCCTCTGCTCTGAGCATTTTCACATCAATCCTCTTATTTAATCTTCAAAACCATCCCACAGGCATTCTTAGTTCCATTTAACAGACCAGGAAACTGAGGCTCAGAGGAGTTATAGAACCTGCCCAAGTTCAGAGACTCATGTTCTTTTTACCTTCTGGCACTACTTCCTGTTGGGAAACACAGCTACTTACACACTTCAAGCCAGCAGCATATATTGGCACTAAAAGTATGTACATGAGCTCATTAAAATTACTTTGGTTCTAGTCCATTTTCTTGTTCAAAATGCTCCCAAACCTTCCTCTGATGTCCTATGAGTGCTGTATCTCAAGCTGCTTGAAGAAACTTTGCTGACTTGAGTTAGGAAATGGGCTCAGACCACAGGAGCTACAGTAGCCCCAGATACCCAAAGTTTTCTTTCCAATGCTTAGGCATGGGCTTTTGCTAGCATTTGCAAGATCTGATTTCTGTGCACATAGGAATTGAAAAGTGTCCAGTTGGCCCAGAGGTGTCACCAAGCACACTGCTATGAGCTGCTAATGTCAAAGTTGTACCTCCTCGCAGAAGCCTTCAGCCCAGCTTATCCTGCCTCTGACCTCCCCCCAGCAAGCAATGTCTGAGCCCCCCTGTAGCAACTTTCTTGTTTCCATCTCCTGATCTCTGATTCTCCCCTGTGTATCTGTCTTTCCAGTGAGTTGATGAGAACCACAGGATCAGAGGCCATGTCAGCACTGGGCACGCAGCAGCTGTTAGAGAGTTGTGAAATTGAATTATGGCTGCATCTCTGAGTACATCTACCACTTTCCAACAATTAAACAAGATGCCTTTGTTTGCTTTTTCTTGTGGCTTTTTGGGCCACAAGTGAGGTCTGCTGACAGGTATAGTTTATAAAAAGACCACAGAATTTGTGAAAATGTGAATCATTTCCTTTGCACAGTGCAACATTCACTGCATCCCCTTTATTTGGATCCCTGTTTCATTACTCTTTTGCACCTGTATTTTGATAACAGATATTCATCTATGCTATAAGAATCTGAATACAAATTAATATTAAGAAGATTTCTGTATTCTTAACTAGTTGCTAGAATGTGCTTAGGGAAGAGTTATGTAACAGTCAGACCTGCTGTACTGGATACTGTCCCATTCCCCCATTATCTGGTACCCAAACTGGCTGATACTTGAAAGAGATGGGAAGATGGGCAGAGAGAGGGAGTAAGTGAGGATTGATGAGGGAAAAGGCAGGTGGTGGAGGGAATGGGGTAGGGAAGAGACTTTGGAAATTGGGAAAGCAACATGGCGGTATAAATATTACAGAACCCAGCAACTGGGCCTCCAGGATAGTGTGGAGGGGTGGGACTTCTGACTAGGCCATTCTTACCACTCAGTGACTCCATCCAAAATGCACAATTTTGCAGAGGCCCCAGAGTTTCCAGACCCCACACCCCATGCTGAGCTCCTACCACAACTTAACTGTGAGTTCCCCAGGCTAGTTGTGCATTTGGGGTTGGAAGGGACAGAGTCTCATTCAGGAAGCATTCAGAATAAGCCTCCTCATGAATGAATGAGTGAATGAATGATTCTACTCAATGATTCCCAGTAAATACTAACATCACAAAAAGAGAGAAACTAGACATCATCAACCTCCTGATGGAAGCACAAAACCTCATCTATGCAGAAGGCAAACATAAATCTGATCAAGCTCCAGTGGAACTACCGATCACAAGAAATATGAAAGAACACAGAAACATATCAAAAGACATCACAAGGATGCAATCAGCAAGATCCAGGCTGTGGGAAGCTATCAGAAGTCATTTCTTCAACAAATAAATTGGAGAGAGAAAGAAAGAGAGGGAGTGGGTGTAGCTGAACATGTAGCTCAGTGGTAGAGAGCACAGAGCTGGCCTGGAATGCACAAGGCCCTGGGTTCAATTCCAAACATGGCCAAAAAAGAGACAAAGACAGACAGACATATAGAAAAAACAAGGCTTATAAAACCTATCAACCAATCATAATGTGTAAGAGCACATTTAGATACTGATTCTAGTAAACCATAAGAGTAAAGAAAAAAATCTATGGCACTTATATCATTGGAAGTTTTAATATTCATTGGATAGTTTGTAACATTAAAGTCTATTAATTATTTTACATGTGATAGTGGTGTTGTGCTCATATTTTAAAAAACCTCCTGTGTTTCATTTAGACATGCATGATGAAGTTCTCATAGATGAAATGATATATCAAGAGTTTGTTTCAAAATGCTCAAGGAGTGATTCTTTGTAACAATATCATTCACAATAGTCAAAACCTGAAAACAACCACCTAAATGCCCATCAAGTATCAAATGGATAAATAAACACTGTATATCTATGCAATGGAATATTATTTGACCACAAAAAGGTACAAAGTACTATTCCATGCTATAAACTTTTTATCCCTGGATAAACTTTTAAAACATTATGCTATGTGTAAGAAGCTACTTGCAAGAGACTGCAAATAGTATTAGTCCATTTTATATAAAATGTCCAGGAAACAAATCGAGAGAGACAGAGCACAAGCTCATGGTTTCCATGAGGTCAAGGTGGGAAGGGGAGTGAAGGAGATTGGGCACAAGGAATGTTCTCAGAGTCATAAAAATATTGTAAAACTGGATTGTGGTAATATATATATATATATATATATATATATACAATTCTGTAATTTTACTAAAAGCCATTGAATTCTACTCTTAGAATGGATGGATTTTATAGTATGTAAATTATGCCTCAGTAAAGCTGTTTTGCTTTTAATGCTTCAGGGGATGGGAGGAGTGGGTGGGAATTAAATGAAACAAGATTGGCTGTGAGTTGGTAATTGCTTAAACTGGATGATGGGTGCATGGGTTTATTAAGCTATTGTCTTTAATTTTGCATATGTTTGAAAATTTCTACAATAAAAAGTAAAAATTAAGAAGTGAGGGGAGTGGCTTGAAGATTGAAAGTCATCAGAAACTAAGGCTTCTCTGGAGACCTGCTCTTCTCACCATTTGTCTCTCTAATATGTAAAATTGTTTCCCATGGTGTCTATGCAACTCTTGCACATTTTTGTATGACCAAGTGACCATGACTTTCAGCATCGTCTATTCCAAATCCTGGGGACATAGAGCACATGGCCTGGCCAAGGCCACTCTTAGGCAAAACCCTTGGTGTCAGCCTAGGTTGGGAATACTCTTGGGTTGGGTGTCCACATTGAGTCTATAAAGCCCAACATCAAAAACATTTAAAAATCACACACACACACACACACACACACACACAATGATATGACACTAGTTCACTGAGTAGAGGGTTATAGAATAAGAAATTTGATTGTGGAACCAACCTAGATACACTTCAGTAGAAGAATGGATAAAGAAGCTGTGGTATATATATACAATGGAATATTACTCAGCATTAAAAGAGAATAAAATCATGGCATTTGCAGGTAAATGGATGGAGTTGGAGAATATCATGTTAAGTGAAGTTGGCCAATCCCCAAAAACCAAAGGCTGAATGTTTTCTCTGATATGAGGATGCTGATCCATAATGGGGGTGGGGGGGCATAGGAGGAATGGTGAAACTTTAGATAGGGCAAAGGGGAGGGAAGAGAACAGAGGTGGCAGGGGGCTAGGAAAAACAGTGGAATGAGATGGACATTATTACCCTAAGTAAATGTATGAAGACATGAATTGTGTGATTCTACTTTGTGTATAACCAGAGATGTGAAAAATTATGCTCTATATGTGTACTATGAATTGAAATGCATTCTGCTGTCATATACAACATATTAGAATAAATAAATAAATTTTAAAAAGAGAATAAGCTGTTTCATTTCTGAAATTGTCTCTGTTGGACGAGGCTCTAGCAGATAAGTCTGAGACTCAGAGCATGACCTGCCAAATGAGAATGAGAAAGTGATAGAAAGTGGCCCAGTCTACATAGGATAGCAAAGGTTCAAATGTAAGTCAAACTCTTGTGAAGGGCCCATGCACTTAAGTGTGAATTAAGGGAGCTTAAGGAGATACCAGCAATCTAGAGGGTTCACTAATTCACCAGGCCTGTGCCTTTACCCTTTTGACCAAATCTCAAATTTCTGTCCTTGGAAGTCCTTGGCCATAAAGATTCTGAGAGGTCTAAGAAAAAAGGGGGGAATTCTGGAGGACAAGAACTGTCTCTGCCTACTGGTGGTAGGGCAAATAAGTGATGGTGACTGGTTCATTAGCAGCGGTTCACCCCCACTGTCTCTGAAGTGGTTGATCATAAACAATTTCCATGTTATTACCCCAAGAACGCATCCACAACCACCCACAGAAACAGCGTGTTGCCTTAGGCAGGGAAAGTGCTACATTTCAGCAAAGAAAGCTATTCAGCCTCCAAGCTCCATTGGCTTGTCCCACTCGAATACACCACGGGGAAAGTAGGACTCCCCAATCATAGTTACACTGCAGCTGCCACTCCAGCTCTTTGGATGGGTCAACAGCAAGGGTAAATTCATGGTTCCGTGCAGATGCCCCAAACTGACACAGTGAATGCCAATTAGCTGACCTTTTTTTTCCCCTCAGCCTATTGTCTCCAAAAGAACATTATCTACTGATACCAGATTAGTCAAAGCTCTTTCATGAGCTCTCTATGAGAGTAACTTAGTTACTCTTCATAACTGTTCACCATGGTGGTGTGGAAAGCCACTAGTCAAGGCAGCGCAGCCTTTGGAAAAGACATTCTGCTTCAAAACTGGACCAAGCCCACTTATAGTAAAGATAGACCTGCCTTCACCACATAACACTTTTAGTGCCCTTTGCTTAGCTCCTTCATGTCTCCACTCAGGATCCCAGTACTTCTCTCACATTCCCTAAAGCTTCATGACACAGATGAGCAAGCAAGTGCTCCCACAGGAAATCATGACATCCCCATCAAGAAATGAGATACCAGGGTGAGAGAGGCTCTAAGAAAATTCTCTCTCCTTTACCATTTACTTTTTCTTAGGCTCACTTCTTTTTTAGGTCACTGACTTTCTAAGTCTGTTCATTGCACCCACTATTCCTTCATCCTCATTCAAACTGCCACTCTGCATCTGAACATACTTCCACCTCAACTGAGCATTGACCTTACTCTTTATTTATATGGGTTTTTTATATATTTTGATTGGTATAACAGAAAGCAATGGAGTTTCTTCCCCATTTGCAAATACAGAATAACTTCCAAGCTATTTCTTCTCCACCAGCAGCCCTTCCACCAGTTAAAGCTTCTTGACCTGAGATGCTTTGACACTCTGTCTACTCAGCCCTCATTCCCTCTCCTCTTTAGTTTTAGCAGGACTCAGTACGACTTCTCAGCTATAGAATTACTGTCCAAGAGGAAATTGTTCCTTCCAGAAACAAGCAAGGCTTTGGATTAATTCTAGTGGTTTGTTCACCCCCTACACTGATCCTAGTTCATGAAGTCCGAGCATAACCCAGCAAAAGAGAACAATGATGTTTTAGTCAGCTTTTTCACTGCTGTGAGTGAAACATCTGACCAGAACAATCTTAGGGAAGAAAAGTTTATTTGGGAGCTCAAGGTTTCAGAGGTCTCAGTTTATAGACAGCCAGCTCCATTCCTTGGTGCTCAAAGCGAGGCAGAACATCATGACAGAAGAGTGTGGTGGAGGGAAGCAGCTCACATGATGATCAGAAAGCAGAGAGAGGCTCCAGTTGCCAGATACAAATATATACCCCAAAGCCATGTCCCCCATTCCCACCTCCTACAGCCACAGCCACCTGCCTTCAGTTAACACTCAATTAATCCCATCAGGTGATCCATTCACTAATTGGGTTAAGGCTTTCATAACTCAATAATTTCTTCTCTGAACCTTCTTGCATTGTCTCACACATGAGTTTTTGGGGAACACCTCATATCCAAACCATAACAAGTGAGCTCAATGCAAGTCAGGAACCATCTTCCAAAGCTTCTCAAAGGAGTACATTAACCAAAAGGGTAAGAATCACTATTCTCAAGAAATACTAAGCTTAGTTTAGCTATTGTGAATTGTGCTGCAATAAACATTGATGTGGCTGTGTCCTTGTAGTATGCTGTTTTTAAGTCCTTTGGGTATAGTCTGAGGAGAGGGATACCTGGGTCAAATGGTGGTTCCATTCCCAGTTTTCTAAGGAATCTCCACACTGCTTTTCAGAGTGGTTGCACCAATTTGCAGTCCCAGCAGAAGTGTGTGAGTGTACCTTTTCCCCACATCCTCACCAACACTTATTGTTGTTTATGTTCTTAATTCTGACTGGAGTGAGATGAAATCTTAGAGTGGTTTTGACTTTCATTTCACTAATTGCTAGAGATGGCAAACACTTTTTCATATATTTTTTGATTGATTGTATATCATCTTCTAAGAAATGCCTGCTCAGTTCCTTGGCCTACTTATTGATTGGATTATTTTAGGGTTTTTTTTTTTTGGTGTTAGGATTTTTTTAGTTCTTTATATATTCTAGAGATTAGTGCTCTATCTCATGTGTGTGTGGTAAAACTGCAGCCCATTTTTCAATTGGTTAGAGAGCCAAAGTACAGGGTTAGCTTGGTTAACTGAAATGCTAGTTTGAGGCCTTTTTCCAGCACCAGAAAGCCTAGTCTCTGTACCAACCCATATCTGAATCCAAAATTCAGGATTTAGGTACTAGAAGCATCTAAAAATCTTACCCAGGGGTTTGTCAATCTGCTAATTCCTTACCTACAGACAATAATGCACATTGAAAAGGTAGTTGTACAAACTGAACTATTACAACAATATGTATATATCCATGCCCTTCCTGTAAGCCAGTTCCCTCATTAAAATGAGGAAACTGAGTCTGGAGAAGAGAAATAGCCTATCTACCATCATACAGATGGAGTGTCTGTGTTCCCTTAAAATTCATGTGTTGACATCCTTAACCCCCAATATGATTGTATTAGGAAGTATGGTTTTGGAAACTAATTAAACCATAAGAGTAGAGCTCTTGTGAACGAGATTAGTGCCCTTGTAAATGGCTCTCTGGCTCTCTTCCTACAATGTGAGAATACATTGAGAAGACAGCAGTCTGTAATTCACAAAACAGTCTTCACCAGAGTCCAATAATACAGGCACCCTGACCTCACTTTCAGCTTCCAGAACCATGAGGAATACATTTCTGTTCTTTATAAGCCAGCCAGTCTATGGTAGCATGTTATATCAGTCTGAACTGGCTATTAACAGTGATTGAGACAGGCTTGAAGGTAGACTCTCTAATGCTACAGATGACCACATAGTGTATATTGGCTTTTCCCATCCTCTTCCTCAACCCTGAACTCCTATGGAAGATAGAGGCCTATTATTAGCAACAGATATTCATCAGGGATGTGTGAGTGAAGCCCTTAAAAATGATGATCCCAGCATAATCAGAGCCAGAAACCCAGATGGAGAAGGAACATTAAAGAAAACAACAACACATTTATGAACTTCATTCTAGCAAATGAAACCCTGAGCCAGGCACAGTAGCACATGCCTTTAATACCAGCTTCTTAGGAGGCTGAGGCAGGAAGATTAGGAGTTTGAGGACAGCCTGGGAAACTTACAAAGACTCTGTCTCAAAATAAAGTAAAAGGGATATAGCTCAGTGGAACAGGACTTGCCTAGCATGCATTAGACCCTAAGTTTAATTTCCAGCACTTAAAAAAAAATACCGAAGGAACCTAAACAAACATTAGTTTGTAAAGAATTTAAAATAAATAAGTCAATGACCAAGAGAAGTCTTTAGACAGATCAAAAAACATGTCATTGAATCCAAAATACCAGAAACCTGGAAAGAATCATTTTTGAGCAACTAAGTAGCTGCATGAGACCTCTGAGCAGTATGAAATATTTTTTTCTCCAAATAAAAAGTGTCTCAAGCAAAGGAAAACAGACATTCCTCACAAACAGAAGGGCGCAAGTAAACTCAAAATCAGTGGAGACCAATGGGACTGCAGAGATATCAAGTTAGGTACCCGAACCTGAAACAAAGAAGCTCTTGAGGTGTGGTCTAGGGAGAAGGCCAACAAGACAATCAGTAGGCACAATCATCCATTGGAAAAATGGCCATGCTTGGGAGGCCAGGAAGTGAACATACACTACACAGTATCACCAGGATGTCTATTCCCCAGTTCTCATTGGAAGTGTCTAAGTCACTAGGCTAGATAGTGGCAAATGCTGTGGATATCCAAGGTTAAAGAATAGCCTAAATATGGACCCTTCTCTAGGACCTGGGGATAGAATGTCTCTTTGAGGCTGGGCCAGAAGATATAGCCTGTTCTTAGGAGCATTGCCAATATGAGATACTTGGTAAGGTCCTAAGAGACTCAAAGTTACAGGTTAAAAGACATGATTTTTATAACAAAGGATGGGTTCAATAACCACTTGGACAACCATTTACACAAGAGAAGTTGTGCCAGATATGTTTTAAGCAGTAAAAACACATGTAGATAAAAGGGGACTGTGAGAACAGGAGCTTTTGACATAGCACCCCATCACCATGGTACTGGGGGTATGGTTGTATCATGGGTAAATAATAGGCATAGAGACAGAAAAGAGAGGGATAAACATGAACTTCTTTGAAAGACATGACACTATGGCCTCCTCCTAAAGACTGGTAGAGGGATCTGTCTTATTTGACTTATTTAAAATTAATGCGAAAAGAGAATCAGCCTAGTAAAACCTTCAGGTATCCAGGCAACACCCAACCCCTCTGGGTAGTAACATGTTAAACTCTTTAGATTAAACTGCAGGAAGATGCTGAGAGGCTGTGTGAGTGGGTTGAAAAGTAGCAGGTGAGCATCAGTGTAGGCAAGTGTAACATAATGCTCTGAGAAAAAGAATCCCATTAACCACTCAAAATAACACATCGAGCAATCAAGCTTCCTTTGTACAAATCCTTGGGACGCTTGCATCCAAAACGAAAGGGCCAGTTCTGCTATTAGACCAAATGAGTAACACGGAGGTCATCCAAATTAAAGTTTTCCTTTGAGAGATGAGGATATAGAGGCCCAGGGACAGAGCCAGGAGTAGAACCCAGACCAGAGCACTTTTTTCATGATGATAGCCACTGTCCAAGAGCATTAGCCTTTAAGCATCATCTGACAGATCAAGGGTCTTGGAAACAGTGTGGTATAATAAAGGGAGCATGAATTTTTAAGATACATTCAACTCTAAGCTCCATTCCTAGCTATGTACAAGTTGAGCAAATGTCTTAATATCTATGTGTTTCAATTGCTTTCAACTGTAATATGAGAATTATAACACATACCTTGCAAGGTTGTTATGAGATTTAGAGATATTTTAAAAGTACTCAGCAAAAAGATCTTAATAGACTTTTCTCCAAGAAGATATACAAATGGCAATTAGCACATGAAAAGATGCTTGACATCAGAAGTCAGTAGGCAAGTGCAAATCCAAACTACAAAGAGATACCATTCACACCCACTAGGATGTCTATAATAAAAAAAAAGGAAGGTAACAAGTGTTGGATAAAATATAAAGAAATAATATTCTATATGAATGTTCATAGCAGAGCTATTCATAAAAGTCTAAGAGGCAATTATGCCTCCTTTGTTCATCTATTGATGGGTTGATAAGCCAAAGGAGATATACCAATATAATAAAATATTATTTAGTTATAAAAAGAAATTAAGGGGCTGGGGCTGTAGCTCAGTGGTATAGCACTTACCTAGCATGTGTGAGGCACTGGGTTTGATCCTCAGCACCACATGAAAATAAATAAATGAAACAAAGGTATGCTGTCTATCTACAATTATAAAAAAGAAAAAGAAATGAAGGACTGGTACCTGTCACGACATGGTTGAATCTTGAAAATACTATGCTAAGTGAAAGTAGGCAGTCCCAAAAGATCACATATTTGTATGATTGCATTTATATGAAATGTCCAGAATAAGCAAATTTAGAGACAAAAAATAGATTAGTGGTTGTCAGGGACTGGGAGTTATGGGCCATAGAAGGCTGTTAGCTAAAGGTTACAGAGTTTCTTTTTGAGATCCTGAAAATGTTCTAAAACTGACCATGGTGATGGTTCCACATACCCATGGATATGCTACCATCAGTTGAACAGTACATTTTAAATGGATGAATTGTATGGCATGTGGATTTTACCTCAATAAAAGCCTATAAAAATAAAAATAAAGTGTTGTACAGTGAATTGTTGGTAAAAGTTTACCATCTGGCTCTCAGAGAGAGAAAAAAAAAAGTCCCATTTGAAGTGTTTCATGATTTTTCATGGTGAGAATATTCCCATGGTGTTTTTATTTCTTTTCCTTTTTTCTTTTTTTCTTCTGGATACCAGGGATTGAACTCAGGGACAGTCAACCACTGAGCCCCAGCCCCAGCCCTATTTTGTATTTTATTTAGAAACAGGATCTCACTGAATTGTTAGTGCCTCGCTTTTACTGAGGCTGGCTTTGAATTCAGGATCCTCCTGCCTCAGCCTCCAGAGCTGCTGGGATTACAGGTATGTGCCACCACACCCACACCATGGTTGTTTTTAAGGAACCAATATGCTGTCAGTGAAGGTGGGGTTGGGAGGGGATGTGCAGCATCTCACCTTTAGAGAGTATTTGCATCATGCAGATACAATGGTTGTAAATAACCACAAGATCACAGATAGTAATCAAAGGTGATAAAATAATTAGGAAATGGCATATTTTGACTATTTATTACATTGTTGGAATGTAATTCATTGAACTGTGGTTTTACATAATTGTTAGCCATGGCTTTCAAAATTCCTGAAAAATTAACACTCGACTCTCCCAAACCAGTACAGTCTGTCTGCAGGTACTATACCGACAACAGAAGATTCTTTTGAAGAATCTTTTATGAGCATCTTCTAGAAAGATGCCACCATTTACATTTCTCTGAGCAGAAACTCAAAAACATATGACCATTACAGTTTGGCCTAAACAGGATGGTATTTCCCTCTCTATTGCTGATATCTGAGCCTGGCAGAAATATATTCCTAATTGTAGAAAAATAATTCTATTTTCTGTAGACTCCATTTTGAATCATTTTGGTAACATCTCTACAGCCAACAAACCATACCACCAGCTCAGGCCAGGAACCTGAGCACCCTTGATGGATTACTTTTCTCTGCTTAACCCACTGGCTCCAGGGCCTTCTTTTAATTAACTGTCTTCAGTCTCAATGCTTGTACTGTTTTATGAAGTCAAACTTCCAAATGTCTTAATTCAATGACAAGTAAACTATAAATTAGCCTCTGACAAATCTGTAGACCCTGATATTTAATGGAACCACATGAGAGGTTTGAAGCATTTGATACTTTATATATTCAGAACTAATCAGCAATATGTCACTTCTAACCACACAGGCCCTCTGCTTGAGGAATATGAGTTGGAGATGGATTAAGTGATCCAATACTTCTGGCACCTGATACTGCACCAAAGTCATGAGAAAATCCAGAGTATCTGGACAAGTGGACTCAAGAAAATTAAGCATGATTCCCAGGTGAGAGGATTTAATGCTTTCCTGCCCTAGGAGTAACAGTCAGCAAAGCAGCTACGAGATTGAGCTCTGAAGCTATCTACATGCTACTGGGACAGCTGGAAGCAAACTATGTAGCTTCTCTGTGCTCCGTTTTCTCATCTATAAAATAAGGCATATTAATAATACCCACCTCACAAAATTGTTGAGGAATTAGATGAGAAAAAGTACAAAAAGTTCCTTGCACATCAGTGATACATTAAAAAAAATGTCAGAATATGGAAGCAAAGTAGTTGTAGCAGCTAGGCATTCAGGCTTTAAAGTCAGAATCAGTCCTAAATTCAAATCCCAGCCCTGCCTATTCCTGAGGAACTCTAAGTAATTTGCTGCTCCTTTCTGAGGCTTCAGTTCCCCATCTGTAAAACAAAGCAAATGACAGCACCTACCTCACAGCAGTCATGGAATGAGCTTGGAGAGGTCAAGTGGCAGGTCAAGTGTAAATCCTCAGTAACTGGGAGCTATAAGAGAATGGACCCAATTCTGCAAGCACTTGGAGAGAGTTTACATTATGTTCCCATCACAGAAGGAAGATGGAACAAGGATACTGATTACTAGAACACAAGGTTGAACTGATAAGAGCCAAGACAGAGGTGCTAGCAGGTTTAGCAAGTTTCCATCAGGGAAAAGCCAGTGTTCTAATTGGGGGTGAGAACCTGGGACACACAAACCTTTGGTGTTGTGTTCTTTTCCCAGGGCATTTTCTCTTATAGTTTTATTTTGATATAATACATGTAGATTAGACCATGCATATCTAAAGATTACAATTTAATGAGCTTTCATATAGGTGTGGATCTATGAAAATACCATCACAATCTAGATAATGAACACTTGCATCACCTCCAAAAGATTCTTCATGACCCTTTGTAATACAACCCCCTTTCCTCCCTCTGCCTCATCTCAAGGCAATCACTGATCTGCTTGATGTCACTTTAGATTAGTTTGAATTTCTGAAATTTTACATAAATGGAATCATACAATATATACTCTTTTTTAGTCTGTTTTCTTTCACTCAGCATATTTACTTTGATCCAATGTTGTAAATATTGTTCTCATTTTTTTGGCTAAATAATATTCCAATGTATGGCTAATATCATTCACCTCTTGATGAGTATTCAGGTTGTCTCCTGTTTTTAACCTATGCATGTAAAGATGTTATAAACATTTATCTACATATTTGCGTGGAAGAGTGCTTTTGTTTCTCTTAGGAGTGGAAAGGCTAGGTCATTTGGTAGGTGAATATTGACCATTTTTCAAACTGACCAAATTATTTTCCAATATAATTGTGCTATTTTCCATTCCAAAAGCAGTATATGAGAGTTATAGTTCCTCCAAATCCTCACCAAATACATGGTAAGAGCTTATGGAGAAACTATAAGCATTCTATTGTGCCTTGATATGGTTTTATCCATATTTCTTGTGCTGCATTTTTGTTCTGGTTCATGGATTTAGGGGATTACAGCTTTTATTGCACTTGGAAAGTTTTGGCTATTATTTCTTCAAATAATGTTTCTGTCTCCCTGCTTCCTTCTGGGGCTCTGGTTATACATGATGTTAAAGTTGACTCACAAATCATTGTAGCTCTGCTCATTTCTTTCTACCCTTTTGCTCTTTTTCATTTTGAACATATTCTATGTCTTCAAGTTCTCTACTCTTCTTCTGCAATAACTAGCATTCTAATAATGTCATTCAGTGTTCATTTTTATAGCAGACACCAAATGTTGTATCTCTAGAGGTAAGACTTGAGTCTGTTCATGTTTCTTTAACACTCCTGTACTTTCTTCCAGTTTCCTGAACATCTGAAGTATCCCTCTTTAAAAGGCATTTTAGGGGCTGGGCTTGTGGCTCAGCAGTAGCGCACTTGCCTGGCATTTATGAGGTACTGGGTTCGATTCTCAGCACCACATACAAATAAATTAATAAAATAAAGGTCCATCAACAACTATTTTTAAAAAATAAAAGGCATTGTAACATCCTTATATACAATTCTATCATCTGTTTGTTTCTATTTGTGGGTTTTTTCTTTTCATTGTGGGTCACACTTTTCTACTTTCATGTCTTGTAACACTTTATTGGATTTTTAAACTGTGTGAATTTTACCTTGCTGAATGCTGGAAATTTTTGCACTCCTTCAAGTACTGGTGAGCTTTGCTCCAAGTTGCAGTAAAGTCACTTGGAAACAGTTCAATCCCTTCAAAGCTTGTCTTCAGTTTTGGTATGTTTGAGAGGAGCAAACTTTATACTAAGGTTAATTGAACTCCACTGCTGGGGCAATTCTCTTCTGAGCCTTCAGTCTGATGCCCTGAATAACATGAGGTGTTTTTCCTCTTTAACTATTGGGAAGCTGCTCTATTTCCAGCCTTGTATGAGTTCTAGAAATCACTCCACTCACTTCTTCTGAGTGGTTTTTCTCCAGTCTTGCACAGTTTCATTACATGCATTTGCTGCTCAGTATTCAGCCAAGGACTTGAGGAAAAAATTTTATAGATCTCCCGGCAGCTTCTTCTCTGGAAGCTTTCTTCCCAGCAGCTCCTCTCTGGTATCTTGTCCTGAAAATTCTGTCCACCCTTACTTTCTTGAATTCTGAAATCTGTGTCTTCAATTTAGGCAGGCTTCCAAGTTCAGCCAGGGTTCCCCTTCCCTACAGGGGTCTGGAAACTCTCTCTAGGGGCTAAACTGAGAAAATTGTAGGTTTCATCTTATTTGTTTCCTTTTTCTTAAGGATCACTCTTCTTTACTACATGCATTACAATGTCTGACACTCATTATTTAACATATTTTCTCTACTTTCTCAGTTGTTTAAAGTGGAAGATTAAATCTAGTGCCTGCTACTCTTCCATGGCCATAAGCATAATCTAGCTTTTAACTGTTTAATATTTATGTCAGATTAGTTTTTGGATTTTTAATAATTATCAGACAGAAATTTGATAGAATAAAAGTTTAGAAATAGATAAGATCCTTAGAGATTACCTTACATACTCATCCCCAATCCCCTCTCCATCAAATTTATTTGGTGGATCACAGAACTGAGGGCAGAGAAAGGAGGGGATGTTTCAAAGTCACCCAGCAAGTTAGCCACAGAATTAAGACAGAAATCAAGCCTTCTAGAGAACCTATAGAATGGGAAAAAATCTTTGCTAGCTATTCTTCTGGCAGAGGATTAATATCTAGCATACATAAAGAGCTCAAAAAACTTAAAACCAAAAAAATAACCAAATCAATAAATGAGTAAATGATTTTAAAAGACTCTTCTCAAAAGAAGAAATATAAATGGTCCCCAAATGCATGAAAAAATATTCAATATCATTAGCAATTAGGGAAAAGCAAATTTAAAGTACTCTGAGATTTCATCTCACATCAGTCAGAATGACTGTCATTAAGAATACAAACAATAATAAATGCTGGAGAGGATGTGGAGGAAACAGAATACTTTCACACTGTTGGTGGGGTTATAAATTAGCACAATCCCTATGGAAATCAGTATGGAGTTTCCTCAAAAGAGATGGAACCACCATATGACATACTATGGAAATAAATGCATATTCATTTTTTTAACGGCACAATTCATAGTAACCAAACTACCGAACCAGCCTAGGTGTCCATCGATGGATGAATGGATAAAGAAAATGTGATATATATATATATATATATATATGTATATATATATATATACACACACACACACACACACAATGGAGATTTATTCAGCCATAAAGAAAAATGAAATTACATTATTTTCTGGAAAATCAATGGAACTTGAGACCGTTGTGTTTAGTGAAAAAGCCCAACTCAGAAGGTCACAGGTCATATGTTTTCTCTCTTATGTGGAGTCTAGAGAGGAAAAAGAAAAAGGGGTGCTCTTGTGAGAAGCAAAGAGAAATCAGTAGAACAGAAGAAGGGTAACAGGGTGTGGGAAGAGGGGAGGAAAGGGGCAAGTGCTATGGAGTGATATTGGCCAAATTATATTGTTACATTGTGTGCATGCACTAATTTGTAACACAAATTCCACCATTATGTGCAACTATAATGCACCAATTTGAAAAAGAAGATATAAGGCTTCTTCTCTTCACTTTAATTCATACAGTTGTTTTCTGATGATTTTCTCTTTCAAACCAGTTTATTTGGATAGACACAGCTTCAAAGTGCAGACGTTCCATATCATCCAAGCCCACAGAATGGGAAGTATCAGCCCACACATCAGGTCATACCTGATTTCATTTGGGTTTTGCAAACATGGCTCTTATGGTTTGCCCAAAGTGAATACCACCAGAGTAACAGATAACACTGAAAATTTTCAAACACTCTCATGGGCAAGCACTCCAGAACAAAACTGTGCATTTTCCCCATTGACTTATTATGAACTTGCTAAGCAGGAAGGAGTGTGACTGAGAATTTAGATTGACTGATTTAGTTATTTCACCATCTATGGAAACCATGTGCCTTGCAAAAAGAAGCCATTAGCATTGCAACTGTGTTTGTCTTCTTACAATTCTAATAATTCCTAGTCCCTTTTTTATTCAAAAATTTTATCTAGGTTAGGTGTCTAGGAGCCTTCTGTCCTGCCTCTGGACACTTCCTTGAAGCAACCTAGGAAATGCCCCTGCTTTGGAGTTAGATAGATAGAATAAGGGTTTGTGTTTTTTTTAAGAGGAGAAAGAAGAGAAAGAGAGAGAGAGAGAGAGAGAGAGAGAGAGAGAGAGAGAGAGAGAGAGAGAGAGAATATCTTTTTTAATATTTATTTTTTAGGTGTAAATGGACACAACACAATGTTTTTTATTTTTTTATGCGGTGCTGAGAATCAAACCTGGGTCCCGCCCATGCTAGGGGAGCGCTCTACCGCTGAGCCACAATTCCAGCCCAGTAGAATAGGTTTTAATGCTTGGTTTCATCAACTAACTTGCTGTGCAACTATGAATAAATGACTTAACTGCTATGTAAGGACAGAAGCAGTACTGTCTTACATTTATTCTAACTCACGTGTTTCACATTTTAGCATCTTTGAAATCAAGATATATCTTGCTAGCAGTGGAGTCATGGTTAAATTCACAGCTTTTATTCTTTCTTTCTTTAATATTTATTTTTTAGTTGCAGATGGACACAATTCCTTTGGTTTTATTTATTTATTTTTATGTGGTGCTGAGGACCAAACCCAGGGCCTCCACACACCAGGCAAGCGCTCTACCACTGAGCCACAACCCCAGCCCCATATTCTTTCTTTTTTAATTTTGTTTTTAGTTGTAAATTGGACACAATACCTTTCTTTTATTTATTTATTTTTATATGATGCTGAGGATGGAACCCAGTGCCTCACACATGCTAGACAAGCACTCCACCACTGAGCCACAATCCCAGACCTTTCATGTTTCTTAATGGTTTATATGGTGTCTTGGATTTAATAACTACTGCATTCATCCTTAATCTGCAGAGTTTTCTCAAGGATTAAATATAGTAAACTAAGTATAGTGTTTGACACATGGTAGGCACTGAAGAACCTTTCATATCTCTTATTATTAGAACCAGTGGCTATAACCAATATCTATCTAGATTATGGGCCTTCCAACTTCCTTCCTCTGGTTGTCGGTTCATCCATTAGGGAAGCTGGTCTGGCATAGTGAACAAGTCTGAGACTGTCATGCTAATGATATGTTGCATCTTGTGCTTGTCATCAGGCCCAAGGAGCTCCTTGTTAGGAGCTTCTTGCCCTCCATCCTAAGCCTGTAAATACTATTAGACCAATCTTACCTCTGCTGGCACTGAATTATAAAAGTAGGGAAATGGACTTGGTGACTTCTTGAGTCATCATCCCATACTTCTCCCTATCTTATCCCAAAGATCCTCCCAAGAATCTATTGAGGCTTGTCAGTCAAAGGGCCCTTCCAAGCTGTCAAAATTAGAGCCCATAGGTCTGGAGGTCAAATTCCCATTCCCCAAAGACCCACACACACATTGACCCCAGTTGGGGAGCTGATACATAGATGTCTTTGAAATTCAAGGTCACTAACTGTGCTCAAATCTGGAGGGAAAGAGGATTAACCACCCTCAAACATCTCCCTGTAGAGAAAAGCGGCTTGCATTTCTTTTCCAATGCTTCCCTGGCCTTCTTACTATCTCCTGCAGGCAAAGCAGGTTGGCCTTATTTGTAGAGGTCTCATCCCACCGGGCTTCTTCCACCTCCCATCATCCCCCTTAGCACCCAGCTGTAGACTGCATGAGGAGCCTATCCTCCTGACGTCCCTGCCTCTAACATGAATCTAAAGGTTTTTTCTCTGCCCCCTGCTGGATACTAGCAGTCCAGGGCACTCTGAGAACCACCACAAAGGAGGAAAGGTCAGGAAGGACTGGTCTTTATCTCTAGCCTCTTCTACTGCTTGACTGCCTCCCAAGTGATTGTAAAATAATCGAGTCTGAACCAACTGCTGCTTGACAGTGCATGCCACCCAGGATTCTGCACCATGGCCAGCGTGAGGCGGGGAATTAATAACAGTGAGTGATTATCATGGAAACTGTCTAGAGGAAAAACGACCAGGTTTTTACCATTCAACCTTGGAAAGATAAAATCAGACCTAGCAGAGAAAAGACAAATGGTCCAAGAGCAAATGCAGGACTTGAAATCCAAAGAGCATCCCAGGGCCTGATTATATACCTGCCTCATCTCCCTGTCCCAGAAGTAAGCAATTGGAAGGATAGGAGGCATCTCCATCCAGCCCACGAACCAATTCAGAATTTTGTGTTCATCCTATGATATCCCCAGCACTTCCTGTTCCTCATTCCCCTCCACTGTCAATTTTGATTACCTTTGAGTCTCTACTGACACCTTCTGTGTGACCTCCTTGTGTCTCCTGCCACAGCCTCCTTTCTGCTTCTTTTTCATGTAACACCCCACCTGCCCCCACTCCAGCCCTGCTTCTAGGAGACCCTGGAAAAACAAACCTCATCATACTGATCTCTTTAAAAACCATCAATGAACAAGAATAGCAAAATATTTGTCATTGTTCAGGTTGAATGATGGGTAAATAGGGGTTTATTTAATTGTTCTCATTATATTTGTGTACGTTTGAAATTGTTCATAATGAAACATCTTCAATAGCCCTCCAAGGAACACGGGACAAAGTTCAAAGCCCCCAGATTGACATTCAAGAATCTGTCCCGTGCATACCATACAAGCAGCCTGTTTTCCCAACCTCAGTACACAGCTGTCTCCTGCAGCCCTGTGTCCACGCACCTTCTTCTTACAAAAATCCCTCCCCTTATCTCCTGCCTAAAAAAAAAAAATGCTTTCTTATCCCTCAGAAACACAAAGCCAGTCTCAGCAAAAGCGATGTGCTAAGCAACTCAGTGAGACCCTGTCTCTAAATAAAATACAAAATAGGGCTGAGGATGTGGCTCAGTGCCCCGGAGTTCAATCCCTGGTACCAAAAAAAGAAGAAGAAGAAAAAGAAAAACAAACACAATGTAAATGACCCCTGGTTTGGGATACCTTCCCAAACCCTCCCTCCCCTATAGTTGTTGCAGGAGGGAAGGTAGTTTACGACCAGGTGCCTCCTCCAGCCTGATATACTGCCAAACAATATGTGTTTGAAGGAGACCAGAATGTCTTAGGTAGTAAAATAAATGCAATATTTACTTGAACTTGGGCAAATAGGGTAATCTCTCTTAGCTTTTGCTTCTGTTTTTATAAAATGAAGATAATATCTGTACTTCTCTGACATGGCTGGGGAAATGATTCCCAGATTACCAGTATGGTCCATGTAAACATCTAAACACAGAAGGTGGAGGGGGATAAAGAAAGAGAAGAGAGAGAGAGAGAGGGAAGAGAGAAGAGAGAAGAGAGGAGAGGGAAGAGAGGAGAGAGGAGAGACAAGAAAGGGATGCTGACTGACTTGCAGACAGACGTCAATCAAATAATACAGTGGATAATCATGCAGCTTGCCTTAGATGAAATGTTCCCATAACCTATAGGAAAGACATTGTTGTTTAGCTCTTTCTGGGAGCCAGAGAAATTCATGGAAAAATCGTCGACGTCAAAGTCACAATTCCTCTCTCCCCGGCCCTGGGACGGTTTATAGTTTGGGGGGGTGGTCTTCAGCGATCTAGGCCAGAATCCCGGACCCTCTCTTTGGAAAGGCTGTGATGGTAACCAAGCCCAAAATCCGGGAGCTAGGAGGGCACAGGCTTGGCACGAAAATTCAGCCCTGCCTGGTGCTACCCCCAGCCTGTGAAGTCTTGGTGAGCTGGGGCGACTGGGGTGGGATGCTGGGTGAGAAAATCTGAGTAGGGTCCACTGCAGCGCACCACCCCCGCCCCCCCCCCCCGACCCGCCAGCCCAGCTCTTCTGGGCGCCGGTGGCCTCGTGCGTCACCGGCGCGGGCGGGGGCCTAGGGGAGGGGGGCGCCGCAAGGTGAGGGCACCGCGCTGCCTTAAGACGCCGCGCGCCCCCGCCACCGCTCAGAGCCTGCAGCTCGGCGCGCCGGCCGGACGTGCGGGCACAGGCGCTGTGCCCCGCTCCAGCCGCGGCAGCCGTTCCTGCCGCCCGGTGCGAGCTCGCAGCCTCCCGCGCCCGGAGAGGCTGCTGGGACGAGCGCGGCGAGCTCCCGGGGACCGGCACGCAGCTCCCGCAGCGCGACGCCTCCGACAGCAACAGGTAAACTGCCCGGCTCTGCTCCGGGCACTGCGTTCCCCCGCGCCCAGCCGGTCCCCGAGCTCCGGTGCCCCGGACGCCCCGTCTGCTACGTCTGGACGGAGGCAGAGCTACTGCGCACAGTGGCCCTTGGTGCTGCCCTTTCTCCCCTGCATCCACGGTTCTCTCCCTCGCGTTTCCCCTCGCACTTTCTCTGTTCTTTCTCCTTACCCCTCAGTTCTCTTTTTGTCTCGTCCTTTTCCTCTTTCTCTGCCTCTCATCCTGTTTTTATATTCTCTCATTTTTGCTTTCTCTGTCTCCTTCTCTCAGTCTCCCACTTTTGTCTCTTGCTCTCTCCTGCTCCTTTTTTCATTCTCTCACTCTCACGTTCTTATTTGTTCTTTCTTGATTCTCTCTTGCCCTCTGTCTCACTTTCTCTGTATGTCTCATTCTTTCTGATTCTCATATATTCTCTCTCTCTCTCTCTCTCTCTCTCTCTCTCTCTCTCTCCCTCTCCCTCTCCCTTACACTCCCCAACCACCACCAATACCCCTGTCTCCTCTCCTGACGCTCCCTCCTCTGCCCCCCTGTCGCCGCTGACACTAAGCGGGATGGAGAATGCAGGATGCAGTGAGGGATGCTGACTTTGGCGGGCGGGGGGGGGGGGGTGGTACAATAAGCATCTTCTGTGTTTTCTCCAGTCGCTGCTGCATTGCTGAGAAACTAGCTCAAAGCCCACCGTGGAGGCAAAATAAAGTCGACAGCGAGACAGAGATCCAGAGACAGATCCAGCCAGAGAAAAACCGAGGTGAGGGGCAGTCGGAGAAAGATGGAAAGAGACAGAGATGCACACACAAACTCAAAGATAGAAAGAAAGAGTTTAATAAGCATCCCAGGGTGGCGTGAGAAACCAACTAGAGAGTGCACACATTAGAGACATAGCTTGAAAAACAGAGAGAGACAAAAGAGACAAGAAGTGGAGTGTTAGAGACCAACGACAGAGAGGCAGACAGTGATATACAGACCAACAAGAGAGACAGAGAGGAGAGGATCCGAAAAAGAGCAAATGCACACGTGCCAGTGAGAAACAAGCCAGAGAGAGAGAGAGAGAGAGAGAGAGAGAGAGAGAGAGAGAGAGAGAGACCCATAGAGATAGAACCCGAGAGAGACACTAAAACAAGGGAGTTGGAGAGACTCTGAGACTTGCAGAGACATAGCTAGCGCTATTGAACAAATGTGCTTGAGAACCACAGAGATAGATTGTCGGGGAAATTCATGAGAGAGGAACGGAGAGACGAGACAACATCAGACATGGAAAAGCTGGGGCATTAGAAGGACAGGCGGTGACAGGCAGAAAGAGACAGAGACGGACGCCACTGGAAGAGACAGGGACGAGTCTGGGAGAAAGACAGGAAGGACAGGCATACATGCAGCTACAGAGAAAGTGGGCTGGTGAAAGAGACACTGAGAGACAGAGAAACTGAGAGTGGGAGGGAGAGATAGGAATAACAGAGAAGGAAGCGACAGAGACTGACAGAGTGACTGTGCACGTGCTAGTTAGAGACAAGAAACAGACAGATGACAGAGTGAAAGACAGGGATGAGAGAGCATCAGAGGACACGAAGAGACACATACACTCCGAGAGATACAGGAAAAGTGCGCTAGCGAAACACTGGAGAGACAGAGATCTATGATTGTAAACAGGCAGGTACAGAGAGCGCACGCGCATGCGCCAGAGGGAGAGAGCGAGCTGAAGAGACCAAAAAAACTCTAATAAGACAGTGTGGGAGACGCGCTAAGAGCTCGCGCGCACGCGCTAGCAGTAGAGACGGACGAGTGGAAATCAGAGACCGTGAAAGAGTCCGGCAGAGAGACTCTGAGAGCTGGGGAAGGGGTCAGAGAAATTGCCCTGGCTGGGGCTGTGACCGCTCAGGGAGCTGAGGGTGGGATCCTGCTGGACTTAGAGCGTTCTCTGGGCAAGGGACTAACCCCGCCCGCATGTTTTTTTCATTCCCAGCAAAAACACTGTTGTGCAGTCTTTACACCCCTTCGCTGCCCACCGGTGACTTCACTAGCCCTGCACCCTATCTTGCGCCTGCCTGCAATCGCCATGACATCCCCTTGTCCCAACAGCACGCGGGAGAGCAACAACAGCCAAGCGTGCATGCCCCTGTCCAAAATGCCTATTAGCCTGGCTCACGGCATCATCCGCTCGACCGTGCTGCTCGTCTTCCTCACGGTCTCCTTCATTGGCAATGTAGTGCTGGCGCTGGTGTTGCAGCGCAAGCCGCAGTTGCTGCAGGTGACCAACCGCTTCATCTTTAACCTCCTCGTCACCGACCTGCTGCAAATTTCTCTCGTTGCCCCCTGGGTGGTGGCCACCTCTGTGCCTCTCTTCTGGCCCCTCAACAGTCACTTCTGCACAGCCCTGGTTAGCCTCACCCACCTGTTCGCTTTCGCCAGTGTCAACACCATTGTTGTGGTGTCCATAGATCGCTATCTGTCCATCATTCACCCTCTCTCCTACCCATCCAAGATGACCCATCGCCGTGGTTACATGCTTCTCTATGGCACCTGGATCGTGGCCATCTTGCAGAGCACACCCCCACTCTATGGCTGGGGTCAGGCTGCCTTTGATGAGCGCAATGCCCTCTGCTCCATGATCTGGGGGGCCAGCCCGAGCTACACAATTCTCAGTGTGGTGTCCTTCATCGTCATTCCACTGGTTGTCATGATTGCCTGCTACTCCGTGGTGTTTGGTGCAGCCCGTCGGCAGCATGCTCTGCTGTACAACAAGAGCCACAGCTTGGAGGTGCGGGTCAAGGACTGCGTGGAGAATGAGGATGAACGGGGAGGAAAGAAGAAGGATGAGTTCCAGGATGAGAGCGAGGTCCACGGCCAGGATGAAGGTGTGGTCAAGGCCAAGGAGGGCAGCGTGGAGGCCAGTGTGGACCCCATGGAAGCCAAGGACAGCAGCCTGAAGGCCAAGGAAGGAAATGTGGAGATCATTGAGGGTATCATGGAGGCCCAGGGCACCGAGTTGGTCAGTGACAGCCGGATGAAGGGTAAGGAAGTTGGCACCATCGTTGAGGAGAGCAGCATGAAGGCAGACAAGGGCCGTGTAGAGGTCAGCCAGTGCAACATCGACTTGGGTGAAGATGACCTGGAGTTTGGGGAGGATGACATCCATTTCAGTGAGGATGATGTCGAAGCAGTGAACATCCCAGAGAGCCTCCCACCCAGCCGGCGAAACAGCAACAGCCACCCTCCTCTGCCCAGGTGCTATGAGTGCAAAGCTGCTAAAGTGATCTTCCTCATCATTTTCTCCTATGTGCTATCTCTGGGGCCCTACTGCTTTCTAGCAGTCCTGGCTGTGTGGGTGGATGTCCAAACCAAGGTGCCCCAGTGGGTGATAACCATAATAATCTGGCTCTTCTTTCTGCAGTGCTGTATCCACCCCTACATTTATGGCTACATGCACAAGACCATCAAGAAGGAAATCCAGGATATGCTGAAGAAGTTCTTCTGCAAGGAAAAGCCCCCCAAAGAAGACAGCCACCCAGACCTACCTGGAACCGAAGCTGGCACAGAGGGTGGCACCGAAGGCAAGATTGTCCCTTCCCACGATTCTGCTACTTCGCCTTGAAGTTAGTTGTAAGGCAAATTTTGAACTGTCCACAAGACAGTAAACAAAAGCAGCTTTCTTTTCAATGGACCACCCACAATCCCATTAATGCTAATACATCCCATTTCAGGCAAAGGTGTCAAACACACATTCCTTTTCACTACTAGGTAGATAAACACATGAAAAAGTGGGAACTTGGGTCAGTGTGCCCCTCAAAGCATGGACTTGAGGATTCTGACTGAAATTCCCCCCCAAAAAATTATTAGGCTCTAAATTTCTAAAAGCAACAAGGGCTATCCATATTGGAACTGTACTTGGTATTCTGCTTGTGTACCCAGAGCTACAACATGCCAGCTTTGGCTCTGAGGGGAAAAGAAAGATGATGCCTTTGGACTTAAGACTATGTAGCCCTCATGTCAGGAACTCATGGACCAGGGCTAGAGTTTATGTTCAACTGAAAGAAAAGCAATGGACCAAATCATTCATGGAGCCCAAGAAACAGAATCTGATAGACTGATCAAAGTATGAGTCAAATTCGGAAATGAAGAGATCCACAATCTGGTGCAGACTTACACAAATGAAGACAGAGGCATTCAGTAGTTGAAACACCAAGAAAATTTCTAGATTTCCTAAAGGGATCCAGAAAAGTGGAAGGGCATATATGAAATGGGAAGCTAGTCCAAGGGAATGGACGGAGAAATAATGCACATCCATGGGGCCAAACAAATGGTGTTTTTTCCTCTCTCTCAAATACTGGGTTTATACATGGGCTGGGACTGAGTTCTCTCCATGCAGATGGAAATTTGTCAACTGACACTAAAATATTTTCTCTTGTTTGAATAATAGTGGGACAGAAATCATGGTGTTATTTTATAATTTCCCTCTCATGACTAAATTGGAGTGCTCATGGGAATCCACCAGATCTCTGTCCATCACTTGTGCTTTGTTTTATTTCAAATAAGCTTTTTGTTCAATCGGTATTTCCAGAAAAATATTTCAACTAAGAGTAGCCAAAATTCTTTTAAAAGCTCACACTACTTATTAAGAGTGATATGCCCATCAGTGTGTCTGTGAGTTCATAGACAAGAAGTAGAATAATGTCCACATGGGGAACAAGTAAGGCATTTGAACATTTTCCTTTCTCCATACACACCCATGTCTTTTCAACCTGTGTCCCTCTCCAAAGCTTTTAAGCTCTCTCCAGGAGAAAAATATAAGAGAGTCAGAAATGACAGAGAGAACAGATTTACAATACCTGATCTATTCCAAACAATCTGAAATCAAAGCATTCTAGTTAGACCTGTCCTAATTACTGCTGTTGACTTTGGAGAAACCTGTAGAATAACTACAGAGAGAGAGTTTTCAAGTCCCAAAGGCTGAAATCACTTTGGACCAGGGTATACCTGTGAATTTTTGAGGGCACAGGACCTATCTAAAGACCAAATATCATGGAACCAAAAAAAAAAAATAGTGATTTGAAGATGAAATTAAAGCAGCTCTACAGCCAACTAGCTGGTCATGAAGAAATTCAGTGTTAATATGGTGGATGGAGAGGAGGGAATATTTGGTTGAAAAAATGGTTAAACAGGTTGTTGTGTATAAAATGGTCATATTCAGATTTTAGCCTCATCTTGTGTGATCACCATGTCTTTATTAGAACTCATCTTTTCATTGATATAAATGCCCAGCTCATTTATATTTTCTTTTATCTCTTCCTTCTCACAGATTCCAACATGCGCTTCTCAAGGGGGAGAGGTAAACAGCAATGTATTGGGGCTGTGAATAAGTCTGCCTGGAAACTTGGGGTTGTCATGTTCAGAATGTAGAAAATAAGAGGGGATAGTACTGAATAAAATTGATCTGACCTGTCAAATCAATATATTCATGAAAGCCATATTAATTCCAACTCCATTAACTTAGAACTTGTGGTGATTCAGACAATGCACTGGGGCTGAAGTTCACCCTCACACTATCATTTATTTTTCTACCCAAATTTATAAAGCAAATTAATAGTCATAAATTTATTATACTAATTTATTTCCCAACTCTTGAATTGACCTGTCTTTAAAAGACATAGGGTGAAGGAATGGCTAATGTGGTCGCTCCTCTCATGGAGGGAGGGGTATTGCAGGACTATAATCATCAAAGGAATCCATTGTAGCTGCAGCCTGCCTTTTGGGTAGAAATGGTTGTTTATCTGAGTAAGAAACAGAATTTCAAACATCAGTATGTCCTACATTTTGTTGAAACTGAACTTCTTGTTTTATTTTTAAAGCTCAACCTTTTCAAAGTGTATCAGAGAAAATTGTTTGCCAAAATCCCAAACCAAAATGGAACCAGAGCCTGTACAAGTGTGGTAAGTCCATTTAACATTCTCCAGAGTGCCGAGACTCACCGGTTCCTTTTAAAGTTCCCTATTCTAGTCATCATCCCTTCTTTTGGCAAATTGGATTCTTCAAAGGGTGAAGACCTTTTGAAAATAGGAAGCTGGAAACGAGTACCTTTGAATTAAGGATATTCTGCTTTGATGACATTTTCTTCTTAATGAACAATAGGGCCTCTGGTTAGCTTAGAGATAGCAACTGCTTCAAATTTTGTGCTATTTTGAATAAAGCACGATCAACTTAATGAGGTTTTGCTGCACATACTGTTTTGCCATTTGAAAATCTGAAAGCACACAAAAAAATGTCATCATTAGCCTCACAGATCCTCATGTGCAATAGCTTTCCCTAAATGTTTTTAAAGGATGTATTCTTTTGCCAAGGCCACTTCATATGTGCAGTAAAAAATCCCATTAAAGTGCGGGGGCCAGACAAGCCAGACTTTGAAATGATGTGATTTTAAATTTAATGATTTCCTTATTTAAGAATAATAGAGCATCTAGTTTGCCAAGGAGTCGCAGGTGCTTTGACTAACACACCAATTTCAACAAGCTTGGGAAGGCAGAAATAAGGAGCAAACCCTCGGCTTCTGTGACTTTTATGATGTGAGCGTCCTTCTTCTCTAAGACATCACAAATACCAGCTGCTGGCAAGTCCTCAGCACTTCCAGCTCCCTGCCTACCTCTTGCCACCATGCCCTCTGCCTTCTCCTGCTTCACTCTGTTTCCCCCTGCTGTGCTGGCCCTTCAGGAATACCCCATGCTTGAAGCTCTGTGTGCTGACTCACTCTCCCATCCATCCCTTCCAAACCTAGAGCTATGAGATTCACAGGGACCTGGGGGCCACGGAAGCAGGAAGGAGAGAAGTGAACCAGAGAGTGACCAGCAATTAAAGGTATTTTTCTGTCTTCTCCCCAACTCCAATCCAATTTAGAGATGATGGGATACCTACTTCAAATTCAACAGGTAAGGAAAAGTGACATTGTATGATTTAGGAGGAGGTAGGCACCTCATTTCTTACCAAAAAAACTATCTGATACAAAATAGTTTCAGAGCACATTCAATCCTGTAGATACTGTCCAATTATTTCAGCAAAAAAAGCACTAAAAAACTTTTTCCTAGAAAATTGTAAGGTGCCTAACATTGCCTTATTTTATACATAATTAGCCAATTAAGATAGGTAAAGTTTTCAGAAGAATTTTTCATACTACCTGAAGAATAATTTACATGACTGAACTAGGCTTGCTTTCTTAGATTTTGCCAAAAAGCTCTATAAAGTGTCTGAAACACACCATTTGAAGGAGAAAAGATTATGCATCCTCTAGTAATTCGAACTCCCTAAGATAAAACCCTCAGGGGTCGTTGGGACAAAGCAGAGAGTAACAATTTAACCTACTGGACCATATTTTTCTCTCATAACTACCCTCCCCCATAATTTGAGGGGAAAAAAATCAACCCTATAATGTATTTTCTGTTGTATTCCTCTTTAAGACAAACCCCATGTTGTCAGGAGAGCTTTCTCTAAGTAAAACAGTCTTTTCCTTCTATAGCAGACAAAAGATTAAAGGAACAGTTGGCTGCTAGCCAGGTGCCAAGATAAGGAGAGAAAATCTGGTCAGTCACAGCTTCTAACCCTCTTCCTCCTTATCTCTGTCTCTTATTTTCTGTGGGCTGGACTGGTGCTCTTGGCCCCTGAAAGCCCCTCCAAGCTTAGGCATGAGAAGACACAAGCATGAGCTAGAAACGGCAGACCATAGCCTAAAATCCCCAAAGAAGAGAAACCATTGCCACAATTATGTGCAATCCTTTATGGCAAATGCCCAGCTTGCTTAATACCAGTCTCCTGCTATAAGAAAAAAAATTAATGAATAAATAAAATAAAAATGGCCAGAGGAAGAAGTAAGAAAGCTAAAACCAACTTGGCCACTGACTGCCAGGTCCCTGGCAAGTTCACTGCTTCTTGGATCAGAATCCTCAAGGTAAATGAAGGTTGCCAATAGGAGTTAGGTATTTCCATCATTGCCTCCCAAAGCCTCCATATCTCAGAGTATACACACCAAGGGGAAGCCACATGAACTTGTATATTTACAGAAGGTTTGCTATGTCTGAGGATTAATTACTGTATATTTCTTGTTCTAAAATAGATAAAAACAAGATTGGTTTTAGTTTGGTGCTTCAAACTTGAGTGGATTTTCCCCCCTTCATCTGTATTACAACTTTAATGTTAAAAGTTTGGTATTTTCGTCCTGTTTCAGTGGTGTATTCTCTTTTGTAGTAATTCTCTTAAATGTAAGCTATAACTGTATATAAAATATAAGTGTTCTTGAAGATAAGGTGCTAGATATTAGATTGTTTTTGTTCGTAGATAGTGTTATTCTCAAAAGTGGGTAGTATGTACATGTAAAGTTACTTAACAAAATGCATGCAGAATTCTATGTGACCACACCTTGGTCAGTTTCTGAAGTAGAACATAGTACATTTGTTTTTTAAATTTTATTTTCAAAGTGTATACTACAGGATATGTAAGATGGCTTCAAGGTGGGGTGGCGGGAAATGGTGCCTTTCATTCCTTAAATCCCTGGTACGGTATATGGCAGGCAAGAACTTTTTCTGGTACAACTGGTCATTAACATGAACGGATCATCTTAGATGAAGTCCTCGCTGGCAGTTCTCCACAACCCCCTTGGCACTGGTATGCCTGTTTTCCATTAACTGAATGTGTAGAATGCAAAATCGAAGAAGACAATACCTTCCCCATCACAAAGCAAGGACCCCGGATAAGCAACTGGAGTCCTGTTAGCAGGATGGAAAGAATACTGCACTCTCAAGTCCAAACCAGTAACCAGTACCTGACAGTGAAATGACAGGATTTGCATTTTGCAGATTCATTGTGACCATCTCCGTCCTCCTAGAGCAGCACTAAAACCCAGAAAAAGGCTGCTCTGGTTGTTTTTCCTTTGGTTGGTTGTCTGAGAGACGAGATGGAGCATGCATGGGTAAACAAAGAGGTGGTGGGACTCCTCTGGGGGTCATATCTATGGTGTTCGCGAATTACAATTGTAAATCAATGCTATTTGTAACAGATGAAAAAGAGAACTATGAAATAATTTTATTATATTTTCAGAACAAAAATATTGCAATGAGAAAACTATATTATATATATATATATATAAAATCTACATATATGTACCCTCATTAAATCATTTTAAAAACTGCCTTTAATGCCAAATTTTATGTGCTACTTTGAGACTGAGAACAGAAAAAAAAATGCACTCAGTCAATGAAACAGTTTTCTTTAATACTTCACATTTTAAATTTAAACATTTCTTTTTCCTTTTAAAAAAGGATTTGTAATTTAAAAGTGCCTTTTCAAAGGATTGTCACATACAATCCTGGGGCCAAGTTCCCATTGGCACAATTTACCTTCAGGTGCACAAAAGGGGTGGACTTTATCCTCCTCCCCTCAGCAAGAAGAGAAACCCCTTCACACCCCAATCAAATTCATGAATCCATACTGTTACATGGGCCAGTAGTCCCAGAGACTCTGTCCCAGGGCAAGGTTTCATATATTGGTTGGCTTTAATTGGATCCTTTCTAAAATGGTTACAACGCAGTTTTTACTGGACAAGAATAACAGACTCCTGCTTGGGGAATGCAGAGAGGTTGATGTTTGTGATTTAACTAAGTATTATTAAATAATGTTTGTGTTTCTTAAATAGGTGCTGTTAATCTGTCCTTGGTATATCCTTCTGAAATATGCTAAATAAAGTCAAATTTTATGTGTGTATCTGGTTACTATGCTGAGCTCCTTGAGAACACAGTGACCACCACCCAGGGCTAGGTTTCCATACCTTCTCCTTAGCTCAAAGAGAGGAGGCAGAGAATAAACAACTTGCTAGTCCACAAAGTAGAATGAAATAGATGAACTCCCACATTTCTCATTTCAATATTCCAATATAAACAATATGCAGTGGGAAGAAGGGGTTGCCATCAGGAAGGGCTTGCTGGAAGAGAAGCATTAGTCCTCTATGAACAATAAGGATTTCAGAAGGTGAGGGTGGGCAGAGAGGGGCATGGAGCCACATGGCTTGTGACACTCTCAAATTCTAAACTTCATTCCAAAGGCAATGATGTTTAAGCAGGAGGGGGGGCACTGTTTTTAGGTAACAGCACTACCCAATACCTGTGTCACCTCCACTGGGCTTTACCACCTGTTTCCTATTACTACAGCCTAGAACACTTCCCTCAGCCCATCTCAGCTCAGCCTGGCCTAGTTCCCCACACCCACCACAGTTCACCCCCAGGGTTTACAGAACAGGAGGACAAGAGCAAGTTCTCTTAAGCCCCAGTTTCACAAAACAGCTATACTTCTAATGCAACCATTACATGTGAAAACAGAGTACACAGATGAAACGAGAAAATACGTCTAAAACTTAAGAGCCCTAGTTCCTCTTCAGTCAAAGTAGTTGACCTGCTAGCAGCCCCTCCTCTGGTACTCTATGCAGCCCCATTTCAATCAAATTAATGTGCTCTCTACACTTTTCACTCCAGAATCAAGCTAAATACTGATTTACACACTTTCAAGATGTTCAAAGATGGCTGCCTCGAGACTTGAATGTAGCTGCCTTCACCTTAATCTGTGAATGACATCCAGGTAATAGCTTTTTTCTTCAGCAGAAACAAATTTCCCTTTCTAGCAAACTGCTACTGTCCATGTAAATAAATGCACTTGAGAGCTCAAATAAAACTATCATGAGGCAGTCACCTGGTGGGAAAAGAATTCCCTGAAGCTCAATATCCCACTGTTTAGTTCAGAGTATTTAGAGGAGAGTGGAATGGGTTCCAGTGAGCCTCATAATAACAGTTTTAACTCTCAGGCAAGGCTAAGGGTCTAGCCCTCAATTGTGAGACTGAATGGGAAACTGTTGAATCCAAAACTTCCACTGTCAGGAGACCTTTTGTGACCTTCTGTGACTGCTCCTTATCCCATGACTTTGTTCTAGACCCAAGGCCCAATTTTCATCAGCCAAAGCCCTGACCCTTCCAATTTAGGCAAAGGTATACTACTGGCTAGTAAATTATTTTATCTTCCATGAGGCAGCTAGTCAACCCCTACTTCCCCTCACAGTGTCTTTCAGAACATAACTCTCTGACCCTGTTCCTCCTCATTCCAATCTCCCTTCCAAGGGCAACATGAGCTTTTTGAGCCCTGCACACAGAAATGAGTATTCCTCATTTTTAGGATGGCTTTGAGAATGTTCATAAATTGAAGAATATATGTAGGCATTTTCTGAAATGTTTTCCTAAGACTTATATTTTTCAATAAACTTTATCACAGAACATTTATGACCATTCCCAAAACTGCAAACCTGAGGGTATTTTCATACACATATACAACATTTGGGGAGTTGTGACACCTGACTTTTGTTTAGTTGAGGCAAACAAATCTAAGAAACTTGACTCCAAAGATTTGCTATCTACAATTAAGTAAAACGTGAACATTCTCAACCTGTAAAGGAGAATAGGTAGAAATAGACCACCAATAATCAGAAATCTTCAGACTTAATGGAGGAATAATACTGATATTCAAAAACTCTATATGGGAGCTGCAGATGTAGCTTAGTTAGGATTTATCCCCACCACCAAAACCAAACAAAACTCTATATGGTAAACCAATGTACATATTTTTAATGATCATCCTGATACAAAAGTGTAAAATAGCTTGTATAAACAACTTCAGTTAGAAAAATGCATGTTTTCCAGGTGCAGTGACACACATCTGTAATCCCAGCAGCTCTACAGGCTGAGGCAGGAGGATCTTAAGTTCAAAGTCAGCCTCATCAACTTTGCCAGGCGCAATGGCACATGCCTATAATCCCAGCAGCTCTAGAGGCCAAGGCAGGAGGTTTGTGAGTTCAAGGTCAGCCTCAGCAACTTAGCAAGGACCTAAGTGACTCAACAAGACCCTGTCTCAAAATAAATAATAAAAAATAAAAAGGGCTCGGGATGTGGCTCAGTGATTAAGTGTCCTTGGGTTCAATCCCAGGGAGGAAGGAAGGAAGGGAGGAAGGGAGGAAGGGAGGGAGGGAGGGAGGGAGGGAGGAAGGGAGGGAGGGAGGGAGGGAGGGAGGGAGCAAGGGAGGGAAGGAGGGAGCAAAGAAGGAAGGAAGGAAGGGAAGGAGGGAGGGAGGGAAGGAGGGAGGGAGGGAGGGAGGGAGGGAGGGAGGGAGGAAGGAAGGAAGGAAGGAAGGAAGGAAGGAAGGAAGGAAGGAAGGAAGGAAGGAAGGAAGGAAGGAAGGAAGGAAAAATACATGTTTAACATACGATCTATTTGACAATACTTCCAGTGGACAATAGCTCCAAAACTACTCTAATGGAACTATTAGATGCTCTGAACAATATGAGAAAGAAAAAGGAAAAGAAAGAATGTTTTTTCATATGGAACACCAGTGTATTCAACTTTAATATTTTTAAAAGAGATGTGCCTCCCTGGCTCTAATTGCTTTAAATTAAATACTTTTATCTTTTCAGGGAACTTTGACTTTGAATAAATATTTGCCAACCTGTTTTCTTCCATATTATCAGTATTTTGTGTCATACAAAATGAGACCAGACAATGAGATTTTTACATTTATATATAATTAAAATTTATATAATTAGGAGCATACACATATATCTCTATTGATGTTGATACAGATATTCAAAGGCAAGGATGATATGCCTGGAAGCCTTTGGGGGAAACTCTTTAATCCACTTTCACCACATTGAAGACTGTAGTCATAAACAAGAAGCAGGGGGGAAATCCAACTGTCCCTGAAATAAAATGAAAAAGATCTTTGTTAACCAGACATCATAGCAAATCAAAGTAGCTTTCTCAAGAACACCAAGGACATGAGTTTTGAGGTGGGCTACAGAATCTCCAAATCTCAAGACCTGTACATTGTCAAATGAAAATCACCAGGCTCTCTTGCAGAGCAAACAGGATGAGCAGCAGAGCCTGAGCAGTCACCTGCTAATGGGTGTGAGAATCCATCTGATTGAATTTTTCAGGTCTCTAACCAAAGTCAAAAAAATTAAAAAAAATGAGCAGTTGAAGTTCTCCATTTCAAAGACATCCAAAACTAATTTCTGATACAACAAACTTCTTACAACGTGCTTCAGTTTAGAAAATGTAAGAAACAATTATCATTACATGTAGCAAAGAGAAAATAATCTATTTATATGCCCAGATCATATATTAGCATTCAAAATCAAGTTTTTATATTATTAAACTTGAAAAATATCCCATGGGAATTTATCATAAAGAAACAACACCACAGAATAAAAACTTGCCTACAAAAATATGATCATAATACTATGGTTTACAACACTGAATAATTAATTACAAACAAACCAAATACTCCCAAAGTAGATGAATATCTAAATTCAGCCCTAAGTGCTCAACAAAATTAATATAGTCATAAAAATGTAAAGACTGTTTAGCAGTGTGTGGCAATCTTTATAATGTGGTATTAGGTAAAGAAAGCCAGCCCTTAAACAACTCCCAGGCATCATACCAATGTGAATATTACATAAGCATAAACATATGGAATAGACAGAGCAGAGCATGGACAAAAGAAGATACTTTTCTTTAATACATTATTTCATTGATGTTTATATTCCAAGAAAAACTTTCAACTGGTATTATCTTTAATGACTTAATTAAAGAAAATTCTAATAGGATTTCCAGATTCCATAGTCTAATGGGGGTATTCAAGACAACTCATCTAGGAAAACATTTTCCTCAAAAACAAGATTATGGGAAGTTTGAAGCAGGTTTTGGTACATTTTTCTTTGACAGCTGACAAACTTAAAATAAGTTCCAATGCAATATATCATCATACTACCTGCTTCTACTCCTCAAGGCTCCTTATGAAGACCCAGTATAAACTGGGTGCGCTGGTGCACGCCTGAAATCCCAGCAGCTTAGGAGACTGAGGTAAGAGAATCACGAGTTCAAAGCCAGCCCCAGCAAAAGTGAGGCCCTAAGCAACTCAGTGAGACCCTGTTTCTAAATAAATTTAAAAAAAAAAAAAAGGCTGGAGATGTTGCTCAGTGCTTAAGTACCCCTGAGTTCAATGCCTGGTATACTTCCCCAAACAAAAAAAGTCAGTATAGTATAGTGATTAAGATGATGGACATAGAATGACAAAATACTGCAGGGTCTAACATGGAGCAAGTGACAATCTTGCCAAGCCTCTGTTTTCTCAGTAGAAAAATGGGATGATAGTAGCTGTTCTTACTCCAGGCTTGCTTCTTTCTTTCTTTCTTTCTTTCTTTCTCTTTCTTTCTTTCTTCAAAAAAAGCCATTTTTATTAAACAGATTTTCTAAAGAATGAATGTATATTGAACAAAAATGTTAGCAATATTAAGCCCTAACACTTTTTGAATATTACATATGCCAAGCCCTGTATAGGAGCATTGGAGGCATCATCACATGGAATCTATGCAAAACCCCATTGAGGTGAGGGCTGTTACTAACGCCATTTGGCAGATAAAAACTGAAGTGTGGAGGAACACATAACTTGCCTGAGGTCATACAGCAAGAAACTAGAACTCATGATCACTATATTCTATAGAATTTTCAGTAGAGGTACAAGCAGATTCTATTAGATTTTTCAGCCCCACTCTTTTTTTTTAAACTGGGTGTTTTTTTTTTATTAGTTGCTCAAGACAATACAATGATCTTGATATATCATACATTTGATTCAAATGCTGTATGAATTCTCATTTTTCCACGTGTACAGATTGCAGAATCACATTGGTTATACATCCATGTGTATACATACAGCAATCCTAGTGTCAGTTGTATTCTGCTGCCCTCCCTATCCCCCCTCCCCTCCCATCACCTCTCTCTCTACCCAATCTACTGTGACACATTTCTCTCTTTTTTTTTCTTCCCCCTCACACCATCATATATGTAATTTTGTATAACGATGAGGGTCTCCTTCCATCTTCCGTGCAATTCCCCTTCTCCCTCCCATTCCCTCCCACCTGTCTTCCCTGTTTAGTGGTAATCTTCTTCTCATGCTCTTCCTCCTTACTCTGTTTTGAGTCGCCCCTCTTATATCAAAGAAAACATTTGGCATTTGTTTTTTTAGGGATTGGCTAACTTCACTTAGCATAATCTGCTCTAATGCCATCCATGTCCCTGCAAATGCCATGATTTTGTTATTTTTTAGTGCTGAGTAATATTCCATTGTGTATAAATGCCACATTTTTTTATCCATTCATCTATTGAAGGGCATCTAGGTTGGTTCCACATTCTAGCTATTGTGAATTGTGCTGCTATGAACATTGATGTAGCTGTGTCCCTGTAGTATGCTCTTTTTAGGTCTTTTGGGTATAGTCCAAGAAGGGGAATAGCTGGGTCAAATGGTGGTTCCATTCCCAGCTTTCCAAGGAATCTCCTTACTTTCCAAATTGGCTGCACCAATTTGCAGTCCCACCAGCAATGTACAAGTAAGTGTACGTTTTCCCCCACATTCTCGCCAGCCCACTCTTAAAAACACTACGAAAGAAGTGGTAGGAACAGCCATTGCCAATGCTCTCCTCAAATGGGTTCAACTCCTAGATTGACTGGTCTTGAACCAAAACAGTCTTGATTTCCCCATTTACTCAGTGGAAAAAATCTAGGCTTCTTTTTCGAAATCTAGTGATTTCAAAGATTTAGGAGATGTCAGCTATAGCTAACATGTGTCTGATTCTAAATCAGCTGTGATTCCAATTTGCTGCCTATATTTCCTATAAGTCACTGAAATGTCTATAAATTCTCAACTTTTTGATGCTCTCCCTACAACACATAATTGTCTCATATCTGAAACATAAACCCCATCAATCTCACATTGTTGTAATAGTCAGCTGCGTTAAAGAATCTGGACTTTGGAGTTAGCTGTATCCTCCAGCTATAGGATATAAAGTAAGCTACCTACCTCCTCCGTTCCTCATATGTGAAAAGTAATTGTACTGTCACCCAATTAAGGTTTTTCCTGAGAAAAAGATAAGGATATCAGAATCCCTGTCAGAACAGGCACTCAAGAAATGATAGCTATCATATATGTTCTGATCTGGGGCTTGAAATATGTAATTACATGGGCTGTATCCAACTTGTATAATAGTCCTCAACATTGATTGCACATTGGAATCAACTGGAGATATTTAACCAATACTATTGCCTGGATCACAAGCCCAGAAATTCTGATTTCATTTAGTATCAAGATTTTGAAAACCTCTCCAGGTGATCCTAACATGCATCCAGGAGTCAGAACATCTGGACTAACATGCCCTTTCTTCTTTTTCCTTTCTTTTCCTTTTTCTCTTCCTACCTTTCCTTGTAAACAAACATAGGTAAGTATGAAGAGAGGTGGGTAAAATTACACTTCAAAGGCCAAATGAATCATACAAATTAAAAGCAACTTAAAGAATTTAGAAAAATTAAATAATTTTCCACAGCCCAATTGCTTATGTTACAATTCAAGAGGAGATAAAAGAAGATGGGACAAGAGAAGGAAGAATTATCACCCTGAGGTCTTTGCTTACTTTTGCCCCAAGTCAGAGAAAGCTCTAAACTGATACTAGAAATGCCCTAGCTGCTTTTTCAGTTCATAACTTTTTATCATGAGGTCAGGTGATACATATCCAAAACACAACTCAACCACAGGATTGAATGAGGCAATTCAAGACCAACAGAGAAGCTCGTTTCAATCTATATCTTCCCTTTTCTACCTGTAATTTTATGATTAAATAAATTCCCAATCTGATCCTAGGACTAGCATCCAATACATATTTCTTCTAAGGTTTCCCAATGTGGTCATACATGTACAATAAAAAATAATGAAAAGAGGGCTGGGTATCTAGCTCAGTTGGTAGAGTGCTTGCCTCACATGCACAAGGCCCTGGGTTCAATCCCAGCACCATACACACACTCACAAAAACCTAATAATAATGAAAAGAAACTAGCTAAATAAACCATTTTGCAAGTCTACCACTTTCTATTCAATATATACAAACCTTTAAAGTCTTCCCACAGCCACAGTGGGCACTAAATTCCAAGACCTGGTAATTACAGAAATTTATGGCAGTGAATATGGCAGAAGGATTTTCCTAAAGTTGGAATTTCAACCATTGCACCAAATGATAAACAGAAGTTTGTTTAGAAAAGGGCCTTGCGGCCCTAACTTCCCACTGCCATATTTGATTCAGCATTCCTAAAGTACCTTCTCTGAGCCTGGCACTTAGCAGGTAGTATGAGAGATAGAAAAGAGGCCCTGATAGGGAATAATCTCAGTTGGTGGCTATACGACTTCATAACACTATTTATATAGAGGTCACAACCAGAGACAGAGAAGTTACCTTAAATCCTATCCCTTTAGCACCCAAATCTTGTCAGTCACAAAAAATTGCAAATTCCAATTCCTTTTTAATTCATCTTCTCCATCTGTGTGTCCATCTCCATAGACACTGTATCTTCATCTCTAATCTGAAAAACCTCCAGCTTTCCTCTCAACTCCATCCTCCATTCTGTCAGAATGATTGTGATATTTCCAACACACAAAAAAATTGGTTGTTAAACCCTTACTTAAAAACCTTTAGTAGCTCCCCATAGCAAAACTACTCAAGCTGTGGAGTATTGGAAACTTCTTAAGCTGTTAAAAATACAAATCAGCAGGGATTCTGATTCAGGAGCTCAGGGAGGGCCCTGGGAACTGATTTATTGGTTTTAGTTCGTTTCAAGAAATTTCCACAAGTGAATCTGATGCACACCTAAATTTGAAAACAACAATTATAATTGATAAGAATTCCAACTCCTTAGTGTCAGTACACAAGGCCCTGCAGGATCTGGTTCTTGCCTGTTTTCCTAGGACTTGTTTCTGCCATTCTACAGCTTAAAATTTAAACTCTAACAACCCCAAATTTTCTGCAGATCTCCATATAATATTGTCTTCTTCAGTTATCTGCTCTGCCTTTTACTTTTAAGACAATCTCCTTTCAGGACTGGGGTATAGCTCAGTGGTAAAGCACTTGCCTAGCATGTACAAGGCCCTTGGTTCCATTCTCAACATCATTCACACAAGAAAAGACTCAGTCTTCTCTCAAGACTCAAATTATCACTTTCTCCAGAAAAGGCTCCCCTTGATCCTCTTTTCCTCCCCATGATTGGGCTAGGTGCATTAACAAACCTGGGCTTACCTTTATCAGACTCCCCACCACACTGCAGGAAAGTAATTTGTTTAGGAGTCTTCTTTCTCCAAACTACAGTACCCCCTTGAGGCAAGGGATTAAGCGATTCAGTTTTGTACCCCAGTGCTTAACATAAGTGCCGGACATATTGTAGGTGGACAACATAAGTTTGTTATATTGAGCTGTTTAAATTAACTGCATAATGACACAAGCTCCATGAGAATTGAGATTTTTATCCCTTTAAAATTTTCTTTACTTCCAAAGTCCCAGCCCCTAGGGCAGTGCCTGACAACTAGAAGATATTCAATATAGATTTATTGAATTAATGAATTATTGGCAGAAATTTACAGAGGGCATCATAGAAAAGATGCTATAAATCTAGGTCCAGAAGCATTTTAGGATGGGAGAGAGCTACTTCATACAGAGGGAAAAGAAGGGAAGAGTACACATTAAGATTTAAATATTTTTTTAAAACCCTGATAGTTGTAAAACATTGTGAACCATGGCAGATGGGTTGGAGCATTAAGGATATGAGATAGAGAACTGAAGGAACATTAAAGAGAGCATATAGAAGAAAAGACTGCCACAGTCGCTGGGGGAAAGTTAAGAAGACTGGATTTGATATGGAGACAACTGGAAGCCCATGAAGATACATAAACCAGAGAATAAGATGATCAAATTTGCATTTGAAGAAGAAGGAAGAGGAGGAGGAGGAGGAGGAGGAGGAGGAGAAGGAGGAGGAAGAAAAGGAGGAGGAGGAGGGGAGGAGGAGGAGGAGGAAGAAAAGGAGGAGGAGGAAGAAGAAAGTTATTATATTGTTATTTACTACATACTTTCTATATGCCTGACTGTGGGTTGAATGCTTCATGTATGTGAGGACATCGAGTTGAATTTTATAAGGTATGTGCTATTATTTTTTTCTTATTCCACAAGGAAACAACAGGCTCAGAAAGATAAAGTGATTTGACTTAGACCATATGACCAATAAGCAGTACAGCTGGGACTCAAAGGCAGTTCTGCCCCTGGTTGTTCTAGAATGGAGCTGAGATGATCAGGAATCAAATTGTGCAGAAAAACTCAAAGAATAAATATCAATTGGGCAAGAAAAGCTAGGAGTAGAGGTGGCAGAAACCAACCCAGGAATGAGATGCTAGCAAATGTGAAGCGAACAGTAAGATAATGCCAGAGAACAGCTTCTGCTTACCTCTGGGGAAACAGAACTCTTCCTTTCCTTTGAAAATTATGTGGTATGATACTCAAAAGCAGAAGAATACTGGCCAACATAAGGCCCAGAATTGGAATAGGTCTATAACTACTTGCCCTGAGAAAAATAATATGACCCAGACATTTTCCGTATCCTTTAGAATATAGACAACTGTGTCGTATTTGCCTACAGAATTCAGTACTTTCTTTGGTTCATAAATGTAAGCCAAAATAAAAATGATCTATAATTGAAGAAGTAATGGAATTATTTTAGAGGTTATATACCTCTAAAATATATTTGACCCTCTTGATCCTAGAATAATGTAGAAAAATGGAAAGACTCCCTCTATTTTTTTAAAGAAGTGTTGAGAGGTCATGGGAAAGACTTGAGATATTCTATTGTCATCATATATTTCTGAGGATGATATTGTATTGCTTCACATGTTCCAGTCTTAATTCCTCTAATTAAGAACAGTCTACCTGGCCAGGCATAGTGGTGCACACTTGTAATGCCAGCTACTTGAAAGGTCGAGGCAATAGGATGGCAACTTAGTTCAAGACTAGCCTGGGCAACTTAGTGAGACCCTATCTCAAAAAGAAAAACTTAAACACCTGAGGATTTAGCTCAGTGGTAGAGTTCCCCTGGATTCAATCCTCAGTAGTACAAAAGGAGGAGGGGGTGGGGAGAGTAGTCCACCTGGACAAATAGAGGACCACAGAATATATTCCATAGGCATCCTCTGGTTGTTGGTTTAGCTCCAGCTCAGAGAAAATGCCTTTCTTGGTGAGGATACAGAGTTATATTTGAGAGAATGAACTCTGGAGCCAAACTAACTTGGGTGTGAATGAATCATGGCACCATCACTTACTAGCTGAGTGACCTAGAACATCAACTCTCTGGGCCTCAGTTTCCTCATCCATGTAATAAAAGTAATGTGACCTACCCTTATATTAATTGTGATAATTGAATTAGATAAATATAAGCAAATAGCTCACATATAGTCAACTCAATAAAAACCAAATAATATCATATTTTAATGTTTCCATATTCTCAATTAGTACATCGCCAGGCTCATAAAAGAAGCTTAATAAATGCTTGTTGGTTGGCTAATGATTAGCATTAATATATCTCTATCTCTTTTGGATCTGTCTTCTGAACTGAAAATTTTAATAAGGTAGAGCTAGCAACAACTTGGTATAATAAAACACAAAAGGCCCATTATTGCTAACATTTGTGTTAAGATAATTGGACATTTCCTTCAGTGTACTATATTTCATCTTGCTCTGTGTGAGAACAAGGATTCTTCACTTTAATTTAGTGATAAAATATTATGCAGCAGAGTCTCTCAAAATATATTGAACTTCATTAGCTTCTTTTAATGAATAAAAATATATTCAAAGCACAGACAGTGAGAAAGCCAACAGAAAAGTGCTCTACACTTGCCCAATACTTCTTCTGGGTATTAAAAGCTCTTTGTATCACATTGACTTTAATCACTGCCCAGTGATTGGTGGTTAAGAGTCTCAGTTTAGAAACACAATGTCTCAAAATGATCAAAATTGTATTTTGAAAATAGCATTACCTCCCAAGTAAATGTGAGGTTCAAAAATAGTACACTCTAGACCAGGGTTTCTTAACAGTGGCACTACTGAAGATTGGGACATATCATTCTTTATGTGGAAGCTGTTTAGTACACTGTAGAATTGTTTAACACTGTCCCTGACCTCTACTCACTAGATGTCATCGCATCTGCCAAGTCACAACATTCAAAAATATCTCCAGACATTTCTAAATGTTCCCTGGAGAGCAAATCATCCCTGGTCAAGAACCACTGCTCTAGAATAATAGAATACCGCTAAATGCAAACATTTCAAATTACTTGCCTAAAATATATATCATCATCATAAGATATTTAATTTACCACACAATAGCAATGTAAACAAAAGTTTACTGCTATAAACTTCATCATTATAACACAAGACAGCATTGGGCTTTAAGACAAAGGAAACTCAACTGCTTATTGTGATTTTACATCTCTTACATCAAAATAGAAATATTATTTCAATTAGTTTTCTCAAGACCTTAATTTATTTGTTAATATCTAAAATAAAACATGATACAAATAAAAGAGCAACTATCAAACTAGTTCAATGAAAACCAGTTGGAATTTGGGTAAGTCCTCCAACCTTAACTGAACTTAATTTACCTCTAGAAGTACAAGGTTTCTCTTCTAGTACCCTTTCTTGGTAGGGGTTGTGGTTTCTGCTTCCTCTCCCTGTCACCTGAGTCCTATTTTGACTTGGCATTATACATCTGTAAGTGTGTTATCAAATGAAAATTGGATAGAGAAGCCACAGTGCACATCACTTACCTTGGCTCCAAAAATGAGAGAAAGGAAACAATGGGGTGCCATTTTAGACACACTAGATGAAAAGAGAAAGAAAGAAAACTGCTATTTATTTTGGAAAATAATACTCAAAGCCAGCCAAGACCATGGTAAAACTGGTACACACTATTGATGGCTAGAAAGCATAAAGAGCCATAGAAGTATTAATGTTTTTTGATGGCCATCCTACTTCACAGACTATCTTAAGGAAATAATTCAAAATTGGCAATAAAAAATGGTTTAAAAGTGAAGGAGCAATTAGGAAATCTTCTCAATGGATTAAGCAGCTACAAGATGATAAATATGAAGGATATGTAGTAACATGGAAAATATTTACTACATAAACAAAGTGTCTTCCTACATTCATAGTGCTTCACAGTGACAGTTTCAAAGTCCTACATTTCTGCTGTGATGCCATAGATGAACTCAAGCACCAAAGAGGAGTGTGGTGGCCACAAGGAAAAGTGTTAGATTAGGTGAATGCATAATTATTCTCAATAAGTGTGAATCTATAAGTGTGAAACTCCTCAGCAATTTTTACATAGGTAGATATTGCTAATTTTAAAGGTGTCATTTTGTTTTAAAAAATCACTCAAAACATTTGTCTATGGGGGCTGGGGTTGTGGCTCAGTGGTAGAGCACTTGCTTAGCATTTGTGAGACCCTGGGTTCGATCCCCAGCACTCATAAAAACTAAATAAACAAAATAAAGGTATTGTGTCCATCTACAACTAAAAAATTTAAAAAAAAATCATTTGTCTACAGCAAGCAAAAGTAATCAGCACTTAATAATTATACTTTGTGCACAACTATATTACCAAGTCTAAATATTAAAGGGCTTATTTCCTGGGTGCAGTGGCATACACCTATAATCTCAGTGACATACACCTGTAGTTCCAGTGATTCAGGAGGCTGAAACAGGAGTATTGAAAGTTCCAGGCCAATCTCAGCAACTTAGTGAAACCCTGCCTCAAATTTAAAATAAAATAAAAGAGCTGGGGATGTAGCTCAGTAGTAAAGCCCCCCTGGGTTTACCACAAAACCACAAAAATAGGACTTCTTCCTCAAAAATGCAATGACATAATAAGCATTGCTTCCTGCTGTGGAAATATAATGACAAAAAGTACATAGATGCCATTTAAGACTCTGTAAGCTGACAAGGCTTCTTAAGGAACAGTTCTGGAAAACAGATGTCAAAAACACACTTCATGATTTTACTAGTTTTTTCATAATATGAATGGTAGCCATAATATACTTGGGAGATTTCCACACCCATAATTTAATTTTAGAATACATAAGGAAACACAATACCCTGGTGATATCTCTTGTTTTCCTTACTCACTGCAATTCAAGGAAAACCATGTGCTTAGCACTCTGAAGGACACAAAACAGTTTCAATAGTTCCTGCTGTCAAGGAACTATTGTGTCTAGTTAGGGACACTTATGCTGAAAAAGTCAAAAGAAGAGAGGTCTGAACTTAATGAATGATTCAACTTTAAGAGTCTTAGAAAATACATTGAGTATCAGAGTGAGGTTACACTGTGGAGGACCCCAAACACTAAGGTGAGTTTAGATCTTTATTGAGAAGGAAGTATGATATTAAAATTTTAGAATAAGAAGAATGCATTATCATCCTATTTAAACCCCCTCAACTTCCATCAGTTCTACAATTCAACCTTGTTATAGATTACAATATTGTCACATGATCTGACCACTTCTTCTCTTCTAACATCACTATTGACACTTGTGCCACTCTCCCACCTTACCATCTTCAACTTTTCCATATTCTCTGAAGATGTCAAACTCCTTCCCACTTCAGAGCTTTTGAACATACTTTCACCTCTACTTGAAATATTTGACTATGCACTTCTTCATCAATATCACTTCTTTTTAAAAGTTCACCAAATCTACAATGTTTGTTTTATCTCCCTTCCAGTAGAATATAAGATTGATAAAAACAGGGCAACTTACCTGTCTTCTTCACCAACAGATCTCAAGAACCTAGCATGTATCTGGCACTCTGTGAACATGCTTTAAATATGTGATGACCTGTTAAAAATTAATCTTGGTCTTAATTGTACTATTATACAAAAAAATAAAGAGGTTTATGTGGTAGCAGGCCACTCATAGAGTGGGTTAGAAAAGGAGAGACATGGGTGGTGCATACCAGTATCCCTAGCAACTCAGGAAGCTGAGGCAGGAGGATTACAAGTTCAAGATAGCCTCAGCAACTTAGTGAGACTCTGTCTCAAAATAAAAATAAAAATAAACAAAAAGGACTGGGGATGTAGTTTTGTGGTAGAAAACTTCTGGGTTCAATCCCCAGTAACACACACACACACAAACACACACAAAAGGAGAGAATACAGTGCAGCAAACTAAATAGGAGGCAATCTGAGGAATCTAGGCAAAAGGGAATAAAGACCTAGACCAATCTTGTCGAAGAAGAAAAAGAAAGGAATGGTAACAGATAAGAAGCTTCCTAAGGAAAGTAACTAGGGAAATTATGCTTATTAGCTATAAATTATAGAAGGGTTTATTAAGAAACCCTTCAAAATAAGCTAAGAAGATCAGAGATTAGCAATGATGGTCAAAGATAAAAGATATGAAGATAAGCAATTTGGAGGAAAGGAAATCCTAACTTCATCTTCAGGGGTCATGTTGAGTTTGCAGTACCACTGGAACATGAAAATGTTCAGGATACAGCTGGATAGAGGTTATGGCTAAAGATACAAATTTGGGAGCAGTCACCATTGAAAATAGTGAAGTCATGATACTGAATGAGTTCTAAGACAGAGAATATAGAAAGGAAGGACTGAAATGATAATAAAAGCTAGAGTTAGGTGACAGGAACAGGAAGGAAAACAGGAGAAGGCACAGAGTAGAACATAGAGAATAATGCAATAATGCAAATGATATTGAAAGAATTCCACAGGTGTTACATTGTCTTAATTAAAGAAGCCAAGGAGGGTGAGGAATAGTGAAAGGCCACTAACTTTATCAAGAGATCACTATTGATCTTTGAGGTCAGTATTCAGCATAGTGTGGTGTCAGAAACTAGAATGCTGCGATGAAGCCAACCAATGGCAAAAGATTTTTGTTGGCAATGTGACCACTGAAGATTACATCTATTTTGAAAAAAGAACCTGTTATAAGACTACCAGAAAAAGGCAATCTGAGCCAAAGTGTTGGGTAATGAAGAAAACATAGCCTGAAATGATTGTGCTTAATGCAGTAGTTGCCTCTTATCTGTGCTTTAACTTTTTGTGGCTTCAACGACCTGTGATCAACTATGCTCTGAAAATACTCAGTGGAAAACTCCAGAAATAAACAATTTGAATCAATTCTATTAGTGTGTCTGATTTATAAATTAAACTTTATCATAAGAATGTAGATAGGGCTGGGGTTGTGGCTCAGTGGTAGAGCGCTCGCCTAGCAATGCAAGGCCCTGGGTTCAATCCTCAGTACCACATATAAATAAATAAAATAAAGATATCATGTCCAACTACAACTAAAAAAATAAATATTTTTTTAAAAAAGAATGTAGATAAAGAGGAAAAACATAGTATACATGTAGTATTCAATACTACCTAGTTTCAGGCATTCACTGGGGGTCTTTTTTTTTTTTTCACTGGGGGTCTTTGAATGTCTCCTCCACTGACAAGGGGGAACTACTATATATCTAATTTTATACTACATAAATATCAAAGCCAGTAACTCACCATGTTGGATGGAGGGGATCCAAAACAAAAGATCTGAGAAACACAGACTACATCTACACATGATGATTTAGATGAATCTCACAAACCATATTGAAAGAAAGAAACCAGCTGCTAAAGAAACCAGATATTATACAAAGTACACGTATGAAGACTTGAATTGGGTATCAACATACTTTATATACAAACAGAGATACAAAAATTGTGGCATATATGTGTATTCAAAGTTGTAATGCAAAAAAAAAAAAAAAAGAAAAAAGAATAGCATTACCTTAGATGGGGTAGAGGGAAGTGAAAGGAGGGGAAGGCAGGAGATGTGAGGATAAGAAAGATAGTAGAATGAAACAGACATTATTACTGTATGTATGTATGTGACTGCATGACCAATGTGATTTTACAATATGTATACTCAGAAAAATGAGAAATTATATCCCATCTATGTATGATATATCAAAGTATATAAGTGCATTCTACTGTCATGTATAACTAATTAAAACAAATAAAAAAATTTAAAAAGATATAAAAGAGCATGTCTTTCTGTGTATAGGTATGTAAATATGCATGTAATGTATGTAAGTCCATTTATATGCAATGAAATACAGGCCAAATTAATCCATTCTATCAACAGCCAGGGTAGTAGTGTTTGCCCTTGTGGAAGACGACTGTAAGGAGGCCCAGCAGTGGCTTCAGGGATAATGATCATGTATTGTTTATGGATGTGAACAATAGTTACAAAGGTGGCTCACTTTTTAATGACCCATCATGCTGTACACTTAGGTTGCATGTGCTTTTGTGTATGCATATTTCAATAAAAGGCTAAAATCAAACACAAGCAGCCTTGTTAGACTAGAATTGTGAGAAGCTCTCTGGCCTTTGGTTGTAAATAAAACTTTGGGCAACCAAGAGATGACAAGAGGCCTGTATAGTCTTTTCTAAGAGTTGAGACCAATAATACATAAAAGGCAATCCATATTCCATGTGTTATCTTCTAAAAAGAAGCACTGGTAAGATACCTAGCTTCTCGAATAATGTTGACATTTGTCTTACAGCTTGGATTTCTAAGAAATATTCATAATTAATATTTTTAGGTAATTTTTAGTTGTACATGGACATAATACCTTTATTTTATTTATTTATTTTATGTGGTGCTGAGGATGCAACCCAGTGCCTCACACATGCTAGGCAAGCACTCTACCACTGAGCCACAACCCCAGCCTTCATTGTTAATTTTTATGTATTTGTTGAACCTTACATTTCTTTAAATATTTTTTTAGTTGTAGATGGACATATACCTTTATTTTGTTTATTTATTTTTATGTGGTTCTGAGGATCAAACCCAGGGCCCCACACGTGTAGGCAAGCGCTCAACCACTGAGCCACAACCCCAGCCCCTGAACCTTACATTTAAATCAAAGAAAATACTTAAACATTCTCCAGTGTGATCTATGCAAGTGGTATGACTTGAACTAGAACCAGAACTTAAAAGTGAGGCAAGAAGAAACTGTTTCATTTTGTTCAGAAGGTCTTAAAGCTCTCCAACTTCATTATTTCTCCAACTGAACCATTTTATAAAATATTCCATTTTTTCATCTGCTTCAAGCACTAATCTCAACAAAAGTTTCTACCACATTTGAACCCAAATAATATGCTCAAATGAATAATCCTGACAAGTATACATCTTGTCTTCACATATAATTACTTATATGACCAGAGATTTAATTAATCTAATTTTATAATTTAAAAGTTATTCAAGTTGGTTAATTTTTATGCTTGGAGGCTGTTCAAAGGTGATTACACATAACCCTTTCTGTGCTTTGGAACACATCCCTACTGCTTAAAAAGATTCACAAGGGACAGTCTCACAGCTAAGTACATAAGGTCCCTCCAGTTCCCCAGGCTTTGTAATCTTTGATGCCCAAAGCTTAAAAATGAACATGATGACTCTGTTCCCTATTCCTTCCACTAATTGTTAATTGATGCTTATTACATTATGGATGTCTCCAAGACTCTTTAGAGAATCTGAAACATACTAAGTAATTCTGCAGTTACCTGTGAAAAAGAAGAAAATCAGCATTATGATCATTGTGTACCCAGAGTACAAAATGGTGCTTGCAATGCTCATGATTTGAAGTTTGGTAAAGAATTAATGAACTGCATACATAAAAGAAATAGCTGTAAAACTGCTTGAAAAGAGGCTCTCAATCACCAATGATAATCCTGCAGAAAGAAGTAGAAAAAAATGACTTTAAAGGCGAAGTTCTAACCATAAATAGATTAGTAATTATTGCAATGACAATGAACACAAGATAAACTCCATAAAATTATAGATTAAAAGAAATAAAAGGGAAGTTTTGTAAGAAATTTAATAAAATATATAATGCATGTCCTGCTTGAGGTACCGTAACAATTTATAAACTCTTTGTTTCCAGGGATACCACCTGTGCCCTCGGGGATTGGACTTCTAATGTGTGCTTGCTATCAGAACACTGCCTCAGCCTAGAAGGCATTCAGTTCAGCTTCAATGGACTGACTAGAGTTGTGCTGTGTCTATTGATGCCTCAGGACAAGTATAAAAAAAGGATTCATAAGGAAATTTAAGATAGACCTTGTGGTTAATGGAATTTGCTTTCACTGGCTAAATTGAGGACCCCATGGACAGCCTGACTGAGGTCAATACTGCAAGTTGGTCTGACCATGCCCCATGGACTCCTATTGATGACTACATATTGTAAAGAGTTGGTAGCAAGGGCTCTGGGGATGGACAGTACAGAGAAGAGTTAACACAGCAGGTCTGAGGCAGCTGTCTTTAGAAGGACTTACTTGCAAGGTTGGCCCTTGGCTTGCATTTGGGAATTTGGCATTTAATCATCCCCTGGACTGATAAGACTGGTTTGCTATCCCTACACTGTACAATGTGATTTATGATGAACACTTGCTTTCCTTTGGGGAGTCTGGAATTTTTGTAGTTGCTAGGCAGAGGATGCCTATGTGACTAGCTTCCAATAAAAACCTTGGAAGCTGAGTCTCTAATGGTCTTCCTTTGGCCAAAACACAGCACATTTAATACTGCATTTTTCACTGCTGGAGAAAGGAGCAGGCTGTGTGTTCCCTCACAGGAAGAAGACAGCATGGGAAGACTGTGCCTGGATTTATCCAGTTCCACCTGTGTCTTTTTCCCTTGATGACCCCATTGTGTATCATTTTTCTGTAATAAACCTAGCCATGTGTACATTGATATACTTTGTCCCATGAGTTCTTCTAGCGTATTACCAATGTTTGGAACTGCCAAGATATTTTTTCCTTTGTCCCCCCGCAAATATTTTTCTGTGAAATAAAAACAAGCGCATCATATACATAGTGCTATGTTTCATTAATAATTGTTACAGGTTACTTATGACAAAATGTACCACAGAATTAGCAAGCAGATAAGTATGATGTAGACTTAATTATGTCGTTTTTATGCTTATAACTATAGTTCAAGAAACAAATGCTCTAAAACAGATGTCTATAAGAATCATTCCCTCAGGGCTGGGGTTGTGGCTCAGTGGCAGAGCACTCGCCTAGCATGTGCAAGGCCCTGGGTTTGATCCTCAGCACCACATATAAATAAAGGTATTGTGTGCAACTACAACTAAAAAATAAATAAATTTTTTAAAAAGAGAATCATTCCCTCAATCCTCCATTGTCACTTTTAGAGAGTCATATTTAACTACCAAAATAAGATGGATTTAGGGGACTTAAGAAAACAATGCACTACACTACCACCTCAGTTATCCAAAATGACATCATGAAGCCAGATTTAAAATTAGGCAGTCAGTGTAGTTAGGTAAATGGGGTCTAATATCGAGTGAAATCTAAAATGGAGGCCATGTTGAGCAACTCTTGAAATGTTAATGAAGTCCCAAGAAAAGCCCTAGGCCCAAAGTCCATCCCAAAGAAGTTTTAATGAACAGCCCCAGCAGATTTGAAGATAGCCCATCCCAAAGAGGTGTTAATGAAGTCCTTCCTGCCCAGATTAGTTCTTTGGCCCACCTGTGTCCCACCCCTCGGGCCTTCCAACCTACATTCCAACACTGAAAGAACTATAAAAAGGGGAAACAACGGCACTTACACGGATTCCACCTCTTGGGTCCCCTTCTTCCTCCCGGAGAAGTCTTTTCTGCTGTCCTTTAATAAACTTCTAATTTCTACTCTGATCTTGCCTCAGCGTGCTTCTCGGGTGTTATTCTTCAACATTGGGGAAGCAAGGACTCGTCACGGTCAACAGCGGTAACAATCAGGGAGGAAAAAAATGAGGATGGAGTAAAAAGAACTATCCATGGTAATAAATGAAAGAAATAAAAAAGCAACAACCTCAATTCCACAAAATACAATCCTGCCCTAAGCTCCAAAGAAAACTTTAATTATTAAAAGAAAACATTATTGAACCAGATATTTTATATGTCTAAATATCAAATCAGCCCCCTATTTTATGTTAACTGAATAGTATGCAGCACATATAGTAACCAGCCAGAGAGAAATCACTGTCTATTTAAACTTTCCACCAAGGCAGCATTAACTTCATAGGTACACCAAAGTCAAAAAGTGTTATTGGGTAAATACAATATAAAACCAATCCCAAGTTGCAGAAACTATGCAGTTAACATGTATTTCAACTTATGTATTTCTAAACCCAGACTTCTAACTTCAATAATACAAACTTAGAAAGTTTAAGACACACTGGTTTCTTATGTCTTTACCTCAGCACATAAACAAAAATAGTACAGTAGGCTGTAGCTTCTGAACAAGTAATCTTAAAATTTATAAGACTAAGAAAACCAAACATATATTATCACTGATGAGACCTGAAAACAGAAACAACAGGTTTCAAACAAACTTTATCAATATACATGGATGAGCCCAAATCTCTGCAATAGATTGTCACATACTTCTCAAACCTTTTTTCCCCCTAAACCTTTAACTCTCTGTTCCCAACCTTCATCTATCAATCTCATACCAAAAATATATTCCCTTACTTATGTAGCTACAGATGTTGGTCATATCTTCTCTAGTCAGAAGCAATGCTGCTACTTACCCATGTTTCTCTGCTCATATAATTACATTCTCACTTGAGAATAGCTGTATAATTTTCTCTATAAATATTTTTCTTTTTTATTTGTTGTTTTTAGATATACATGACAGTTGAGTATACTTTGCCATATTATACATACATAGAGTACAACCCATTCTAATTAGGATCCCATTATTTTGGTTGTACATGATATGGAGTTTCACTCATGATGGATTCATGGATGAGCATAGGAAAGCTATGGCTGATTCATTCTACTGTCTTTCCCATTCCCATTTGCTCTCCCTTCCCTTCATTCTCCTTTGTCTAACCCAATAAACTTCTATACTTTGCCTCCTTACCCTCCCTTTTTATGGGTTAACATTCATATGTCATCTATACATATTTAAAAATAATTTCTCTTCAGAAACGGAAGGTTGTAAATGCCAAACACACCAGCAGCTACATTATACAACAGAAAAAAAACAGAATCAAATGCCACTTTGTCTTTTTTTTTTAATAAATTTTTTTTAATATTTATTTTTTAGTTTTCGGCGGACACAACATCTTTGTTTGTATGTGGTGCTGAGGATCGAACCCGGGCCGCACGCATGCCAGGCGAGCGCGCTACCGCTTGAGCCACATCTCCAGCCCCGCCACTTTGTCTTTGAATATCTATTGACATGCAGCCTTTCCAAATGTCTTCATAGCACAGTACACATAATTCTATTAAATATACTTTTTAATATGCATATTTTAAAAAAAATCTCTGTGTGGATTATATTTTGGTCAAATGTTGAAAGAATGAGGTAATTCCTTTCACTACTATAGAGCTAAAATTTGATTTTAAAGTACCACATAAAATATATACTTGGGTGTGAGAATGGTGTATATGGTTGGGAACAGTTATCACTATAGATAGTAAATATATACAAAGTTGTACACAACAGTCTTTTGTATAAATATATATAGGTTGTACACAGTGCTCTTCACTGAAATGAAAATTCGTTGAAAGAACCTTTTAGTTTTCGCTTTAAAATTACTTTCTCATCAAAAAACATCTGGAAAATATGGTTACTGTAATCTATTCTGCAGCATGTTAAATATTTAGTTGCTGACAAGGTAACAGATTTTATTGTTTATCTTTCAAACAAATTTGTCATAATGCTATTTAAAAAGTGAGTACTTAATGAACATGATTAAACCTGATTTTTGAAGACTTGACAGTTTTGTTTGACAAAAGTGTTACAAAAACACACAGTTGGCTATTGCATTTTACTTCATGATGCCTTTGTCCATCTCCAAAAATCCCTCCATGGTAACACCCCAATTGGCCAGTTCCCAGAACCAGAATGCAGTCAAGAATCAGGAAATCTTAAAAAAAGAATGCAGAACAACTGAAAGAGTCATTACAAAGCTGGGGTACTAAAGCCATTGCACTTCAATCAAAGAGCATTATTTATTCACTTAAGTGCATTTCTAACTATTTTGTTATTAGAATTCTTGAATTATAAGAGATTAAAAGTAACAAAGAGGAAAGGTATAGGAGCAGGCATCCTGACACCAGAACTAACAGTTGACAGAAAGGAAAAAGACAGAAAACCATTACTTACAGCTCAGTACACATGAGGACCCACTCAATGGCCTTCAAAATGATTTTGGCAGAGGAATCATAAATGAAACTGCCCATGGAAGGCCACTATGAAAAACATAAGAATCAGAGCTGCCACTTCTCATCTTGAGAGGCAAGTACTCTACCCCTGAGCTACATCCCTAGCCCTGTCTCTTCCCATATTTAGCTGCCTCCCACCCAAGGGATCCCATATCCCTAAACCCCACAAAGGCTCAGTTGAGAACTACTTTTCTAAGTTATCTGGAAAGGCTTAATAATAGGTGATTACTTTTTTAAAAAAAGTAAATCTTTATAGAAATTTCAATTAAAATCACTTTAAAAAGTAGTGAATGAATACAGTTCTCTAGGAAATCTCCCTGAGTCAGATTCCTATTTTCTGGATAACATGAGGATAAGTGAAGTATTATCATTTTATGGTTTGGATGTGAGATATCCCCCAAAAGCTCACATGTGAGACAAAGCAAGAAGGTTCAGAGAAAGAATGATTGGGTTGTGAGTGCCTTAACCCAATCAGTGAATTAACCCCCTGATAGGGATTAACTGAGTGAGAATGCAAGTGGTAGGGTGTGGCTGGAGGAGGTAGGAATTGGGGATGTGCCTTTGGGTATCTGGAGAGTGGAGTCTCTCTCTGCTGGGAGCCATTAGCCAAGTAGGTATGACAATTTCCTTGCCAGCGTACCCCATGTTGCTGACATGTTGCAGTGACATTGAATGTACTTAACCTTGCTCAAGGACCAAGGCAGATTAGGGTGTTCCCGGTTTTAAGATAATCTTGTTTAGGGCGTTCCCAGTTTAGGTTCCAGGTTTAAGGTTTAAGATTATTCCTGCTGGGAATAGGGCGTATCCTGCTGCCTGAGTTCCCCTTGAGTTCTCACGGGATTCAGACAGTATATTTTGGAGATAGAAGCCCAGTGGAGGTGAATTTGGGAGAGAAGGTGGATTTGGGAAGAGAACGTGGATTTCCCCAGAACGTGATTGTAGACGGCTGGTGTGAGTTCGGGAATAAAGAGTTGCTGTTTGAATCTACAAGCTGTGTGGTGGCTCGTGATTGTGTGCCCAGCCAGACTGCGGCATTTGGTGGCCCGTACGGGGGACTTCTGAAGCTTAGAGGTAAGTGAAATTTCTCACCCTTGAGGAAGAGAGAAAGAATGGGTGACCAATTCAAAAAACTATGTGTTCTCGTTTTGATTTATTTTGTTTTTATTTCAAGTTGCCTGTTCCTAGAACTTTCTCAGGCAAACTGGGGAAAATGGTTGACTCAAGGTTTGAAGTTATTCGCCTCCGAGCAAGAGAAATTGTTAGAGGAAGGAGGCACCCCAGTGAGACCAAGAACAATTAGGGCATATGTTGATACAATACAAAAATGTAGCCCATGGCTTTTTAAAGACGAGTTATTAAGTATATCAATGGGACCACCATGGTATCCTGTAGAAGGATTTTTCTTCAACAAGAAAGAGAGGGCTAGTTCTGTTTGCTACACTTGTCTAAGATCTTGGTTTCTACAAAGTTCTGATTAATTTACAAAGCTAAAATGTTGAAACATCAACCACTCTTTACTTATTAAGTTACATAAGGTAATATATTTAAGCATGTGTGTTTTCATAAATTGGTGAATGGAAAAAACGTTTAATATTGCTTTGGTCTGTGTCTTTGCTAAAACAAGGTTACTAAGTGTTAAGATTCTATCATGTGTAATTTATATACAAAGAGTAGAAAAATTTTCAGTTGGGTTTCAATTATAGTATTATAGTATCATAAAAACATGAAAGTCTTTCATCTTATTAAAGTGGAGTAATTTGTCTAAATCAGAAATTTTATAAGAGTTGTTTCAAAATGTGAATTTATAAAAAGGGTTAACGGTTAAAAAATAGAGAAAAAGATTCAAGACGTGGAAATATATTAATATAAAAGGTTAAAGGAAAAAGAAATGTTTCTAGATGAGATAATCTCTATGTGGTAAAGTAAAAAGTTGTAAAATGCCATTTAAAAAGATTTTGAGGAAACTAGACTTACTTTAAAAGCTTGAGAAAGGAAGAAAGAAGAAAAAGGTATTTGTACATGGCAGATTGAGACAAAGCTTCTCAATGGAGTTTAAAAAAAAAAAGCCTTTGGTTGAAGGGCAGCCATGTAAACTAACATTGAAGCGATTTAAACAAAATCTAAGCCTCGTTTAAAAGAGTGAAGTTGTAGGTGGTGAAAAAGTACATTTAAAAGTACAGTATAGATGATAATTAAAAGGCTTTAAAAAGGTTAAATTAAAGGTGGTTAAAATGCCTTCATGATGGAGGAAAGAAGCTTAATCTTAAAGGCATTACTTTAAAAAAAATGGGAAGATAACAGGATAAAAGATATTTAGATAAAGAAGATTAAAAATCTAAAGTGAAAAACTTTAAAGACAGAAGTATAGAAAGTTAAAAAGAAAAAAGATAAAGAAGATGTAGAAAGATAAAAAAATGTAGGAAGACAAGAATTTTAAACCCACAAAATAGGAAACAAAAGAACTAGGAGAGAAAAAAGCAACTAAGGGTAAATATAAAAACATTAGAAAAAAATTAGAAGATAGAAATAAGAAAAAATGGTTGAAAATGTCAAGTAAGGTATTACAGATAGAAAATGCAAAAAGCTAAGACAACTATTAGATACAGACATATACTTATTAAAGCAAAAGGAGGGAATTGGAAGGGGGTATATATCCCCCAAAGATAAACTTAAAATAATGCTTTTTACTCTAAACTTTTTAAATTTGGATTCATCAGGACTTAGTGCTGCGGAAAGACATATGTATCCAAAAAATGTACATAAGCCTAAGGTACTTTGGAAAGATATTCTAACAGGACAATGGAAAGGTCCTGACCCAGTGATTTTCTGGAGTCGGGGTTTTGTTTGTGTGTTTCCACAGGGAGAACAGCAGCCGATTTGGATTCCAGAGAGATTAACTAAAACAATTTCTACAGATCGAAAAGAAGATGATTTGACTCAAATCCATAACAGCTGATATCCAGAACACCATGCTTGGCCATTCTTACATCTACGACAGTGATTAACTAGTGATGCAATTTTTATTTCCTTGCCAGCGCACCCCATGTTAATTGTGGTAGTGCTGACATATCTTTGCTGATGGTGTCACCAGTGATGCAATTTTTCCCAAGGAGCCGTCAATTGGCTTGGTGTCGTGGCATTTCTGTATCCTCCTCCCTTCTGCTAGTGATGGTCTAAAATTTGGGGGCCAATGGCTTATGCTGGACCGGTAGTCAGTGACGGGTATGATCCAATTGCAGTGGTATCAACCTAAGACAGGAGGCTGACGCCTAAAGGTCAGTTTTCCGATGACGGGTAAGAACCATATGTTGAATTGGACAACCTACCAGGCACGGTCCATAAGCCACATTAACCTCACTCCCCCACTGGCACCAAGGCCAAATTTGGGGGCCAACAGAGGTGAGGCAAAGAACCTCACCCCCCCACTGGTGCATAGACCTATCCACAAGTATGGCTGTATGCTGGACCGGTAGTCAGTGACGGGTATGATTCAATTGCAGTGGTATCAACCTAAGACAGGAGGCTGACGCCTAAAGGTCAGTTTTTCCCATGACGGGTAAGAACCATATGTTGAATTGGACAACCTACCAGGCACGGTCCTTAAGCCACATTGCTTGTTGTTTAATTAATCAGAAGGGGGGAGATGCTGGGAGCCATTAGCCAAGTAGGTATGACAATTTCCTTGCCAGCGTACCCCATGTTGCTGACATGTTGCAGTGACATTGAATGTACTTAACCTTGCTCAAGGACCAAGGCAGATTAGGGTGTTCCCGGTTTTAAGATAATCTTGTTTAGGGCGTTCCCAGTTTAGGTTCCAGGTTTAAGGTTTAAGATTATTCCTGCTGGGAATAGGGCGTATCCTGCTGCCTGAGTTCCCCTTGAGTTCTCACGGGATTCAGACAGTATATTTTGGAGATAGAAGCCCAGTGGAGGTGAATTTGGGAGAGAAGGTGGATTTGGGAAGAGAACGTGGATTTCCCCAGAACGTGATTGTAGACGGCTGGTGTGAGTTCGGGAATAAAGAGTTGCTGTTTGAATCTACAAGCTGTGTGGTGGCTCATGATTGTGTGCCCAGCCAGACTGCGGCATTTGTGCCCAGCCAGACTGCGGCATCTCTCTGCTTTCTGATCACCACGTGGGCTGCTTCCCTCTACCATACTCTTCCATCATGATGTTCTGCCTCACTTTGAGCCCCAAGGAATGGAGCCTGCTGTCTATGGATTGAGACCTCTGAAACCATGAGCCCCCAAATAAAATTTTCCTCCTTTACAGTTGTTCTGGTTGGGTCCTTTAATTACAGCAGTGAAAAAGTTGACAAACAATCATACTTCAGTTTAACCCCCTTGAAATGCAGGAAAAATAATTTATTAAAATTAAAACTTTGGGGGTTGGGGGTATAGCTCAGTGACAGGGCACATGCTTAGCAGGTACAAAGCCCTGAGTTCCATCCCCAGTACCACAAAAAAAATTAAAACTTGAACTCCTCTCTTCTAGTTCTTTATAAAATATGTAATAAACTGTTGTACACTTTAGCCATCTTACTGTGCTGTAAAACATTAGAATTTATTCCTAACTTAACTATACTTAGGTACCCATTTTCTAACCTTCGTGATTTGATCATTAAACATAATATAAAAATATTAAATGATCACATTGTACCCCATAAATATGTAGAATCATTATGTCAGTTAAAATTTTGAAAATCAAAACTTTTGAGATTATTAAGACATGATACTCACCAAATACTTTTCTTAATGAAAAAGTTCAATAAAAATACAGCCAAAGGATAAAATGCCACCAATTACAATGCCAAGAAATGGTTTTGTGAAGAAGCTCTGTTCAGGAATCTGCCACAGGATATGGTTGGGTGACATGGACATCTAAATTATTCAAAAATAAATGATGTAACAATCAGAATGCAATGACATTGAAATAAATTTATACAGACAGAATCACAATAATGGCATAGAATCTTGAATCTGGACAGGATGTGGAATATTATATGGGCAAAGGCTAAATCAGCCCTGTACAATAGAAATATGCAAGCCACAAATGTAGTTTTAAGTTTTAGTATCCACATTAAAAAGTGAAAAAGAAACAGGTAAGAACAATTTTAAGTACATAGTTGGGGCTGGATTGTAGCTCAGGGGTAGAGTGCTTGCCTAGCATGTATGAGGCCCTGGGTTTAATTCTCAGCACTGCAGATACATAAATAAAATAAAAGTCTATCAACAACTAATTTTTTTAAAAAGAACATAGTTGATGTGATCTAACATGTCCAAATATTATAATTTAAAGTTTTGACCAATATAAAGATTAGTGATCATAAGCAGAGAGGCTGCTCAGTAGTAGAACTTTGTCTAGCATGCACAAGGTCTTGGGTTGAATTCACAGTACCACAAAAAAACAGTAAGATATTTTACATTTTTTGTTTTATTGTTCTCAGTATTAAAACTAGTGTATAGGGACTGGAGTTGTGGCTCAGAGGTAGAGTGTGTGCCTACCATGCATGAGACACTGAGTTCAATCCTCAGCACCACATAAAGTAAAATAAAGATATTGTGTCCACCTATAACTAAAAAATAAATATATAAAAATAAATAAATAAAAAATAAAACTAGTGTATAATTTGTATTTACAGCACATCTCAATGAGGACTAACCATATTTAAGGTGCTCAATAAGTTCATAGAGCCAGTAGCCACCATACTAGATGGCACACAGCTTGACAATCAATAAAGATGTTTATCCTTGTTTATAAATTCAAGGGAGAGACTGAACAAGACTAACTAGTAACTATTCCAACATGAAATAATTTATAATGTTAAAATGTTCTCTTAGTATTTGCCTAAGGATTTATCTCTTTAGTAGTTTTCAATAGCTTTCAATATTTTCTTCTGTTCTTTGTGAAATTCCACATTCCTGTTTGTATTTTCTGACTTCTCCACTGTAATTGCATGCTAGATCTTTATATACTCTACTTGAAGTGTGACCTCATTTAGTCTTTTTGGTATCCTGTTCCTTTTTCCTACATGTATAATAAACTAACTTCAAATCTGTAAACTGAATAGCCCCATTTATCTGACTATATCTTCTTCTCCCACTATAAAACTTCATTACTTTTCTAAGTTGGTTGGCGTCGGACTTGCTACAACATGTCCTTTTTTTTTCCACCAAAGATAAAAGGAAATGCAAATAATCTTTAATATGAGAAATATATTCAACAGTGTCTTTGAAAATGTTACTGTGTTTGATTTAATATTTTTGTATCTTTAATTCTAAAATGGTTGTTCTCTGTAGTTTTCCAATGGTACATTTTCTATATCATGTATAGTACAGAAGCAGTAAAATTGTTTTAAGCATTATTCAGTGGTCAAAAGCAGAATTTTAAAAGTTTATATTTTCCAAGCCTTCAAAGCATGCACCAAGCTAGGCACAGTGGCACACACCTGTAATCCCAGCAGCTCAGGAGGCTGAGTCAGGAGGATTATGAGATCAAAGCCAGCCTCAGCAACTTAGTGAGGCCCTAAGCAATGCAGCAAGACCTTGTCTCTAAATAAAATATAAAAAGGCTAGGAATGTGGCTCAGTGGTTAAGCACCCCTAGGTTCAATACCCAGGAACTCCCCCCACAAAAAAATCAAAGTATGCACCAAAAATGTCTGTGATACTAAAATCCCAAATCATATTGCAAAGATACTTATCAGAGTATCAAAGGAGATGGCAGCTAATGATTCTTCCACCCAAAGAATTAGATTCATAATGAAGAGGTCAGCAAAGACAATTCTGATGGAGAGAAAATATCATTAGAAAACAATATACTTACGACAGGAAAATGATATAAACATATTTGATATGAAAGTCAGAACATTCTTTTTGTGGGAAGGATATAATGAATTATAAGGTTAAACCCTACAAGAATATTAAATCACAACATGTAAAACAGCCATTGAGCTGAAGCTTAAACTTGGCACCATATGATAGCAATTTATTATTTATAATTTACACATCCTACTCATCTTTGCACCTTCAGAGCCTAGTAGAAAATAAATAAGGTGTCAAGTAATACACACCATGGAAACAACTATTATACAATATGGTTGTTATTGTTTAGATATGGTGTCCCCTAAAAGCTCACATGTAAGACAATGCAAGGTTTAGAGGAGAAATGATTGGGTTGTGAGAGCCTTAAACTAATCAGTGAGTTAATCCCTGATTGGATTAGCTGAGTGGTGGCTAAAGGCAGGTGGGCTATGACTGGAGGATGTGGCTCATTAGGGGGCGTAGCTTTGGGGTATATATTTTGTATCTAGGAGTAGACTCTCTCTGTCTCCCTCTCTGCTTTCTGATCATCATGTGAGCTTTTTCCCTCCACCACACTCTCCCACCACAATGCTCAGCCTCACTTTGAGCCCCATGGAATACAGCCAGCCTTCTATGGACTAAGAACTCTGAAACTGTGAGCTCTCAAATAACTTTTTTTCCCTAAAATTGTTCGGGTCAGATCTTTTAGTCACAGTGGCAAAAAAAAAACTGACTGAAGCAATAGTATACACAATCAAAAATAGTATATATAAAATGTAGATTTTGAATCCTGGACTGAACTGTGTTTTAAGGGGCCTTTGGTCAGAGTGGTATTCACTTAAGGAGTTTGAAGTTATTCACTCAAAATCAACAAATAAACTGTTATATCTACTTGGTATCACCAGGCAAGCCCAGCTACAGGGGGTATGGAGATGAGTGTTTTAAAAGAATGCCTTAACAAGAAGATTGAGCTGGGTGTGGTGGCACATGCCTGTAATCCCAGTGGCTCAGGAGGCTGAGGCAGGAGGATCATAAGTTTGAAGCCAGCCTCAGCAACTTAGTGAGATCCTGTCTCTAAATAAAAATAAATTTAAAAAAAAAATCAAAAGGGCTAGGGATGTAGCTCAATGGTTAGGCATCTCTGAGTTTAAAACCTGGTAACCAAAATAAAGTTGAAAAAAGATGGGAGGCTAAATTGTGGAAGGCTTGCAATGTCAGGTTAAGGAATGTAGACTCTATGCTATAAGCATCAAGAAGCAACCGAAGGCCAGGTGCAATGGTGCATGCAGGTAATCCCAGAGGCTTGGGAGTTGAAGGCAGGAGGATCACGAGTTCAACACTAGCCCCAGCAACTCAGCGAGGCCCTAAGCAACTCAGTGAGACCCTGTCTCTAAATAAAATACAAAATAGGGCTGCAGATGTGCCTCAGTGGTTAAGTGCTACTGAGTCCAATCCCTGGCATCCAAAAATAAAAAAGCAACTGAAGAAATAATTTACTATCAAAGCTGTACATAGGACAATTTTTCAGGAAAATGAATCTACAGCATTGTGTAGTGCAAACCTAGGGAACAAGATGAGAGAAGAAAAAATTCCAGAAATAAAGTGGTAAGAGTGTCTCATTTGGAGATAGTTGAAATGCAAAGTGATGAATGGATATAAAGACATAAAAAATTAAGATGCTTTTGGTTAAAGGTAGCATATTGAACCCACACATTTAGCTTTGATCCCTCCTCAAAGCCCTGATAAAAATTATAGTAAAGGAGCAGAACACAGTTGTACATGCCTATAATACCAGTGACTTGGGAGGCTAAGGCAGGAGGATTGCAAGTTTGAGATCAGCCTCAACAATTTAGCAAGACCCTGTCTCAAAAATAAAAAATAAAAACGGCTGGGGGATGTGGCTCAGTGGTTAAATGCCCCTGGATTCAATCCCCAGTACCAAAAACAACAACAACAAAAATACATATATAGTAAAGGAATTCTATAAAGGCATCAAAACACAAGGTAAGAAGATTCAGGACAGAAGACAGTATTAGTGACACATTTTAGGAACTAGATAGCAGTTGGACAAATAGTAACTGAGTTAGTACAACTGAGAAAGCTGCATCCCAAGTCATCAATAAGGAAAGCCAAGAGGCAAATGAATTTACACCAGAGAACTCCAAAAAGGTTCAGGAACTTGCAGTGCCAGGTTCATCTGTAAGTAGGCATAAACCAAGAGAACTGACTGTAAGTCAGTCCAAAAAGTGAACAGACCTGCAAATTTCCTCCTCCACTCTGCAAAGTCTAATAATTCCACTTTCCCGACCCCAGCAGAAGACTGCAGGTCTATTCTCTTGGGGAAGATCCCTGAAGCTCAGAAGAAAACTTTAAAAAGGAACATCTATCATTGACATCCTCGGAGAGATTAGAGGAGATATTGCAACCATAAAACAAGAAGAGGAAATTTTAAGGACTATTGAGAAAATAAAAGAGCTCTTGGGAATTAAAACTATGACAAGAGGAATTAAAACCTCAATAAAAGGGTTGGGAGACAGTGCTGATAAAATGTCTTAGAAAGCAGCATGAAAAAACAACACAGAAATGGAAAACAGGATGGGAAGAGAAAGAGTTCTTTATTAATGTCTTTTAGGGATATTAAGTACTTTGCTCAAGGTCAGACAATGGATAAAAGGTAGAGCTGTGGATCTAACTCAGGGGTGTCTGACTTTTTCATTCCACCTTCATGGTGAGACAACTATTCCTGAACCCATCCCACAAATCATATCTATGGTTCCTGGACATTTTGTCAGTCCCCAGAGAGAAGGAATGTATTAGCAGTCATTCTGTTAATATTAAGGTTAAGCTTTGAGATCTACTGTTTAGGGAATGTCTGATTCAGCTCTTTAGTTATTATGTTCTCTGAAGGTTCATTCCAAGTCTTAGGATTCTAATGATACTTTTGTGTATGCCATCTTTTCTCAAATTCTTATTTAGAAACGTTATTTTGGATGCTTTCTGTTCTCTCATTAGAATCCTCTGATCTTGAGATCCAAGATGGCAGGCCACAGGGAGGCAGCGTTCTGTGTTGCTCTGTGAACTGGGACTCAAGTAGTGACAATACTGCTTCTCTGTGAGTGATATTCCTGCTCCTGCACAGGAATCATGGTCACCATAGGTCACTGTGCCAGTCCAGGGCTCTAGGCCTCAGCGTCAGAGTAGGTCTCCCAACTACTTGCTCGTGCAGGATGACCAGGTACCCGAGCGGGACCATGTGCACCTTAGCAGAACTTTCGGCCACCCACTCATGCAGAAATTACCAACGCAGCTCCCACGCAGGGCACCCAGCAGCTTCCCATGCACAGGAACTCCGGCCACCACTCCCATGTGGACCCCCATCTACCAATGTGGGGCACCCCTGGTTGCTGCCGTCTTGGGACTCTGTAGCAGTGGAGATAGTGCCCTGTGTGCCATAGCTTGCCTGCACCTGGGAACCTCACACAGGCTCTGAAGTCAGCCACAGCCACACACTGCACTCCACAGAGCTCATCTCTGAATTCATCGTCCAACAGATCACCCGGCTCCCCCACCCGACCCGACACCCCATTACCGAAAGCAGGCACCTCCATCTTGGGTCACCTTCATCACCATCTTCAGTGGAGGCAACTCCCAGTTTGGAACTCTGTCTGGCCAGGTACCCAGTTTCTAACTCCCCTCTCTCCCCAGCAGCCACTACCCTGGCACAGTGACACCCTGGTTACCTTCACCATCCTGAGGGCGGAGATACAAGCTAACAACAGACAACCCCACCTATTGGAAGGGAAGCAGGAAAGATACTGATCTCCAACCAAAACAAACCCTGTTTCTTCCTTCAAGATTTTTTTCCCTTTCCCTTGCTCTTCTCCTGCCCTCACATCCCCAGCATATGTGGAACCAAGTACTTTGCATGAATTAGGATTTTGAGGACTGGATAAATAGTATATTTATATAAATAGGACATCTGAATAGTATATTATAGGTATGTTGTATATTCTTTTTTATTTTTTATCTTTTTTTCTATCAATTTCTACTATTTTAACTTTTTTATGTTTCTTTTTATGTGTGTTTGTTTTATGTAATCTACTGACTTCCCACGTACTTGTCTACCCAAAATTACATCCTCTCCCTTTTCCTGCTACTAATCTTCCTCTTTACATTTCTCTTTCACACTTCCCAAGATATAATAACTCTATATCCTCACCTCCTAGCTCCTCAGCATATCATCCTACTCCTCACCCCTGGTTCTCTGTCCACCATCAGAAATTGTAAACCTTTTTACAAACCTACTGAGTATATTGTACATAATAATTGAATTCACCATTTGTGTACATTGTGATCAAACTGTAAACGTCTTAATAGCAAACATTTGTTTTTAGAGTGTATATTGTTTATATTGGGATCTGTTAACACTGTCCTTCACCTCAAAGGAGAAATATTGGATCCCTACAGGGGCACTATAAGCCTATAGGGTAAAAATGGTAACACCTTGGATCCACACAGCCAGAGGGGAAGACACACAAGCAATATGAAAAGATAAGGGAAGAAAGTGCCCCAAACTAATCAAGATACCACATTATTAGAATCCATGGCCAGCACACAGAAGAAATGACAGAGAAGGAGTTCAGGATGTACATGATTAAAATGTTCTGAAAATTAAAGGATGATATAAGAGAGCAAATACAAAATACAGGCAGCAAAAGATCATTTTGACAAAGAGCTATATAAAAAAAAATACAGGAAGCAAAAGATTACTTCAATACGGAGATAGACGTACTGAAAAAAAAAAACAGAAATACTTGAAATAAAAGAAACAATAAACCAAATTAAATGCTCAGTTGAAAGCATTACCAACAGATTTGACCACTTGGAAGACAGGACCTCAGACAATGAAGATAAAATATGTAATCTTCAAAAGGATGTAGACCACACAGTGAAAATGGTAAGAAACTATGAGCAGAACATTCAAGAAATATGGGATGGCATAAAAAGACCAAATTTAAGAGTTATTGGGACAGAGGAAAGAATAAAGTTCCAAACCAAAGGAATGAGCAATCTATTCAATGAAATAATATCAGAAAATTTTCCAAACATGAAGAATGAATTGGAAAACCAAATTCAAGAGGCTTAGAGGATGGTGAAATGTACAAAATCACAACAGATCCATATCAAGGCACATTATAATGAAAATTCCTAACATACAGAATAAGGAGAGAATGTTAAAATCCATGAGAGAAAGGAATCAGATTACATATAGGGGGAAACCAATTAGATTATGTGTAGATTTTTCAACCCAGACTCTGAAAGCTAGAAGATCCTGGACCAACATATATCAAGTTCTGAAAGAAAATGGATGCCAACCAAGAATCTCATATCCATCAAAATTAAGCTGTAGATTTGATGATGAAATAAAACCCTTCCATGATAAACAAAAGTTAAAAGAATTTACAACATGAAAGCCTGCACCACAGAACATCCTTGACAAAATATTCCATGAAGAGGAAATGAAAAACAACAATGAAAATGAGCAAAGGGAGGTATTACACTAAAGGAAAAACTAATCAACAGAGAAACCAACTCAAGTTAAATACCAAAAATGGATGGGAATACAAATCATGTCTCAATAATAACCCTGAATGTTCATGGCCTAAACTCACCAATCAAAAGACATACACTGGCAGATTATATTTTTTTAAAAAAAGACCCAACAATATGCTGTCTCCAAGAGACTTATCTTATAGGAAAAGACATCCACAGACTGAAGAAAGATTGGAAAAAATCAAACCACTCACATGAACTGCAGAAGCAAGCAGGGTTTCTATCCTCATATCAAATAAGGTAGACTTCAAGCCAAAGTTAATCAAAAGGGATAAAGAAGGACATCTCATACTGCTTAAGGGAAACATTCACCAACAAGACAGAACAATAATAAATTTATATGCCCCAAACAATGGAGCATCTACGTTCATCAAACAAACTCTTCTCAAGTTCAAGAGTCAAATACACCACAACACAATAATTCTGGGTGACTTTAACACACCTCTTTCATCATCCAAACAAAAGCTGAACAAAGGAACTATAGATCTCAATAGTACAATCAATAACTTAGACTTAACTGACACATATAGAATATTTCATCCTTCAATGAATAAATACACTTTCTTCAGCACATGGATCCTTCTCTAAAATAGTCCATTATATTATGCCACAAAGCAACTCTTAGCAAATATAAAAAAGTAGAGATACTACCCTGCATTCTATCAGATCATAATGGAATGAAATTAGAAATCAATGATAAAATAAAAATAAAATCTACTCCAACACCTGGAGACTAAAAAAATATGCTACTGAATGAACAATGGGTTGCAAAAGACATCAATGAGGAAATTTAAAAATTATTACAGGTGAATGAGAACACAGATACAATGTATTGAAATCTCTGGGACACTATGAAGGCAGTACTAAGAGGAAAGTTCATTGCATGGAGTTTGTTCCTTAAAAGAAGAAAAAGTCAACAAATAAATGACTTAACATTACATCTCAAAAAACATTACATCCCTAGAAAAAGAAGAACAAATCAGGGGCTGGGGATGTGGCTCAAGTGGTAGCATGTTCGCCTGGCATGCGTGAGGCACTGGGTTCGATTCTCAGCACCACATTAAAAAAAATATATTGGGCTGGGGATGTGGCTCAAGCGGTAGCACGCTCTCCTGGCATGCATGCGGCCCGGGTTCGATCCTCAGCACCACATACAAACAAAGATGTAGTGTCCGTCGAAAACTAAAAAATAAATATTAAAAATTCTTTAAAAAAAACAAATCAATACCAAAAGCAGTAGAAGACAGGAAGTAATTAAAATTAGAGCTGAAGGGGGCTGGGGTTCTGGCTCAGCAGTAGAGCGCTGGTCTCACATGCGTGGGACCCTGGGTTTGATCCTCAGCACCACATAAAAAATAAATGAGTGAAATAAAGGTATTGTGAATAAATATTTTTTAAAAAAATTAGAGCTGAAATCAATGAAATTGGAACAAAAGAAACAATTGAAAAAATTGACAAAACAAAAAGTTGGTTCTTTTAAAATATAAATGAAATTGACAAACCCTTAGCCATGCTAACAAAGAGAAGGAGAGAAAAATATCAAAATACTAACATAGATGATGAAAAATGAAATACCAGAACACACATTACAGAAACACAGAAGATAATTAGAAATTATTTTGAAAATATTGAAGGCATTGGGCTGGGGATGTGGCTCAAGCAGTAACGTGCTCGCCTGGCATGCGCGGCCCGGGTTCGATCCTCAGCACCACATACAAACAAAGATGTTGTGTCCACCGAAAACTAAAAAATAAATATTAAAAAATTCTCTCTCTCTATCTGGCTCTCTCTCTTAAAAAAAAGGAGAAAATATTGAAGGCATTGACAAATTTCTAGGATCATATGATTTGTCCAAATAGAATCAGGGTGATATATACAATTTAAACAAGTCAATTTCAAGTAATGAAATAGAAGACACCATCAGAAGCCTGTCAAACAAGAAAAGCCCAGGCCCAGATGGATACACAGCTGAGTTCTACAAGACCTTCAAAGAACTAATGCCAATACTCCTCAAATTATTTCATGAAATAAAAAACAGGGAACATTTCCAAACTCATTCTATGAGGCCAATATCACCCTGAATCCAAAACCAGACAAAGACACAGAAAGAAAGAAAGAAAGAAAGAAAGAAAGAAAGAAAGAAAGAAAGAAAGAAAGAAAGAAAGAAAGAAAGAAAACTTCAGACCAATATCCCTAATGAACATAAATGCAAAAATCCTTAATAAAATTCTGGCAAATTGAATACAAAAACATATAAAAAAGATAGTGCACCATGATCAAGTGGGGTTCACCCCAGGGATGCAAGGTTAGTTCAACATCCGGAAATCAAAAAATGTAATTCATCATGTCAATATACTTAAAGATAAGAACCATATGATCATCTCAATAGATGATGAAAAAGCATTCAACAAAATACAGCACCCCTTTATGTTCAAAACACTAGAAAAACAAGGGATAACAGGAACATCTCAACATTGTAAAGGCTATCTACACTAAGCCCCAGGCCAACATCACTCTAAATGGAGAAAAATTGAAAGTATTCTCTCTAAAAACTGGAACAAGACAGGGATGCCCTCTCTCACCACTTCTATTTAACATAGTTCTTGAAACACTAGCCAGAGCAATTAGACAGATGAAAGAAATTAAAGGGATACAGATACAAAAAGAACTCGAGTTAGCACTATTTGCTGAAGATGCGATTCTATACTTAGAAGACCCAAAAAATTCCACCAGAAAACTTCTAGAACTAGTAAATGAATTCAGCAAAGTAGCAGGATATAAAATCAACACCCATAAATCAAAGGCATTTCTGTATATCAGTGACAAATCCTCTAAAAGGGAAACAAGGAAAACTACCCCACTTATAATAGCCTCAAAAAATAAAATATTTGGAAATCAACCTAACAAAAGAGGTGAAAGACCTCTGCAATGAAAACTATAGAATGCTAAAGAAAGAAATTAAAGAAGACTTTAGAAGATGGAAAGATCTCCCTTGCTCTTGAATAGGCAGAATTAATATTGTCAAAATGACCATACTACCAAAAGCATTATAAAGATTTATTGCAATTTCAATCAAAATCCCAATGACATTCCTTGTAGAAATAGAAAAAGTAGTCATGAAATTCATCTGGAAAAATAAGAGACCCAGAATAGCCAAAGCAATTCTAAGCAGGAACCAGACCTTAAATTATACTACAGAGCAATAGTAACAAAAACAGCATGATATTGGCACCAAAATAAACTGGTAGACCAATGGTACAGAATAGAGGACACAGAGACAAACACACATAATTAAAATTATCTTATATTAGACAAAGGTGCCCAAAACTTACATTGGAGAAAAGATGGCCTCTTCAATAAATGGTACTGGGAAAACTGGAAATCCCTATGCAACAAAGTGAAATTAAACCCCTATCTCTCACCATTCACAAAACTCAACTCAAAGTGGATCAAGGATCGAGGAATTAAACCAGAGACACTATGTCTATTAAAGAAAAAGTAGACCCAAATCTTCATCATATCAGATTAGGCCCCTACTTCCTTAATACGACTCCTATAGTGCAAGAATTAAGATCAAGAATCAGTAAATGGGATGTATTCAAACTAAAAAGCTTCTTCTCAGCAAAAGAAACAATCAGTGTGTGAACAGAGAACCTACAGCTTGGGAGCAAGTTTTTACCACTTGCACATCAGATAGAGCACCAATCTCTAGGTATATAAAGATCACAAAAACTTAAACACCAAAAAAAAAAATCAATAAATGGGCCAAGGAACTGAACAGACACTTCTCAGAAGAGGATATATAATCAATCAACAAATATATGAAATATATGAAAAAATGTTCGACATCTCTAACAATTACAGAAATGCAAATCAAAACCACTCTAAGATTTCATCTCACTCCAGTCAGAATGGCAGCTATTAAGAATACAAACAACAATAAGTATTGGTGAGGATGTGGGGGAAAAGGCACAATCATACATTGCTGGTGGGACTGCAAATTGGTGCAGCCAATATGGAAAGCAGTATGGAGATTCCTTGGAAAACTGGGAATAGCACCACCATTTGAGGCAGCTATCTCACTCCTCAGTCTATCTAAAAGGACTTAAAAACAGCATCTACAGGGACACAGCCACATCATTGTTTATTGTAGCACAATTCACAATAGCTAAACTGTGGAACCAACCTAGATTCCCTTCAGTAGATGAATGGATAAAGGAAATGTGATATATATATATATATATATATATATATATATATATATATATATATATATGGAATATTACTCAGAAATAAATGAGAACAAAATCCTGACATTTGCAGGTAAATGAATGGAGTTGGAGAATATAATGCTAAGTGAAGTTAGCCAATCCCCCAAAACCAAATGCCAATGTTTTCTCTGATTTAAGAAGTCTGATTCATAGTGAGTTTGGGTGGTGGGGTAAGGGAGGATTAGACAAACTCTAGATAGAGCAAAAGGGTGGGAGCTGAAGGGAGGGGCATGGGGTTAGGAAAGATAGTGGAATGACATGGACATCATTACCCTAAGTGCAAATATGAAGACACGAATGGTGTGAATATACTTTGTATACAACCAGAGATTTGAAAAATTGTGCTCTATATGTGTAATATGAACTGTAATGCATTCTGCTATCATATATAACTAATAGAATAAAAAAGAAATGAAAAAAATAAATTATTTTGAAAACTTCTTTTTTAAAATATATTTTTATTTGTAGATGGACACAATGTCTTTATTTTATTTATTTATTTTTATGTGGTGTTGAGGATCAAACCCAGTGCCTCATGCATGCGAGGCAACAGTTCTACCACTGAGCTACAACCCCAGCCCCTTATTTTGAAAACTTCTATTCCAATAAAATAGAAAATATCAAAGGCATTGACAAATTTCTGGAGTCATAGGATTTGCCCATATTGAATCAGGATGATATACACAATTTAAACAGACCAATTTCAAGCACTGAAATCAGAAGCCTACCAACCAAGAAAAGCCCAGGACTGGATGGATACGCAGCTGAATTCTGCAACCGGATGGATACACAGCTGAGTTCTGAAAGACCTTTAAAGAACTAATACCAATATTCTTCAATTTATTTCAGGAAATAGAAAAAGAGGGAGCATTTCCAAACTCATTCTATGAGACCAATATCATCCTGATTCCAAAACCAGGCAAAGACACATCAAAGAAATAAAACTTTAGACCAATATCTCTACTGAACATAGATGCAAAAATTCTCAATAAAATTCTGGCAAATCAAATACAAAAACATCAAAGAGATAGTACACCTATCCAATCAGAGATATGAAAAATTGTGCTCTATATGTGTAATATGAACTGGAATGCATTCTGCTATCATATATAACAAATTAGAATTTAAAAATTTTAAAAAGAAGTAATCTGATCTCCTCTAAATCAACTTCAGTCATTTGTTCTTTCATTGTACTATATGTATTTCACCTTTCCCCCTTGTGTTTACGATCTCTTCTATTAACACCTTTCTTCAACAGCTATAATCTATTTTCCCATTTAAAGGCTCACATTTTGCTCTTGCCAGAGATGTAGCTTCAAATCCTTTCATATAACAACAAAACCTCCACCTTATGTCTCATAAGTTTCTGGCATCTTACTAAGGGTGCCTGGTTTTCCATGATTTAACCACACTTCTCAAAATGTTTTTAATACCTTTCTGCTCTAATGAATTTGTTTAGCCACAATATTCCTCTGCCAAATTTCCTACTTTTGAGAGATTCATTTCAGCTGTTATCATTTCTTGGCCAGAAAAATTACTTTTCACTTGACAAATCATAACCTCCCTTCTTATATATAAACTCAATTAACCCATCTCAACAATTTCCTTTTTGGAAGTACACACTAGAATGTTAATATGTGCTTAACAAATCTGTAACTGTCCTTCAACAGCATGTTTTTACAGTCTAAATATTTCTTCCTGTGTCAATCTCTAATTGTTTCTAGACCTTTTCATGGAATCTTAAGCATCAAAACTAGAAGAACTCCTAGGAGGTCACCTGAGTTCATCTTCTACTCGAAACATTTATTCACGCATTCATCAAACATTTATTGAGTACCAATGTGTTAGGCTCTGATGTTCAAAGATAAATAAAACAAAAATCTTTGCTCTGAAAAAGCTCAGTCTAGTGGGAGCCAGACATAAACAAATAAATTACAATTTAACATCGGAAATTCTAAGCAGAATGACAAACAGAGCAATAAGAACCCAGGAGAAAAGAGTGACCAAACCTGCTTTATAGTTCACAAAACAATTTCACAATCCATTAGTTCATTTACTTCTCTAAATGACTCTGTGACATGGGTATTATAGTTAGGAAATGGACAATCAGAAAGGTTATAGGACCTACCCAAAGTCATTAACCTATTACTGAGTACTGGAATTCAAACTTTCTTCTTCCATTTTTAACACCTGGGTCCATGCCCATCAAACTACGCTGCCTTGTGCCTTCCCTATCCACCATTTTTGGGGTCATATAAGGAAAAGTACATTGTTTAATCACTGTACTATCTACAAATTATTTTAGGGAACATACATGTTCACTAATCTTATCACTTCTCCATCTAAATTCAAATCCATTTCCATACCGTGAGGCACTGAAATTCTCTTTTGAGCATTTTGAGAGATAAGAATCCCAGTACTGTATGATTCTCCTATCTGAGTAAGAAAGCCTACAAACCACATCTGATTTATGGCTTTAAAATCACATTCAGTTCTACTAATAGAACTCAGGAAACTGAATTTGTCTTTCCTTTTTCGATTATTTGTTCAGTCACACAGTTAGCATTTACTGCTGATCTCTTACTCAATGTATAAGGCACTGAGTTAAAAACTATGAAAGGTACAAAAATGAATAAGCTTAGTACTCATTCTCATTAGTTTTTAAACATAAAATGTGAGATAAGACATGTCACAGATATTTGCAATCTAAGGAACACTGTGGCAAATATTGTAGTAATGGTAATGGACACTTACAAGTTGCTTGCATGGAAGAGAACTAGAACTAGAACTACCTGAACCAGGAATTATAGAATAACTAGAAATTTGGTATAGGGAAATTGGAAAGAGGGGATTACAAATAGATGGAACAGCATAAGCAAAGGCACCACAATAAAAGAAAATAGTAGCTAATGACCACAGCTACCATTTATTGAGCACTTATTCTGTGCTAGGCACTATCTCAAAAACTTCACATTCATTATCCCACTTAATCCTAATAGCAATTTATATGAGATAAATAATGCCAAGATGTTCATATTGCTGATAAGGAAACCTAAGCTTAGAGAGGTAAAATAACTGCCCAACTTCCCATGATTAATAAGTATTATTTGTTTGAAATTCTTTTTTTTCTTTTTTTCCTAGAAGAGGTGAGAATATAACTATGAGGAAGGTTCATATTTGGTGGTCAGAAGGATGAAAGAAAAAGATAAGTTAAAAGTCAACTTCACAATACAACAATTATAAATCTGTGTTAATGGACATACAAAATATAATGGTGTAATTTATATAAAAATAATAGCACAAAGGAGAAAAAAGGGAAAGGAGCTGTATAAAAACAAAGTTTTTATATAATTTTGAAATTAAGTTGGTATTAATCTGAACTAAACTGTTATTAAGACATTGATTGTAATCCAAAGCAACCATAAAAAAACAGCTCACAAATAGTACAAGAAATGACAAGGGAATAAACATGGTAAACTAGAAAATATCTATTTAACAGAAAAGAAGGCAGCAATGGAGAAATGGAGGAACTGAAAAGATATAAAATGTATAGAAAGAAAACAAAAAATTAACAGCAATAAATTCTGCCTTATTAATAGTTACATTGAATGTAAGTGGATGTCATCATTTTAGGAATGAATATGCAAAAAAAGAAAGGGAATAGGAAGAGGGAGAAGAGGAGGAAATAGAAGGGGAGGGAGAGAGGGAGGAGAGAGAAGAACTAAGAGGTGAGAATGTAACAAAGAGGAAGTTTCACATTCAGTGGACAGAAGGATGAAAGAAAAAGAGAAGGAAACAAGAGGTAGAAGAACTAGAAGAATACAGTAAAAGGAATAGTGAGAGAAAAGTACATTTCCAAAGTATAAGTATAGTTAATTGTCTACCAAACATTGCAGACCAAACAACAAGAGTAAGAACTGAGACAATGAATTTGGCAAAAAAATATCATTTGTCAACTTTATGCTTTTCAGGGATAGAGGTATAGCTGAGTGGTAAAGTGCTTTGCTTTCTTACTATAAATAAGGCTCTGAGTTCTATCCCAAGCACTACAAAAAAAATGGAACACCTTCTAGAAGAAGAACCCAAACAGATAGTATTTAGGAGAATGGGTCAAAAATGATGAAGAGAGATTCTTGGGAAGGGAGGAGAAATGGAACAGGAACATAAAAGAACAGAGAAGAATTAAAACAAGTAGTAGTTCAAAGGATCTAGTTTAAGGAAATAAATTGAAGTATTCAAAACTTAACACATAAAGATATTATTGAAGCATAATTCATATGCAACACACAATAGAAACAATCTAAACTATCTAACAATACATAAAAATTAAATTAAATGATTACATGGGTATAATGATATTACTTAGTATAGTGATTAAAAACATAGACCCTAGAGTCAAATTGCTTGGATTTGAATTCTGACTCTTCCACTTATCATCTGAGTAATTTGGGGAAAGTCACCTATATTACTTTCTGCCTTTTTCCCTCATCTATAAAATTGGAGAATAAAATATCTTCTTTGTAATGTTAATGGAAAGACTGGATGAGTTAATATTTGTGAAGCATTTATAATAATTTATGATATATAGAAAGCACTATATACAAGTGAGCTATTATTGTTATTCATGGAATAGAACATTTTATAGTTGTTAAAAATGATGGCGGGGGGCTGGGGATATAGCTCAGTTGGTACAGGGCTTGCCTCACATGCATAAGGCCCTGGATTCAATTCTCAGCACCACAAAAAAAAAAATGATGGAGAATTTCCAGTGATTGCCTAAAATGTTGAGACTTAGTATTTAACAACACACTGTTGAATGAATAAAACTGGAACAAAATGGTATATATTATGTGATCACAATTTACATGCATAGAAAACAAAACTTTGAAACACTCCAGAAAGTCAGCAGGACCTCTTTCAAAAAAATAGGATTGTATATGCTTAGTTTATAGTTTTCTACATCTTCAAATATTCTTCCACAACAAGTTATTATTATTACAGGTAGGAATAAAATCAACAGTTAAATAGAAAATTCCAGATTGAAATGCCAACCTGAATACAAATACCTCTAATCTTACTCTCTTCTGAAACCCCAGTAAAACTATAAAAAGCATTTCTTTTTTGAATCCACACAGACAGGGAGAACATAAGAGTAGGTAACAGAAAAAAACAAGAAAGAAAGAAAAAAGGAAGCCGGAAACTACCCAGGCAGTAGGGAAAGCTGAGAAGCAACTCAATTTACACTCCAGAATCCACAAAAGGCTCAGAAACTGGAAGCAACAGGTATTTTATGAGTAAAGGGAAACGACAGGCAGTGACTAACAGAAAATAATTTTGTGAAACTGTTTTGAAAATAAATCTCTCTATCACCTCCTTCCATCTAAACTACAGATGTCCAAAGACTTATTATCTGGGTTGAAGGATACCAGGTGTAGCTAAAGCTTTGGGTAATGTGCCCAAAACAGAGAAATTTAAGTGGTCATATGTATACTAAATATTTCATGTCAAGACACTTGGCTTCTTATCCCCCACACACCCCTGAGACATTAACTCTCCAGACAGGAGATGGGAAGACACTTCTCTGGGAAAAATGATCTTACCAAAGGCTTAAAGGTATTGACATAATGGGCCTCCAAAAAACAATGCACTCAAATCAACCCATAGTGAAGCTCCAAGTCTCTAAGCCTTCTTACATGTTCATAGTATTCATTCAATATTTTATAGCCACACTTTAATCATATGAATACATATAACCAATGATTCCAAGACCTTTGAGGAAAGTATGGAAGACAGAGACCAAAACAAAAAGCAAAGTCAACTTGAAGGAAAAGACACTATCCACTGAAAAAAATATACATATTATTAATCTATTAAGAGAAATATGATACAGCACACATGGAACACTGACAAGATGGTGTGTGGAGGTGTGGTGTGTGTGTGTGTGTGTGTTTGTGTGTGTGTGTGTTTGTGTGTTGGTCATAATACCCACGGCCTCATGCATGCTAGACAAATGTTCTCCCACTGAGTTACAATCCCAGCCACAAGATGCATTTTTTTTTTATTTTTGGTACCAGGGATTAAACCCAGGGGTGCTTAACCACTGAGCCACATCCCCAGCCCTTTTTATTTTATTTTGAGACAGGGTCTCACTAGGTTGCTTAGAGCCTTGGTAAGTTGCTTAGACTGGCATTGAACTTGTGATTCTCCTTCCTTAGTCTCCCAACAAGATGCTTTTTAAAAGGAACATTCAGGGGGGAAAAAAGAGCTCTAGGAAACCAAATTCCCAATAGCAATAATAAAAACATAGAAAATTTCAAAATTTAGAAAGTAGAGAAAAAATACAAAGAAATTTAAAAAATCACAAGAGAAACACCAGGAGTCCTCAACAAAATATTAGTAAATTGGATCTAGCAATATATCATTGAATAAAAATTATAACCAAGCTGTTTAGATAAAGCATTTTATTTGTATTTACATTGTATTACATATCCTCAAGTACCAACTCATGTAAAATCAATGTTAGGGGTTTTTTTATTATTTTTTGGCATAGATGGACACAACACAATGCCTTTATTTTTATGTGGTGCTGAGGATCGAACCCGGGTCCCATCCATGTTAGGCAAGCGCTCTACCGCTGAGCCACAATCCCAGCCCCAATGTTAGGGTTTTATTGAAAATTTAGTAATAAAAAGCATTGATATTAGTCTTGAGAATGCAGGGCTGGTCAACAATAAAAATCAAATCAATGTAATTCATATAATACAATAAGCACATGTATAAGAGAAAAAAATAGGATAAATAGGACTCATTCATGTCAAAATATTTTGCTCTGCAAAAGACAATTCTAAGAGATTAAAAAGAGACAGGCACTGGTGGGATGTGGTAGCACACAACTATAGTTCTAGCACTAGGGAGGCTAAGGCAGGAGATTCACAATTTTAAGGCCAACCTGAGCAACTTAGCCAGACCCATATCAAAATAATGTTTTTTAAAAGACAAATACTGAGTGAAAATATTTACAAATCATCTGTCTGAAAAAGGACTTGTGAAAAAGGACTATATAAAGAACTCTCAAATTTCAACAATAAGAAAACAAACTACCCAACTAAAGAGCAAGGGAAAGGTTTAAATAGACACTTCACCAAAGAAGAGATTGATGGAAAATAACATACAAAGATACTCAGCATTAATAATCATTGCAGAAAAACATATTTAAACCACAATGATATACCATACCTACTAAAATGAATAAAATCAAAAGAAAACTGACAAAAGCAAGGATGGAGTGAAACTAGAATTCTAATATATCATTGATAGGAATTATTGGTACACTTTGAAAAACAACTGAAGAAATTTTATTAAGCTAAACATATACTTAACATCACTTATGACCCAGCAATTTCACTCCTAAGTGTTTACCCAGTTAGAAATGAAAACTTATTTGCATTCTCACAATCTATGAGTGTACCTTTCTCCCCACATCGTCACCAACATTTATTGTTACTTGTATTCTTGATAATTGCCGTTTTAACTGCAGTGAGATGTTTTTGTTTTGTTTTGTTTTGTTTTGTTTTGTTTTGTGTGTGTGGTGCTGGGGATTGAACCCAGGGCCTTGTGCATGAAAGGAAAACACAACTGAGCTATATCCCCAGGCTCCTAGGTGTAGTTTTGATTGCATTTCTCTAACTGGTAGAAATGATATTTGTTGATCATTTGTATTTCTTTGTGAAGTGCCTGTTCAGTTTCTTAGCTGGGTTATTTGTTCTTCTGGTGTTTTTTGAGTTCTTTATATATCCTGGAGATTAATACTCTGAGGTGCAGGTGGCAAAGATTTTCTCCCATTCTGTAGGCTTCTCTTCATGTTCTTGATTGTTCCCTTTGCTATGATAAAGATTTTTAGTTTGATTTCATCCCATTTGTTTATGCTTTTTTTTTTTTTTTTTGGTACTGAGGATTGAACCCAGGTGTGCTTAACCACTGAGCTACATCCCCATCCCTATTTTGTATTTTATTTAGAGACAGGGCCTCACTTGAGTTGCTTAGTGCCTCACTTTTGCTGAGGCTGGCTTTGAATTCAAGATCCTCCTGCCTCAGGCTCCCGAGCCACTGGGATTATAGGCATGTGTTACTGCACCTGGCCCATTTGTTTATTCTTGAGTTTACTTCTTGCACCTTAGGAGTCTTATTGAGTAAGTCAGTTCCTAACCTGATATAATGTAGATCTGGACTTACTTTTTCTTCTAGGAGGCAAAGGGTCTCTGGTCTAATGCCTAGGTCCTTGACCCACTTTGAATTAAGTTTTGTGCAGGGTGAGACATAGGGGTTTAATTTTAATTTGCTACATATGGATTTCTAGTTTTCCTAGTACCATTTGTTGAAGAAGCTATCTTTTCTCCAATGTATGTTTTTGGCACCTTTGTCTAGTATACTTATGTGGGTTTGTCTTTTTGTCTTCTATTCTGTATCCAATGTACAGAATGTCTGTTTTGGTGCCAATACCATACCATTTTGGTTACTATAGCTCTGCAGAATCGTTTCAGGTCTCGTATTGTGATGACTCTTGCTTCACTTTGGAAAGCAGTATGGAGATTCCTCAGAAAACTTGGAATGGAACCACCATCAAGATGGTTAAAAATCAGCATACTACAGTGACACAGCCACATTAATGTTTATAGCAGCTCAACTCACAATAGCTAAACTATGGAACCAGCCTAGGTGTCCTTCAACAGATGAATAGATAAAGAGAATGTGATATATTTCCCCACAATGGAATACTACTCAGCCACAAATATAAGTGAAATTATGGTATTTGTTGGTAAATGGATGGAAGTGAAGATTATCATGGTAAGTGAAATAATCCAATTCCAAAAAACCAAAGGCTGAATGTTCTCTCTGATATATGGATGCTAGCAAACAATCAAGGGGAGGGGAGGGAACAATAGAAGTACTTTGGATTAGACAAAGGAGAATGAAGCGAAGGAAAGGGGAATGGGAATAGGAAAGACAGTAGAATGAATAGAACATAACTTTCCTATGTGCATATATGATTACATAACCAATGTGATTCTACATCTTTTAAAAATATTTTTAGTTGTAGTTGAACACAATACCTTTATTTATTTATTTATTTTTATGTGGTGCTGAGGATCAAACCCAGCACCTCGCACATGCTAGACAAGTGCTCTACTGCTGAGACATAGCCCCAGCCCTAATTCTACATCTTGTATAATCAGAAGAATGAGAAATTATACTCCATATATATAATATGTCAAATACATTCTACTGTCATGCATAACTAATAAGAACAAATTTTAAAAATGAAAACTTATGTTCACATAAAAAATCTGTTTTATCCAAAAATTAGCAAGTGGGACAGCATCAAATTAAGAAGTATCTGTACAGCAAAGGAAACAACAGAGTGAAGAGAGAGCCTACAGAATGGGAGAAAATATTTTCTGACTGCACTTCCAACAGAGGATTAATTTCCACACTATATGAAGAACTCAGAAAACTTAACAGCAAAAAAGAAAAACCCAATCCATAAGTGAGCAAAAGTATTAAACAGACACTTCTCAAAAGAAGAAATACAAATGACCAACAAATATAAGAAGAAATGTTCAACATCTCTAGCAGTTAAGGAAATGCAAGTCAAAATTACAGTTAGGGCTGGGGATATAGCTCAGTTGGTAGAGTGCTTGCCTTTCATGCACAAAGCCCTGGGTTCAACCCCGAGTACCACCCAAAAAATAAAAATTAAATTAAATTTAAAAACTACAGAGATTTCATCTCACTCCAGTTAGAATGGCAATGCTCAAGAATACAATTAAGAATAAATGCTGGCAAGGGTGTGAAGAAAAATGTATATTCACATATTGTTGGTGAGACTGAAAATTAGTAAAACTTTTGTTGTTGTTGTTGCTGCTGCTATGGTTTGTTTGTTTGGTACCAGGGATTGAACTCAGGAGCACTTTACTGAGCTACATTCCCAGTCCTTTTTTAGTTTTATTTAGATACAGGGTCTCACTTAGTTGCTTAGTGCCTTGCTAAGTTGCTGAGGGTGGCTTTGAACTTTCAATCCTCCTGCTTTGGTCTCCTGACTTGCTGGGATTATAGGTTTGCACCCCCATGCCTGGCCAGTAAAATCATTTTTGAAAGCAGTATGGAGATTCCTCAAAAGATCAGAAATGGAACCAACATATGACCCAGCTATCCCCCTCCTTTGTTATTTATACTAAAGAATTAAAATTAGCATACTGCAGTGACACAACCACATCAATGTTTATAGCATCACAATTCACAATAGCCAAGTAATAGAACCAGCCCATCTGCACATTGACAGATGAATGGAGAAAAAAATGTGGTCTATATACACAATGGAGTTCTACTCAGCCATAAAGAATAAAATTATGGCATTTGCTGGTAAATGGATGAAACTGGAGAACATGCTAAATGAAATAAGACAGACTCAGAAAATTATGGGTTGAATGTACTCTGTCATATGTGGAAGCTAGAACAAAATAAAGAAAAGAAGGAAGGGAGGATCTGATACCATAGGGAGATCAGTAGAGTAGAAGGAGATGAAGAGGGAAAGAGGAATGGAAAAAAGGAGGAAATGCAAAATGAATTTTTTTAAATCATGCTATGTGTATATATAAATATACCACAGGGAATTCCATGTTTATGTATGTCTATAAAGTATCAGTTGAAAATAAATAGATAAATAAGTAGAAGACCAGTGGTGTGGAGGAAGGAGATTAAGGGAAGGATGGTGGGAGGGAACGGGGAAGTACCATGGAGGCTGAATAAACCATATTATATTCCATGCTTTTATATTATGTCAAAATGAAATCTAATGTTAGGTAAAACTGAAGAGAATCAATAAAAATTTATAACAAAAAAAGTTTTATGAAAGTTTGCAGCAGTTATGGCAACATTTATTCATAACCACGAAAATCTGAAGGGAAAAATCTAAACATTCATCATCCAGTGAATACAGACACTGTGACACATCCATACAATGATATATTATTTGGCAATAAAAAGTAAGGAATAAAATAAACTAGATTCAAACAAAGTTCATATGACTCACTGTATGACTTTCTGGAAAAGGCAAAACTATAGGGATATTAAACAGATTAATGGCTGCCAACATTTGGAGTGGATGACAGGGTTAACTACAAAGGGGTAAGATGAGGGATGTTTTAGAGTGATGAAACCTTTCTTTATATTTTTTATTTTTTTTATATTTTGGTACTAGGAATTGAACCCAGTGGTACTCTACCACCAAACTACCTCTCCAGCACTTTTTTTATTTTTAATTTTGAGACAGGCCCTCGCTAAGTTGCTGAGGCTGGCCTCCAACTTGTAATCCTCCTGCCTCAGTCTCCTGAGTTGCTAGGATTACAGGTGGGCACCACCACACCCAGCCCTTTCTGCATCTTGATTGTGGTAGTGGTTACATGATTGCATTCATTTGTCATGACTCAAAGCAATACACACCAAAAGAAATGAATTTTACCATACACAATTTTTAAAAACCCATATCTCTGCATGTCTTTTTGTATTATGTGATAATTCTAAAAATATTGCAGAAATATAATATATAAGCATGTATAAATTTATGAAACTTTAAGAAAAAAGCATTAGTGATGAGCCAGGTAACCAAAAGGGAAGATCTGAGTCCATCTATTAGCAGGAAGAAAAACAAAGGCCTTGTTAAAGAGGTAAAATAGATAATAGAGGAGAGGTACCTGATTGAGCAAGGCTGTAAAAGAAATGGAAGAGGGTCAAGTACAAAAGTGTCTGAGTTCTAAATGTCTTTCAATCATAGATTGTCAAGTCTTCCTGGGTGCCCCGAGTGGGTAATACCCTTTTCCTTCTCTGCTCCCCCACATCACTTTATACATATTCCTCTTATAACTCTAATTCCTATTAACAGAACTGTCACTGGTTTACATATCTTACCATCCCCTCCTCCTACTCCAATAACCCACTAGGTTATAAATCATTTGAAAGCAGAGTTTCAGGAGCATTTCTCATGCAGTGTCTAGCAAAATGCCTGAATATAGTGAAAACAAAAACAAAACCCAAAACCCCACAGTAAGGATGATGAATGAGTAAATAATGCAGGGAACGATAGATGGTTTTTTGACTGTTTCTTGCATGTGATATCCCTTGTATTATAATTCACTGTAATGACTTTTGTACAGTGGTACTTTGTTGCCAAATATATTCAGTTTGCATTCATCTGAGTCTTGAACTGGAAGCAACAAATATCTGAAAAATTGTCAAGGACACCTCTCTCTTACACAAATGTAATAAAACATTCAGGAAAGACCACCTATTTGACTTCCTTTAAAAAAGAATTATAGAAAAAAAATGAAGGCTCTATTCAAAGAAGTGAGGGGAAGGAGTGCATTAAGCTTATTTAAAATCAGTCAAAAATTCTGAGGTACATAGATTTGATGTGCAATCTTGTAATGTTGAATCCTTTCAATGATTTTATCTTTTTCCCTAGAGTTTAGAGGGAAATGAGCCTTATATAGATAAAAGATTATCAGTCTACTGAATATGTCATTGAACTCATCATTTATAGCATTATACTCAGTCACAGAGCATTGTTAAAGCATTTGCTCTTTTTTTGCCACTAACTGGTTTTTAATGTCCATGTCACTGAACTGCCTCTCTAATACTTTCAGTATAGGACTTTTTCCCTTATTGTGATACACTTCTAACATTAAAGACATGGGGATGTTACAAATAAAAATAAAAATACCCAAACAATTAAGATATAATTGATTACTATTTCCTTGAAAACAAAATAAAATTAAACAAAAGACTGTCTTTCAGAACATATCCAGAGGAGAATTTTTCCTTTCTATGAATGAATAAAACATGCTATGGATTGAATTATGCTTTACCCAAATTCATATGTTAAAGCCCTAACCCCCAATGTGATAATATTTGAAGATTGGCCCTTTGGGACCTAATTAGGGTTAGATGAGGTCAAGAGGGTAGGGCACCCATAGGATTAACAGCTTTATAAGAAGAAACCTCAGAAACCAATCTGTGGGGGGGGGTGAGCACACATGTATGTTCTCATGCATGTGATGCATGTGCCATGTATGAGGACACTGTGAGAAGGCAGCTATTTGCAAGCCAGAAAGAGAGGCCTGACTAGAACACAACTATGCCGATACCGTGGTCGGACCTTCCAGCCTCTATAACTGTGCAAAAATTTCTGTTGTTTAAGTCACCCAGTTTATTATATTTTGTTATGATAATCCAAACTAGCACAAAAGCATATCAAGGAATTGGAAGTAAACCCTAAACAATTCAGCCCTTGATCAGTGAAATATTGTGAGAAGAGGACTGGATAGGTCACAGTGGGAGACACTCGGTTAGATATAGCTTGGCCTTGTCACTGACTTCACATATGACCTTGAAGTTGCCCCCTAGCTTGACCACCAATTCTGCATCTATATAAATAAGGGATTGGATGAGCTATTCTCACAGGCACTGCACAGCACCACCCCCATATCCACATTGACCATGACTGTACCTTGCAACTGCAGTCACTATTGATGCTGCAATAATGAGGGGAAAACAGGAAGAAACAGTCACTGAAAGCAGCAACAAGGAGAATAACAAAATATCCTGCAGAAATTGCCACTGTAGCATGATATGTAATGCAAATGCATAAAACAGATGAGCATTTATGAAATCTGCTTCAAAAACAAAGATCAAAATCAGATCTCACAGTACCATTGCCATCTCTTTGTACTAGAGATTACAATGTACAAACAGATGAAAGGAATGCAGACACACAGTAAGGGCACACTGCAGCTACAGAAAGCAGTGATCATTCATCTCCTTCCTACTCTTCACCACAGGGTACAATGATATTTTTCTAAAAGGAAGTCTAAGGAAGAATATAACTGCACAGGGAAAGAGAACGTGAGATACCCAGGGCATATTAGTGCTGTCAGCAAAAAAATCTGTCTTCCACTTTACACCTTTAAATGCTGAGGAAGTGAAAAACAGAATAGTTACTGCAGCAACGTGATTTAGTCCACTTTACAAATACTTTAGAGTAACCGAGGCACAATTACATTTTGATATGACAGCTCAAATTCCACATGCAACTTTTTTTATTTTTTTTTACTTTGGAGGCTTTTAATTTCTACATTGAACACACCAGCTTACTGGAATAACCATAGTAGTAATGCTTACTCTTATACATTTTAGCAGACACATATCCGGCAGGGGTTCCCAGAAGGGCCTATAACATAACAGCACAAGTCATTAAGGCACCTCAATTGGCAGGGGAAAGAAAACCAGAACTAAAGGCAGATATAAGAAATAGAAAACCAGTAACAAGAAGAGTCTCTAGAGTGGATAGGACTTTATAAGAAATTAAGAACAACCTTATTAGACACATTATACAAAACAGCACACAAGGAATTTTCTAATGGGAGTAGATAAATCATGATGCAAACAAATGTTATTCATTTAGCTACATTTTTTTTTTTTGCACTGGGGATTGAACCCAGGGGTACTTTGCTACTGAGTTTCATCCCCAGCCTTTTTTATTTTTTTATTTTGAGACAGGTCTCTTGAACTTGCTGAGGCTGGCCTCAATTTTGCCATTTTCCTGCCTCAGTTCCCGGATTGCTGAGATTACAGACATGTGCCATTATGCCTGACTTCACTTAGCTACTTCTTTGATTTTTTAATTCAAGGCAAATGAAAGTAAATTTTCAAGTTGAATTAGTCTTTCATTTTTACTAAGACAAAATTAATAAAATATATCCCCCTTCCCTACTCCAGAAGTCACTCCAAAAGCAACAAATCATTTTTCCCCATGAAATTTTCCTTCTATTTCTCTGTATTCCAAGTGAGGAATAAAATAATAAATCAGTGAGATGTTGTTTCAGGGAAAAAATAGCCTTAAAAGTTGAATTTTGAAATATCATTGACATTTGAAACACCTAATGAGCCATTTTTTTACAGCAGCTTTGTTTATGAAAATCACTACTCTGGCTATCAAAAACTGACAAGCTCCATTTTTAGTTTATAAATGAAGGCATCTGAGGTTCATAAGCTATTATGAGACGACTAAAGATGCCATTCCATTTATACACTTAAAGACCATCGCTTAAGTTGGCCACAGCATATCAAAATGCTAGACTTTGTACATGAACCCCCTGAACCCACTTAAAATATGATTCTACTCACTTACTGGTTTTCAAGAATGCATCTCTTTTGCAAAGCAAGAAATGTATGTATTGCAAGTTACAACAGATTATTCATGGCTGAAGAAGCTATGGAAGGTCCTTGATATAGATACATATTCAGACTCATATCTTTAATTTTGACAAGACAGAATTATAAGTTGCAAATTTCCTTAAACTTTAGGACATTTTCAAAGTCCTTTGTACACATCAATTAAAGTTTAACACATAAGCAGTTCCCAACAAGCATTTAGAGTTTATCTGAGCCTACTCACATAAAGTAATAAATGTCATCATCACAATTTGCATTCCTTGACCCAGGAAGACTGATGGCAACATTCTATTCCTTGGGACCTGAACACATCTCTGTAAACAGCTTCTAACCAAACTTCTCTTGGGCTTCTTCCTGCAAATGAAAACTTCTTTAATAAACATATGAGCTACAATAACAGAAAGTTAGAAGAATTCAGAAAGTTACATGAAATGGAATTTTCCTCTCCAGACAGACTAACTGAAAACCAATAGCTTACTATGGATTTGGCAGGTCTGTGGAAGGTAATAACCCTGCCACATAAATGACTCACTCCCTTACTCTAATTTTTATATTGGAGGGTGTGTGTTAATTATAAAAGTACACAGCTGGCTGGTTTTTCAAAAAAAGAAAGCAAAATGATTTAACTTATACAAGGAACTCAACCAATTTAATAGAAATTTAAAATTCGCCAATACAAGAGTCAAAATAGCATAAACAGTCTAATCTACATTACATAGTTTGCAATGTTTGGCACATTTATCTCATGCTTCAAATCAATGAGGTTTTTTGTTGTTGTTGTTTGGTGATTTTGGGGGGGTTGTTTTGGTTTTGTTTTGGATACTAGGGATTTGTTTTGGAGACCAGAGGCACTTAACCACTGAGCCACATCCCTAGCCCTTTATATATTTTATTTTGAAACAGGGTCTTGCAGAGTTGCTTAGGGTCTTCTAAGTTGCTGAGACTGGCTTTAAACTAGTGATCCACCTGCCTCAGCCTCCCAAGCTGTTAGAATTACAGACAAGCCCCACTATACCCAGCCAATGATTGAAAAAAAAAAAAATATATATATATATATACACACACACATACTAGGATTGAACCCAAGGGCACTTAACCACTGAGCCACATCCCCAGCCCTTTTTTGTATTTTATTTTGAGACAAGTCTCACTGAGTTGCTTAGGGTCTCACTAAATTGCTGAGGCTGGCTTTGAACTTGTGGTACTCCTGCCTCAGCCTCCCAAGCTGCTGGTATTACAGGTGTAAGCCACTGCACCTGACCAATGAGGTTTTTTGATAACGATATTTTTATAGTTCAGAAGCACATTAAACATACAACCACAGTTGATAACAAAGAATCCTCTAATAAACTTACTGTCCTTTTAAGTTTAACCTACACAATTCTATACTTGCTGATTTGGTATCATAAACACAATTACTAGGCATTAAAAATGTTATATTCAAGTATATTCTAAGTAGAAATATAACACTGAGAACTGGGCAGAGTACACACTCAAGTATTTGTTCTATCAAATATGTACATTTTTACTTACAGAAGAATTCATCTGATTATGTCCAATATCTCATGGAAAGCTTTGATATGATCACAGCCACAAGTCCAATAAGAAAAGAAAAATAACAAAGGAATTTATGATACTAGAACAGTTAAGAAAAGGAGAAGTTAAATTTCAAACCCCTAGTTGAATACTGAAAAGAAAATGTATGTACATAAAAAGAAAGACATTCAAATCATCATTACATCAATCAGTTTTCTAAGGTAAACTTAGATCAAACACTGACTACATCAATATATTAAATGAACTTAAAGTCAAATCACAAAGTGTATTAGAAATAAAGCAACAGAAACAGGACTATTCTCAAGGTTATTTTAGAACTTTTTTAGTCCATTCCCAAAGAAAAACAAGGAGAAGTGAATAAAATCAGTGTCACAAACTTAGTTTTACAACATGGAACTGAGAATTGAAGTTCAGGAGTCGTAGAGTTAACTAACGGCTGACAGACTTGTTAGACAATGTATTAAGTCCATAGTGTTTTATCCTTACTACTCTACAACCTTCGAAGAGAAGACTGTTTCTAAATTTAAAATATCCCCAAATCAAAGCCAGTTCCTTCTGCCATCCCACCCCTAGCCAGTTCCACACATACCAAAAAGTTGCAAAATAATTTATGCAAAATCTGTCACTGTTTTAGTGAGATACCAACCAAATGATTATTGTCTAAAAGGCCTGTTAATATTGTAAATAAGATGGGCGTGGTGGCACACACCTGTAATCTCAGAGGCTCAGGAGGCTGAATCAGGAGGATTGTGAGTTCAAAGCCAGCCTCAACAACTTAGCTAGGCACTAAGAACTCAGCAAGACTCTGTTACAGAATAAAAAAATTAAAAAGGGCTGAGGATGTGTCTCAGTAGTTAAGTGCCCCTCAGTTTAATCCCTGGTACAAAAAAAAATACTGTAAATAAGCTCAGGACAGAAACTAAAGTACATTCATTTTTACATTATAAATATTAATTCTGGGGCTGGAGTTGTGGCTCAGTGGTAGAACACTTGCCTAGCATGTGTGAAGCCCTGGGTTCGATCCTCAGCACCACATAAAGATAAATAAAGAAATGTATTGTGTCCATCTACAATTAAAAAATATTTTTAAAATAAATAAATAAATATTAATACTACTACAATTTAGCCACCATAACCTATCTGGAATCCCTTCACTTTCACAACCTTTTAGGAGAAACCACTTAAATTTTATAAGAGAAGCAATATTGCTGTCTAGAGGTGCCTAGTGTACTTAACTCCACAACAAGGACCAAAACAAAGAAAAAATAACAGCTATTTTACTGGGATGTTTAAGTAAGAGCAATTGAAGTACAGTGAAGATGTGGCAGAGATATTGCAGAGCATGGAGATATATAATGACCTTCTAAAGAATAGGTACAAGTACACAGAATCAACTCCGAATCAAGAGGGACTTCACATGGCAGAGAGAGAGTAAAGAGAATGCTCCCAGCAATATCTGCTCATGCCACAGACAAACACCTGAGGCATTTTCTACTGAAGATTTCTGAGGCCCCTGAAGATTCTAAACTCAGTTTGGTGAGCTGAGGGAATACCACATCACTGAAGCCCTAGAGAAAGAGGGCATGTTGCACCCGCCCCCACATAGGCTCCTGCTACATGGCACCATCTTGAGTCTGCCTGCCTACCGTCATGTGAAGAAGCCAGGAAGCTCCCACAGCAGTTACTCCAACTCAGCCCTGTGAACCAAGCATAAGGCTCCACCCACTTTTCCACAGCCTGGGAGGACCTGGGCAACACACCCTGACAATTATCAGCATGAACACATACACAAATTACAAAACTCAATAGTAAAGTAGATACACAAAAGAGAGAGAATCATCCCGTACCGATACAAAAACAAAACAAAAAAAAACCCAAAGTATAAAGATGAACAAGAAAGAAAGAATATGCAAAACAACCAGAAAAATATTGACAGAATAACAAGAATGTCTCTATTTATCATCAGTAAAGTTGAATGTAAAGATTAAATTCCTCAATTAAAATATATAAATTAGCTTATGGATTTAAAAAAAATTCTTGCTTACAACAAATTCACATCATCAGTAAAGACACATATAGACTGAAGGAGTGAAGATATTAAAAAAAAAAGATACACCATGCAAAGGGAATTCTAAAGCAAGCTGGAATTGTTATACTTACATTAGATAAAATAGACCTTAAATCAAAAAACTAAAAAGGTACAAAAAAAGTTACCCAACACTAGAGCACCCAATTATATAAAGCAAATGTCATGCCTGGTATGATGGCATTACCATGCCTAGTAATCCCAATGACTGGGGAGGCTGAGGCAGGATGATCACAAGTTTGAAGCAAAACCTTGTCTCAAAATAAAAAGTGAAAAACAGAGAGGGTATATTTCAGTGGTAGAGCACCCCTGGGCTCATTTCCCAGTAACTCCAAGAAAAAAAAAAAGCAAACATTATTAGATCCAAAAGGAAAGATTCTGATACAGTAATAGTTGGGAATTTCAACACTCCACTTCCATCAGTGGATAGGTCACTCAGACAAAAACTCAACAAAGGCATAATGATCTCCACTATTATATATAATTATAATACACCAATAAGAACAGCAAATATCAGACTTAAACTATACAACAGAGGAAATGGATCTAACAGACCTTTAGAACATTTTATCCAACAGCTATAGACTACATATTCTTCTCATCAGGACAGGGAACACTGTCCAGGATAAAACACAAAAAGTCTCCAAAAATTGAAATCATAACATGCATCTTACTGACTACAATAAAACAAACAGCAAGAGTTAATTTAGAAATTGTACCAATGCATAGAAATTGAACAACATGCTCTGGAACAACCAATGTGTCAATGAAGAAATAAAAAATTAAAAAATTATTTTCAGCTAGGCACAGTAGTGAATGCCTGTAATCCCAGTGGCTCAGGAGGCTGAGGCAGGAGGATTGCAAGTTAAAACTCAGCCTCAGCAACTTAATGAGGCACTAAGCAGCTCAGCAAGACACTGTCTCTAAATATTTTTTTTTAAAAAAAGGGCTTGGAATATAGCTCAGTGATCAAGAAACTCTGGGTTCAACCCCCAATATCAAAAAAGAAAAAAAAATCATTCTCAAACTATTCCAAAGTATTAAAATGGAAGGAATACTAACAAACTTATTCTTAAGGCCAAAATCAATCACCCTGATACCAAAACCAAATAAGGATACAATAAAAAAGAAAACTACAGACCAATATCTCTGGTGGATATAGATGCAAAAATTCTCAACAAAATACTCTCCAATTGGGGCCTGGGGCTGTAGCCCAGTGGCAGAGTGATTACCTAGTATATGTAAGGCATTTGGGTTTGATCCTTAGCACCACATAAAAATAAGCAAATAATAAGCTAATAAGCATCTACAACTATAAATTTTAAAAAATACTCTCACATTGAATCCACTAGCACATAAAATTCATATTGATGGATCTAATACATTGCATTAGCAAAATGAAAGATAAAAACCATATGATTAATACCATGCTATTTTTGTTACTATTGTTCTGTAGTATAGTTTAAGGTCTGGTATAGTGATGCTACCTGCTTCACTCTTCTTGCTAAAGATTGCTTTAGCTATTCTGGGTCTCTTATTTTTCCAGATGTATTTCATGACTCCTTTTTCTACTTCTATGAGGAATGTCATTGGGATTTTGATTGAAATTGCATTAAATCTGTATAGTGCTTTTGGTAGTATGGTCATTTTGACAATATTAATTCTGCCTATCCAAGAGCAAGGGAGGTCTTTCTATCTTCTAAGGTCTTCTTTAATTTCTTTCTTTAGTGTTCTGTAGTTTTCATTGTAAAGGTCTTTCACCTTTTTCATTAAGTTGATTTCCAAGTATTTTTTTTCCTTGAGGCTATTGTACATGAGGTAGTTTTCCTCATTTCCCTTTCAGAGGATTTGTCACTGATATACAGAAATGCCTTTGATTTATGGGTGTAGATTTTATATCCTGGTACTTTGCTGAATTCATTTATTAGTTCTAGAAGTTTTCTGGTGGAATTTTTTGGGTCTTCTATGTATAGAATCATATTGTCAGCAAATAATGCTAATTTGAGTTCTTCTTTTCCTATCCATTATCTGTTTAATTTCTTTAATCTGTCTAATTGCTCTGGCTAGTGTTTCAAGAACTATGTTGAATATAAGTGGTGAGACTTGTAGACCAATGATACAGAATAGAGGACACAGAGACAAACACACATAATTACAGTTACATTAGACAAAGGTGCCAAAAACATATATTGGAGAAAAGATACCTTCTTTGACAAATGATGCTGGGAAAAATTGGAAATCCCTATGCAACAAAATGAAATTAAACCCCTATCTCTCACCATGCACAAAACTCAACTCAAAGTGGGTCAAGGACCTAAGAATTATACCAGAGACTCTGCGCCTAATAGTAGAAAAAATAAGCTCAAATCTCTATCATGTTGGATTAGGCCCCAACTTCCTTAATAAGACTCCTATAGCATAAGAATTAAAATAAAGAATCAATAAATAGGATGGATTCAAACTAAAAAGCTTCTTCTCAGCAAAAGAAACAATCAGTGGGTGAATAGAGAGCCTACAGAATGGGAGCAAATTATTACCACATGGACATCAAATAGAGCACTGATCTCTAGGATCTATAAGGAACTCAAAAAATCTTAACAAAAACAAAATAACCCAATCAATAAATGGACCAAGGAACTGAATGGACACTTCTCAGAAGAGGATATACAATCAATCAACAAATATATGAAAAAAATGTTCAACATCTCTAGCAATTACAGAAATGCAAATCAAAACCACTCTAAGGTTTCATCTCACTCCAGTCAGAATGGCAGCTATCAAGAATACAAACAACAATAAGTGTTGGTGAGGATGTGGGGGAAAAGGCACACTCATACATTGTTGGTGGGACTGCAAATTGGTGCAGCCAATATGGAAAGTAGTATGGAGACTCCTTGGAAAACTGGGAATGGAACCACCATTTGACCCAGCTATTCCACTCCTCAGTGTATACCCAAAGAACTCAAAAACAGCATACTATAGGGACACAGTCACATCAATGTTTATTGTTTATTTGCAATAGCCTAACTGTGGAACCAACCTAGATGCCCTTCAGTACATGAATGGATAAAGAAAATGTGGTATATATACACAATGGAATATTACTCAGCATTAAAAGAGAATAAATCATGGCATTTGCAGGTAAATGGATGGAGTTGGAGAAGATAATGCTAAGTGAAGTTAGCCAATCCCCAAAAAAACAAACACCAAATGTTTTCTCTGATGTAAGGATACTGATTCATAATGGGGATGGTGGGGAGCATGGGAGGAATAGATGAACTCTAAGGCAAAGGGGAGGGAGGAGAAGGGAGAAGGCATGAGGGTAGGAAAGGCAGTGGAATGAGATAGACATCATTACTCTAAGTACATGTATGAAGACACAAATGGTGTGACTATGTTGTGTACAACCAGAGATATGAAAAATCATGCTATATATGTGTAATATGAATTGAAATGCATTCTGCTGTCATTTGTCACAAATTAGAATAAATTTTTTTTAAAAACCATATGATCAGCTCAATAAACACATTAAAAGTATTAAATGTCAACATCCTTTCATGATAAAAAAAAAACTCAAAAAGATAGGTATACAAGAAATGTACTCCACACAATGAAAACTATATATGACAAACCCACAGGACTTGGGATGTCACACAGTGAGAGTGTCTACTTAATATACTTGGGGCCCTGCACTGCAGAGAAAAAAAGAAAGAAAACCCCACAGCCTACATCATACTGAATGAGTGAAAGTTGAAACTATATCCTGTAAGGTGAGGAATAAGATGATGTATGGGGATTTTCATACATGGTTAGTGGAAAAGTAAATTAGTGCAGCCATTATGGAAAACAGTATGGTGGTTCCTCAGAAAACTAGATAATGAACCACCATATAACCCAGCTATCCCACTCCTGGAGATAGATAGATATAGATATAGATATAGATATAGATATAGATATATATCTCCAAAGGAATCGAAATCAGTGTGTTAAAGACACATTTGCACTTGCATGTTTATTGCAGCATTATTCACAATAGCCACAATATAGAATCAATTGAGGTGTCTATCAACAGATGAATGAATACTGAAGGCATAGCTCAGTGACAGAGTGCTTACCCAGCATATTCAAGGCCATCCCCAGCACTGAGAAGGAGGAGGAGGAGGAGGGGGAGGAGGGTAAGAGGGGGAGGAAGAGAAGGATGGAAAAAGATGAAGGACATGATGAATAAAGAAATTGTGTAATGTATACACAATGGTGTATTATTGAGCAATTAATATGAAATCTGCCATTTGCAGCAATATGGATGGAACTGGAAACATTATATTAAGTGAAATAAATCAGGCACAGAAAGACAAATACTACATATTCTCAGTTACATATGGAAGATAAAAATTTGATCTCATAGAGGTCATGAATCAAAAAGTGGTCACCAGTGCCTGAGAAGGGTTTAGGGATGGGAGGAAAGGAGGGAAAGAAGATGACTATATAATAAAGGGGTGTAGTTTGATAGGAGGAATAATGTTCCTAATATTCTCCAGCACAGTCAGATAACTGGTGCACAACAATTAAATACTTGAAAACAGCCAATAGAGAGGATTTTTGAAAGCTCCCAACACTGAGAAATGAAAATGTATGAAGTGATAGATATGTCAATTATCCGATCTAATCATTACACATTGAGTAATGTAATGAAATGTCGCTGTACCCCAAAATATATATGATTACTGGGTGATAATTAAAAATAAAAATATAGGGGCTGGGGTTGTGGCTCAGCAGTAGAATACTCGCCTAGCATGTGCAAGCCCTGGGTTTAATCCTCAGCACCACATAAAAATAAATAAATAAAATAAAGGCATTGTGTTCAACTACAACTAAAAAAAATACTTAAAAAATAAATAAAAATATATAAAAATACAAGATTATTTTTTATATAAAAAATTTTTATCTGAGGAGACTTCTGAGGGATTTGATAAATTGGGACCTGAGCTACTGCCCAAACAGAAGACTTCTCTAGAAAATTGACCATGAATGCCAGGCACGGTAGTGCATGTATGTAATCCCAGTGGCCTGGGAAGCTGGGGCAGGAGAGTCGCAAGTACAAAGCCAGCCTCAGCAGCTTAGTGAGGCCCTGTCTCAAAATTAAAAAAATTAAAATAAAAAGGGCTAGGGATGTGGCTCAGTGGTTAAGAGGTTAGGGTTTAATCCCAGTACCAAAAGAAAGAAAATTGAATGTGAGGTGGAAGAAGAAGAGGAATATGAGAAGGAGGAGGAATAATAATAGAAGATAAAGAGGAGACTATCCTCACGTAAAAGGCAATGGGAGTGTGAGATGAATCATTGCCTCAGAAGACCATATTTAGTATTATACCTTTCACTTTTATAGCATTCTTCCACCCTTTATTACTGAATATGAGGATAAAAGTGAAGAAAATACTATATATACACATTCATTTCTTTTTTGTGTGTGGTGCTGGGGATTGAACCTAGGGCCTTGTGCATGTGAAGCAAGCACTCTACCAACTGAGCTATATCCCCAGCCCTTCATTTCTTTTTGTCAGCTTCTCTGCTTAGTGTCCTCAGTTACTAACTTAACATCTTACTTCCACTCTGTGTGCTTTCTCATAACTCCAATCATTGAATTATCAGTTGGTCCATCCTTCAGTTCTATGTTGAAACATTCTTCCACAGTCACAGACTTCCAACTCTTGTATGCTCCTGTTGAAGATTTTTGAAGAAAGAGGGCCTTTCACTCTGAGTCCAATAAAATAGAAGTTGCATACAAACAGAAGCCTCATCTATGTTATTAATCACTATATCTCAGAGCTACTCATGGTGCTCAGCATCATAATAGAGACTAAAAAGAATCCCTGTGGAATGTACAGTCCTTCACTGGAAGACATTCTCTCCACAGTTCTATCTTCTACATGACCTGCCTTGATGAAATGGCCATTTGAAAGTTGTTGGTTGAATCTGAATTAACTTTCCTATGTACATAATTAAATACACCACAATGAATCTCCACATCATGTACAACCACAAGACTGAAATCCTAATTAGAATAAGATATACTCCATGTTTGTATGTAAAAGTATAATCTACTGTCCTGTATAACTAAAAAGCACAAATAAAAATTTTATCTAAAAATAGAAAGTTGTTGCCACGCATGTGGCATACAACTGTAATTCCAGCAGCTCGGGAGGCTGAGGCAGGAGGATTGCACGTTGAAAGCCAGCCTCAGAAACTTAGCTAGGCACTAAGCAACTCAGTGAGACCCTGTCTCTAAATAAAATACAAAATAGGGCTAGGGATGTGGCTCAGTAGTCGAGTGTCCCTGAGTTCAATCCCCGGTACAAAAGTTGTTGGTTTGTAATATATAACCCTTTTCCATTTCTCTTGTCCTTTTCCCAGTTTTTCATGAGACTCCATCTTCTTCTATTTCAGCTGATTACTATTTCTCCTTACTCTTACATTTGCTCAGACCTTCTGAACCCATAGACAGATGCTTCCATTATGTTTCTTTTTTTTTTCTCTTGTGTACTATCCACTCGCACAGTCATATTCTGCCCACTCCCCAAAATTCTCTGCACAGATACAGCATTTTCATGACATCTTGGTTTCTCTTCAGACTTTTGGCATAAATATAAATACATGTAAAACACATTTTCTTTTTTATTTTCATTGTGTATAGGGGAAGGTGGAAGAGGGAAAGAATTAAGAAAGCTAGCCATAGTGAAAAATGTTATTCAAGATCATCTGTGTTGACAAAATACCTTAATTTTAAAATAAATATTTACATTTTTCACCCTGCAGCTACTTATACTTTATTTCATGACTTGCTTACCCAAAATACTGAACATTTGTATGAGGCATAGATTCCAAAATATAATCCCATCTAGAATTTCACTTGATTCTATAGTTCTTGATAAAAATATAGAAGTATATATGTAAATATATATACTATATATAAAATTATATAATCAAACCTTGATCTTTCATAGGTCAATACCCTAAAACAGAAAAGCTATTCTGCATGGAGAAAAACTTTCTTCATTTCCCAACTTGTAACATCATGATATCATGAGACCTATTTTGACATTTTTATCATATATATTTACTAATATTCTATCTTATTTCAAGAAGGGACTAGATAGCAAATAATTTTTAGTTTACTGCTATCCATCAGAAATAGCATCTTTTTGCAACTAGCTTTCTGTAACCCAAAATATGTCCCATTTTTTATTTCCTTTTGTCCCTTTTGTCCTGATATATTTCATATTTCATTGTAAAATCATACTTTAAAAGGTAGACACATATACACATAATAAGAGCCACTGTAACTTTGTAAATTTAGAAACATACAACCAAAAATGCTCATCAGAATGAGTATAAACAAACCCTGGTGATCCATGCTAGCAAATACTATATAATCATTAAGAAGAATGAGTGCGGGCTGAGGATGTGGCTCAAGTGGTAGCGCGCTCGCCTGGCATGCGTGCGGCCCGGGTTCGATCCTCAGCACCACATACAAACAAAGATGTTGTGTCTGCTGAAAAACTAAAAAATAAATTAAAAAAAAAAGAAGAATGAGTGCATCTATGTCTAGGATATGTCTATGAAACAGAATTAAGTATAAAAACAAAAGTGAAAAGTACATAGAGCAGAATGCCATTTTTCCCCAAGAAAGTGGTATATCTATCTTATAGATGCAAATATTTTCCTAGAAGGATAAATAAGAAAAAATAATGCTTATAATTTTATAAAGAGAGAATGGGAATTGGAGACTAAAAGAAGGGTGAATTTTTTATTTTTGGAATTGTTATCTTCAATATAATCTATTTTACATTGTTTCTACTTGTTTACAGTATTTTCCAGCCTTACACATTAATCTAAATAAAACATCACAAAATGATGTGCTTGTGAAATGACCTAGAGTTGCAGGGAGGAAGCAGGCAGAAGAGGTAATAAGAAACAGGGGGCTGGGGTTGTGGCTCAGCAGTAGAGCGCTCACCTAGCACATCTGAGGCCCTGGGTTTGATCTTCAGCACCACATAAAAATAAAATAAAGGTATTGTGTCCAACTACAGCTAAAAAAACAAAATATTTTTTTAAAAAAAGAAAAAATTAAAAATTAAAATTAAATAATTAAAATAAATAGCATTGGTGTCACATTTTTCAGGCCCGGGGGGCAGTACCAGGGACTGAACTCAGGGGCACTCAACCACTGAGCCACATCCCCAGCCCTATTTTGTATTTTATTTAGAGACAGGGTCTCACTGAGTTGCTTAGGGCCTCACTAAGTTACTGAGGCTGGCTTTGAACTTGCAATCCCCCTGCCTTAGTCTCAGAAGGGAGAAATTTACTTAAATATTTTCTATATGGTTTCAAGTCTTCACCACATACAAATATACAACTATTATCAATATTATTACTTAAAAGATAACTTGCTTTACTGCAAACCAATAACTCTGTCCCCTGCAAATAGACTTATTATTAGAGTATGTTGTTTGTTTATAGAATCTTGTTCGACTTAAACCATTATTTTTTATCACTCTAAGATTTTGTATGTTTTCTATGTTAAGTATTTGGGAGTGTTGTAGCTACAGTTCATAAATTTTTTTAATATTTATTTTTTAGTTTTAGGTGGACACAATATCTTTATTTTACACTTATGTGGTGCTGAGGTTCGAACCCAGGGCCTAATGCATGTTAGGCGAGTACTGTACCACTGAGCCACAATCCCCAGCCCCAGCGAGAATCAAATAATTTTTTTTAATATTTCAGTTTTTACTACTAAATAAAACATGAGGAAACACAATTACGAATCAAGTTATTTCTGCTGATGTATAATCAAACTCAACTCTTTGCGGGTTGGGGGTATAGTTCAGCAGTAGAGCAGTTGACTAGCATGCAGGAGGTCCTGGGTTTGATCCTCTGGAACTAGGGAAAAAAGGAAATAATCTCAACTAGTCAATGCCTTTCTTATTTTGTACTCTTTTATTAACACATATCAATTATAAAAATTAATCATGTTCTTGTGACATTTCCATACATGCACATATCATTGATCCTGCCTATCCTCCCTGTATCCTCACTTACTGTCCTCTCTTCTCCCTCCCCCGGTCCCTTTCCCAGTCTCTAACAGTCCCTCTCCAACTTTCAGTTCATCTTTTAGAATTTCTACACATGAGAGAAAATGTGATACTTGTCTTTCTGTGTCTGACTTATTTCACTCAACATAATGTCCTCCAGTTCCATCCATTTTCTTACAAATGATAGGATTTCATTCCTCTTCATGGCTTACCCTTGTACATTGCACTTTATTTTCTTTCTGCATTAATCTGTTAACACCTAGTCAAATTTCAAATCTTAGCTACTGTGAACAGTGCCACAAAAAACATGGGCATGCAGGTATCTCTTTGATATGCTGACTTCATTTCCTTCAGGTACATACCCAGGAGTGGGATAGTTGGATCATAGAGTAGTTCAATTTCTTGTTTTTTGAGAAAACTCCATATTACTTCCATAGTGACTGTACTAATACACATTTCCATCAACAGTATATAAGTTCCCTTTTTCCACATCCTCCCAAGCATTTGTTATTTTTTTTAATAATAGCCATTCTAACTGGGATGAAGTTGAATCTCAGTGTAGTTTTGATGTGTAATTCCTTGATGGCTGAGGATGTTGATCATTTTTTCTTATAATTATTGGCCATTTGTACTTCTTTTGAGAAGTATTTATTCAGGTCATTTGCCCATTTTTTTTTGACAGGACTACTTTTGTTTTGTTGTTGTTGTTGTTACATTTTTTTTGAGTTATTTAAATATCCTGGATGTGAATCTTCTGTCACATGAATATCTAGCAAGGAATTTCTCCCATTCTGTAGGCTGTCTCTTCACTCTGTCAATTGTTTCCTTAGCAGTACAGAAGCTTTTTAATTTAACATATCCCATTTATCAATTCTTCATTTTATTTCCTGAGCTGTTCAAGTCCTAACTAGGAAATCACTGCCCCTGCCAGTATCTTGAATTGTTTCTTCCATTTTCTCCTAGTACTTTCAAAGTTTCAGGTCTTACATTAAGGTCTCGGATCCATATTGAGTTGATTTTCGTACAGGCTAAGTAACAGGAATCTATTTTCAATCTTCTAAATGTGGATATCCAAGTTTCCCAGAATCATTTGTTGAAGAGGCTTGCTTTTTCCAATGTGTGTTTTTGGGATCCTTATTGAGAATCATTTGGCTAAAGATGCATGCATTTATTTCTGGGTCCTCTATTCTGTTCCATTAGTACATGTATCTATTTTTATGCCAACATCATGCTGTTTTGTTATTATAGCTCTGTAATATGTTTTTGAAATCAAGTATTGTGAACCTCCAGCATGTTGTTTTTTTTTAAGTATTGCTTTAGCTATTTGAGGTCTTTTGTTGTTCCCTATAAATTTTAGGGTTTTTTTTCTAGTTCTGTGAAGATCTTCAGTAGCTTTCTTTGAGAGTGTCTCCAATAAATAAAAATCTTTAATGCTAATCCTTGGTAAACATTTAAACGATTTATATAGTGTTACATCCCCTCAAACCAATGACTTGCTTTTAACAACAAAAAAAATTGGCTGATATTGACTTATTATTTGAAATTACTTATTATTTGAAATTACTTATTATTTAAAATATTTAGATATTTTTTTTCTGAAAGTTGGAGACACAAATAAGTCAACATGCATTGCTTTTTTAAAAAATAAAACCACAATACTTCTTAATTAAAATGGATTTTAATTCAACAATGAATTTTGGTTAAAACCTGATGACCACATGATCATGGTTATCATTACCAATGATGAGAGAGATTGACATCATGTGTCCCTTGATATGAGCTATCACTTCTGTGATATTCCTGCAAAGAAAGCATGGCCTGAATCTGGCCATGAAGAAACATTGGGCATACCGAAGTTGACAGTCATCCTACAGAACATAAGCTCTGTACCCTCTAAAATATGCAAGGATATGAAAGACTAATAAAATTGTCCCAACTGGAGAAGACCAAAAATTAAATGCAACATATAATCTTGGATAAGGTTGTGAACCAGAAAGGGAAAAGTGACAATATTGGCTGACTAGTGATATTTGAATGGACACATGTGGCTAGGATGGTAATGTACCTAGATTGATTCTTGATTAGGAGGGTTGTACACTAGTTATTCAGGATAGTGACTTTGTTTGGGGTAAAAAAAAAAAAACTCTGGAGTGTTTAGGGGTGACTGGACAATATCTAGTTCTCAAAAGACTCAGAGAAAGACTAATGATAATGGACACACACAGAGAAGAGTGAATTATGGAGCAAATGAGGTAAAATGCTAACAATTGGGGCATCTAGGAGTTGTTTGTACTGACCTAGCCATTCTTTTGTAAGTCTAAAACGATTTCAAAATGAATTATTTTTTAAAACCTATTAAAATTCATAATTTATACAACTGATAAATTATCACTTCATGATATGATTTATCTTAATCTTCCACTAAAATATTGTTCCAATAGTAGAATTTGACTTGGTTTATCAAAATTCGAATTGCATGCATCTCTTCCCCAGCCCAGCCATTGCCTTAAGTGAGGTAGCTCATATCAAGTCTTTTAAGGAAAAAAAGATACTTTCAGTATGCCCTATTAAGTTTGGATTTTTAAAAACAGAGAGCCTAGACAATCTGTGTTGTTAAACCAAGTCATTTTTGCACCAAATATTGCCATCTGCTGGAAACAAGCCATAACACATATTGCTCATCCCTAAGAAAACAGGAAATTATTTAAAAATCCTAAAGCACGTTTGAGAACAAAATGACAAATGCAAGATAACTGAGTGATGGAATCTATGTTTTAATATGTTCAAAATTAATAAATTATTCCTGATCTTTACATCTCAGAGTTTAAAATCTTTTATAAGAGCAATTTTCATACAATCATGAAGTAAACAGGTCTCTAATGTTGGTAACAATGGAGACACAGCAGCAAAGGTAGAAACAAAGACAAAACTTTTTGATCCATGACACAGTACCCCATGATGGGTTTCATTCAATGAACATTTATGCAGGGACTCAAAGAATAAAGCTGGTATGCGACTTGATCTTCTAGTCCAGTTGTTCTCAAGAGGGAGAGCAGCACCCCCTAGGGGGAATGAGAAGAAAGTGCATCCATGCTACTGGTATTTAGGGGCAGAGTAGACCTCAAGACGACTTATGGTACCCAGGAAGACCCACGCAATGGAGAATAGAGAATTGTACAATGTCCCATACCTCTTTCAAATACTCCACCCAACATTTATGCAGGTGAAAATTACTTATGATGACCACCCCTAGATTCTCACTTCATTTTATAAAGCATTTTTATGTGGTTTTAATGTACATTCATATTTTCCCCCAGGAAGGAACTATCATGTAAATTGAGAGAAAACAGTGCTACATTTGTATTGAAACTTCATCAACATTGATTAACATTTCAGGAAATTATTGAGAAAATGCAGTATTTGATCCACCATTGTATAATAATATGCTTATCTGTTGTTATATTTACAATAATTATATACACAGATGGAAGCATGTAAGAAATACATACTTAAGTGCATATTATTTTGCTAAAAGTTTTATTTCTACTTTGTATTCTAGTTAAGGTTTTATATTGATATTTTTTGAAACTGTGTATATACAGGTTTCATTATCTATTATCTATTAGTATCATTTTAGAATCGCAGAAGGAGAATAGTAAAACATTTTCTATTAAAAGGGACATCAATATGATAGATTTGAGAACTATTAATCCAGTTTAACTCCTTCATTTTATTATGGTGAAACTGAGGTCCAGAGGGTAAAATGAACATGCTCGGGGTCATAGTATAAGTTTGAGGTGAGTCAGCTGCCAAATTTTCTGATTCCCAATTCAGTTATTGGCCCATGATGTCTGAGAATTATAAGCATTTTTCTAGTAAAAACAATGCTATAGGGATGGGAGTGTAGCTCAGTGGTAAAGAATTTGCCTAACATGCACAAAGCCCTGGGTTTAATCCCCAACACCACACACACACAAACAAATTTAAAAAAAAAAAAAACCCACAATGTTTTAAATATAGGTAGGGTCCCAGGCCAGCTCACAAATATAGCTTATATAACTCAAATGTGTAGATAAAATTAATGTCATTAGCCAGGCATAGTGGTGCACACCTGTAATCCCAGTGGCTTAGAAGGTTGAGACAGGAGGATAGCGAGTTCAAAGCCAGCCTCTGCAACTTAGTAAGGCCCTAAGCAACTCAGTGGGGCCCTAGACAACTCAGCAAGACCCTGTCTCAAAACAAAAATTATAAAAAGGACTAGAGATGTTACTCAGTGGTTAAGCACCCCTAGGTTCAATCCCTGGTACCAAAAAAAAGTCATTAAAATGAAACTCAAAGCCTTTGGTTGGTGGTATAAAAATAGTAAGTTTTTTAAATAAGAGTATTATGAATAAAAGTATCTTGAACTGGCATTCAATAATTCATAATAAGCACTCAATATTCATAACTCATAATAACTACTCAGTAAATTCATAAGATACTCAATTCATAATAGAAACTTGATAAATATTTGTCATAAAATGAATAAGCAAAAAATCTTCATTCAAATGTAAATCTCCATGACTCATCCCTCCTTCTAAATGAGTATTATAAATTCCACATTTTACACCCATGTGAGAACATGCATCATTTTCTGAAAACATTAAAATGCATTCTCAATATGCTTAATTAAAAGGGAAAATAAAGCTTTTAAAACTAAAAAAGTATTATATTACCTCTAAAATCCTCTGTGGCCATTATGTACCTGATCAGGGGCTCAGGCTCACAGTCTCAGCCAATTATCACAGGCTCTGAGTCCAAACAGCAATTTGCAAGTGGCTGCACTAAGGTGGTAGGGGAGGCAGGCACAGAGAACGGAAGCTATGATACAAGTGGCTGAGGACTTGAAGTTGATGTATGGCACTGACATCTGCAAGTGGTTCAATGTATGCATAGAATTTAGCTTCCAGTCCATGACCCCACATCATCCTTGTGTCAGGATTACACCTGTTCCCTTCCCCAACTCCTGAATATCTTTGTGCACCAAGAGGCATGTGGAGAGTTTCCATAGTCTAAAGGAGGATGAGACAGTGTGTTCACCCAAAGACCTAGAATCAATTCATGTCCCAGGATCTGGCACTGCATATGTGGAGGTCTAGATCTGTGTCAATATGGCAGCCATTACTCACACATGACTATTCAGTACTTGAAATCTGATTGGTTCTGTGAGATGAACTCTAAATGTAAAATACACACCAAGATTTCTTGTATGGGAACAATATATTTCTGTATCTAAAAGAGTAGGATATAAGCCAGGCATGGGGGCCATCCTTGTAATCCCAGTGACTCAGGAAGCTGATGCAGGAGGATCACAAGTTCAAAGCCAGCCTCAGCAACTTTGTGAGGCCCTAAGCAACTCAGTGAGACCCTGTCTCTAAATAAAATACAAAATAGCTCTGAGAATGTGGCTCAGTGGTTAAGTACCCTTGAGTTCAATCCCCAGTACCCCCCCCAAAAAAAGAGTAGGATATATACACTATACTTTCAATTAATAAATTTATTTCTCACAGGGGTATGGGTTAGCAGTTCTGAAACTACACACATGCTAGGGTTGAACAAATAAGTCAATATTTCATATTTGATGATCCAGTTTTCTCACTTTCAGAGAAAGATGTTACAACTAAGTAAGGGGAAATGGCTAGAATGAATGCTGCAGTGCTACAGCAAGAAATATCAGTATTAACTCATGTTTATTTACTTATTCACTTTCTTATTTTTGCTTTTTTTTTTCATTAGCAATTAGCAAGGAATCTGTGTGATTTTACCTCTGTGAGAATAAACAATTTCCCCAACACTCATTCACCTACATTTTTAACACCCATTGATCCTATTAGCATAAATGGAACATACAATCAGAGGTTGAAAAACTAGTGCCTTTCAAATTCTATCACCGTCATTGAAACAATTCAGTAAATGATGATTAGGTATCTAGCTCATTGATGAAATCCTTCATAATACATAAGTCCACTGAAAATTTGAGCTGTTATGGATTCAAAAGGATTTTGTGAGCTACTCTAAGATACAAAAACCGTGTGTACACAGGACAGCCAATGTGGGATCTACATTAGAACACAGATGATACTTCATCATCAAATACATTTGTAAAATGGTGATTCAGACCCAGTTTCTTTCTTAGGACACTTAAACATTTTGTTAATGTGGTTTGTGAAGCTGAGAAAGAGGGCAGTAGAAAGTAGCATTTTCCAAATTTATTTTCTAGTGTACTAGTAAATACACTTTGAGGAATATCAATGTGCTCCATTATCACTGGGTCCAAGAAGCATTTTTCAACCAAGAGAATAAAATTTAAAAAGAATACCACCAGAGATTAATATATGTCACTCTTCCTTGCATCATCCCCTCCAAGTATGACAGCAACTTACTGATGTTTGGATAAAGAATATTGTGGCTTGGTATGTTCTCACTGCAAAATCAACTGCATGTATTCACAAAATAGTGTTATATAAGACATTTTTAAATCAACTACTCTGAGGTCTAGGAGAACCTGTGTCTGAGAGAAGTAATAAGAAACATCTTATGGGCTGGGGATGTGGCTCAAGCGGTAGCAGCGCTTGCCTGGCATGCGTGCGGCCCGGGTTCGATCCTCAGCACCACATACAAACAAAGATGTTGTGTCCGCCGAAAACTAAAAAAATAAATATTAAAAAAAAATATCTCTCTCTCTCTCTCTCTCTCTCTCTCCTCTCACTTTCACTCTCTCTTTAAAAAAAAAAAAAAAAAAAAAAAAAAAAAAAAAAAAAAAAAAACATCTTATGCATACCCCTGACTAGGCACTGAGCTTAGCATCTTATATTAGCTCATTTTACTCTGACAGCAATCACATAAGATGGATATTTTAGCCCCATTTTGCTGACTGGGAAATAGAGGCTCAAAGAAATTTGCTCAAGTTCATGCAGCAAGTAAAGGGCACAGCTAGAATTCAAACTCAGATATGTCTGTCTTTTGCCAGTATAAATCTTGTGAAAGCTAAAGGCCTTCTAAGCCACCTAAATGAATTTCAATGGGAAAGGAAAATTCTGTCTTCTGGAACAGCTTCCAGGATTAGCCATGACTGTTGAGGAACAAGGTGCTGAGACCTGACCCCAAATAGAATGATCCCCCAACTCCCTCACCCCCATCAGGCATGGATGCCTCTGAACTCCCACTTCAGCTCTTGTGTCAATTGCTTCCTGATTGTTAGATCACACCATGTAGGCTCCAGGTATCAAGCTGAACCTCAATATAGAGGAGTTTTCCCTTGGGTTTTTATTGTAAACAGAGGTATTCTTACATTTTCATTTTAATAGCTAATTGATAACTGATGAAAATATATAGGAGATTCAGCTGTTTGATCAACCTCTGAAAATATCTGAGACAATAATATTCTCAGTCACTGAGGAAAAACTTTTATAAAATTTCTTCAGGATGTATTTCATTCTGGATTACACTTTTAAATTTCATCCAAAGATTAGAAGACTATATTATACTTTTGAACTAGTAAATTGCCTGTTTTTAATGATTATAGTTTAGGTAAAGTTGCAGAATTTAGGATAAAATAATCCTGTCCTCCAGCTACATGTCAAGGTATATGTAAATATTTTTAATGTTAGCAGTTCTCATTTTCGTTAAGTAACTCTGTGAGCAGAAAATAAAATAGACACTTAATATAGGAATCCAGAATGGTATAATAAGAAAACTATGAGTCTGAGAGCCAGACAAACCTGGATTTGAATGCCACTTCCCCCACTTGCTAGTCATGATCCTGAGAGATAACTGCTATAGGAAATACACAGGGACAAAAGCAAGGCCCCAGACTAGAACTGCTTTCAGAATAAGATTGAGAAAATCATGTTATAATGGCTATCAGGCCATCTACAGAAATGACCAAACCGAGAATAATTTGTAATTGTTTGAAAAGATTTGAGACCTAGTTTCAGATAAGGTAAAGAAGGTTTGGTCTCAGGTAACTATATTTGAAGCTATAAAAATAAGCCTTATGGATCTGGGGTTATAGGTCAGTGATAGAGCACTTGCATAGCATGCATGAGGCACTGGGTTCAATCCTCAGCACCACATAAAAAATAAATAGATAGATAGATAAATGGTATCAAAAAATAAGACTTATATGAAATTGAGTGAAATCAAAGCCAAATAAAAAAAGTATATGCAGGTACAGGGGTGGAGCTAAATATGAGAATTAACTTCTAATTCTACAACACAGTAAAATAACTATGGTTAACAACAATTAACTGAGTATTTCAAGATAGCTAGTAAAGAGGACTTTGAATGTTTCAATGCAATGATGATAAATGTTTGAGGTGGTAGCTATGTTAATTCTCTGATCTGATTATTACACATTATATACATGTCTTGAAATGTCACACTATACACCATAAATATGTACAAGTACTGCATCAATTAAACACAAAATAAAAATGATAAGTCTAAAAAAGACTAAAAAGGGATCTACCGAGTCATAAAAGTCTTTCCCTATAAAAAGAAAGCCTGAGAATCAATCTGTTGGTGAGGCATCGATAATACTGTCCAGAGCACCTGGCCCATGAACACAAATACCTGGTCCATGGGCAAGCGTAGCACAAAAGTGTCATGAATATCATCCTTTAATACTTCACTTCCCAGGCTGGGGTTGTGGCTCAGTGGCAGAGCACTTGCCTGGTATGTGTGAGGCACTGGGTTCAATCCTCAGCACCACATATAAATAAATAAAATAAAGGTCCATCAACATCTAAAAAAAAAATACCTCACTTCCCTACAGATGAAAGAAATACCTCACTTCCTTTTGCTCTGGGGTCCTATTCTCACCAAAAAAAAAAAAAAAAAATCTTTCTATTTATTCTATTCTATTTATACTTGCTTTTTGATATTCCTTTATTACAGACAGATATGCTACACAACTAACATGAATGATGTGCTCCATTAGGCATATATATTTCCCCATATAAATAAATTAGTATTCCGGTTTATACATGGGACTCTTAGAAACTTGGCTGGTATGAATCTGTCTCTTCAACATAGTCAAAGGATTGAAATTCTGAAACAATATTTTTAAAAATAGACAAAAATCTAGTATTGCTGAGTACATGATATAACATCATATCATTAGGCCTGGTAACTTTTCTAGAAAGAACTTGGTAATGTTATATCAAAATATAAATACCATTTATCTAAATAACAATTTATCTAGGTATTTAGCCCTTAGAGACAACTGCATAAGTTAAAAACACGAAAATCCATTCAAGTGTTGTTTATACTAATTAAAAATTAAAACTTGGATTGTTTTCATCAATAGAGCACTAAATAAGCCAATTATAGCCTAATTTATAAGTCAACAAAACTATAATATATAAAAAATACAAAGAAAAATGTGACTTTATGTTTATTTATATAAAAAGATATCAGTAACATATACATTAAGTAAAAACAACACATGTAATACGTACTGTTTATACAAAGCTGTATACCTCTTAGCACCACATGCTTTATTTTCCCAGCACACTCTACAGAGTAGTATATTCCCATGAGTTCCTCCATGTCTATGAAATTCTGCCTATTATAATCATCCTGGAAAAGTCACAATGGTCTAACACAGTGAATACTTTTGAAGTCATTGTTATAATCTTGTTTAACCTAACATCACACAAAGTAACCTCATCATAAGTTCTTTTTAAAAATAGATTATACCTTTCAAAATACCAAACAAAAATAAATAACTATGAAGCAACCAGTAAACAGAAACCCTTCAGAAAACATGGACATCAGAGAGTTAGTGGACTATTGATCAAAATGTTTATAGTGTATATACCTGTATCTACATCTGTATCCATCGATCTATATCTTTTTATCAAAAACACACACTGGGAGCCAGGCACAGTGGTGTACGCCTGTAATCCCAGCAGCTTGGAAGGCTGAGATAGTAGGATCATGAGTTCAAAGCCAGCCTTAGCAATTGTGAGGCACTAAGCAACTCAGTGAGACCCTGTCTGTAAATAAAATACAAAATAGGGTTGAAGATGTGGTTCAGTGTTTGAGTGCTCCTGAGTTCAATCCCCAGTATCAAACACACACACACACACACACACACACACACACACACACTGGAGCTGGGCACAGTGGTGCATTCCTGTAATCCCAGCGGCTCAGGAGGCTGAAACAATAGGATTTTGAGTTCAAAGCCAACCTCAATAACTTAGCAAGGAGCTAAACAACTCGGTGAGACCCTGTCTCTAAATAAAATACAAAATAGGGCTGGGGATATTGTTTAGTGGCCAAGTGCTCCTGAGTTCAATCCCCGGTACCCCCCCCCCAAAAAAAACACAGTCTTTATAAAAATATCCATTTATAAAAGAAAAATTCCAGGCATACAAACAATGAAGTATACTATATATTTAGAGCCAGTTCCACATCAGGCACCATGCTAAGGACTTTACATATTCTGAAAATGAATATTCAGCTGGGTATGGTGGCACATACCTGTAATCTCAGCATCTCAAAAGGCTGAGGCAGGAGGGTCACAAGTTCAAAGCCAGCCTCAACAATTTAGTAATGTCCTAAGCAACTTAGCAAGACCCTATCTCTAAATAAAATATAAAAAGTGCTGGGGGTGTAGTTCAGCGGTTAAGTACCCCTGGGTTCAAACCCTAATTAAAAAAAAAAAAAAAAAAAACAGAGAGGATTCAATGACATGAGACGAAACTAAGACTCATAGATCATGTGATTTACCTGAATCACACAGCTAGTAATAATGGCAAAGCCTCAATTTAAACAGCAGTTCACTATTAGTCCAATATATGTACTCTTTTCACAACACTCTGTCTCTTCCACAAGTCATTCCTCCTCTAAGGTCCCACTTGCACAGCCAGCCAGCCTGCCAATCCAGGAAATGCCTCTGGTTTCCCACATACCTCATTCAAATCTTAATATGAAGTAAGAGAAAGTAAAGCATATCTCAATACTTGAAAAAAAATCCTGGGGCTGGGGATATAGCTCGTTGGTAGAGTGCTTGCCTTACATGCACAAGGCCCTGGGTTCAATTCCCAGCACCACAAAAAGAAGAAAAATTCCTTTTGTCTGTGGATAGAAAGAAAAAAATTACTTCCACCAGCAAATGATTTCATTTTTCATCTTTCATCTCATTCTTCTTCAATATACATACACACACAAAGGTAGACTCCCTATTTTAGACCACTAGTCTTACAAATGGGCTGCTCAAGGCCATATAGGCCATTTTCAGAACTTTGGCTTTTATTCTAAGTGAGATAAGACATCAGAGGAAAAATCTTAGCAGAGTACTGACATGATCTGATGTTTTTAAAGGAATGTTCTGAATGCTGTGCTGAGAATGGAATGCCAGAAGATAAGAATGAGAGTGGGGAGACCAGGTAAGTTTTTTGCAATAATCCAGGTAGGGTAAAAAACAATGGCTGGACCAGGTGATAGAGATAAAGGTGGTAAAAGGTGGTAGATTCTGAGTATATTATGAAAGTGGAGCTCATCATCTGCCAAAGGATTGGACTGGATATACTACATGAATAAGTAGGAATAAAGATGAATTAAGGGGCTGAAGCAGGAGGATCACAAATTCAAGACCAGTCTCAGCAACTTGGCCAGCAACTTTGGAGCTTGGATAAGTAGAAGGGTATAGTTGCCACTTACTGAAATAGGGAAGACAACAGAGTAGCACATCCAAGTGGACATGTCATGTAGACAGCTAGATACACAAGTCTAGAGATCTGAGAGTCATTGTGATAATGTTGTAACACAGGATAAGATCACAAAGCTGAGTATAAATAAATGGAAAAATTCAAAGACCGAGTTCAGGGCTCCCTCCTACATGAGAAGGTTGGAAAAGGAGGAAGACACCAAGAATTGATCAGTGAGATACAAGTCTGTGGATGTAGATCAGTGGTAGAGCACCCTGAGTTAAAAATCCAGTGTCAAAAAAAATAGGTGTAACTCCCTTCCACAACCTTGCATAGATTATTTAATTTTCTCAAAAATGAATTAAAATAGTCCTTGTCCTCAGAGGGTCTACATAAATTATCTTTATCATGATTCAATAAAAATCTGACCATATGAACACATAAGCTATTACTATGGGCAGTGTAGAAAAACAACTCTTAAAAAAATGTTTTCTTGGCATCTTCCCTCTCTGGGTCTAAGGATATGAGATGTGACCATAAAGCATGAAGCGGAATTTTCATATAGCTGGTGAGATTAGCTTCCTATATGATCACATTTTGTATGTCTATGACCTTTCTAATCAAAATGACTTCAAACGGGAACGACCATTGGAGTCAGAACTCATGGTTCGTCATCCTAAAATTCTTTTTCCAGTTATCAGAAGTGGCATACACCAAAATGCATGGGTAATTACCCTTGACAATGGAAAGGCATGTTCTGACTTCTCTTAGTAGCTATGCTTATTCCTGTTATTCATAAATATGCCCTCATCTTTTTAGTTCCTCTTTTATTTCCTATTTACAATACCTTGTAGAGATCAACAAGCTTCAAAAATTTTAACATTAGCTACTACTATGGATTGAATGTGGTGTAATTGTGTTCCCCCAAAGATTCATGTAATTGGAGGCTTGATTCCCAGGGTGACAGTATTGGGAATTGCTGTGGAACTTTTTTAAAAGGTAAGTCCCAGTGGGACTTCCTAAGGTCATTGGAGTATGTCCTGAGCTCTTGCAAGAGGGTTGTTATAAAAGGACAAGCCTGGCCTCACCCAGTTCTCCCTGCTTAGTGACTCACGATCTGATTGTTCGCTCTCATACAAACTCCCACCATGACGTGATGCTATCCATTACCCTCAGCAGAGGCCAAGCCAATCGGGATGCCCAACCCTGAACTTTAAAACTAAATAAACCTATATACTAAATAAACCTCTTTTCTTCATATTTAGCCTGTTTCACATATTTCATTATAATAATGAAAAACCCACTAATAAACCAGAATATCCTTTTATTAAGGGAAAGCAGACTCTTAAGATGGCAGAATAGAGGAGGTTGCATTCCTGGCTGTTCCATGGACTGAAACCAAGAAAGCAGACAGGCAGCTTCTCTGCAAAAACTGGACATTCAAAGCAGACTGAGGACACAGGAGGTTGGATATTATAAACTAAGGAAGAAATCTCCAGTGGCACAGCCACTGTAACAGCAGGGCCAGAAGCTCCAGCCAGAGCAGTCCCTCCATGAGCAGAGTGGAGGGAAAGGAAATTAAAGGAACCTGCATTTTGAGAAGGCCCGAGGCATGTCTGGGTATGGAGCATTTAGAGACCAAGGACATTGCCCAACAAACCTGAAGGACCTGCTGCACGATATCTATATGTGGGGGGAAAAGCCACCATCTCTCCACACAGTATGCAGAGGACAAAGGAAGAAACCATTTTGCAGCTGTAGTACGGGGGGAGCCCATAATGGAGGAAGCCCATTCCTGGCAAATCTGAGTTTGGCCTGAAATACGGGCCCAAAGAACACACGCTTCATGGCATAGAGTGTGCCTAAGTGACCAGGAGAAAATTAAATGTGGAGAGAGGTTTACACAAGGGATAACTGGTCTCAGAAACCCAACCGGCTCTACCCCTCCCCCTCTAATCTGACCACTTGTAGGACTGGCTAGAAGAGATGCACCAGGCAGGGAAGGACAGGGGCATGAGAGATTGTTTAGAGACTGAATCCAAGACCAGGAATCATGGGGTCTGCAGGTGATGTAGGGGACTAAGAATTGGCCTCCCCCACCACATGAGTGGAACCCAGGGGACATTCCTGGAGTGCAGTCCTCCAACATGGATCAGCAAGTACTGATCTCTGGAGGTGCACTGATTTAAAATCTCCAGACCAACTGGCATTCAGTGAAGAGCCTGGCGCCCACATTAGCCTAAACCCTGCCTCCAGGAACCCCACCTATAATGTTATATCTCTCACTCCAGCAATCCAGAGGATGAAGCATCACACTCTAGAAGACCCCACCCAAAATTGCTGAGAAGAGAAGCTGATAATATTTTGAACTCCAATGGAAAGAATTCTTTAACTTTTCACTAAGACCTATTTTTTAAATTCTTTTTCTCTGTTTAATTGTGACCTTAATAGTACATGGACATTTATACATATTCATTTTTGGTTTTTTTTCTCATTTCTAGCATTTTTAAAGTTAGTTATTTTTCATGGATTAGTTTTTGGTGAACTAGGGTGTTTGATTAGTATATTTTAGTTTTGTATCCTTTTTTATTTTTATTTTTTTTTAATTTTTACTTTATATATATTTTCTCTCCTGTTTCCTTTAATTCTCTCTTTTCTTCTGCTAACAGCCAATCTCTGTCATACTTTCTTTCACTCTTCCTTAAATATTTTTCTTCTGTCTTCTCTCCTCTTTCCTTATAATCATCATACCCTACATCACTTCTGTTCTCTCTGTGTCCAACATTTGAAAATGTAAACCCTTTTGCAAACTTCCTGGGTTTTTGTTTGTTTGTTTTTATGTGGTGCTGGGGATCGAACCCAAGGACTCACACGTGCAAGGCAAGTGCTCTACCACTGAGCTACAACCCCTGCAAACTTGCTGTTTTTATTATATGCATAACTGATAATATCATTTTTGTTTACTGTGGTAATTAACATTGTAGACATCATAGAAGGAACTACTTGGCTTAATGATGTATATTGTTTGCATTGGTTGGTGTTATTATTTGTGTCCACTTAAATATTGAGGTATAGGAAACCTTCAGGGACACTGTAAATCCACAGATAGAAACTCTACTGTCTCAGATCCATACTGTTAGATGGGCAGACACACATACAACATGGAAAAGCAAGGAAACAAATTGCCCCCAAACAAATCAAGATATTTCAATAACAGAATCTATCTGTACCACAATGGAAAAAATGTCAGAGAAGGAGTTTAAAATGTACATAGTCAAACTGATCTGCAAAGTAAAGGACAGTATAACAAATAAAATCAGAGAGAAAATACAGGAAATGAAAGATCACTTCAATAGATGGGCACGGTGGCACATGCCTATAATCCCAGTGGCTCGGGAGGCTGAGGTAGAAGAATCACGAGTTCAAAGCCAGCCTCAGCAAAAGCCAGGCACTAAGCAACTCAGTGAGACCCTGTCTCTAAATAAAATACAAAAATAGGGCTGGGGATGGGGCTCAGTGGTCGAGTGCCCCTGAGTTCAATCCCCAGTACACCCCCCCCCAAAAAAAAAAAAAGAAAAGAAAGATCACTTCAATAAAGAGGCAGATATTTTTTTTTTGGGGGGGGGGGGGAGAAACAAGCAGGAATCCTTGAAAAGAAGGAAACAATAAACCAAATTTAAAATTCAATAGAAAGCATCACCAACAGACTAGATCACTTGTAAGACAGAACCTCAGGCAATGAAGACAAAACATAATCTTGAAAAGAAAGTTTACCACAGACAGATGTTAAGAAACCATGAATAGGGCTGGGGATGTGGCTCAAGTGATAGCGCACTCGCCTGGCATGCGTGCGGCCCGGGTTCGATCCTCAGCACCACATACAAACAAAGATGTTGTGTCCGCCGAAAATTAAAAAAATAAATATTAAAATTCTCTCTCTCTCAAAAAAAAATTAAAAAAAAGAAACCATGAACAGAACTTCCAAGAACCGTGGGATAACATAAAGAAATAAATTTAAGATTTTTCAGAATAGACATAAAGAAATAAATTTAAGATTTTTCAGAATAGATGAAGACACAAACAAAAAAAACAAAGGAATGCACAATCCTTTCAATGAAATAATATCTGAAAATTTCTCAAATCTAAATAATGAAATGGAAAATAAAATACAGGAGGCTTATAGGATCCCAAATATACAAAATTACAACAGACCCATACCAAGGCACATTATAATAAAAATGCCTAACATACAGAATAAAGATAGAATTTTAAAGCCTGCGAGAGAAAAATATCAGATTATGTATAGGGGCAAAACAATTCGAATATCAGCTGATTTCTCAACCCAGACCTTCAAAGCTAGGAGGTCCTAGAATAACATGTACCAAGCTCTAAAAGAAAATGGATTCCAACCAAAAATCCTATATCCAGCAAAATTAAGCTTCAAATTTGAGGATGAAATAAAACCTTCCATGAAAAACAAAAGTTAAAAGAATTTGCAACTAGAATGCCTGCAATACAGAATATTCTCAACAAAATATTCCATGAAGATAAAGTGGAAAAAAAAATAAAAAACAGCAAAGGGAGGAACTACACTAAAAGAATAGTCAATCAAAAGAGAAACAAGGGCTGGGGCTGTAGCTCAGTCATAAGAGTGTTTGCCTATCATGTGTGAGGCACTGGGTTTGATTCTCAGCACCACATAAAAATAAATAAATAAATAAATAAATAAAGGCATCCTGTCAAATGGTGGATGCATTCCTAGATTTCCAAGCAATCTCCATACTGCTTTCCATATTGGCTGAACCAATTTGCAGTCCCACCAGCAATGTATGAGTGTACCTTTTTCCCCCTCATCCTCACCAACACTTATTGTTGTTTGTCTTCATAATAGCTGACATTCTGACTGGAGTGAGGTGAAATTTTAGAGTAGTTTTGATTTGCATTTCTCTAATTGCTAGGGATGTTGAACATTTTTTCATATATTTATTGATTAATTGTTCATCATCTTCTGAGAAGTGTCTCTTCAGGTCCTTGGCCCAGCTATCCCTCTCCTCGGTCTATACCCAAAGGACTTAAAAACAGCATATTACACGGACACAGCCACATCAATGTTTATAGCAGCACAATTCACAATGGCTAAACTGTGGACCCAACGTAGATGCCCTTCAGTAGATGAATGGATTTTAAAAAAATGTGGCATATACACACAATGGAATTTTACTCAGCAATAAAAGAGAATAAAATCATGACATTTGCAGGTAAATTGATGGAGTTAGAGAAAATAATGATAAGTGAAGTTAGCCAATCCCAAAAAAACAAATGCTGAATGTTTTCTTTGATATAAGAGGCTAATTCATAGTGGGATAGAGAGAGGGAGTATGGGAAGAATAGACGGGACTCTAGATAGGGCAGAGGGGTAGGAAGGGAAGGGAGGGGGCATGGGATAATTAATGATGGTGGAATGTGATGGTCATTATTATCCAAAGTACAGGTATGAAGACATGAATTGGTGTGAATATACTATGTTTACAACCAGAGATATGAAAAATTGTGCTCTATATATGTAATAAGAACTGTAATGCATTCTGCAGTCATATATAAATTTTAAAAAAAGAAAAAATTTAAAAAGGCATTGTGTCCATCTACAACTAAAAATATTTTAAAAAGAGAAATTAATTAAAATTATAAAGTAGAAATATTCCCAAATGACTGGGAATACAAATCATATCTCAATAATAACCTTGAACAATAAGGGCCTAAACCCATCAATCAAAAGACACAGTCTGGAGGATTGGATTAAAAAACAAGACCCAATAATATGCTATGTCCAAGAGACTCACCTCATAAGCAAAACTACCCAAGACTGAACTTGAAAGAATGGTGGAAAATGCATCACTCACATGGATTACGTAACCAGGAAGGGGTTTTCATCCTCATATCAGATAAAATGGACTTCAAGGCAAAGTTAATCAGAAGGGACAAAGAAGGACACTTCATATGGCTTAAGGGAGTAATATGTCAAAAATACATAACAATTGAAAATATTTATGCCCCAAACAATGGAGCATCCAAGTACATAAAACAAACCCTTGTCAATTTCAAGAATCAAATAGACCACAACACAATAATACTGGGTGACTTTAACTAAATGCCTCCGTTACCACTGGATAGATTTTCCAAATAAAAACTAAATTTAAAAAAAGCTATAGAAGTAAAAGATACAATTGATAACTTAGACTTAACAGGCATATATAGAATATTTCGTCCACCAATGACTGAATACACTTTCTTTTCAGCAGCACATGGATCCTTCTCTAATATAGACCACATTATATAAGCTATCACGTATGTTGGCATACAACTGTAATATTACTTTAATATAATTTTAGCACCTGTAGGGTTATTTTGATCATTCCCTTTCCATTGATATTAATTTTTGTATTCTTTTTTTAAATTTTTTTAGTATTTATGTTTTAGTTGTAGTTGAACACAGTACCTTCATTTTACTTATTTATTTTTATGTGGTGCTGGGGATCAAACCCAGGGTCTTGCACGTGCTAGGTGAGTATTCTACTGCTGAGCCACAACCCAAGCCCCTATATTCTTGTTTTTTATCTTGATTAAACTTGTTTGATTTTTATCAAATTGTAGCTATATTATTTCTTATTCTATTTCATATGTTTGCTCCTACTCTTATTTTTCCTCCCTGCTAGATAATTTGAAAATAATTTGTTATTCTAACTTCTTTCTGATACAAGTACTTTAAGTTATAAATGTTCATCTGAGTACTGTTTCATCCCAGAGATCCTGATATTTTAAGCTTTTACTATCACTTAGTTCAAAGCACCTTTTATTTACTTTTCTTGTGCTTTCTTCCTTGACCTCTGAGATATTTATAAGTGTGCCAATTAATTTTGAAATAGTTTACATGTGGGGATGGGATTCTATATATCTTAAGGTGATTGATCTCTAATATAATAAATCATGTAGGAAACAGTTTGCATAATTTTGAATCTAAAAAAGTAATGAAAATGCTTTTTATGTTGATTGTATTGGTTACATACATGTCAAAACTGATCAACTTGCCTACTTCAAATATGTGTATTTTATTGTACTTCAATTTTACCTTAAAAAAGCTATGGGGAAAAAAAGAAAAAAAAAGAATTCTTAGGAAAAAAAATAATGACATGAAAAAATAAAGGAGAACAATTTGGAAATCACTATACATCAGGGAAATTCAGGTCAAAACCACAATGAGCCAGGTGCAGGGGCACATGCCTGTAATCCCAGTGGTTTGGGAGGCTGAGGCAGGAGAATCACAAGTTCAAAGCCAGCCCCAGGAATGGCGAGGTACTAAGCAACTCAGTGAGACCCTGTCTCTCAATAAAATATAAAATAGGACTGGAGATGTGACTCAATGGTTGAGTGTCCCTGAGTTTAAACCCCAATAGCCAAAAAAAAAATTTAAAAACTCATTGAAATATCAACTCATACTTGTTATCATAAAGACAAGAAATACCAAGTGTAGGTGAAGAAGAGGGAACACTCATACATTACTGGTGGGAAGGTAGATTACTATGGCCATTATGGAAAACAGTGTAGAAGGGCTGGGGATATAGCTCAGTTGGTAGAATCTTGCCTCACATGCACAAGGCCCTGGGTTCAATCCCCAGTAACACACACACACACACAAAAAAAAAAAAAAAAAAAAAAAACAGCGGGAAGTTTTCTCAAAAAGCTAAAAATAGAACTACCATATGGTGCAGCCAAACCACTTCTAGATATGTATCTGAAGGAAATGAAATCAAATCAATGTCAAAAGATATCAATCCTCATATATTCATGTGGCATATTCATAATGATGAAGATATGGGAACACCCTAAGTGTGTATTGAGAGATGAATGGATTAAAAAATATTGTATATATGCACCATAACATACTATTCACCCTCTAAAAAGGAGATCTTGCCATTAGCAATAGCATGGGTGAAACTGGCAGGCACTGTTCTAAGTGAAATAAGCCATACAGAGAAAGAAAAATACTGCATGAACTCACTCATATCTGAAATCTAAAAGGAGCTGAATACATAAAAACAAAACAGTGTAGACTAGGGATGGGGAGGGGGAGGAAAAAGAGATATGTTAGTCAAAGGGTACAAAATTGAAATTACATAGGATGAATAAGTCTAGGAATATAATGTACAGAATGACTCTAGTTAATAATATGTATTGCACACTGAAAATTTGCTGAAATAGTACATTTTAGGTGCTATTCACACAAAAAGTAAAGGTAACCATGTAAAGTTATGGGTATGTTATTTTGCTTGACTGTGGGAATCATTTCACTTTGTATATGTCTATAAAAACATCATTTTTGGAGGCTGAGGGTATAGCTTAGTGGTGGATCATTTGCTTTGCATACATAAGGCCCTGGGGGTAATCTACCAAAAATCTATGTCATGACCCTTAAATGTATATAATTTTTAAAGTTTTCCTGGAAAAAAAGAAACCAAGTCATGCCATAAAAAAATGTAAAATACTAATTTCCTTAACCATTTAGGGCCTGTTTATCCAATGAAATCTATAGATATTTTTCTCCAGAAAAATACACACAAATAAACATTTCCAGGGTTGATGCATTAGAGTCCACATTTTAAAACTCCTAATTCTGCTTTCTAATTTTATAGATGAAGAAATTAGGATACCAAGAAATCAAGTTAAAATATCCATGGTTAAAAACTTGGCACAATACATTCATTAACTATTCTTTTCCTTGGTTAATTAGCTGTTACAAATGGAATAACCTTGGCTAAAGTAAAATAGGTGGTAAACCTAAAAACAATAAAGCCTGATTCATTTCTGTGTACTCAGAATTGACTTTCTCCTTTAGCATATTTCACTTAGTGTCAAGAAACAACTCCCTCCATTCTGATATTTCAGGTTTTAACATACTTGGCCAATAATGGATCATGATTTTATACATTGTGTAATATATTCCCCTTTTACTTTCTAAATGCAGAGAACTACTTTTTTTTTTTTTGGGGGGGGGTACTAGGGATTGGACCCAGGATGCTTTACCACTGAGACCTGTCCCCAGCCCTTTTTATATTTTATTTAGAGACAGAGCCTTGCTAAGATGCTTAGGGCCTTGCTAAGTTGCTGAAGTTGGCTTTGAACTCAAAATTCTCCTGCCTCAGCCTCCTGAGCTGCAGGGCTTATAGACGTGCACCACCACGCCCAGCAACTGTTTGATTTTTCAAAATATATATCTAAAATATAACCTTATAAGGACAAGTGAAAATTCTAGTTGAGAATTTTTACATTTTAAATTAATTTTTAAATCATTGGAGATCATTTAAAAGAAACTGTAATTGCCTTTTGGGGTCAAATCTAGCAGTAACCTGTGTTGCAATACCCCAATATGTATCACTTTTCCTGTGATATGCAATAGTAATGTCAATATGGTTGAAAAGGTTTATTCTTTTTGTTAAGTTCAGACTACTAAAAGATAAATAAATTTTTAAACTTGAGCTTTTCCTAGAAATTAAAAAATTAAATCTGATTATCAAATAAAATTAAATACACTAGTTCTAAGAAAATTGAGCTATAAATTAAGCATACAGAAGAAGAAATGTGTCTTTATGAGATTAAAACTGCATATGGGTATGGTGGCACACACCTGCAATCCCAGCAATTTGGGAGGCAGAGGCAGGAAGATCACAACTTCAAAGTCAGCCCTGGCACTTTAGCAAGGCCCTAAGCAAGTTAGTGAGAGCCTGCCTCAAAATAAAGAATGAAAAAAGAATGGATATGTAACTCAGTGGTAAAGTACCCCTGGGTTCAATCTCTTATACCTCCCCCCAAAAAAGAAAAAACACCAACAACAAAATACTGGGGCTAGGAATATAGCTCAGTTGATAGAGTACTTGCCTCACATGCACAAAGCCTTGAACCAAAAAAAAAAAAAAAAAGATGCAGACTAGGCAGCTTGAGGCTCCCACCTGCAGGCACCTGACCCTGCAGGGTACAAACAAGCTTGAGCCAACACCTGCTCTGAGGCTCTTCCTCCAGGCCATGCCTCTGATCCACCAAGGCTGAGGCAGGCAGACTGCAAGTTCAGGCCAGCCTTATTTTAAAAAGAAAAAAAAAAAAAATACTGTGAGCATTTGACCTAAAATTAAGGGCTAAATGTGGTGGCACACGCCTGTAATCCCAGCAGCTCAGGAGGCTGAGACAGGAGGATCATGAGTTCAAAGCAGCCTCAGCAATTTATTGAGGCACTTAGAAACTCAGTGAGGCCCAGTCTCTAAATAAAATATTAAAAAGGGCTGGGAATGTGCCTCAGTGGTCAAGTGCACCTGAGTTCAATCCCCAGAACCAAAAAAAAAAAAAAAGATTTAAGGTGCTACAATTCACAGTAGCTAAGCTATGGAGTCAAGCTAGGTGACTTCAACTTCAACAGATGCATGGATAAAGAAAATGTGATGTGGGGCTGGGGCTGTGGCTCAGTGGTGGAGTGCTTGCCTAGCATGCATGAGGCACTGGGTTCGATCCTCAGCACCACATAAAAATAAAATAATAAGATAAAGATATATGCCCACCTATAAGTAAAAAATAAATATTTTTTTAAAAAAGAAAGAAAATGTGGTATATATATATACACAATGTAGTATTACTCAGCCATTAAAAAGAATTACTTTGGGGCCAAGGTTGTGGCTCAGTGGTAGAGTTCTTGCCTAGCATGTGTGAGGCACTGGGTTCAATCCCCAGCACCACATAAAAATAAACAAATAAAATAAAGGTATTGCTGGGGATGTGGTGTTATGCTCGAATTCGGGACCCCCAAAGACCACCAGAGATCCAAGATCGATGGAAGCAGCAAAGAGGTGTTTATTGCGAGCTAGCTCGGTCCTCCAAGCACACACAGCAACTGGTGACGCTGAGAGGCCCCGAACCCATGGTTTGCAGCATTTTTATACATTCTTTGGAGAGGGCAGGGACTTCACATACATCATAGCCTCTTTTAGCAAATCATCACACACCACGGGAAAATCAAATAACAACTCTAAAACATGATTAGCACATTCACTGGCAGGAACAAGTTGGGTAGGGGTGATTGGTCAATACAAAAGGGGTATTCATTTGAACTGATTGGTTCAGGCCAAGAGGGGTGTACGTGCTGAACTACATGGTTTCCCAACTTGTTATCAACCACCATAAACTACTGGGAGGGTCATCTGGCATCCCAGGTATTTCCCTGTCTCATGCTGATTGGTGGCTGCTAGGGGGTTGCTATGGATCCCCACCTAGCCTGACTGAGTCAGGGACACCTGGCGCAGCAGATCTCTCCTGTTATTTGTAGATAAACAACTTAGCAGGGTGGGAATGTGCCTAGGAGTGCTCTGTGGGTCTTTCCAAGGACAAAGGTCATGTCCCTCCCTTGGACAGGCTTTGCTCTGAGATAGAGGCTGATTTTTCAGTGGCTCAAGCGGTAGCGCGCTCACCTGGTATGTGTGCGGCCCAGGTTCGATCCTCAGCACCACATACAAAGATGTTGTGTCCACTGAAAAACTAATAAATATTTTAAAAAACTCTCTCTCTCAAAAAAAAAAAAAGAAAATATAAAATAAAGGTATTATGTCCATCTACAACTAAATATATATATATATAATGACTTTATGACATTTGCCAGTAAATGGATGTATCTGGAGACTTATCATGCTAAGTGAAATAAACAAACCCCCAAAACCAAATGTCTAATATTTTCACTGATATGTGGAAGCTAACTGACAATGAGGGGTGGGTGAAGAATAAAAGTTCAGGAAATTAGACAAAGGGAAATAAAAAGAAGGAAGAGGGGATAGGAAAAGGAAAGACAGTGAAATGAATCTGACATAAGTATCCTATGTACATATTTGAATACACCACAGTGTAGATCAATTAAAATGAATCAATTAAAGGGGCTGGGGTTGGGGCTCAGTGGTAGAGCAGTCACCTAGCATGTGCAAGGTGCTGGGTTCAATCCTCAGCACCACATAAAAATAAATAAATAAAATGAAGGTATTGTGTTCAACTACAACTAAAAAATGAAATTTTTTTTTAAAAAAGAACCAATTAAAAAAGAATTAAGGTGCTAGTTAACTGTGTAGTTGTCATCTTCTTTTTGTGTATGTGTGCCATGGATTAAACTCAGGGGCTAGCATATGTTAGACCAGTGCTCTACCACTGAGCTACATCCCCAGGTCCTTTTAGTTTGAGACAGTGTAACTAGTGAAACCTGCAATCCTCCTGCCTCAGCCTCCCAAGTCACTGGAATTACAGGCATACACTACCACACCCAACAACTCTATAAATAGTTGTTAAAAAAGAATAATATTGTAAGACTGTATTGTATTGTACTGCATTTTTTCTGTGTTTTAAACACACGAAACTGTGAAGTAATATAAATTAAAGTGTTATCAGTCTACAAGGTTTAAACGTATCAAGAGTCTGAGTTTCTAGGTCTCTAATGTACATGTGGAGTATAGTTAATAATATTGTATAAACTGAAAATTTGCTAAAATAGTAGATTTTACATGCTGTTACTTCCTCTTACCCACCCCCGACATCCACAAAGGGTAATTTTGGAAAGTGATGGAAATGTAAATTTTAGTGTGTAATCATTTCACTCTGTGTATCAAAACATCACATATACAATAAAAAATAGAATTTGACTTTTATCCGTAATAGCACAAGAAAAAGAGGATATGTTTCAGAGTGTTAATAGGGTACTTCTGGGTGCTAAGATTATAATCAATCATTTTTCTGCTTTTTCTTTTTTTTATATACTTTCCAAATTTTCTATCATGAGGATATATGTACCTTTATAATTAAAAGTATCAACAGGAAAAAAGAAAGTGAATCTAACTCTCATTACTAGCCAAGTATTCATCAGTTCACACCCTAATAGTCTGGTGAGGCCTGAGCTTGTATGACAAGCTCCGAGGTGATGCCAGTGCTCCTGATCCCACACTACACTTATGAAAGCCAATGCTATAGTCCAGAAGAAAGAACACTCGACTTTTTTTTTTTTTTTTTTTTTTTTGTGGTGCTGGGGATTGAACCCAGGGCCTTGTGCATGCTAGACACTCTACCAACAGAGCTATATCCCCAGCCCTTGACTACTCTTTTTTGACAGGAGTGGTCAGGGGAGAGTGAACAACTATTTTCCATAGTGATTTGGGGGCAGTTTTGAAATAAAAGTTATTCTGGGTTAGATTGTGTCCCCTAAAAAGATACACTTAAGTTGAAAGCTCCCTGTAACTCTGAATGTGACCTGATTTTGGAAAATGGTGTCTGCAGATACAAACATGTTACAAATAGGCCATTAGGGTGAGCCCTAATCTCATACAACAGGTGTCTTTATAAGAGAAGGAAAAGACAAGGAGAATGCCTAATGATGCAAAGGCAGAGACTGAAGTGATATGGATACAAACCAAAGAATGTCAAAGGCTGCTGGTTGCTGACAGAAGCTACAGAATCTTCCTCAGAGCCTTCAGTAGGAACCAACCGTGCCAACACCTTGATTTCAGACTTTTAATTCTAGAACTATGAGAGAATAAATTTCTGTTGTTTCAAAGCTATGCAATCTGTGGTACTTTGTTATGGCAGCCCTTGCAAACTTATACAAGGGTTAAGAATATAAACTTTGCAATCAGACAGCCTTTTGCTAGCTGTATGATCACAAATAAGTAGTTTAACAACTTTAAGCCTCAGTTTCTTCATTTTGAAAAGGAAGATGGCTGGGTATAATGGGGCCCGCCTATAATCCCAAAGACTTGGGGAACTGAGGCAGGAGGATCACAAGTTTGAGGCCAGCCTGGGCAATTTAGTGAGACCCTGTCTCAAAATTAAAAAGAAAAAAAGGCTGGAAATGTAGTTCAGTGGTAGAGCACCTCTAAATAAATAAATAAATAAATAAATAAATAGGTAGGTACACAAAAATTGGATTTTCAGAGGATTACTGAGAAGATTAAATAGCATAATGTATGTAAAGTTCTTGGCATAGGGAGCCTTCAATAAATGTTAGCTAATATGTCACTGAGGCCTTTAATCCGCAGAAAATGAGTACAAATGAGCCTTATCAATTGTTATATTAAGTAATCTACATGTGGAAATCAGTCCAAGATGAAGAATTTTGGCTATACAAATCCTAGAATTGAGGGTAGTGGCCCTGAAGGAATTTTTGAGATCATTTAATGAAACAATGATAAAGAAGCGGGTAAGAGCAACCTTATGGGAGTGTATCAGAATCAGCTTGGGGTTCAGGGGAAATACTGCTCACTAAAGCACTGTCTATAATTGCAAAATCAGAGAAATAGCCAAAAATACATCAATTGAGTAAAATAAATGATGGTATTACCAAAGAGATATAAAATGCAAGTAGTAGATTTGCATGTATTTATATGGAAATACGTCCATTATATATACCAGAGAGTTTTGTTTTGTTTTTTGGTACTGGGGATTGAACTCAGGTACACTCAACCACTGAGCCATACCCCTAGCCCTATTTTGTATTTTATTTCAAGACAGTCTCACTGACTTGCTTAGCACTTCGCTTTGAACTCACAATCCTCCAACCTCAGCCTCCCAAGCTGCTAGGATTACAGGCATGTGCCACTGCTCCCAGCTTACAGAGTTTTTTATAAGCACAGCATAATTGGTGTGGTGGTATATGCCTGTATTTCCAGCATCTTGGTAAGCCGAGGCAGGAGGATGACAAGTTTAAGGCCAGCCTTGGCAACTTGGTGATACCCCATTCTCAAAACAAAAAATAAAAAAGGTCTTGAAATGTAGTTTAGCAGTAGAGTGCCCCTGGGTTCTTTCCCCAGTACCAAAAACAAAACAAAACAAAACAAAAACAACACAGCATGGTGGTTAAGGATATAGACTCCCCTACTAGATTCAAAGCTCAGCTCAGGTATATCCTATACTAGTATGTGAGACCTTGACCATGTTATAACCTCTCAGTGTCTCACTTTTCTTACCTATAATATAGACATCATAACAATACTTATCTTACAGGGTGCTATGAGGATTAAATCAAATGGTGAAAAGTATTTCAACCACTGTTTGACATAAATTAAGTACTTGATATAATAGGTAGAGTTAACAAGACCCTTAAAGATCAGAATCCCACCTATCTCTCCAGATTCATCTCCCACCACAGCCTCTTACTTCTAACCCTCTAAATTACTAAAGAGAATCCTTTGTTCTATGATTTCAAAACACTCAGCTCATTATCTCTGTTGCCATGTTTATCAAATGGTAGTTCATATATTTACATGTTTAAACCCCCTAGTAAATTGTGTTTCCAATAGATCATAAGGCTAGGAACTTTGGCCCATTTCGTTATTTACTCACTGACTCACTCATTCAACAATATTTTTTAACTTCTACTATGTGCCAAGCACTTCTTAGCTGTATATACAGAGTTGAGATCCTGTAGGTGCTCAAAAATATAAGACATAGTTTTATTAGGTAGATGATCAGCCCTGAGCAGGTGGGTTGAAGGAGGATATTAACAGGAGGTAACTTACAGGGGGGATATCAAACATACACATCAGGGTTGGGGCTATAGCGCAGTTGGTAGAGTGCTTGCCTTGCATGCAAGCACAAGGCCCTGGGTTCAATGCCTAGCCCTACACACACACACACACAAAAAAAAAAAAAACATATACATCAAACCAAGCCCATAAGTCACAGGACTGGGAATCACTGGAAATATTATCAAAGCAGGCAAACATCTGGAAAACAGGAATTGGTATGTTGAATCTCTCCCAAATATAGTTAATTATAACTCCTTAAGGATCTCTTGTGACCAGTTCATCACAACCCTCGCATATTGATCACAAAGGAGAATATGAGAGAATAAGAATCCCTTTGTTCTTACAAAGGGAACCAAAACCCTTAAAAGCCCAGACTCTATAAGAAATACACCATTCTTTGTCCACTCAGTCCCCACACTGTGTGTTTTTATCCTTTGTCCTGCCTAAAATGCCTGTTACTCTGTGTAATTTACTGGAAATTCTTCCTGCAGGATCACAAGGCCCTGTCACTGCAATCCCCAGAGTCACTTCTAGTCCATGGGACCAGCTCTACAATAGTCTGATAGAGAACAGAATTTGCATTGAAAAACACTAGACTAGAATTGAGTTTTTGTCATACACAATCTTTTGAATGTCAATCTTTTGGGAACTTGTTTTTTTAGCTATATAAAATTGAAACACGTAACTCATAACCTGGCACAGGACAAATAGGCCATTAAATGTTAATATCCTGCCTACTAGGTATTAAAATTATGTTTTAAAACTAACAAATTTTCAAGTCAGGTGTGGTGGAACAAGACTGGAATCCCAGGGATTCAAGATACCAAAGCAGGAGGATCACAAGTTCAAGGCCAGCCTCAGCAACTTAGCAAGACTCTGTCTCAAAATAAAAATTTTAAAAGGGCTTGGGGGGCTGGGGATTTAGCTCAGTTGGTAGAGTGCTTGCCTCACATGCACAAAGCCATAGGTTCAATCCCCAGCACCACAAAAAATAAATAAATAAAAAATAAATAAATAAAAGGGCTGGGGATATAGCTCACTGGTCTAGCACTTGCCTAACATTCATGAGACCCTGAGGTCAATACTTAGCACCTCAAAAAAAAAAAAAAATCTTTAACAAATTTCCAATTCCAATCTTATTTAGACTGCTAAAAACTACAAATGCTAAATAAAACATAACATACATCTCCTTAAAAGCAACATGAGCTGTCGGGAAATTAAATAATTATCATGCCAATTTCTAAGGAAAAGCAGGAAGTCATAGAGGACAGCTGGTTAAGGTGCACTGATTCCCCCCCCCCCTGCCCTGAGGACACCTGCTGATGGGAGAAATTTAGGCTTCAGTTTGTGTGGCCTCATGGAATAAGGAGATACATTTGTACTCATTTTCTAAGGATTAAAAGCCTGGGTCACTGGGCTGGAGATGTGGCTCAAGCGGTAGCGCGCTCGCCTGGCATTGTGCGGCCCAGGTTCGATCCTCAGCACCACATACAAACAAAGATGTTGTGTCCACCGAAAACTAAAAAAAAAAATATATATATATATTAAAAAAAAAGCCTGGGTCACATATTAGCCAGCATTTATTGAAGGCTCCCTATGCCAAGCACTTTACTAAGTACTTTACATACTTTACATACATTATTCTATTTAATCCTCATCCAGGGCCTTCCCAGATGAGAAGGGTAATTTGAGACCCTCTGCATTTGAAACTGAAACCACCCACCCCTGCCAAAAGGTAAAACAGAAGTAAATGTGCTCCATGCATCCAAAGGACCATAGGAAGACAGCCAGGATGCTACACAGAATAAGGGGAGAAAAGGGAAAGAAAAAGAACTCTACCCTTGAAAAGTTGTGCCTACAGCCCAGTCCTAACATTGATTTTCAAAGCCAGGTCCTAAGTAACTTAGCAAGGCACTATCTCAAAATTGAAGGACATGAAGAATAAGCCCTAGAGTATTTCCCCTATCTGCAGCCGTTTCCCCACCCACCTTCCTGTCACATTAGCAGGGAGAACGCTGTGGTAAATTGGAGCTTTTGTCATTTATAGTGAACTGGCACCAGACCCCCATCTGACTGAAAGAGCTGACTCCAGTACAATAGGTCCCAGGAACTTCCCTATCTACCCTCCTGTCCTACTCTAAATGATCCTGCCAAACCAACTCATCCCATGACCTGGATCTGCTGAATTCTATAAAACCCAGACCCTTGTTGTAGCCCACCACTATTTTCTCCCTCAAAAATTTCCCCCTCCATTGCTTAATAAAGCATTACTGATATGTCAAGGTCTGTCCCCATTTCAGTTAGTTTTGCTTGCAAAAATAAAAACAAAATGAAAAAGGGCTGGGGATGTGGCTCAGTGGTAAAGAATTCCAGACACCTAAAAAAATTATGTATAATTGTAATGTACCAATAAAAAGGAGTTAAGAATAAACAAAAGAATTAAAGGCAGCATACTATTATGGAAGGATAGGCAAATCTATATAAAGCAAATGCATACAAAGAGGAAGCAAGGGAACTGAAACTTATGGAATAACACAAGACCAGATTTACCCTCCCACCTTAAACAACTTAAAAATGGGTAAAATAAATAAAACAACAATTTTCAGATATTGGATAACAAAGAGTATAGGAGAGAAAGGGAACAAATAAAGTGAGTCCTACTATCCAACCACCCTTTGCTTACTTTGCAGAGAGAATTTCCAGGCTGTGGTATAGGGAAAGGGTATCCACGTAGGGCCCTTTGGTGCCCCTGAGTTGAGAAAACAAAGTTCAAAATTCAGGGAGGCCAAGAGGCTAAAATTTATGGAACAGACATCAGAAGGAAGAGTGCTTCACCCAGAGAGATTTTTAGAGATAGTACAGGGTTCTCTTTATCTGATCAGTATGTACATATAAAGTATGCCCATTATTGATTGACATACTGCCTCTCCAAATTAATGGTTTTTGCCCTGGGTGAAAATAAGCTGGGCCCTTCAGTTTTCTTCTACAAACTAGAGCTAAACCAAGCTTTGTCAGTAGAGGGCGATGGACAGACTTGCAAAGCAAAAGGGTTTTGTTTCTTGGTGATAGGGTTCACTCCACAGGCTTGTTTCTCCAGCATGCTGCAACCCATTATAAGATAATGGATCCAGATATCACAACAACAAAGAAAGAGAGATGAAAAGACAGCATGTGCCTCTTCACGAAAGAACACACCACCACCTTATCTTGTCAAAAAAACTAAATCTGAAATCAGTTCAAGCTGCCAGATCCAGCTGCGAAATTACAGTAAATAAAAGGACAGAAGAACATTTACAATGGATCAGACTGAATGATACAGGGATGGACAGATGGATAGACATGTAATGAATCAAATGAAGCAAAATGCTAATTTTAGAATCTATGTGCTGGGTATATGAGTTTCCACTACATATAATTCTTTCAACTTTTCTGTGTTTGAAAATGCTCATGATAAATTGTTATCGAATGTTGTTAAAAGACAAAAAAAAATGTCTACTGAACTTCTATTCTTCCCCTCCCAGGTCTTAATTAGAATAAGATATATTCCAGGCTTGTATAATTATATCAAAAAAGATTTTACTGTCATGTATTACTAAAGAGAACCAAAATAAAAAAGGCATAAAATAGTAAAGTCTATAGTGTCTAAGGAACTATACTTGAGTGATAAAAAAAACTATAAAAGAAACTAAAAGAAGTGATTACAGTTGACCCTCCTTACCTGCATGTTCCATATCCATAGAATCAATGAATCACAAATCAAAAATATTTTTAAAAATAATCACTTCTGTATTAAATGTGTACAAATATTTTTCTTGTGATTATTCTCTAAATAATGCAGTACAACAAATATTTGCATAATATTTGTATTGTATTAAGTATTATAAGTAATCTAGAGATGATTTAAAATATATACAAGAATGTGCATGGGTTTTATGCAAAATTTTATATAAGGGATTTGAGCATCAGTGCATTTGGGTGTCCATGAAGGGAGAAAATCCTGAAACCAATCCTAGTCTAGCATGACCACAGTATAAAAATTACGATAGCAGGACACATGCCTGTAATCCCAGCAATTTAAGAGGCTGAAGCAGAAGGACGGCAAATTTGAGGCCAGCTTCAACAACTAAGCAAGACCCTGTCTCAAAATAAACAAAAAGAAAAAAGAAAAAGCTTAAGATATGGTTCAGTGATAAAGCATCCCTTGGTTCAGTAAAAAACAAAACAAAGTTAATCTCTTAGTTACCTTGGGAGAAAGAATGTTGTAAATGGGCAAGGACACATAGAAACCTTCTGATATAGGTGGCTAAATTCTATTTCTTGACATGGTTGTGCATACAAAGGTGTCCCACTTATAATAATTCATTAAACACTGTATAATATCTGTTCTGTGTGGTTTTCTGTACCTGTATTTTACCAAAAAAAAGATTATTTTAAAACATCTATATTCCTTTCCTAGAAATTACACTTATATGAATTTATCCTAAGGTAATAGACAAGTTCATAGTTGTGCAATAACAGCTATCATTTATAGAGTAGCACTATGTATGAGATGATGTTCCTAGCACTTTACAAGAATTATCTTACTTAGCTTCATAATGACTCTATACGGTATATACTATTCTCATTCTATTTTACAAATGAGGCTCAGAGAGGCAAAAACAATGTTCACTGAACATTATTAATAACAAAAATTTTAAAAATCTGATCATGATTGGATGGTTTAAAAATTATGATCTGTCCATACAACGGAATGCAAGAAGCTATTTAAAAGGACAAGCATTCTCTCACTCTCTTGTTCTGTTTCTTTCTCTCTTTCAATACGAATATACAGATCATATGTACATATATTATTACATAGTACATGTATAACAAACATGGAAAGTCCATTATAAACTTTTCAGTAAAGACAAAACAGATTTCAAAAAGTGTATATATATACACGAACTCACTTAGACTTAAAAAATTATGTATATAGCTATGCATGATAGTACACACCTGTAATCCCAGTGACTCTGGAGCATTACAACTTTGAGGCCAATCTTGGTGACTTAGCAAGACCCAGTTTAAAAATAAAATTTAAAAGGCTGGAGGTGTATCTCAGTGGTACAGGGCTTCTGGGTTCAATCCCTAGTACTGGAGTAGGGGATATATATATATAAGAATCCACAATGGCTGGGGTTGTAGCTCAGCGGTAGAGTGCTTGCCTTGTATGTGTGAGGCCATGGGTTCGATCCTCAGCACCACATAAAAATAAAAATATATATATTGTGTCCATCTATAACTAAAAAAAAAGGATCCACAAAAGTAGGGAAGTGTTACAAGGAGACTCTCATTTTATACTTTTTAAAAATATTTTTAGACATCAATGGACCTTTATTTTGTTCATTTATTTATATTCAGTGCTAAGAATCGAACCCTGTGCCTCTTACATGCTAGCCAAGCACTCTACCACTGAGCCATCACCCCACTTCCATCACTTTATATTCTTTATGCTCTTTATACCTCTGTATTATATAGGATTTTCATAAACATGCATTACTACTGGGCACTGTGGCATACGCCTGTAATCCCAGTGGCTCAGGAGGCTGAGATAGGATCACAAGTTCAAAGCCAGCCTCAGCAACAGTGAGGCACTAAGCAACTCAGTGAGATCCTGTCTCTAAATAAAATACAAAATAGGGCTGGGGATGTGGCTCAGTGGTTGAGTGGCCCTGAGTACCCCCAGAACCCCCCCACAAAAAAAACATGCATTACTTTTGGAATTATGAAAGCCATAATGTTCTCATGGTAAAGAGATGTGAGGTGGAGGGCCATGATAGAACAAAAGCAAGTGTGGGGTGAGGCTGGGCTTGTGGTTCAGTGGTACAGCGCTTGCCTAGCATGTGTGAGGCACTGGGTTTGAACCTCAGCACCACATAAAAATTAAATAAAGGTATTTTAAAAAGTCTCATGTTCATGGGCGTGAGGCCATGATTTTAGCATCTCAAATCCCCAGAAACACTTCCATGTTCTTAGCTGAGAGATGCAAGGAATAATTTTTAAAAAGCAACAGGAATGAAACTGAGCACAGTGGCACACACTGATAATCCCAGTGACTCAGGAGGCTGAGGCAGGGGGATTGCAAATTCAAAACAAGCCTCAGCAAATTAAAGAGACCCTAAGCAATTTAATGAGACCATGTCTCAAAAAATAAAAAATAGCTCAGTAGTTAGGTTACAGCTCTCAAAATCTAATTCTTTTACCTCTGAACATTCCTTCATTGTCTAATATGAGCTTTTGGGGGAACAACTCACATCCAAACCATAACAACTACCTCCAATACTCTGCTAAAATGACATCGAGGAAATAGTATGTCAAAGTAAGTACGCAAAATCCTTGTTTCCACAGTGCTGTAAACTAAAGTGGTCAATCATCAAAATAAAGATTTCAGTTAATGATAGTTATTACTATACACACACCATTCTACTAGCACAACATAACCCACTGTGGTTCACAGTTGACTCTGTGCTAAGCATCACCATGAGCGCTCTCACCTAAACACATCCATATTGGCAATCCTCAACATGTTTATCTGTAGTATGAATTCCTGCCACTAGGATTATTAGGCCAAAATATATGTATCTTTTTATGTTTGATATGTGTATTGTTGTCCTATGTTATTTTGCAAATGTTGCATATTACTATGCATATTATATGCCTATTTTATTTAACCAGCTATAGCCAAATATCATTAAGAACTGTATTAGTTTACTGTAACACAATGTGTGCTTCCCTCCACCCTTAACATGTTTATAGATCTGATAGATGAATAATACCACTTATCAGTGTTGTCTTCATTTGCATCTCTTAATTATGACCATGACCGTAGTATCATGTTTCATGGCCATTTGCATTTATTTTTCTGTAAACAGACTAAGGGCTTTGCCCATTTTTCTATTGGGGGGGGTGTCTTTTTCTGATTGATTTACATGAGGGCTCTGAGACAGAGATAAAGGTCAGACAGTCAGTGGAGAGGATGATAACTAGTTATCAAAGAAAGAACAAAGGGTTGCTAACAATTAACATCTGAACTCTGAACCGTGTATATAAGGGAGGAAAGATAATGAAAAACAACAGTTAATGAAAGAAAGAAGTTCTGGGGGCTATAAGAAAGCAAATTGCACCTCCTCCCATGGACACCCAGCTCTGGGGCCCCTTCTCGTGAGACAAGTCTGTATCTATCATTTTCTTAAATATAACTGGCTTGCTATGCTTGCTTTGGTCATTACTCTTGGTATTCATTCTTTAACTCTGGGGAACACAGACCCCATCTCCACCAGAGCAGTATCAGCTCTATGGATGAAAGTAATGAAATAAACTAACATTTCATCACTACATTTGTAAATAGTTTTTCTTGGCATACCAGTTGAATTTGACTTTACTATTTACTTTTACAGAGTCAGATTCATCAATCATTTTCTTTATCGTTTCTGAAGCTTATATCTTTCTTCTGCATTCCTTGTTTTCTCCTGATTTTTAATGTTTCAAGTTTTAATTCAATTGAAGATCATTTGAATATAAGGATTTTGGTAGGAAACCTGCTCATTTTTTTAAACAGTTATTTGTATCAATATCATTTATAAAACTATCTTTGCTGACTTGATAAATTCCCATCAATAGTTATAGAACTTTTCTAGACTCTATTCTAGCCCACTGCTTTGTTCTACAATTCTTTTTTTCTAATAGTTCTTCAAAGAAATTAGATTAAATTTAAACAGAAAAAATTTTTTTTTTCTTTATTGTGTGAGTGTCAGGGATGAAGACAGTATTGGAGATTGATCCCAAGTACACTGTATCACTGAGACCCATCCACAGCCTATTTTATTTTTTTTTTTATTTTGGGACAGGTCTCACTAAGTTGCTGAGGGCCTTGCTAAGTTACTGAGGATGACCTCAAACTAGTGATCCTCCCTCCTCAGCCTCCCACACTGCTGGGATTATAGGCATGCACCACCACACCCAGCCCAGCCTTGTTATTTTATTTTGGGCCAGGGTCTTACTAAGTCACTGAGGTTGGCCTCAAACTTGCAATACTCTTACCTCAGCCTTCCAGTCATTGGGATTATAGGCATGCACCACCGTGCCCAGTGAAATAAAAACTTTTTCTTAGACAACCATAATTAGCTGCTTTGATTCCAAACATCTAACTCATTAATTCTCAAATGTTTTTGTCTCAGGACCCTTATCCTTAAAAAAAGTTTTAAGGACCTTAAGAATTTCTGTTTATGTGATTTATATCTGCCTAAATTTTCTGCATTGCAACTTAAAATGTGATATTTTTGAAACACAAGAATACAGAAGCACACATTCCATTAGCCCTCAGAGTCATGACATCATCATGCTTCATGTTGACTTTGGAAAATTCCACTGTACACTCAAAAAGGAAAGAGAGTGAAGAAGGCAAACAACAGCTTAAAACTATTATGAAAATAGAGTTGAATTTGGGAACTCTCTGAAAAGCTCAGAGACCCCCCCACACACACCCCTCACTTTGAAAATGGCTGGTCTAATTATTCTCATAAAAATTATCAATGACCATATAAACAATTTTTAAAAATCTTGCCTGGGGCTTTAATTTTGCATTGAAAAAGAGCCTATGTGTATAGGGGGCAGTGGCTGGGAGGCAGAGGATATCAGTATTTATCTTTAAAATATTTAAAATAAAAATAAATACAATTTATAAGAAAGAGTACTTCTATGTATAAAAGGAATAAGATTACTGTTGATTGTACTTAGTTTTTTGCTTCACCTTGGTAATTTTAGGTTGGCTCCTACAAATGTTGATAAAGTTACTACTACCCTTGCCAACTGGTGCTCTTTCATCCTATTAGTCCCTTTATTGTCCCCAGATCTGATCTAAAAAACTTAATCTTCAAGTGTTCCCGAAGAACTTATTTTCATATACAGTGTCAAACACAGATTATGGTTATAAAAATTTCTCCTGTTCATTAACTCCTCTCTTCTGCCAGTTTATACTCACTTTAAAATAAGTGTTGTATTCAGCTTTTTTCACTGCTGTGACTAAAAGACCTGACCAGAAAAATTTTAGGGAAGAAAAGTTTATTTGAGGGCTCACAGTTTCAGAGGTCTTAGTCCATAGAATGTCAGCTCCATTCCATGGGGCTTGAGGTGAGGCAGAACATCATGGCCAAAGAGTGTGGAAGAGGGAAGCAGCTCACATGATGATCAGAAGGAGAGAGACTCCACTCCCGGGATACAAATATATACCCCATAGCCACACCCCCAATGAATACTTCCTACAGCCACAGCCCACCTGCCTCCAGTCATCACTCAGTTAATCCCATCAGGAACTAATTGACTGATTAGGTTAGGGCTCTCATAACTCAATCATTGCTTCTCCAAACCTTCTTACATTGTCTTACACATGAGCTTTTGAGGGACACTTCTCATCCAAACCATAACAGTATCAATTAATTTGTTACTTCTCCTCCTCCCATATTCACTATCTTGCTGTTTCCCATTGTGAACCACACAAACCACTGGGATATAGGATTTGGGGGGTGGGGTACTAGGACTTAAACCCAGGGGCACTTAATCACTGAGCCACATCCCCAGCTCTTTTTGGATTTAGAGACAGGGTCTCATTGAGTTGCTTAGGGCCTCGCTAAATTTCTGAGGCTGGCTTTGAACTCATGATTCTTCTGCCTCAGCCTCCCAAGCTGCTGGGATTACAGAAGTGTGACAATACTCCCAGCTATATGAGATGATTTTTAGGAAGCAGATGGAAAAACAATTTGTATATTTCTTTTTATAGATTTACTTGAAATTATATGAATAAAAATATTAGTACATTAATTCTGTAACTTTTGAGATATCTGTTTTCTTTCCACATAAATCTAAATTAAGTATTGGATTTTTTTTTTTTTTTTTTTTTTTTTGGTGCTGAGGATTGAACCCAGGGCCTTGTGCATGTGAGTCAAGGACTCTACCAACTGAGCTATATCCCCAGCCCTAAGTATTGGATTTAAAAAAATAAATAAATAATGGAACTGGGTATGGTGGCACATGTCTGTAATTCCAACAACTCTGGAGGATGACACAGGAGAATTGCAAGTTTGAGACCAGTCTCAGCAGCTTAGAAAGGCCCTCAGCAACTTAGCAAATCCCTGTCTCAAAATAAGAAATACAGGGGCTGGGGTTTTGACTCAGCAGTAGAGCACTCACATAGCACATGCGAGGCACTGGGTTCGATTTCAGCACCACATAAAAATAAATAAATAAAATAAAGATATTGTGTCCAACTACAACTAAAAATTTTTTTAAAAAAAATAAGAAATACAAAAGTACTGGGGATGTAGCTCAGTGGTAAAGGTCCCCAGGGTTAAATCTCCAGTATCTGATGATAATGATGATGATGATGCAGCAAATGCCTCAAATATACAGTCATCTACAGATGTCTGAAATTTAAGAAACACTGTCGTTTTATTTTGGAAATAAACAATTAAAAATACCACCAAGCCTGGTGCAATGGTACACACCTGTAATCCCAGCCACTTGGGAGGCTGAGGCAGGAGGATTGCAAGTTCAAAGTCAGCCTCAACAACTAGAAAGGCCCTAAGCAATCAGCAAGTCCCTGTTTCTAAATGATATATGTATATACACACACACACACACACATATACATATATATGTGGTGATATGTTGTGGTGATGTGGCTCAGTGGTTAAGCCTACCTGAGTTCAATCCCCCACACCAAAAAAAAAAAAAAAGTACCATCAATTAGACAACCAAGCCAAAAACCTTGGAGTCATATTATATCCTTTCTTGTCCTTCCCCTTTACTACCACCATTGATCAAAATTCTCCACATACAAAACAGAATAAAAGTAGAGCTTCCCTGGTTCAGCTCTTCCATACCCACTCACCTTCTCCTTTAGGCTCCATTGTGCACACAAGACACTTCCATTACCCTAGAGCCCATCAGAAGACAGTATGTGAACAAGGCAGACTTCAAATCACATGATTGGAAACTCCAGGCTAAAAAGATCTTAGATCTGAAACCTCTGTCACTAGAAAGTATTACCCTATATCTGTATTACCCTAATCAATTCAATGACCTTCTCTGAGACCCTCTCAGCTTCTTCATCTGTAAAATATCAGTAGTAGATTCTAGCAACAGAGCCGTTATGAAGATTAAATCAGTCAGTCAGTGCATGTATAGTCGCTGCTGGCACATAATAGGCATTCAGGATATTTTCTTTAGCACCTGGTTTCTGCCTACCCCTTTGCAGCTTCATCTAGCTATGCTTAAATTTCAGGACTTCTGCCACAGACATGCCTGACTACTCATTATCTCCCATGGTGTGCTGTTTCATGCTTCCAGCTAATGATAACATTAATTTCCCTACAAGAAATGCTCACCCACCTCTTTGCCTGATAGTTTTTCACTTTCTCCACTGTATCCACCTTTTAGTCTCATATTACATAAGATTTTATTGCATTGATCTGTTTACACATCCATTTCTCTACTTAAGATTGTGAACTTGTATTGGACAGAGACAATGCCTGTTTATATTGTCTTTGTATCCCCGGCACCTAGCCTAAAGCCTAGAAGATGGAAGATGTCCCATAAATGTTTGCTAAATGACTACAATAGAAAGTGAATTGTAGGTAAACCAACATTCTTAGCCTTCTATAGTAAGTTCTCAATACTTACACTAATAACAGAAGCATCATTTAGAAAAACAGTGGCAGAATACTTGCCCAGCACGTGTGAGGCACTGGGTTCAATTCTCAGCACCACATATAAATAAATAAAATAAAAGCCTGTTGACAACTAAAAAATATATATTTTAAAAAAATAAAAAGAACTAGGGATGTGGCTCAGTGGTTAAGCACACCTGGGTTCAATCCCCAGAATCAATCAATCAGAGAAACAGCTTTCAATATGCTACTTTTGATTATAAAACATCCTATTGTAAATCCTGTTATGCAGTAATTTTTCCAGCTGTTATGTCATGACACCATAATACTGCATATTATCAATAATCCTTGGTATGAATACTTTTTAAAAAATTAATAAGCATTTCATATCAAGCAATACAAACATCATCTTGCATATGTTTTAGTTCAAAGTTTTAATCAAATTCAAGTCAAAAATAGTACATAATTTTGCATATCTTATTAAAAGTAATTTTGAAAAGAATTGACAAATTAAGTTAGAGATTTGCTTTTCATAAAGAGTTTCTGAATTTGCTTTGTTGCTATCTGCAAAAATCCTCTGGTGCATTTGGAAATGAATTGATAACCAGTTTGGTGAAATTAACATCTTAACAATATTGAGTTTTTCAATAAATAAATATAATAGAGCTCTCAGAAAAATTAAGTCCGATGCCAAACCTACCAGTGATGTTAGTTAATTCAGCTTTACCATTCTCTTCAAAAAAGTCACTTGCTCCTTTGTGCTTTATTTTTCTGGATCTTAAGATTTATACATAGGACTGGGGATGTGGCTCAAGCGGTAGCGTGCTCGCCTGGCATGCGTGCGGCCCGGGGTTCAATCCTCAGCACAACATACAAACAAAGTTGTTGTGTCCGCCGAAAACTAAAAAATAAATATTAAAAAAATTCTCTCTCTCTCTCTCTCTCAAAAAAAAAAAAAAAAAAAGATTTATACATGTCTGTCTTGTTAAAAGAAAACTGTTAAGGCTGGGTGTGGTAATGCATGTCTGTAATTCCAGCAGCTGGGGAGGCTGAGACAGGAGGATCACAAGTTCAAAGCCAGCCTCAGCAAAAGTGAGGTGCTAAGCAACTCAGTGAGACCCTGTTTCTAAATAAAATACAAAATAGGGCTGGGGATATGGCTCAGTGGTAGAGTGCCCTGAGTTCAATCCCCAGTACCCAAATAAATAAATAAATAAATAAAATTTAAAAAAAAACTGTTAACCATTTTAAATATTTAGAAAGTTGGCTAAATTCCATGAGTAAAATGATTCAAAATAAGCAATTTAGGGGCTGGGGATGTGGCTCAAGCAGTAGCGCGCTCGCCTGGCATGCGTGCGACCCCGGTTCGATCCTCAGCACCACATTCAAAGATGTTGTGCCCGCCAAAAAACTAAAAAATAAATGTTAAAAAAAATTTAAAAAAAAAAAGCAATTTATCTTACAGGTAAAACTTTTCTTTGAAGACTTTTTCTTTTAAAGAGAGAGAGAGAAGGAGAATTTTTTAATATTTATTTTTCAGTTTTTGGTGGAGACAACATCTTTATTTTATTTTTATGTGGTGCTGAGAATCGAACCCCGCGCCTTGAGCATGCCAGGCAAGCGCGTTACCGCTTGAGCCACATCCCAGCCCTCTTTGAAGACTTCTTTATGCCATCATTTTCAACACTCTAAAAAAGCTTAATTCATAACTGAAATTATTACACTACATATACACAGAAAATGCTTTCACCATTGAACAAAAGAATTTGCCTTTTTCCATAATACATGCTAGGGTTTGAATATGATTTGTATCCCAAACTCATACAAGGGTATTTTTGTTGGTGGTACTGGGGACTGAACCCAGATCCTTGTACATGCTAGGCAAGCATTCCACCAAGTGAGCTATATATATCCCTAGCCCAAGGATAATTTTCATTCCCCAAAGTTGTATGTCAGTCAATGGCATTAAAAGATTGAAAACTTAATCTGACTATGGAGTTTAGAGTTGAGACATTTGGAAAGTGATTAGATCATTAGTTTGGGGCCCTCAGGATGGAATCCTAGTTGCTTTACCAGGAAGGGAAGAATGACCAGTGAGATACACATGCACTCCTACCATGATGCAATATAGGCCAGAGGGGCCATCACAAGAACCAACACAATTGTTGTCTGGACCCTGTATCTACAGAACTTAAGCAAAAATAAACCTCTTTTCTTCATAAAGTAGCCCACATCATGGGCTGGTTAATATAATATGCAAGGTGGGATATAAAATCCCCTGTAGCTAAAAATTACCTGATATAAAACCCTTCCTTAAAAGTGCTAATAAAGTGGGGCATGGTGATGAACTCCTGTAATCTCAGCAGCTCAGAAGGCTGAGGCAGCAGGATCACGAATTCAAAGCCAGCCTCAGCAACAGTGCAGTGCTAAGCAACTCAGTGAGACCCTGTGTCTAAATAAAATACAAAAAAGGACTGAGGATGTGGCTCAATGGCTGAGTGACCCTGACTTTAATTCCTGGTACCAACAAAAATGTTATAATAAAATTGCATATAATGATGGCTATACTACTCTGTGAATATACTAAAAACCATGGAATAGACACTTCAAATAGGTGAATAGTATGGCATGTGACTTATTTCTCAATAAAGCTGATATTAACAGAACCACTGTTATGCCTATAATATGAAAGCTCTTGTTTACAAAGTCTAGCTATAGAGAATTATCAAGGTAAAATACCAGTGTTACTAATCAGAATGTAATAAGCAAGAATAAACAATGAAAAAGTCATGTTTACCACTTTGAGTCCTGAAATCATACAAATATTAACCAAAAAATTCCTACTGGAAGCTAAGTTGAACGCTGCCTATTTTTTTCAGTCCAAAAGAGTATTTCCTTTTTTTCCCCTTTGCTTTTTTGTTTCATTTTGTTTCCGTTTTGCTTTTTGTTCTTCCAGGGGACAGCATTTCTTGATAAGGTACACTTTCCTGTTTGGCACTCCACAGCGTATTGTGTGAAATTTTAATCATCAGAAAGGTAAGGTATGGGGCTGAGGATGTGGCTCAAGTGGTAGAGCACTTGCCTAGCATGTGTGAGGCATTGGGTTCGATTCTCAGCACCACATAAAAATAAAATAAAGATATTGTGTCCACCTGAAACTAAAAAAAAATAAATATTAAAAAAAGAAAGGTAATGTATGATACACAAATCAAGGTAACAGATCAATAGAGAACTCAGAAATAGACCATGCAACTATGCCTAAGTAATTTTTTTATAAAGGTACAAAAGCAATTCAATGAGGGAAGAAGTGTCTTTTCAACATTGTGCTGAGACAATTAGACATCTATAGGCAAAGGAGAAAAATTATTTTCAACCTAAACTTCATATCTTATTCAGAAAAGCTGAAAAGAGATTGCAGATTTACATGTATAAAGAAAACTTATAAAACTTAGAATAAAGCATAGAAAATCTTCAGGACATGGGTCATATGAAATCCTCTTGGACTTGACATCAAAAGTGTAAGAAATACAAGAAAAACTTTGTAAGTGGACCATGTCAAAATTTAAAACTTCAGCCAGGTGTGCTGGCACATACTTGGTAATTCCAGCAATGTGGGAGGCTGAGGCAGGAGGATCACAATTTTGAGGCCAGCCTGGTCAACTTAGTGAGACCCTGTCTCAAAATAAAAAGTACTGGGGATATAGCTCAGTGGTAGAGCACCCCTGGGTTCAGTCCTCAATATTGGAAAAAAAAATTAAAACTTTTACTTTGTGAAGTCCCTGTTAAGAGAATGAAAACATAACCTGCAGAATAGGGAGAAGTATTTAAAACCACTGTTGCAACAAAAGATTCATATCTAGGGGCTGGGGGTGTGGCTCAAGTGGTAGCGCGCTCCCTGGCATGCATGAGGCACTGGGTTCGATTCTCAGCACCACATAAAAATAAAAATAAAGATATTGTGTCCACCTAAAACTAAAAAAAAAAAGATTCATATCTAGAATATATTCAAAAGTCTGCCAACTCAACATCAAAAGAACAAATAATCCATTTAGAAAATGGGTATAAAATATATGGATTGCAGGGCTGGGGTTGTGCCTCAGTGGTAGAGCACTTGCCTAGCATGTGTGAGGCACTAGGTTCAATTCTCAGCACCACATATCAATAAATAAAATAAATGTCCATTGACAACTAAAAAATATTTTAAAATAAAAGATATATGGATTGCAGATGAGCACATGAAAACATGTTCAATGATATATGTTACATCTGCACATGTAACAAAACGACTAAAATAATAAATAGTGACAACATTAAGTACTGACAAGGATGTAGGGAAACTGATCACTCACACATTGCTGGGGGGGATGTAAAATGACACAGTCACTCTGGAAACAGTTTGGCAACTTCTTACAAAACTAAACATGCAACTGTCATATGATCTAGCCATTGCTCTTTTGGGCGTTTATTCCAGAAAAAATGAAAAACAACCTACACACATACAAAAAAAACCTATATATAAGTATTCATAGCAGTTTTATTCATAATAGCCAATAGGTAGAAAAGATCCAAATGTCCTTTAATGGAGTGAACAGTTAAACAAACTGGTATATCCACACTATAGAATTCTACTCAGCAATAAGAGTAGAATTGGAATTCTACTCAACAATTTTTTTTTCAGTGCTAGAGGTAGAACCCAGAGCCTCATGTGACCTAGGCAAATGGTCTACCACTGAGTTATGCCCCCAAATGAGGAACAAACTGTGGACATAACACCACAACCTGGATGAGTCTCAAGGGAATTATGCTGAGTGAAAAAAGCAAATCTCAAAAGGTTACATACATATGATTCCATTTATGTAACAGTCTTAAAATAACAACATTGTAAAAAAGGAAGAGATTAGTGTTTGTCAGGGTTAAGGAATGTGGGAGAGGGGTGGAGGCAGCTATAGAAGGGAAGCACAAGCCAGTCTCCTGGTAATGTAACTATTCTTTATCTCTATTATCTTGATTGTGGTGGGGGTTGCACAAAATCTGCACAGGTGATAAAATTGTAAAGAATCTCTCTCTCTCTCTCTCTCTCTCTCTCTCTCTCTCTCTCTCTCTCTCTCTTTCTCACACACACATATACAAGTGCATGTAAGTGAAATCTCAATAAGCTCTGTGAATTGTACCAATGTCAGTTTTCTGGTTTTGATACTGTACTATAGTGATGCAAGATGTTACCACTGGGTAAACCTGGTGAAAGGTACATTGGACCTTCCTGTTCATTTTGTTTTTGCAACTTCAATCTATATTTATTTCAAAATAAATAGTTTTCTTTAAAAAGCTAGTGCTTATGATTTCTCGTGTATGTGTATTAACCAATCAAATTAAATATGTGCAGTTTAGTGTACTTCAATTATTCTTCAATAAAATTTGGAATAAGGATAAATAAAGGTTAATGCTTCACATCATAACTGCTTATGTAAACATCTTTACTCTATCCCCATATCTATTAAGTTATTGAAAGCAAAAATCAATAGACACTCCAGGTCCAATTACATCTGCTTATATCACCCACCCAAAATGTGCACAGAACAATAAAATAACTTTTTTCTTTATAAAGCAAAAATAAAACTTGAAACAAAATCTTTATATGGGGCTACTAACCACTGCAGAGAGCTGAGAAAGTGTATTTTAATGCATTCTTATGACAACACCATATTCTACCTCCTTTTCTTTTGCTCTCCCCATTTGACATAGACTCCACTATAACTAAGTTATAAGTAATAAGTTTTTTTTTAATTTTTTTTAGTTGTAGATGGACACAATATCTTTATTTTACTTTTTTTATATTTATGTGGTGCCAAAAATTGAACTCAGTGCCTCATGCATGCTAGGCAAGCGGTCTACCACTGAGCTACAACCTGGGACCCACAAGTAATCAATTCTAAGAATATTCATTTAAAAAGAAGATTTAATAATAAGATCAGCTGTATAACCTTATAAGCAAATGATCTAACTCATTCTGCAAACATTATATGTCCAAGATTTTTCAGAAGGTCTTTTCAGAGTCTTAATAGAAATCAAAGCTAAAAAAAAGGTGCAAGTAAGATAAAACATCAGCAACAAAATGGATCTTAGTAATTCATCTAGCTTCTATGCTATTAATGGTATTGCTCTACAAAATATGACCTAGAATGTCTAACTATAATTTATAGACCTCATTATATAGCTCTCTTTAGATTGTTTAACCTCCAAATGCATAATTTATATGCTCCTGTCACTGCTGTTGACTTTTTAAAAGTAATCATAATCTTTAAATACAATCAATAATATTTTCAGAATTAAATTTCAAATTACATAAAAATAAGCAAACAATAGTTTAAAGTCTGTGCTACTTCTAACATGAAACAATTTCTATAACTGTAACTATTAAGTCCAGACCTAGAAAAACTTAAAGAACAGAGTCCTCCCAAAACATTACTCACTCACAAATCAAAACCTTACTAGATGAAAACCACTTTTCAGTAAATCTGAATATAAAATGAATTTAAATAGAAAAACAAAATAAACTGTTTATTATCTTAAATTATCTTGTTTATTATCTTAAATACTCATAGTAATACTTACATATATACCTGGCATTTTAATGAAAATCAAAACTGATCATATTTTTGCTTTATTATAAGAAATAAAGTAAAAACAAAGGGAACAACAACCATTTTTTTTCTAAAAAGTACATCAATATTGCTATTCTCAAATGATAGAGCATACTTAATCTTAATCATATGGTAACTGGTCAGTACTAAACAAATTGCTTTAATTCATTACAAACTTTTATATAAACCTGTTTTTTCCATGCTAGAAATTAGGCTATAACTCCCAAAAGATATTTTTAAAAGTCTAAAGTATAGTAAATTCATAAGTTGCTTTGCTTATAATTAAGTATAGAACTTTCTAATTCTTAAACATTGGTTTCATTTTGAAAGCCCTTTTTTCATTTTTCCTCTTAGTTTTATTACAAATTATACTTCTTATTATATCCAGGGCTTTTGTTCATTATCTTTAAAAACTTAAGGCATATTTTATTTTATTTTTAAAATATTTTTATTAGTTATTGATGGACCTTTATTATTTATTTAATTGCTTATATGTGGTGCTAAGAATCAAACCCAGTGCCTCACACATGCTAGGCAAGCACTCTGCCACTGAGCCATAACCCCAGCCCCTTAAGGCATTTTTTAGAACAATTGTCATGCTACACTTACCTATTATATTCATAGGCAGATTTCAGTGGACCCAGTCTGCTTACAAATAGTTCCACTTATGACTGTTAAGAAGGAAAAAGAACATTCATTACTAACACACAGTAAAATGAGGTACCACTTGCAAAATACATAATGAAGCAACTGAAAGGTAATTAGCATACTGCTACCATAATTTACAACTATCATGATGAATTTATAATTTAGTGTAGTTATAAATGTGTAAGTTATAACTTGGGAGTTATAAATTTTTAACACTGTATAGCTATAAATTCTTAATACTTCATTTATGAAATGAAATCTTTAGGTTCTCTGGCTACATAAATTTTTCAGATACCTCCACCATTCTTAACTTTTTAAAAAAATTATAAAATCATTTTAGAATATGATAAAAATTTATGGCCTTCTCTCCCCAGAAACACACACATATTGCACAAATTCTCTGTTCACTTTTAAGAGGCTTCATTTGGGCCCCTGGGGTGCATGGAACTCACGTTAAGGACTTGAGATAAAGCTATCTATATAAAGTGCTTTCCTTGTATTACTTCAACTATTTTCATAAGATTCCTTCTAAAATATACTTTATTCTTTCCCATCCTCAACAAAGAGTAATGATCACAATTTGACCTTCCTTGAAAACTTGGAGTCATTTTGGACACCAATCATTGTACCTGCTTTGACTCTATAACATTCTTGGGATCAAAAAAGATTAGAAGAGCTGTTTGCCCCCAAATTAAATGCCCATAGATGACTTCCCACATTCCTTTATCCCCATCAAAGAGCTTAAACTTCTTTGTAAAGTTCTTATGTCTATTTCATTTTGGTTTGTCAGCTATTATTGTCTCCTCCTCCTCATTCTCTCCCCTCTTTCTCTCCCTAATCTGTTTGAGAGCAGGCCTTCCAACTGTGGAATAAATAACCAGATTTGTTTCTAACCTGAAAGAGTATCTGAGAGCAAGAGATTTAGTGCATGAACATTATGACATCTATTCTGACTCTTCATGGGACATTTTAGCTTACTTCTGTAGATTTCAACTATATTCCTGACAGTTTAACAGATCAGAAATTTTAAACCACTAAAACAGCACACTTAGATAAATGCATTATCCTTTCTCAAAATTCCATATGCAACTTAGAAAAATAAACATCTGCTATAAGCTTTACCATATGGTTAGATTTTTTAAAAGAAGAGAATATAGAAAAATATCAAGTTTGGGAACAAATATAAATAGCCTTACTATGACTTTGTAAAATGAAAGAATTGTATCTGCATTTAGAGCAGTCTAATCAAAAATTTGCAACTGCAACATAAATCAGTTATAGCATTGCCAGGTGTGGTGGAGGCTGAAGCAGGAGGATTGCAAGTTCAAAGCCAGCCTCAGCAAGTTAGAGATACCCTAAGAAACTTAGCAAGACCCTGTCTCTAAATAAAAATATAAAATGATTGAGGCTATGGCTCAGTGGATAAGCACCTCTGGGTTCAATCGCTGGTATTCCCTCCCCCCAAAATCCATTATAGTTTTATAAATGTGAACAGGCAAAAGTTTCTAAAAGGAGCCAAGAATGGTGGCTTACACCTGTTATCCCAGCTACTTGGGAAGCTGAGTTAGAAGGGTAGCAAGTTCAAGGAAACCAAAGTCAATATAGCAAGACCCTGGCTCAACATAAAAAAATTAAAAAGGGTGAGAATGTAGCTCAGTGGTAGAGTGCCCCTCGGTTCAATCTCTAGTACCAAAAAAAAAAAAAATGTTTAGAGTACCAAAATTGACAAAGTACTACTAGAAACTAACATATCATTTAAACAATATTTTAACATGCACCAGGGCTTACTTAAAAGAAACTTGATGATTTCTCAAATCAAGTGCAGTAAAGATTATTGTTCAATAAATGGTGTTATGACAATCGGTCAGCACTCTGAAAAAAACCGTGTAAGTTTGACCCTTAATTTAGACATTACACAAAGAAATATTAATTTTACTTAAATGATAAAAACTCAAACTGAAAAATACCATGTGAGAACTACTTTGTAATCTTGGCTAGCATGGGAAAGGTTTTAAAAATAGAACACAATACTTAGAAGCGATAGAAAACTTGACAGATTAAAATTAAAATCAGATTTCTAAATGGTAAAAAAATGCAAAACCAAAAGACAACTGACAAACTTGAAAAAAGCATTTGTCACATGTCACAGACAAGGGACTGATTTCCTGACTTATGAGTTCTTACAATCTTTTCATATGAAAAGATTTTCAATCTTATTCCTAATAAAGCAATGCAAATTAAAACCACAGTGCACAATTATTCACCACTTAAATTGTCAAAGATCTAAAAGTTTCATAAACCTTTGTTGTCAAGCTGTGAAGAAACAGGTACTCTCACACTGTTGGTGGGAGTGTAAATTAGTATAAGGTACTTAGAGAACAATTTGGCATTGAGATTGTTAAATGTATGTATTCTTTGACCCAGCAATTCCATTCCCAGGAACTTATTCTACAGAATAATTTCACATGCAGCAACATTTGACAAGATCAAAGGACAGATATAAGTGAAATAGATAAATAATAGATTAAGTAAAACAATTATAGTGCATCCATGATGTAGTGCTATGCAGCCATTATTAAAAAGAATGAGGATGAGCTGTACGTAGTAGCGCATACTTGTAAACCCAGTGACTCTGGAGGCCGAGGCAGGAAGATCACAAGTTTGAGGCTAGCCTCAGCAATTTAGTGAAGCTCTCAGCAACATAGAGAGGCTGTGTCTCAAAGTCAAAAATAAAAATAGTTGGGGATGTAACTCAGAGGTAAAGTGCCCCTGGATTCACTCAACAGTAACCCCCCCAAAAATGAGGATTTTTCTCTATGATATAAAACAATCTTCGACCTCTGTTGTTAAATGAGTAAAGTACATTAAGATGAGAATAGTGTTACCATTTTTGTAAAAAAAAAAAAAAGGAGGAAGAAATTTTATATTCATAAAATTCCCAGAAGGATGCACAAGAAACTGACAATATTGATATCTTCCAGGGAGAGCTGCTGTGTACCTAAAGGATCAAGGTAGATGAGAGAAAAACCTCTCATCTGCCTGTGTCCTAGCATATCATTCTAAATGTAATCATCACAAGATGGATGGATATTTTTGAAGACTTCAATACATATTTCAACTACTTTTCGATAACTTGAAGTTTAACCATTAAATCAAGTTAAATGGGGCTGGGGTGGTGGCTCAGTGGTAGAGCATTTGCCTAGCATATGTGAGGCACTGGGTTCAATTCTCAGCACCACATATAAATAAATGAATAAAATAAAGGTCCAAGATTTTTAAAAAAAAAAAAAAAAAAAAAAAAAAAAAAAAAAAAAAAAAAAAAAAAAAAAAAATCAAGTTAAATGCCATCACAAGGGAGGAAGCAGACAACTCTAAGAGGGACATTCCTTCCACAGAACAAAACAGACTGATCCCTTTTATAAGTCAGTGTCATGAAAACATATAGGAAAGGGACCATGTTTGATTAAAAAGAACCATAAGAATAACAACCACATGCAATCTGTAGTCCTAGATTGGGGAATGCTGACTATGAACTGGGTAATAGATGCGACAAAGATGTACTGACATGGAAAAATGGAGTTGTTGAAAGAAAATGTCTGCTTACAAAATAACATGCATACTTTGATTTTATTTTTATAAAAAATGCATGTGGACTCTCATTCATTGCTTATGGGAATGCAAAATGGTACAGCTAGTTTGGAAGACAGTTTGGACATTTCTTACAAAAGTGGACATACTTTATCATACAAGCCAGCAACTGGGTTCATTGGTATTTACCTAAATGAGCTGGAAACTCATGTGTATGCAAAAACCTGCACATGAATATTTATAGCAGCTTGATTCATATTTGCCAAAACTTGAAAGTAATCATCATGTCCTTCAGTGGGTGAACAAATAAACTGGTACCCCGAGACAATGAAGTATTTTGGGGTAGTATAAAGAAATGAGCTATTAAACATGAAAAGACATGGAGGAAACATAAATGCACATTATTAAGTGAAAGAAGCCAATCTTAAAAGGCTATATACTGTATAGTTCCAAGTATATGACATTCTGGAAAAGGCAAAACCATGGAGAAAGTTAAAAGATCAGTGGTTGTCAGGGGTTAGTGGGGAGGGAGAGATGAACAGGAGAAGCATAGAGGATTTTGGTGGCAGTGAAACTATTCTGTATGCTATAATGGTAGATACACATCATTATACACGTTTCCAAACCCATAGAATGTTTAACACCAAGAGTGAACCTTAAAGTAAACTCTGGACTTTGGGTGACAATGATGTGTCAATGTACATATAATGATTGTAACAAATGTACCACCCTGGTACATTATGTCAACGGTGGCTAGAGTTGGGGGAAGGGCAGTTGATACATGAGAGCTTCCTATACTTTCTGCTTCATTTTGCTGTGAATCTGAAACTCTTTTAAAAAATAAAGTCCAAGCCAGGCACAGTGGTGAATGCCTATAATCCCAGTGACTTGGAAGGCTGAGGCAGCATGATTGAAAGTTTGAAGCCAGCCTGGGCAACTTAGCAAGACCCTGTCTCAAAATAAAAGTAAAAAAGGGCTGAGGGCATAGTTCAGTGCTAGAGCACTTGCCTACCATATGCAAGGCAATGGGTTCAATCCTCTAAAAAATAATAATTAAAATAAAAATAAATACATTTTAAAAATAAAATATAAATCTACGAAAAATGCAGGTGTGCATGAACATGTATAGAAAAACCCTAGAATATATGTTTAAATAACAGCAGTGGGATGGGGATATAGCTCAGTTGGTAGAGTGCTTTCCTGGCATGCATAAGGCTCTGGGTTCAATCCCCAGCACCACAAAAAAATTAAAAAAAGATAACAGCAGTGATAATTTTCTAGATATTAATTTTTTTTAATTTTGCCTATCCACATTTTCTAAAGTTCTACCATGAATATTAGTGCTTTTATACCATAAAAATTTTAATTTTTTGTTGTTGTAGATGGACACAGTACCTTTATTTTATTTACTTATTTATTTATTTTTAATGTGGTGCTGAGGATTAAACCCAGTGCCTCACGCGTACTAGGCTAGTACTCTACCACTGAGCCACAACCCCGGCCTCCCCCAATAAAATTTTTTTAAATTTATTTTAAAATTTATTTTAGACTTATTTTTAAATCTTAGGTGGACACAATATCTTCATTTTACATTTATGTGGTGCTGAGGATCAAACCCAGGGCCTCGTGCTTGCTAGTTGAGCACTCTAACACTGAGCCACAACCCCAGCCCCACCATAAGTTTTTTTTAAAAAATGAAAACAAATCAGGGAATAGCTTACTACTGAATAAGAAAAGTGTGGTGTGTAAAACATACAAATGAGGGCTGGGGATATAGCTCAGTTGGTAGAGTGCTTGCCTAGCATGCACAAAGTCCTGGGTTCAATCCCCAGCACCACATACACACACACCTCCCCCCCAAAAAAAACATACAAATGTGAGACTCACTAAAGGACAAAAGGTGCAATGTCAGAAAAAAAAAATGGAACACATTCGAAGATGAGAGTAAATGCCTAAAAAGAAAAGAGCTTACAGGAAAAGAAATTCCAGATATTTGTTATGATTAAACATTGTGTTTCCTTGCTAGGAAGTATGCTGAAATAAAGAATAAAAAACCAGGACTAGACACCAATGGTCAGGGAAAAGACAAATATAAGAACACCATTTCTTACATATATTTGGCAGGATGTTGCCTCAAAACACTACTGGCAACACTTCTCAGAGAAAAAGGCAAAATCTGGGTGTCAACAGCAAACACGCAGCACCTAGACCAGGAGGGGTCTTTAAAATCTCCTCAAACTGAGTTGGAGGTAGTGGTGCAAGCCTGTAATCTCAGACACGGGAGAAGTTGAGGCAGGAAGATCAGGCAATTTAGTGAGTCCTTGTCTCAAAAAGGGCTGGGGGTGTACACACAAATTGGAACCTTCAAGTTGGCTAAGTCTGTTTTCAAACCACACTCTGGGAGGTTCCCACCTGGTACTGCATTTGTTGTATCTTCTACCAGAACACTCTCCCTCACACTAGATTAGGTAAGGAGAGGTCAGAAATTAATTCTTTTGGGCTTGGGATATGGCTCAGGTGTGGCTCAGTGCTCAAGCACCCCTGAGTTCAATCCCTGGTCCAAAATAATAATAATAATAATAATAATAATAATAATAATAATAATAATAATAATAATAATTCTTTTGACTTGATTGCTCACCCTCCCCTCAAAAATTCTTTTCCAGTCAGTTTACAATTAAGAGAACAAGGCTGCAGGGAGGTGGTACATGCCTGCAATCCCAGTGATTTAGGAGGCTGAGACAGGTGGATCACGGGTTCAAAACAACCTCAGAAATTTATGGAAGCCCTAAGCAACTCAAGGAGACCCTGTCTCTGAATAAAATACAAAATAGAGCTGGGGATGTGGCTCAGTGGTTGAGAGCCCCTGAGTTCAAGCTCCAGTACTGAGGGGGGCGGGATAAGGAGAAGGAAAGGAAGAAACCAAGGAAAGAAACCAAGAAATTACAGATGGCACATTCCTGCAATCCCAGCAGTTCAGGAGGGTGAGGCAGGAGGCTCATAAATTCAAAGCTAGCCTCAGAAACTTATTGAAGCCCTAAGCAACTCAGGGACACGTTGTCACTATTTTTAAAATTATTAAAAATAAAAAAATGTGACTCAGTAATCAATTGCCCCTGGATTCAATCCCTGTTGAGGAGGAGGAGGAGGAGGAGGAGGAGGAGGAGGCGGAGGAGAAAGAAAGAAAAGGAAAGAAAAGGAATAGAAAAACAACATTTTTGGGGATTGGGGATATCACAGAAGAGGAATTGTGCCAGAAATCCCTGGCTAAAGAACACTAATAATGATAACAGTTACCATTTACTGAAAGCTTAGTATGTATCATTGTAAGTGTTCTCTATACATTCTCTCATTTTATTCTTATCAGTCTCTAGAGTTAAACAATATTATCTTGGTGTTTGCTGAGCCCAAAGTGGATCAGGAAGAATCAGGGAGACAGAAGTGTGAAACCATAGGGGTGAGGTGTGACAGAAACAATAGGGATGTATCTACAAAGACCACAATGAGTGTGTTGTCCAGAAAGGGAGATGGTATAAGGGGAACTAGAAGGAGGGGGTGGAGGGAGGAGGAAGGTTTCAGACGGTGAGAGGCAGAAGAAAGATGGGGGAGGGGGGGCTACTGCAGGAAAAGAGGAACTAAACAGAGGTGAGGAGCAGCCAATGGCGGGGGCGGAGCAGGGTGGGGGATTGAGAGGGAGATGGAGAAGCACAGGGGAAGGAACTAAAGAGCCCAAAGAAGGGAGGATGAGAGGAGCGAAAGGAAGGGGAAGAGGATGAACCCTACAGGGAATTGAAAAGAAAAAGGGAACCAAAAGGGAGCCAGAAAACCAGCTGAGGACAAGGAGAAACAGCATAGGGCGGGGAAGGGGGCAAGATGAAGGGGAGGAGCTAAGAGGGAGTTGGCTGAAGGAAAGGAAGGAGTGGGGTGGGAGGGTAAGAGTCAAGATAGAGAAGAGGCGGAGCCCAGCGGGAGGGGAGGAGCCTAGAGGGGTGGATCGGTAAGGGAGGAGGAAGGGAAGGAGCTGAGAGTGAGGGAATTGAACCCACAGAATGAGAAGGGAGGAGCTGTGAGGGACTCGGAGATGCCAAAAGGGAGGGAAAGAAGATCAAAGAAAAGGAGATCCGGATTCGCTAAGTGGGAGGATCAGAGATTAAGATACCCTGAGACACACCCACCGAGAGAGCGCTGGCATTCCTGATCCCCGGCCATGAGCTCTCAACCCTGGTCTAACCTCCATTCCCCTACCCGAAACCTTCCCCTCGCATATCGCTCCTTCCCTCTTGACCTCACCTTGCAGGATGCGGTCTCTAGGTCAGTCTCGCAGAAGTTGACTAGGGGCAGTCCGGCAAGGTAGAAAGCTGTGCAGCAGCAACTCGAAGTCCCGGAAACGGCCGCAGCCCCAGTAGCCACCTCAGCCCGGAGAGGGCGGATCAGGGGTGGGTTCCCACGCGGAACCACGAGTATTGATTTCAGGGGCCGGTCCAAGTGCTCAGGGACCAGCACCCTGAACCAGATCAGAACCAGTTAGAAGGGAGGAGCAGAAATGATAAGAGCTGTAGACAGGAAAGAGCAGAGACAGACTGGTAGGACCACAACTCCTGGGAAGAACGCATACACAGGAGTAGACATTGGTTTAAAATCCGGTTGCCAGGGTGTGTGGCGGGGAGTTGTGAGCACGCAGAGTGCGCATGCGTGGGGATCCCCACTGCGCCTGACACCCCTGCCATCTCCCCACTTCACGCCTGACATTTTCCCGCGGTTCTGGCAATCCTTCGTGCGGTATCTCACAACCTTGCTGGGCTCAGGGGAGCGGGGACGGTAGGAAGGGAAACGAAGAGGTCTCAACATCACAGAGTCTGGCCTTTTCTAAAGGTTGCCACTCTGTCTCAAACTAGCAGTGTTACCGCGCCCACCCGCATCTTCATTTCTGCCTACAGGGAATGGGGGTTGTGGGAGTGAATTCCAAGGTCAAGCGGTCCAAGTCCGGGGGCAGCCACTCCGAATTTTATGGTCTACAAGTTCAAATGAACACCGGGTTTGGAAGAAAAGAAAATGTCGAAATTCCCAGTAATTTTTATACTATTAGCACAGGAATGATAATGTTTTAAGTTTTTTAAAAACGTTATTAGTAATATTACCTGTTTTTTAATGCAGCTACTAGAAAATTTAAAATCACACGTATGGCTTACATTATATTTCTATTGGACAGCGCTGGATTGGGGAAGGAAGGAAAATAGAAGTAAAAGGGAGGAGGAGGATGGGGTCTGTTCTAGGGTATTGGAAGAAGTCTTTCTCAGCAGCGGGAATCTTATTTTGCCACCTCTGTAAGAATCCATGTCGCCCTTACCTTCTGCTCTTTGTCTTATAAGGCCAAGTGCTTGGGTTTGGACCAAGAGGTATCATAGGACAAAGATAGTAGAAAAGCTTAATTATTTTCCCTCCTTGTGCTTCAAGAGCTCTGGAGAACAAGAGGTCATTTGTTTAGGCTGAGACGTGTGCGCCTCGCCAAGTGCCTTTCTGTCCAAGTTCCTTTCTCAAGAGGTCTGCTTCTTCTGGTGATTGGCAGGAGGCGATTCAAGACAGAACAAAGGCAGCGAGCGAGCCCTTAGCTGAGGCGTGTAGAAATTTAGAGAGTTAACTCTTGGACTAGCCGCATAGGAATAGTTGTACGAGAAATGAAAGAGAATGTACGAACAATCAGAAATAGGGGAGTTGTGAGAATGAAAAGATTGAACTTGACTAAAAGAATTGGACTATCCCATGTAAAGATTCAGCGTCAGAATAGCAGGATTAGAAGGGCACCGCCTTTGTGAAGAGGAACGGAAAAAGGGAGAATACAAAGCTTGAGATGGGTAACGGTTGGAAGTAACCAGAGCTTGAATAACAATCTTGCGTTTCACTGCTGCATAACCGCTGCTCCCTGTTCTGCTTTTGAATGAAAAAGTGTATATATTAAAATAAAAGGAAGGCTCCGCCAGCCTCCCAGGCCTGGGCTGCTGGGACCAAGTAAGTACACCTACAGGTGACTGCAGGGACTGCATTTTATAGCATTTCAACCACTTTTACAAGAGGAAGCCCTCCTAGTGCCACCCGTATATCACTGTGTAATTATCACCAGCTCCAGCCACTTACTGAGCACCAAGCTGAGCCAGGAGAAGAAACTGAGACTGTGGGCACTATTCACATAAATGATGCCACCATAGGCTACTCAGCTGATGTGGAAAACAAGAACCACCTTTTAAAAGTGTGGTGGTCCATGATACCATATTCTGTGTGTAGCGGGGGTCTCTAGGCAACTTATGAAGTCCCTATCTCAAAATAAAATAAAAAGGTCTGGCATTGTTGCTCAGTGGTGGAGCACCCATGGGTTCAATCCCCAGTTCAATCCCCAGTACCAAAATCACAAGAAGATATGGTCAAAAGACCAAAGTAAATGTAAATAACAAGGGTAATGCCCACTCCCTCTTTTGATGTAACCATAGAGTTTGCAAAGTTCTTTCTCATCCATTGTTTCATATGATCCTTCCAGTGAAGCAGGTTAGTTACTGTTCTCTCCATTTGGAAGAAGGGTATTGGAGATTGCACCCAGGAGCATTTTACCACTGAGCTACAATCTTAGTTCTTCTTTTTTTTTTTTAATATTTTTAGTTGTCAATGGAACTTTTATTTTTATTTATTTGTATGCAGTGCTGAGAATTGAACCCAGTGCCTCACACATGCTAGGTAAGCACTCTACCACTGAGCCAAAATCCCAGCCCCCAATCTCAGTTCTTTTTATTTTTTTAATTTTGAAACAGGGTTGTTTCTCACTAAGTTGCTGAAGCTGACCTGGAACTTGCAATTCTCCTGCCTCAACCCTCTGAATCACTGGAATTACAAGTGTGTGCCACTATGCCCAGCATAATCTCTCCATTTTATGTGAAGCAACTGAGGCCAAGAAAACAGAACCTAATTTGCCTGTCTTAGATCATACAATTAATAGAAAGATATTGACAGTAAAAGCAAGTGGTAAAATAAAAAAGACAAACTTCTTTTATATATCTCTAATTTGTCACTTATCACTGTGTTTTATAATTTTGTCTGCCTCCCCATTAGTCAGTCTTAACTCTGGACCTCCTTTTTTCCATACCTTCTACTTTAATAGAGCAAGGCAGCTACTGAAATAGCTTGATTTCACATATTCAACATTTAGAGAGGTATGTATTCCATCTGGGTAATTATTCCTGCCATTTATATACTCTGATATGGTGAGAGAAATGTTTTATATTTTCCCTTAGAGTGTAAATTTTGGACTGTGAATCAACTTTTTATGGAAAGAGTATACACATTTATTACAGGTTTATAAATACCAAATTTTTCATAAGGATAATCAAACTGTTAACAAAATACAAAATCCTAATTATGTACAACAATCTTGTTCTAAGTCAGCAGTCTTTTGTCCTTCCTTGCCTTTCAAATTTAACCTTGACCGTAAGATTTTCTCTTCTAAAACCTATCTATCTACATTTATCTTGGTGTCTAAGCCTGTAGCTGTGCCATTTTATATTAGTCTCCAGGTCCCTGCTGTCCTGTCCTTCACACTGTTAATAGACAGGGCTGGGGCTGTAGCTCAGTGGCTGAATGCTTGCCTAGCATGTGTGAGGCACTGGGTTTGATCCTTAGCACTATATACAAATAAAATAAAAGAATCTGTCCAGCTACAACTACAAAAAGATTTTTTTTTAAAAGACAGTTTTTTTTCTTTTTAAAATTATTTTTTTAATTTATACATGACAGTAGAATGTATTTTGACATAGCATACATACATGGAGTATAACTGCCCATTCTTGTGGTTGTACCTGATGGGGAGTTACACTGGTCGTGTACTTATTTATGAACATAGGAAAGTTATGTCCAATTCATTCTACTGCATTTCATATTCCCATCCCATCCCATCCCCACTTCCTTCCCCCATCCCCCCACCTCCTCTTCAATCTGGTCATGCACTCCTCCCCCTCCCCCACACCCTGCTGTATATTGTGAGTCAGCATCTGTCTATCAGAGAGAACATTCAGTCTTTTTTTTTTTTTTGGGGGGGGGGGATTGGCTTATTTCACTTAGCATAATAGTCTCCAGTTCCATCCATCTACCAGCAAATGCCACAGTTTCATTCTTCATGGCTGAGTAATAGTCCATTGTGTATATGTACCACAGTTTATTTATCCATTCATCTATTCAAGGGCATCTAGGTTGGTTCCAAAGCTTAGCTATTGTGAATTGAGCTGCTGTGACATTGATGTGGCTGCATCACTGTAGTATACTGATTTCTAAGTCCTTTGGGTATAGACTAAGGAGTAGGATAGCTGGGCCAAATGGTGATTCCATTCCAAGTTTTCTAAGGAATCTCCATGCTGCTTTCCATAGTGGTTGCACCAATCTGCAGTCCCACCATCAATGTATGAGTGTCCAAAAGATAGGGTTTTTTTTTTTGTTTTTTTTTTAAAAAAAGGATAAATTGGGGCTGGGGTTGTGGTTCAGTGGCAGAGCACTTGCCTGGTATGTGTGAGGCACTGAGTTCAATCCTCAGCACCACTTATAAATAAATAAAAAATAAAGGTATATAAACAACTAAAAAATATTTTAAAAAATAAATAAAAAAGGATAAATCATGACTGTCATCAAATATAAAAATGAGCTAATGCTAAAGATTATATTTAGTTCATGTGGGAACTAGGCCAATTTCATAACTACTTCAAAGGAGAATCCAAAGAAACCCATTAATAGATAAGGAATAATGACAAGGATGTGCAAATGGAGATAAAACTAGTAGAACCTAACATAATTTTCAACCACATCGAAGCTCAACCAGAACTTTTAGAGTCTACAAGTTCATATCCGATAATTATTTCACATTGTAATCAGTTATTACAGAGTTATAGAATAGTTTTTATTCAATCAACAAAACTGAGAGATATCCTCTAGAACCTGACAATGCATAAGATTCCCACCGAAGCACAAGTTTTTCCTCTAACAGAAAATCATCTCTCTTGGGCTATCTACTCCCCAGATAAAGGGTAAGCTCCTTAAAGGCAGCAAAAATATTTTATTGATAAATGTAAAACCATATTTTATCATTGAGATATCCAATTAAAATAATTACTACTTTCCATTTGTAACAAACCAGCAAGACCCTGGCTTGTTCTAAAAAGTGCAGGCATTGGAGCTGTATTAGTGGCTCTGCCACTTAAGGCCTGTGACATCTTGAGCAAGTTCCTCAAAAACTTTATGCCTCAGTTTCTTCATCTGTAGATGGGAATTATTATAGTTTGGGTCTAAAGTGTCTTCCAAAATTTCATGTATTAAGGGTTTGGTTGCCAGTCTATAGTAGAAGGAAATTAGATCATTTGGGGTGACTTACAGAGACCTTGTCTCAAAATAAAAATAAAAATAAAACACCTGCCAAGTACCTCAGAATGTGACTGTATTTGAAGTAAGGTTTGTTTGTTTGCTTTTATTGTACTAGGGATTGAATTCAGGAATGCTTTGCCACAGAGCTACATCCCCAGCTGTTTTCATTTTTTATTTTAAGACAGGGTCTCGGGCTGGGGATGTGGCTCAAGTGGTAGCACCCTCACCTGGCATGCCTGCAGCCTGGGTTCGATCCTCAGCACCACATACAAAGATGTTGTGTCCGCTGAAAACTAAAAAATAAATATTAAAATTCTCTCTCTCTCTCTCTGTTTAAAAAAAGATATTATGTCCATCTGCAACTAAAAAAATATATAAAAAAAGAAAATTATAAAAAGTTCTCTCTGTCTCTCTCTCTCTCTCTCTCTCTCTCTCTGTCTCTCTCTCTCTCTCTTAAAAAAAAAGACACGGTCTCACTAAGTTGCTTAGGGCCTTGCTAACTTGGTAAGGCTGTCCTTGAACTCCTGAGGCACTGGGATTACAGGCATGTACCAACATGCCAGGCTGAGAAAATAAATTTCTGTTGTTCAAAGCACCCAGACTGTGGCCCCTTGCTATGGAAGCCTTAGCTGAGTACTATAATCCAGAGGAAAGTTAAGAATGGCTAAAGCATGACATCTCAAGGAATCTTCCTGCCTTGGCTGGATGTAGCTAATTCTATAGTGTGTACCACCAGGTCTTCTCAGGACTCTTTTATGTACTTGAAAATGATTGAGAAGCAGGCACTGAGGCCCATGACTGTAATCCCAGCCACTCAGGAGGCTGAGGCAAGAGGATTGCAAGTTTGAGACTAGCCTCAGCAATTTAGCAGGACCCTGGCTTGATATAAAAAATAGAAAGGGCTAAAGGGCTGGAGATGTGGCTCAGTGGTAGAGCACTTGACTTGCATGGAGGTGGTACTAGGTTCCATCCCCAGTGCTGAAAAAAAAAAATAGAAAAAAAATATGGGTGGGAAGGGAGAGAGAGAGAATGAGTCAGGAATTCCATAGAGCTTTTGTTTCTGTAGTTTAGATCCATGGGTATTTACCATATTGGTAAGTAAAACTGAGAAAAATTGTATTGTAAAGATCTTTATTAATTCTTTCAAAATAACACTTATAAACCTATAATATTTTAACATAAGTAGTACATGTCATAAAAATATGCATAGTTTTTTTTAAAAAGGTAGTATTAAGAAAAGTGGTATTATTTTCATTCTTACAAGTCTTTTTTACCATTCTCAACTTGCTTCTACATTCAGTTCATCATGATATCATGTCATGTAGCCTCTGGACCATTGTATACTCATGAAAGAATGAGAGTGAAAAAGCAAATACTATTTTGGTATTAATATGAAAATTGGTTTGACTTTATGATGTACTACATGGGTCCCTGAGGCCCCCAAGGATTCTCAAACTCAACTCTTAAGAATTACTTCATTAGAAGTGCTGGGGGGCTGGGATGTGGCTCAAGCAGTAGCGTGCTTGCCTGGCATGCGTGCGGCCCAGGTTTGATCCTCAGCACCACATACAAAGATGTTGTGTCCGCCGATAACTAAAAAATAAATATTAAAATTCTTTAAAAAAAAAAAAAGAAGTGCTGGGGTTGTGGCTCAGTGGTAGAGCACTCGCCTCACATGTGCAAGGCCCTGGGTTTGATCCTCAGCACCACATAAAAATAAATAAATAAATAAAATAAAGTTATTGTGTACAACTACAAAAAAATTTAAAATAAAATAAAGAATTACTTCACTAGAGTGCTAACAATGCACATAATGAACTTCTTAGAAGATAAAACTGAGATGATTTGGTAATCAATGGATTTGATGGCATGTAGTAAGGAAGAGGGAAATTTCATTGCTACTCATTGGTTTCTGGCTTGCACAACTGAGCATGATATGTAAGAAGAGGACCAGGTTTAGCAGGTGATAGAAAAAGATCAGGAGTTTGGAAATGTATTATACTCTGAGACATACAAATAGAGATCTTAAGTATGGAGCTGAACGTATAGCTAAGGAATGGAAATTCAAATTTGATTGTTTATGGGGGAATAGAAGAAATCACATAATGAGAGCATAGAAATGAGAAGAGAACAGAATCTAGGACCAATCTTTGAAAAAAATCCAACAATTTATTGTCTAACAGAGGATGAGATGCAGAGTTTCAGAGGATGAGCAGGCAGAGAATTAGGGGAAAAACCAGAACAATGTGATGTTGAATATAAAAGTAGAGTTTGGGAGCCAAGGAAGGGAATGTTAGTCAGCTTTTTGTTGCTGTGACCAAAACACCTGACATAAACAACTTAAAGGAGGAAAGGTTTATTTTATTTTGTCTCAAGTTTACAGAAGTTCAGTCTATGATTGGACCAGTTCCATTGCTTTGTGCCTGGGGTGAAACAGAACATGATAGTGAAGAAAAGCTGTGCAGTTCATGGCAGGAGAGAGAGAGAGAGAGAGAAAGGGGGGAGAGAGAGAGAGAGAGAGAGAGAGAGAGAGAGAGAGAGAGAGAGAGAGAGAGAGAAAGGGGGTAACAGAGGCGGGGGGGGGGAGCAGAAACATAGAGAAAGAAAGAGGTCAGGGAGAAGATATAGTTGCCAAGAGTATACTCCCAGTGAACTATATCCTCCAACCATGCCCCGCTTGTCTATGTTTCTATCTCCTCCCAGTAGACCATTCAGATTATTCACTCATCAAATGGATTAATTCACTAATGAGCTTGGAGCCCTCATGATCCAATCACTTCCCCAAAGCCCCACATTACTGGACATTGCTGCCCTGAGGACCAAGTATTCCACACATGAACTTTTGGATGACATTCCAAGTCCAAATCATAACAAAGTGTTTCTAGGAGAAAGTAAACAAGAGCATCAAAGGCCAAGTAAAAGAGCAAAAAATATCTTTTTGATTTGATAACATGGATATCATTGTTGACAAAAGAAAACTATTTAGAAGGAAATCATAAGTATAAAAGCCAGAATGGAGTGGTGAGAATTGAATGAGAACTCATGAAATGGAAGTAGTCAATACAGATAACTATTTTTTCTTTGATTAATATTTTTAAAAATGTTTTTGTAGTTGTGTATGGACAACATACCTTTATTTTGTTTATTTTTAGGCCCTTTTAAGGATCGAACCCAGTGCCTCACACATGCTAGGCAAGCACTCTGCCACTGAGCTACAGCCCCAGCCCAATAGTTGATTAATCTTTTTTTGTGTGTGTGTGTATGGTGCTGGGGATTGAACCCAGGACCTTGTGCATGTGAGACAAGCATTCTACCAACCCCAGCCCTGGATTGATCTTTAATGACATAAGTACAAAAGGTTTATATCCTCTTGTAACGGTGTTCCACTTTACCTTTTGAATATAGACTTAGGTGCTCTGAGGCCTGTGTTAAAAGGGAAATGTTTTTCTTTTCTTCTCTCTCCCCACCCCATAACCTGTGGGAGGAGAAAAACATTATCTTTTACTGTCCTAGACCTAGTTTTATCTGTATTTGAGCATACTTTTTCGCCTGCCTCAGGAACCAAGTAAGTCAGACTTGGGGGATGATGCCAGAAGATCTAAAGAATGGCTATCTCCCAAATTAACAAGTGAATCCCAATCCTCTGTTGGGGCACACTGGGAATGCAGCCTTTGAACAACTTTTTTAAAAGCCCTTTGTTCTCCCTTAAGGGGAGAACCACAGCCTCTGGGTCTGGAGTCCCAGGTGCTTCTCCTTTGTTAGTACAGCAATAAACCTTCTTTATCCTTTTTCTCAAAAACAAGTCCTCATTATTAAACTGGCATGGCAATTGGGGACAAGAACCAACCTTTTAATAACACTCTTTAAAAATTTTTTTAAACATTACAAAGAAGACTAAAATCCTCTTTTGACCACTTCTGTCAACCTGGTCTTCTCCCTCATCTTCCAGAGATATTTCTTGATACTTGTTTGGTGGGTGTACCTCGCATATTAATACCATATATAGTATAATTTTACATATATGTATACAAATATGAAGGCACAGGCCCAGCATGTTGGCACAAGCCAACATCCTAGCTACTTGGGAGACTGATCACAAGTTTGACATCAGTCTCAGCAACTTAGCGAGACACTGTCTCAAAATAAAAATAAAAAGGGCTGAGGATGTGAAGCTAGGGATATAACTTAATTGGTAGAGTGCTTGTCTCACATGCATTAAGGCCCTGGGTTCATTCCCCAGCACCACAAAAAGGGGGGGGGTGCTGAGGATGTAGCTCAGTGGTAAATCACCCCTGTGTTTTAGTAAGCTTTTTCATTGCTGCAACCAGAAGACCTGACGAGAACAATTTTTTTTTAATATTTATTTTTTAGTTATAGTTGAATAAAATACCTTTATTTATTTATTTTTATGTGGTGCTGAGGATCCAACCCAGGGCCTCGCATGTGCTAGGCAAGCGCTCTACCACTGAGCCACAACCCCAGTCCAGGACAACAACAATTATAAGGAGGAAAAGTTTATTTGGGGGCTCAGGGTTTCAGAGGTCTCAATCCATAGAGGTCCAATTCTATTATTTGAGACCCAAGGTGAAGCAGAACATTATGGTGAAAGCATGTGGCAGAGGGAAGGGGCTCAAGACATCACATCAGGAAGCAGCAGAGAGAGATGAGAGACTATATATATATATATATATATATATATATATATATATAGAGAGAGAGAGAGAGAGAGAGAGAGAGAGAGAGAGAGAGAGAGAAAGAGAGAGAGAGAGACTATATATATGTGTATATATATCAAGGATTAATTCACTGATTGGGTGATTAAGACCTTATAATACAATTATTTTGAAAAACCAGCCTCTATCTCAGAGCAAAGCCTGTCCAAGGAAGGGACATGGCCTTTGTCCTTGGAAAAACCCACAGAGCACTCCTAGGCACATTCCCACCCTGCTAAGTTGTTTATCTACAAATAACAGGAGAGATCTGCTGTGCCAGGTGTCCCTGACTCAGTCAGGCTAGGTGGGGATCCATAGCAGCCCCCTAGCAGCCACCAATTAGCATGAGACAGGGAAATACCTGGGATGCCAGATGACCCTCCCAGTAGTTTATGGTGGTTGATAACAAGTTGGGAAACCATGTAGTTCAGCACGTACACCCCTCTTGGCTTGAACCAATCAGTTCAAATGAATACCCCTTGTGTATTGACCAATCACCTCTACCCAACTTGTTCCCGCCAGTGAATGTGCTAATCATGTTTTAGAGTTGTTATTTGATTTTCCCGTGGTGTGTGATGATTTGCTAAAAGAGGCTATGATGTATGTGAAGTCCCTGCCCTCTCCAAAGAATGTATAAAAATGCTGCAAACCATGGGTTCGGGGCCTCTCAGCGTCACCAGTTGCTGTGTGTGCTTGGAGGACCGAGCTAGCTCGCAATAAACACCTCTTTGCTGCTTCCATCGATCTTGGGTCTCTGGTGGTCTTTGGGGGTCCCGAATTCGAGCATAACAATTTCACCTCTAAACCTTGTATTTTCTCACAATTAGCTTTTGGGGAACACCTCATATGAGCCATAACACTCCACCCTTGGCTCCCAAAAGCTCATGTCCATTTCACAATACAAAATACATTTAGTCATAAGACAAGAGTCCCCATAGTCTTATTGTTACTTAAAGTTTGGTCCTTGTCCCTGATACCAATCCAATAACAAGGACACAGTTTTAAGAAAGAAGATATTTTGTTTTTGTTTTTTTTTGGTACCAGGGATTTAACTCAGGGGCACTCGACCACTGAGCCACATCCCCAACCATATTTTGAATTTTATTTAGAGACAGTCTCACTTAGTTGCTAAGCACCTTGCCATTGTTGAGGCTGGCTTTGAACTCTGATCCACCTGATTCAGCCTCCCTAGCCACTGGGATTACAGACATGCATTACAGGCATGTGTGGGGAAAAAGAAGTTTTATTGCTTTACTAGCAAAGGAGAAACACAGGAGACTTCTGTCTTAGAGGCTGTAATTCTGCTCATCAGGGAAAACAGAGGGCTTTTATTTTAAAGAAGATCTTGGCAGGTGGTTCCAAGGTACCCTGATGCTGAGTTAGGATTCACTTGTTAATTTGGGAGCTATGAATTTCCTAGATCCTCAGGACACTTCTCCTTCCAGTGGTGGGTGTTTTCAAGGACAATTAACTAAGGGAAGAAAAGATAACATTGGGGGCTGGGGATGTGGCTCACCTGGCATGCGTGCGAGGTTTGATCCTCAGCACCACATACAAACAAAGATGTTGTGTCTGCCTAAAACTAAAAAATAAATATTAAAAAAAACTCTCTCTCTCTTAAAAAAAAAGAAAAAGAAAAGATAACATTGTCTCCCTAGTCTTGTTAGGTAGGGGGAGAGTGGAGAAAAAAAGAAAAGAAAAATGGCCTTTAAAAAATAAGCCTCATCTATTGAAGGGCATCTAGGTTGGTTCCACAGTTTAGCTATTGTGAATTGTGCTGCTATAAACATTGATGTGGCTGTGTCCCTGTAGTAGGCTGTTTTTAAATCCTTTGGGTTTAGACCGATGAGAGGGATAGATGAATGGATAAAAAAAAAATGTGGCATATATACATAATGGAATATTACTCAGCAATAAAAGAGAAGAATACATGGATGGGGTTATAAAAGATAATGCTAAGTGAAGTTAACCATTTCCCCAAAACCAAATGCTGAATGTTTTCTTTGATATAAGGAGGCTAATTCATAGTGGGATAAGGAATGGGAGTGAGGGCATGGGAGGAATAGATGAACTCTAGATAGGGCAGAGGGATTGGAGGGGAAAGGAGGGGTCATGGGGTTATTAATGATGGTGGAATGTGATGATCATTATTATCCAAAGTACAGGTATGAATACACAAATTGGTGTGAATATACTATGCATACAACCAGAGATATGAAAAATTTTGTGTATATGTGTAATAAGAATTGGAATGCATTCTACTGTCATATATAAATAAAAATAATAATAAAATAAGCCTCAGCCAGGGGGGCCAGGCGTGGTGGTGCACGCCTGTAATCCCAGTGGCTTGGGAGTCTGAGGCAGGATGATCCTGAGTTCAAAGGAAGCCTCAGCAACTACAAGGTGCTAAGCAACTCAGTGAGACCGTGTTTCTAAATAAAACACAAAATAGGGCTGGGGACGTGGCTCAGTGGTTGAGTACCCCTGAGTTCAATCTCTGGTACCCAAAAAAATAAAAATAAAAAAAAATCCTTGAACTGGGGATATAGCTCAGTTGGTACAGTGCTGGTCTCACATGCTCAAGGACCTGGGTTCAATCCCCAGCACCACTAAATAAATAAATAAGCCTAATAGCAATGAGGGTTATATTCAAAAGGTGAAGTATATAACTGTTACATTAACAGTTCCAGGATTGCTCAAAAGTCCAAGTCCAAAGTCTCCTGAGATCCAAGGCAAACCTTCATTGTGAGCCCCTATAAAAATCAAAAGCAAGTTACATGTATCCAACATATAAAGACACAGAGTAAACATTCCCATTTCACAAACAAGTCCTGTTGCTCCACATCTGACATCTAGAGCACATGGCATCCTGCTTGTGTAGCTCTGCATCAATGGCTTTGCTGGTTGCAGCCCACATGTCCTCTCTGCTCTATCCCTGAAGATTTCTTCAGTAGATGTTCCATGGTACTGGCATTTCTTAATCTTTGGGGGTCTCCACTGCAGCTTTGGCTTCCTCCTCACATATACATGTAGTGCACTCACAGGGACAGCCTGCAGGGACTTTGACCCCAGGGCATTTTGCCTGGCCTCCCAGACCTTCCTTTGAAATCTTGGTGGAAGCTTCCATGACCCCCTAATTCCAGCATCCTGTAGTCCTGCAGAACCAGTGCCACCTGGTTGATGCCAAGATCTGCCACCATCTTGAGCAGTAATCAAGCCTCCAGGGACCCTGGCTGCAGCAGCCTCTGAGTAACTGGCCACTGAGCATGGTGAAACAACTTCCTAGGCCCTCATGCACAAGCAGGATGCCTCATTAGTCTCCTTTCAAAGGAATTTTTACTTTTACACCCTTGAGCTTGAGATGGGTGTGGTCTTGCTAATTCCTGAGATGCCCTCAAGCCATTTTTCTTATTGTCTCTGGGCAAAGTCTTTGGCATTTCTTTAGTGGCTGTCATGTCTAACAACCACACATTCCTCAGCCCCAGTTTTACTCAGTTTTCAGGCCAAACTGCAAGATTCTCAAGTCTTTTTGCTTTGCTTTCTGCTCCTGATTATCAGGATGAACTTGGCTTAAAACCACCAGCAATATCTATGCCACCTACTGAAGGCTGTGCTGTCTTAAATTTCCTCCACCAGATTAATCAGTCCATCATTTTTATTTTATTTTATTTATTTATTTATTTTTTTTTTAGTCCATCATTTTTAATTTCAGCCTCACACCAAGTTTCAGGACATGGGCAAAATGCAAACAACTTCTTAGCCAGAATGTAACTTGAATGGCTTCTAATCCAATTCCCAATGGAGTCCTCCTCCTCCTCTGAAACCTCATGAGCACAGATTTTACTATGCAACAGTCCTATCAGCATTCTGGTGTTCTGAGCTCCCATCAGAATCACCTATTAAGTTCCACTTACAACAATCTAAAGCTTTTCCAGCTTTCATCTCTAAACTTTCCAAAATTCCTCCCATAAATTCAAAAAAGCTCCCAAAACTTTTGAACCACATGGTCAGATTAGTCACAGCAACGCCCCCATTTCTCAGTACCAATTTCTGTTTTAGTCAGCTTTTTTTGTTGCTGTGACCAAAAGACCTGACAAGAACAATTAGAGGAGGAAAAGTTAATTGGGGACTCAGTTTTAGAGAGCTCAGTCCAAAGACAGCCAGCTCCATTCCTCAGAGATTGAGGTGAGACTGAACATCATGGCAGAAGAGTATGACAAAGGGCTGGGGATGTAGCTCAGTGGTTAAGTGGCCCTGAGTTCAGTCCCCAGTAACAACAACAACAAAAAGGACAGGGTTTCAATAATTTGGCAAGGCTGGCCTTGAACTTGGTCCTTTAAATGGCCTGATCCAGCTGAGCAGGTGTCACATGCCTATAATCCCAGTGGTTCTAGAGACTGAGGCAGGAGGATCACAGGTTCAAGGCCAGACTCAGCAATTTAGTGAGGCCCTAAGCAACTTAGTGAGACCCTGTCTCAAAATAAAAAAATAAAAAGGGTTGGGGTTGTGCCTCAGTGGTAGAGCATTCCTGGGTTCATCCTCCAGTACCTAAATAAATAAATACAATTTCTTAAAAATAAAATGAGCTGAGGATATAGTTCAGTGGTAGATTGCCCCTGGGTTCAATTGCCAATACAGCAAGAAAAAAACAAGTCTTTATTCCTTGCTTGTTCTAATAAGTAGGCTATCTTCTGGACAGTGGCTACATAAAGTGGTTTGGAAAGTGTCCTAATCTTTAATCACATACAATTCTTCCCTCCCTTTCCTCCTTGTTGCTTCACACAAGATAACAACAGACTATTCAAGAACTGGAGGCAGGACTTTTTCTACCATTAGGACAGCAGGCATACCTACAGGACCTTTCATATGCCCTTAGTTTAAAATGCAAGCCTGACAGAGCAGCTGAAATTTACTCATCTGAGTGATCCCTAGTTTGATGACTGAAAAGTTATTTATTTATTCATTCGTTTACTTATTTTACAGTGCTGGGAATTGAACCCAGAGTCTCATGCATGTGAGGCAAGTGCTCTACCACGGAGTTACATCCCCAGTTCTTTTATCAATTTTTGAGACAGATCTCACTAGGTTGCCTAGGATAGCCTTGAACTTGCCATCATCTTGCCTCAGCCTCCTGAGTAGCTAGGATTAAAGGTATGTGCCACCATGCCTGGCTGTTAGATTATTTCTTAAATTTAACTGGTTTAAGCTTTTATATCTGTGAAGTTGTTTTTGCTTTAGGAAAAAATGTGAGCCCCTTCTAGGTGAGTTGGAATTAAAGCAAGGCCACCAGTTATCATTAAATACTTATCATTCTGCTCCCATCTCATGCTAAGTGAAATGGGGGATAAAAGCTTGCAATTCAATTCAGCCAACATTTATCACTGGTTATATTCCATGGTTACCTTGTGGTGAAGTAATATTGCTTAACTCGGTCTATCATCACTGAGATAAGTATCTGGAGAGAAACAATGAGCCAAACAAAACATTATAGTATAAAGAAAACCTAACTACATACATTTAATGACAATCCCAAGGAGTGAATAGAAAGAGGCAAAGTGAGCCACATGTGGTGGCACATGCCTGTAATCCCAGCAACTCAGGAGGCTGAGGCAGGAAGATCACAAGTTCAAAGCCAGCCTTAGCAACTTATCGAAGCTCTAAGTAACTCAGTGAGACCCTGTCTCTAAATAAAATATAAAAAGGGCTGGGGATGTGGCTCAGTGGTTAAGCGCCCCTGGGTTTAATCCCTGGTTAAAAAAAAATGAAATAAAAAAATTATATATATATATATTATATATTATATATATATATTATATTATATTATATATATTAAATTATATATAAAAAAATTAAAAAAGGAAAAATCTAAAAGATCCATTAGAAGGAAAGATGAGATTCAGAGATAACTTTTGGGCAGTCTGAGACCTGCTTATCTATCTGACTGTCCATTCACCAAAGTTCCTTACACTCAGCATGCCCATGTCTCTCTCCTCTCTTGGATTACAGCAGCAATACCTTCCTATTTTGCTTCCTGTTTCTTGTTTCTCTCTTCCACAATGTAGTCTCCAGACTTCTGCCATAGTAATCTTATTAAGGTGAAATCTGATTACCTTGCTCCACCTCTTAAAATGGTTCCTGTTTCTACTGCATTCTGGATCTAGTCAGTAAACCCTCTGCCTCCTCTGTCTTCCATTCTATGCTATAGCCATACTGATCCCCTTGTACAATTCCCTCCAACCCCCTCCCTCTCTCTTTTGGCACTTACAAAGGCTGCTGTTGTGGCCCTCCACTCCATCCAGAGTACACTCTATTCTTTTTTAATATTTATTTATTTTTTACTTATTGACAGACACAACATCCTTGTTTGTATGTGGTGCTGAGGATCGAACCTGGGCCGCACGCATGCCAGGCAAGCGCGCTACCGCTTGAGCCATATCCACAGCCCTAGAGTACACTCTCTTCTTACCTCACATTGCTGGCTACTAACTTGCACAGCCAGAGAGATATGCTCCACAGGGCTGCACATTTCCTTCTTGTTTTGTTTTTCAGTGCTGGGAATGGAATCCAGGGCAAGTGCTCTACCACTGAGCTACAGCTACAGCCTTTACATTTCCTTCTAGAAACCCAGGGAGACAGGGTCATCTATAGAGGAACCTGCCCTGTTCTGCTCTAGACTAGGGGAGACCTGGCTTAGCCTAGGAGCCTGAGGTGTATCCTGTAGTCCTTCAGTCTGGCTCTGAGACAGAGAAGGAAAGTGCCTGCTTCCCCAGAGTAGGCGATTTCTCTTGGCTTCCCCTGGAGGTACAGGCTCTGCTTGTTGGGTCTGGTATTTCAATAATTTTTGCCAACCTGACCAATTCCCAACTATTCTGAGTCAATAATTTACATAACTCATTTTAAAGGCAGACATAACTTTTGCATTACATGTTACTATTTGGCTGGGGGGAAAAAAGAAACAAGAACAAATATTCTTGTCCTATTGATCATTATTCCCTCCATTAATGTTAATGATTTAGAGCTACTTGCAAAGTTCCTTGGGGGCTTTTATTCATGACCTGAAAATTATTTACTGCAATCTTCCTGGTATATATCATAATTTACTATGTGTAGGTCAATGTTAACTATGAAGAAGAAAAGTGACCACTGACCATAAATTCCACTACACACCCCAAGATAAATAATAACATTTTAACCTGGCATGGTGGCATATACAGGTAATCCCAGGGACTCAGGAGGCTGAGGCAGGACTGCAAGTTTGAGGGCAGTCTCAGCAATATAGTGAAACCCTATCTCAAAATAAAAAATAAAAAGGGTTGGGGGTGTATTTCAGTGGTTAAGTGACCTTAGATTCAATCCTCAGTACCGAAATAAATAAATAAGTAAATAAATAACATTTTAGCATATTTTTCCTTCCAGTTATTTTTCCCTCCATATACATTGTGTGTGTGTGTGTGTGTGTGTGTGTGCTGGGGATCAGACCCAGGAATCCACACGATAGGCAAGTACTCTATCACTGAGCAACATACCCAGCCCCACCTTTTATTTGTATTACTGGAGATTGAACCCAGTGGTGCTCTACTACTGAGCTATAACCTCAGCTTTTTAATTTTTTAAAAATATTTATTTTTTAGTTTTAGGTGGACACAATATCTTTATTTTATTTGTATGTGGTGCTGGGGACCGAACCCAGTGCCTCATGCATGGTAGGCGAGCACTCTACCTCTGAGCCACAGCTCCAACCCTAATTTTTTTTTTAAATTTTGAGACAAGGCTGGCTTTGAACTTGCCATCCATCTCAGTCTCCCTAGTAGCTGGGATTACAGATCTGCACTGTGTTTTAGTAGCTTATAATGTGTGATCTGGGGCCTTCTTTTTATACTGTACTTTCTTCTTTGGTGGTTTTGTCCATTCTGTTGGCTTTTATTACTGTCTTTAAGGTGTCAATTTAGCACAGATGTGTATTCCAAGCCTCAGATTTCTCTAACCCCATTCCTCAAACTTGCTCTTCTGAAACAATTTTGGTAAATGACTATCACCATTTGCTATACTAGTACCAGCTATTTACAGTCATCCATAATGATTCCCCCTGTTGCTGCAATTCCTTCCCAGTTGTACCCTATTTGCTTAGTCCGTTCAGGCTGCTGTAACAAAATACCATAAACTGGGCAGGTTGTAAACAACAGAAACTTATTTCTTATAGTTCTGGAGGCTGGGAAGCCCAAAATCCAGTCACCAGCAGATTTGGTGTCTGGTCAGGGTCCACCACCACCAGTTTCCTTGTTCGTAGATGGTACCTTCTCAATCTGTCCTCATATAGTGGAATGGGACACTTATTTTTTTATTAGTGTATAATAATTATATAGGATGATGGGCTTCATTGGCGTGTGTGTGTGTGTGTGTATGTAATTTGATTAATTTTACTTCCCAATAGTTCCCCACCCTCTCATATTCCCTCTCCCCCAACCCTTTTGCCTACTTTAATGATCTCCCTTATACTTTCATTTTTTTCAAACTTGTGGTACTGAGAATTGATCCCAGGGGTGTTCTACCTCTGGGCTACATCCCCCAGTCCATTTTTCCCCCCCCAGTCCATTTTTATTTTTTGAGACTAGGTCTCACCTGAAATTTGCCATTCTCCTGCCTCTGCCTCGTGAGTGTTGGGATTAGAGATGCTGTGCTTCCCTTCTACATTCATGGAATCCCTTATTTCCCCTTCTAGTTTCCACATATGAGAGTGAGAACATATGATATTTCCCCCGAGTCTGACTTATTTCCACTAGAAATTATGGTCTCTAGTTCCATCTGGAGTAGGACACTTTTATAAAGACCCTCAAGACTTTAATCACCTCCCCCAAGGTCCCACCTCTTAATACTATCACCTTGGGGCTTAGCATTTCAACAAAGGAATTTGGGACACAAATATTCATACCATATTACCTTCTAGTTCATTAGCAAATTCTGTCCATGCTACTTGCCATAGACATCCAGCAACTATTCCTTTCTCTCCATGTCCACTGCCATCACCTTAATTCAAGCCACCATCCTCTCTCATCTTCTCCCACAGTTCTATTAGTGTCCCTGCTTCCACACTTACCCAGCTATTATAATTTAGTGGAGTCACAGGTCCTGCCCACCTTAGTTCCCTTATATTATTCATGTCCCTTGAATTCCCATCACCTTGGTCCTCTTTCTGCCCCTTGACACATGCCTAGCTCTTTCCTTCTCTTTAGTGTTCTCTTCCGGAAAGGTTTTTCCCTCAGCCCTTCCCAAGGTTTCTTCTCTACCTTCAGCTCTGACCTCCAAAGTCACCTCTTCAGAAAGACCTTCTCTGATGTCTTAATTTAATTTGGTCTCCCTAATGTTGCTCACTGAAGTATCTAGTTTCCTTCCTCCCTGGCACTAATCACAATATGGAATTATTCTGTTTGTTGTTGCATTTTAGAGAAATTTAATTAAGAAAATCGCTTTTTTTTATCCCCCCTCTCCAGTAGCATGGGGAGAATCTTTGAATCAGTTAAATTTTAATTTCAGATAGGCAAAAAATATTTTTGTACATATTTTGAACATATACAAAAGAAGTGCTCCTTATCTGACTGTTCAAACTTAATTGGGTGTCCTGTACTTAATATATGTGGAAGCCTTACCATGACAGGAGTGCCTGGTTTATGTCTTACTTGTTATGGGTTGTATCCTCCTGGCCTAGCCCAGCGCTTGCCATTTAGTTAGGTGTTCAGTAATTGCTATATATGAATAAACTATCTGCATGCCGTTCGCTAGGTTTTTTATTCTCAATTGACATTCATTTATAAGAATTTCTCCCATTCACGAAAGATTCTTGTTCAGGATAATTTTGGCAAATATATTGTATTACCTAAACTTCTTTGTTTCCCATTTCTGCAAATTGCCATAAGAGTATCTGCCTTTATCGTCTTGTTTTTAGAATTAAAAAGAGTTAACGCAAAAGTATAAGTGAAAGTTTTTAACCGTGTCCGGTCCACTAGAATGCTCAACAAAATTTACCTTTTTATTAAATGAAGTCTGTGCACCATTTTAGCAGAAAGCAAAAACGCGCCTTTGAGAATGGGTGGGGGTAGGGAAAACGGTTAGAATCGGGCGCCGGCCAGAAGACCTAGGGCCTGGGGAAAGGGGAGGAGCGAAGAGTGAATGACATGGAATACAGCCAATGAAGACACTGAGAACTACTCCCCCTCCCTTCGCGCTTCAAATTCTAAGCTTCGTTTCCATCCGGGTTCTTCAGCCTCGTTCCCGGGTAGTATAAAGTTTGCTGTCTCCTTTGTTCGCCCTCGTTGCGCAGTAGTCCTAGCGGCTTCTCTGTTCCGTTCCTGGGTCCAGCAGCTGTCACTCGTGTTGAGCTGCTTGAAAGGCCCACTCGGCGAGCTCGTAGGAGCTTGAGACCGTCGCCACCCCTCCGGTACGTGTCTCCTTTCCTTGGTTCGTTGTTTCGTACGTTCTTGCCTTGTTAGAACTTGGGATTATCTCCCTGGAGATGAGGGTGGCGGGCGCCATTTTAAGACACCCAAAGGTGCCGACCTATTTAAATAAAGCGGGGTGGGGGGTCGGTCAAAGGAAAACACATTAGGGGGTTCGTTTCCTTGTATGTCTCTCTTGAAAGTTTGGCCGTTGCCTGCTGGGGCGGGGGCGGGGGCGGAGGCGGAGGTCGGCGTTTTGTAGCTTGAGCGGGACGCGGAGCCACCGCGCCACCGCGGTACCTGCATTGGGATGGCGCTGACGCTAACGATGGCATGTGGACTTCCATGCGGCCTCCTTGTTAATTGGCAGCCCTGGAGAGGAAGCCCTTGGAATTTTCCCAGCCAGTATTGATGGTAAAAGTTAGTTTCCTGACCAGTGTCAGTTGCTCTGGGCTGAATCCAAGTGTCGCCATTTTGTCGTTTCCACGCGGTTTTTAATGACTAGTCTTAATTGGGTTCCGTCGCAATTGTAGCGTGTTGAGTGTTACAGTGTGCGCTTCTGTGTGCTGTTATTTAATATGAAATGATGTTGACACTTTGCCTTTTTTTTCCCCCCTTAGGCAGTAACCTTTTTGGCGGGTGGGGGCTGGTGGAGATGAGGCGGAACTTGGCGCAAACTTAAAAGATACCTGCTTAGATTTAGTAACATACTAATGAGAGAACGGGTAGCCCTTGAATGAGGGTTTGGTGTTGAAGTCTTGCCGTCTGGTTAGTGACCTTGAACTAGCCATTAGTCTTAAAATCCATCACTGGGAGAGGGGTGTGATTGAATCTGTAAAAGGCATCAGACCTAGGATTAAAACTAAAATTGGCTTTTTCAAATGTTAAGTACCTGTTAACTCGTTAAAAACAGCCAAGGGGGGGCTGGGATGTGGCTCAAGCGGTAGCGCGCTCGCCTGGCATGCGTGCGGCCCGGGTTCGATCCTCAGCACCACATACAAACAAAGATGTTGTGTCCGCCAAATACTAAAAAATAAATATTAAAAAATTCTCTCTCTCTCTAAAAAAAAAAAACAGCCAAGGAAGATTAGGGTGAAAGTGAACTTTGTGTCGGCCCTTTCAACTACTTTAATGTAGAATTGCACTATTACCACTTAGTTTAAATTGGCTTCCTACTGTGTTGGAAGCTTATCGTTGTCTTTAGTTATTAAAGAATAAAGGTTTTAGTAAAACAATCCAAACCACATTTAAAGGTGTCCCATAAACTTGGGGAACTTCTTCTGGGAGGTAATACTATTCTTTTTCAGCAGACTCACCAGGGGGGAAAAATGGTTGAAGCAGATCGTCCAGGAAAGCTCTTCATTGGTGGGCTTAATACGGAAACAAATGAGAAAGCCCTTGAAGCAGTATTTGGCAAATATGGACGAATAGTGGAAGGTGAGTTATATGAATGTACATGCTGGGATATTATAATTAAAAGATAAGCTGTGATGAATTTGATTACATTGATCATCTGACATGATGTTGTATTTTTGTCCTCTAAGAAGTTCTGAGCTTTCTCCTCAAGTAGATAGATAGCTTCATTGTTTGATTCGAATTAGTGACACTTTTTCTTAAACTTTGTTAAAGTGCTCTTGATGAAAGATCGTGAAACCAACAAATCAAGAGGATTTGCCTTTGTCACCTTTGAAAGTCCAGCAGATGCTAAGGATGCAGCCAGAGACATGAATGGAAAGGTGAGATTGCACAATGAATACCATGTATCCTAGTGCATAATATAGCATGTGCAATCCCAACTCTGGTTCATGGAAGCTCTTGAATTATTTTGGTTTTGAATATATACCTCTCCAAGATCTTCTCACCATAGCCAATTTGTAGTACTCTTTTGAAGTATATCATGAGGTGTTTTTTTTTTTTTTTTTTTGTGGTGCTAGGCATGCCAAACAAGTGCTCTACCACTGAGCGACATGCTCAACTGAAGCATATTATGAAATTCCAGGGTCAAATGTTGTAGACAAAGTTATAGATTGTACCCTTTCTTCCCCCTTGGATTGGACTTATGCATGCTAGTCAAGTGCTCCACCTTGAGTTACATCCCCAACCATGGATTGTGCTCTTAAGTGTTTCTCAGTTCAGAGTAGCATGTAATGTTACAGATAAGCATTGTATTTTATCTTGGGATCCCTAAACCATAGCTTGATGGCTTGGCCTTTAGCATTGTTTATTACTTTTGCTTTTTTTTTTTTTTAGGTGGGGGGTACTGGGGATTGAACCCAGGGGGTGCTTTACCACTGAGCCATATCCCCAGTTCTTTGTATATTTTATTTTGAGACTGGGTCTCACTAAGTTGCTAGGGCCTCCGTAAATTGCTGAGGCTGGCTTTGAACTCAATCCTCTTGCCTCAGCCTCCTGAGCTGCTAGGATTACAGACATGTGACACGATTCCTGGTTCCTTTTTATTTTTTGATACAAGGTCTCACCAAGTTGCTGAGGCTGGCCTCAGCTTGCTATCCTGCTTCAGTTTCCTGAGTTAACCTGGAGTTGCTGGGATTATAGGCATGTGCCATTGTACCTAATCTGGTTATTAGTTTTGAAAATGAGCTGATATACCTACCTAGCATTGCTTTAAATTTTACCAAGTGCACTGAGTTTACTTTATGCTTTGTATTCTCAGTGACTGGGTAGACATTTTAAGTAAGTGGAAAAGTCATTCTTAGAATTACTACTTCTAGGATTTTACTTAGACTAATTGATGAACAAAATTAACTGTATTTTGGTGTCAATAGTATATAGTGGACCTGTAAGTTCTTTTAAAATTATGATGCAATTTAACCATTTTGATTTTTGTTTAAAGTCCTTAGATGGAAAAGCCATCAAGGTGGAACAAGCTACCAAACCATCATTTGAAAGTGGTAGACGTGGCCCACCTCCACCTCCAAGAAGCAGAGGCCCTCCCAGAGGTCTTAGAGGAGGAAGAGGAGGAAGTGGAGGAACTAGGGGACCTCCCTCTCGTGGAGGGCACATGGGTAATAATTTAGGTGGATCTTTGGCTTGGTGTATAAGAACTGCAAATCCACGACAGTGTATACTTTAAGCCCTCGTTGAAAGGCTCTCGCCTTTGAAATTAAGAAAGAATATATGCTTACCTCTTGAAGTGATAATGACTCGAGGAAAACATGGAAGGTGTCCTAAGTTAAATGAATGTTGATTTAAATTATAGATCACATTATTTCTTACCTTATTACTTAATGTGTAAGAAAAGTACTTAAAAAATCTTTTTCAAGATTCAGTTTGATACATTGAGCATATGAAAGCAAAACAATGTGTGTTCTTTGAAATAACTTTAGAGACTACCCTTCATTTTCCTTATTTTCCCAGTCTACATGACTTCATGCTTGATATTGTGCAATTGAAAATATAAGTTAGACCCCTCAAAGAGAAAAGATAAAGAGAAGGTAGTATCATCAAATCATAGAATTCTTTGTTTTGTTTTGTTTTTTAAATTCTTGTGTTAACATATTTTTTTCTCCTTTCTAATGTAGATGATGGTGGTTATTCCATGCATTTTAACATGAGTTCTTCCAGGGGACCTCTTCCAGTAAAAAGAGGACCACCACCAAGAAGTGGGGGTCCTCCTCCTAAAAGATCAGCTCCTTCAGGACCAGTTCGCAGCAGCAGTGGAATGGGAGGAAGAGGTAAATGTTGCATGCATGACAATCTGTGCTGTCACCATAGCACTAAGAATTAAGAAGTAACTCTTAAAAATGACCCTTAAGACTTGTTCAGGAATTCCAGGTGATCTAGTAACATGAAGCTAATGAGTACTCAAAAGATGTGAATAACATTTCTTGATCTGTGTACGTATTATGTTTAAGTCACTACTTTTCATTGTCTGAATATAATAAGTTCACATTTTATTTAACTTTTACCAGGCTACATTTAAAAAAATTATTATTTTTCCTTAAGCTCCTGTATCACGTGGAAGAGATAGTTATGGAGGCCCACCTCGAAGGGAACCCCTGCCCTCTCGTAGAGATGTTTATTTGTCCCCAAGAGATGATGGATATTCTACTAAAGACAGGTAACACAAAAAAATGCAGTTTTTTCATTAAGGTTAAAGGAGAGCTCATCAAAAGCATAGACCAAATTACTTTTGTTTCTATAGCTATTCAAGCAGAGATTACCCAAGTTCTCGTGACACAAGAGATTATGCACCACCTCCAAGAGATTATACTTACCGTGATTATGGTCATTCCAGTTCACGTGATGACTATCCATCAAGAGGCTATAGGTAAGTGAGTGCTTCCATGGCTCAAGTATAATATTTTATTGTAAAAGTTGGTGCTCTGGGACTCAAAGGTTTTTCTCTTTAATTTAGTGATAGAGATGGATATGGTCGTGATCGTGATTATTCAGATCATCCAAGTGGAGGTTCCTACAGAGATTCATATGAGAGTTATGGTAAGATACTGTTAAGAGTCTTGAGTTTCAGCAGCTTGAGTTTTTAGGTTCATGAGCCAGTTTAATAGGCTGCGTGGTGCTTGCTTTTAAAGGGACGTTTGCTTGCTTTTTTAAAGGGTTAACTATCAGCTGGGCTTTTCCTAGTTTTGTGAGGGGCTTTTGTTCTTTCCTAAGTTTTTTTTTTTTCTTTTGAGGCTGTTCGCTTGCTTTGGAGGGGATTTTGCTTGCTTAAATTGGCAGCCTTATGTGTTTTCCCCCAACAGTGAAAATACAATTTAAAAATTTTATTAACAAGATCAAATGTTTACCATTGCAATATGAAGGAAACTCTACAGTTCAAAATTGCAACTTATCACTGGAAAGTGGCTGAGTGTCTACTATAAAATAACAAGCTGGAATATCCTCTTGAAATACACACCGTCTTCAGTCTTTTCAAACAAACATTAAAATCAATCCATTTCCATATCTCAGCAGATGAGCAAATCCTTGTTATGGCCAGCAATGGTAGAGTTTAAAACCTCCCAGTTGAGAAAGTAAACTTTTAATACAAGAATTCTGTAAATTCAGATTTAAATGTTGTATATATACAATTTATAGTGTTGCCATATTACCTGACCATTGACCCTGCAGGTAACTCACGTAGTGCTCCACCTACACGAGGGCCCCCGCCATCTTATGGTGGAAGCAGTCGCTATGATGATTACAGCAGCTCACGTGACGGATATGGTGGAAGTCGAGACAGTTACTCAAGCAGCCGAAGTGATCTCTACTCAAGTGGTCGTGATCGGGTTGGCAGACAAGAACGAGGGCTTCCCCCTTCTATGGAAAGGGGGTACCCTCCTCCACGTGATTCCTACAGCAGTTCAAGCCGCGGAGCACCAAGAGGTGGTGGCCGTGGAGGAAGCCGATCTGATAGAGGGGGAGGCAGAAGCAGATACTAGAAACAAACAAAACTTTGGACCAAAATTCCCCGTTCAAAGAAACAAACAAAAAGTGGAAACCATTCTGTCATAACTACCCAAGGACTACTAAAAGGAAAAATTGTGTTACCTTTTTTAAATTTCCTGTTAAGTTCCCCTTCATAATTTTTTATGTTCTTGTGAGGGAAAAAAAGTAAAACATGTTTAATTTCATTTGATTTTGAGTTGCTTTCAACAAGCAAATGTTAAGTGTGTAAGACTTGTTGTACTAGTGTTGTAATTTTCCAAGTTAAAGTGTCCCTGAAGGCCACTTCCTATCCAGTTTTACCCAGTAAATGAGGCAAGCAATTCTAAGATCTTCCACAAACATCTAGCCATCTAGATGTCCATTGATCTCCACTGAGAGATGAATCGTTCTGCCTATACAAAAAAGCTAGCTAATAGGGGGTGGTTGGGGTATGCTACTCTTAGGATTTCAGGGTGTCTTCCAACTGAAATCTCAATGTTCTCAGTATACAAAACCTGAGATCAGATATCTATGTAAGGAAAGTACTATTCACCCAGTAAATCCCCCTTCCCCCCAAAAAAAACCAAATGGATAATGCTGGCCATATTTTGCCTTTCTGACATTTCCTTGGGAATCCGCAAGAACCTCCCTTTCCCCCTCCCCCAATAAGACCATTTAAGTGTGTGTTAAACAACTACAGAATACTAAATAAAAAGTTTGGCCAAAACCAACCATGAAGCTGCAAACGATGCTTGCTCTTACTGTTTCAAATTTTTGCAACTCTGTAGTGTCTCACTTTTAAAGGAACAGCTTGATTGCAAAGGAGAAAATAGATAAGCAATGAAGTTATCTCCAACTTCCTAAAGGCTTATGACTTCTAAAAAGTGAATCTATCAGCATTCCACATCAGATTTAAAGCACCAAATGCCTGTGAAACAGCAAAGATGGTAAGCAAAGCAAACTAGTTTTTCCGTCTAAGTCGAAATTGAACACTTACCTTCCTCATAGTACAGTGAAACATACTGTACCTCATGGCAATGGAAATGTGCCTTCTAGATTAAAAAAAAAAACCTTTTGGAAAAGCAAATGTTCAATAGCATATTAGAAGTCCTCCAAATTCAACACTTGGATTTTTTTTTTTAAAGCATGTGTGACACTTAAAGGCCTTAATACAGCTGTTTACCAGTACCAATCTGGGGCTTGGGAGGGGGTATTTTTTAAAGTATTTTTGATGAAGACCTTTAAACATGCTTCATATGTTTTTAACATTTTTTTTTTTCAAATTAGTCTTAGTCAATATAAGAAATGGCTTAGGTTTGGGGTCCCCTCTCTTACCCCTGTAAGCCATTGCAAACTTGACCTTTAGTTGGATGCCTGACTTGTTTTTAGTTCTATGAAACTACACTGTATGGAGAAAATCTATTGCAAGTGGTCTTTAAAAAGCAAAACCTGAGGCAGCATGACCCAGGTCCAGCCATGAAGTTGAAAAAGATGCTCTTGAATATAGTAAACTTGAAGACCTCCAACTAAAAATCCTTATACGCACTTATTCCTTCAAATAAATGTTTTGTCCGTTCAACTTATGGATTTAACGTGGCAGTGCACCATTGGAACAGAATGAGAATCCATAAGCCATGCAACTTAACCATTTAAGCCATTCCAGTCCATCCCAAGCCAGTGAATCTTCCACTACTTAAGAGAACTAGTAGAACATGAAATACATTAATCTGGAAGTCTGAACTTGCCTTTCTGGAAAGAGGGCAGTTATAGGCAAGTTTTAAAGTTTCCTTAAGAGAGATAACTAGTTTTCATCTGTTTAATTTTTGCAGGTTGAGGACTTATGGTCATTGTGGTCATGGAGTGCTGATTTATTCACAATAGATAAAGCTGGCAGCAGGAGAAATCAAATGCTAAGGTAAGTTTTGAAAGCACTGGCCTTTCAAGGTTTAAATAGTATTTGTAGTTTTGCCACTGTCAAGCTGTGGTGTTGGCAAGTTTTTTTTTTTTTTTTTTTTCCTGATCCACACTTCATCTGCAAAAGGGGATATAATATACAACTCTTGGAAATTAGGTTAGATTATTTAACGTGTGTTATCTGGCACATCCATTTTTTTTAAAGAGAATTTTAATATTTATTTTTTAGTTTTTGGCGGACACAACATCTTTGTTTGTATGTGGTGCTGAGGATCGAACCTGGGCCGCACGCATGCCAGGCAAGCGCGCTACCGCTTGAGCCACATCCCCAGCCCTGGCACATCAATTTTGAATGTAGAGGGAGGTTATATAGGTATATTTCCAGTAATAATACTATTAGTCATGCAATATTCTTGGCTGTTTAAAACCAATTGCAAATATCTTTTCATATTGCAAGAGTTCTCTTGACAGGATCTGTGTATACAGGTAATACTTTGGTATGTGAGCAGACTTTACATGAAGTTTGGGCTTCAGTGAATTTTCTCAGTGCTTGCTTATTTGTATAGCTATAATACAAATTGACTAAATGGAGAGTTATTGATATCAATTATAAGAAAAAGTATGTATTTAGGAATGATGGGGGGTGTTGGGGTACTATGCAGTATAAAACAAATGCTTTACCTTGTAACTTGATCCCATGCTTTTTTACAGAGTTGTTGAAGCAGAAGAATGCTGATTGTCGATCAGTCACAGCAGTCGCATAAGCAGTGCTCGTCAGAATTGGTTTGGTGCAGGCAATAGATTTTTGTCTTCAAGGGTTCTTGTGGATCTGAGGAAGGCATTAGTGTTGGTTAACACTCTTAACTAGGGAGTGGTAGTTACTTAAAATTGACCAAATGGAGAAAGGGAAATAAAGAAATTGGCAAGTGGAGGTACTCAGGAAGTTCTTGTGGCTATTTATGTAGAGTATAGCTTTGGCTTTCATTTTGTTCAGCTGAAGCAACTCTGCAATTTAGAATTAAGTATCACTGAATTTCAGAAAGTTGAGTTAGGGGCTGAGGATGTAGCTCAGTGGTAGAGCACCTGCCTAGCATGCCTGAAGGCCCTGGGTTCATCCCTAACACTGCAAAAAAAAAAGTTGAATCATGATAGGCATTAAGTGGTAACTTGTAACTCTCTTTCAAGTAATATCTTTATTATTATTTTTTTTTTCAGCAAGTGAAACTTATTCTGGCATTAGCTTATCAGGAATGAGGGTTCAGTTTTACAGCAAAACTAAAGCAAGGAGTAACATGGGGAAAATGAAAGTAACAACTGGAAACATTGCTAGAGTGGTGGAAAGCACACTTGAAACTGGAAACAAATTGGTCACTTGGTTATTGTATCATTTTATAAGCTTACTTTACCCACAGCTCCCATTCTTGGAAACAAATCATGGTAAAACCAGTTTATTGCTTTGGAGACTAGAGCCAATAGTTTAAGTATTAATGTTCTCAAAACAGAGTTGTTGCATTAGAGGAAGCAGCTCAACTTCTGAGAATTTTTGCATAGTATAATACTATCACATTTAACAACTGTGATTCAGGAAAATAAATTTTAACCCTCATTGGTCACATTCCTAAGTCATAGACCATGAGGATACTGACCAATTAAGTAGTTGCACTTGAATAGCTATCTTAGCTCAAGTCTTCCATAATCTAATTACTTGAGTTGGTGCTTCTGTGAGGACTTTTTTGGCTCTTGAGATTTTATTTAGATTTCTTGAAGACAGTGTAGAATAGACTAATTGTAGTATGAATACTAAATTCAGAGTAAGGAGTATGCTTAAATTACCAGATACTTTTTTAACAGATAACTTAAAGACCCAGAAGGCTTAGTTTTTCCATTAGTAAAAGAGTTGGTCTTGATTCATTTTACTTTATATTGGTTGTAAAAGAAACGGAATGATAAAATGTTTTCCTTGTTTGACTGGTAGTTGAATATAGAACTTAGGTATTATAGATCATTTTCACTTTTTGGAATGTTTTGTATTGAGACAATAAAACTTAAACGTGCATCTTTTTTGTGGCAATGGGTTCTTTTTTCCTTTTTTTTAAAACCTTTTTGAAATTAGAAATTATTTAGGCTTTGAAGTATTTTTCTTTAAAAAGAAAAAGTCCCGCTTCACTCACATTAGTTTTGACATACTTCTGGCACTTGATATATTGAGTCACTGATTTGGCCAGCTTCTGCAACTAGGTAGCTGTCTTTATTGGGGAGTGAACTTAGATGTACATCAAGGTAATTAATACAATGAGGCAATTCAGATGATTTCATTTAATTTTCGCCCCCTAAATTTAGTGGGAGCAATCGTACCTAAGAATTGGAGACTAACATATTAATAATTATTTCTTTTACCTCTGATTTGCTTTTAAATATCAAGAGGAAAAGGTTGTAGCAATGAATCCAAAGCACTTTAGACCAAAGTCTGTCTTAGTGATGCTGTTGACCCATATGTGCTTTACCACTGAGCTGCATCTTTAGTTTTTGTTTTATTGTCTAGCCTGACCTTGAACGTGTGATCCTGCCTGGGCCTCCCAAGTCAGATTATCAATGTGCACCATCATACCCAGCTTATTAAATATACATTTGGCTAATGGATGTTGGCACCTAAATGGTGACATTTGTGTTATGAAGCTAAGTTGAATGACAGCCCCAAGTAAATTATCATGGGGTTTATACCAGTTTCAGGAAAAAAGCCTATCCATCCTATCAGTTCTTTAGAAACCTTAATAACCATTTCAGTATTTATGAATTTCAGGATAAAATTTAACTCATGTCCCATCATTCCCTTTATGGACCACCTAAAGATCTTAAATTGACCAACAAATATACCACTTAGAGTGACTTTGAAATATTTTTAAGAGTTTTTTTTTTTTTTTTTTAAATGTACTGGAGGTTTAACCTAGGAATTTGCTCATACTAGGCAATAGTTCTATTTTGAGAAAATAGGTGAACAATTAGTGATTATATAATTAATGTTAATTAGTTCAAGATTATTTCCAACCTATTTTAATGCTTGCTTTGAAATATTTTCAAACTTAAGAAAATACTGCGTGTATTGTTGTGAGGAAAATGCATATGCTCTTATAAAGATGGAAACCATTGCCATTCCAGAAAGTTAACCTTCTGGCCCTTCTCAGATAATTCCTGCCTTCATCCTTAAAAGATGCTATTTTTTTCCCCTCTAATATCTACACATTGGTCTTATCTCTTAGAACATTAAATAAATGCAATTAATCATGGGACACCTTGTAAAGCTTTCTGGAGAGGATATCAGTAGTTTTTATTGATAAGAATGAGAACTTAAAATTATTTATTTATGATAAAAACCTGGGCTTTTTCTAGTTTAGGGACTATTAGGAATATAAAGTTGCTATGAATTTTTCAGTACTGGAATTTGAACCCAGGGGCATTTGACTATTGAGCTACATCCTTAGCCCTTTTATATCTTGAGAGGCAGTGTTCCCTAAATTGCCCAGTATGTGCTTGAACTCTTCCTGAGTATCTGGGATTACAGGCAGGTATTACCTTGGCTGGCAATACTTATTTTTTAAATTAATGAGGATTGAACCAAGGGATGCTTTACCACTGAGCCCACAACCCCAGCCCTTTAAATTTTTTGTTGTTTTGAGATGGCCTTGTGAAATTGGGGCCTCACTAAATTGCTGACGGTGACCTCAAACTTGTGATCCTCCTTTCTTGGCCTCCTGAGTGACTGGGATTATAGGCACCCAGCCTGGCTACGTTTTAAAAATATAATACACATTTATTATTAAACATAACATAAATTATCAAAATAATTATGGCAGAATACACAGATCTCAAGTGTGCAGTTGGATCAGTCTTGAATAAAATTTCTCATTTAGATTAAAATACAAAATATCCCTTAATTCCCAGAAAGTTACTGTGTCCCTTCCCAGTTAGTAGTAATACTTCCCAACCCCAGGGAAGCAACACTGACCTGGTTTTATTATAGGATAATCTTGCATATTTTAATAATTTAACATTTTTGGTCTAGCTGCCTTGAGCATATTTTTGAGATTTGTTTATGTGGTTGCACGTATCTGTAGATTTTTGTTTTCTGTTTTTGCTGTGCTGGGGTTTGAATCCAGTCCTTGTGCATACTAGGCAGATGCCCTGCTACTGGGCTATCCCCCCAGCAGTTCATTTTTCATTGTTGAGTAAAATTTCAGTGTATGAAATATACATCTATTCTATTGATGGATATATGGACTGTTTGGTTTTCTTGGATATTAATAGTGCTGTGACTTCTTGTATGTCTTGGATGTATATTTTCATTTCTTTTGAATAAATATTTATTCAAGTTAAAGTGATGGGGTGATAGAATAGACAGTAATATTTAATTTTAAGAAACTGCAAAATGGTTTCCTAGTGGTTGTACATTTTATGCCCTCAGCAGTTTATGAGAATTTTGTTTGTTCAACAATAACCTTTCTCCAACATTTGCTGTGATGCTGAACACTTTTTTAAAAATAAACTTTTGGGATAATTTTTTAAATTTTCAGAAAAGTTGTAAAGATAGTGTTTCTGTATATGTTTCACCCAGTTTCCCCTGATTTTATTTTTTAACCCCCAATTTTAATGTTATGTGACTGCTATATTTGTCAAAACTAAGAGTGTAACATTGGTACATTACTGTTAACCCTACTTTTTGATTCCATGTTTTCTATTGTTCTCTTTCTGTTTCAGGATCCAACCCATTATCTCACATTGCATTTTATCCTGGGCAATACCTCATACTATTAAGCCATTTGTATATCTTTCATAAAGTGTCAGTGTTTTGTCCATTTTAAAAGTTGGATTGTGGATTGCCTGTTTTTTTAAATGAATTTTTTTTTGCATATTCTGGATTATAAATTGTCAGATACATGTGTTGTGAATATCTCCTGGTTTGTCTTGCCTGTTCTCATTTTTCTTGCATAAATGAAATCTTTTAAAAAAAATTAGTGGTTCCTGTTTCCTGTGACCTATCAAGGCTGTCTACTTCATGGTCATGAAGATTTCTTCTAGAAATTTTGTAGTTTTTGCTTTTATGCTAAAGCTCCAGTACATTTTGAATTCATTTTTAACTGTGTGAGATAAGAACTGAAAATCATTTTTCCCAACTATAGTTACCCATTTATTCCAGCGTCTTTTGTTGAAAACTACCCTTCCATTGAATTACCTCAGAATCTTAGTAGGTCCCATATAAACCTGTGTCCACTACTGTACTTCACAATGGATCCGTACTGTCTTTTTAGCTTGACTACTGTAGTTTTACAATAAACTCTAAAGACAATTTTTAGTTTCTTCTTGCAGAGTATTTTTCCCCTTCAGAGTTGTTGTTGCTGCTTTGTTTTCTACTTCAAACATCTTATCGAGGCCTTTCAAATGACTGGAATTTTTTTTGCTCTGCTCATGATTGCAAAATGGGATTAACATGTTTGTAATCTCTGAGGGTTTTTTAACATTGAGCTTCACTGAGTATAGTTTGTTAGATAACCCCTGATGTCAGTTTCTTTAGTCTTTTCCTCTTGGCTTGGTCAGATCCTTACCTTGAGAGTATAGGGTGAGTTTATAGTAGCTCAAGGAATAGGGTTGGAGTTTCCATGTATGCTCCCTTATCCAGTTGGGCTCTAGTGCTACCTCAGTTCAACCCACCTCCAGATATCCTGGTACCACTATTGTCTGTCTTGCAGTGCTGATGAATTAGGGAATGATCTTGTCAGCACAATGTTGGGGAGAGTCCACAATTAGAAATTTCTTCTCCAGTTTCTATCCTGCATGCCTCTTGCATTTTAATCGACCCTACCCTGACTCCATCTTCATCCTAGACTTAATCCTCTCCTGTCTCTTGGTGTTTCTTGGTTCTATCTTCATTTGACTTAAAATTCTAGGTTTAGCATTACTGTGTATGTCACAACCTTGGGCAAGATCTTAAACTCTATATACTTGTTTTCTATTATGTAAATGTGGATAATAATAGCATTTATCTCATGGGCTGAGAAGATTAAGTAATAGTGGTTGTCTTATGGTAAATGCTGTATAGGCATTTGATTTTATTACTACTGTTTGTCAATTTTCCTCATGTGTGTCATCTTTGAGACAGATAAGGGGGAGAGAGCCAGCACCTTACATTAAGATGAGCATCTTGTGAAGGACTAAAGTCCTGGCTAGAAGCTTGAGTTTCTTTTTTAGCCTGAGTTAGTCATACTCCATTTTAAAAAAATTATATTATGGGCTGGGGATGTGGCTCAAGCGGTAGCGCGCTCGCCTGGCGTGCGTGCGGCCCGGGTTCGATACTCAGCACCACATACCAACAAAGATGTTGTGTCCGCCGAGAACTAAAAATAAATAAACTTAAAAAAAAAAAAATTATATTATGGTCAGTTCACATAAAGCTTTTCTCATTTAATTTCACTTTTATCTCCGTTTCCCCCCTCCCCCCCAAAAAAACCTGACAACTATTGAAACATATTCATCGAATATGTTTTTGTGTTCTTATTGAACAAATATATATTTTTGCCATGTTGGTGATTGAACCCAGGGTTGCAGGTGTGAAAGACAAGTGCTCTACCATTGAATTACATCCCTAGCTTTACATTGATGTTTTATATGTATTTATTTTTGCTACTGGGGATCTAACCCAGGGTTGCTTTACTGTTGAGCAACCTCCCCAGTCCATTTTTACTTTTTGAGATAAAATCTCAGTTGCTGAGGCTGACCTTGAACTTGGAATCCTCCTGTCTCAGCCTCCCAAATCACTGCAATTACAGGTGTGTGCACTGCATCCAGCTCCCATATATACATATGTATAAATATATATAAATTAATGTATATAAATAGCATAGCATATGTCTCTTGTTCTTTTTTTTAAATTTTTTTTTAAATATTTATTTTTTTTTAGTTCTTGGCGGACACAACATCTTTGTATGTGGTGCTGAGGATCGAACCCGGGCTGCACACATGCCAGGCGAGCGCGCTACCGCTTGAGCCACATCCCCAGCCTCATGTGTCTTGTTCTTTATGAACTGGTTCTCAGCACTGTTTCAAGGATTTACATATAGTGAAAATATGCATCTAGTTCCTTCTAGTTATAGGATTTCATGGTGTGCGTGCACCATATTTTCTCTATCCACTCTTCCCAGTTTTGTGTGTAACTTTTCTTCCTGGCTTCTGTTTATCTGGGCACCCAGAGCATACTGAGATTTGACCCTACTTATAAGTCTAGTGGTGATTGAAGGTGGTTGTGATGGATCCGGAGAATAGTATCTTCTTTCAAGGAGTCTTCCCAGGCAAGGTTATCACAAAGGAAGACTTATTGCCAGACATTAAGGCAAGTCGCTTCTGTTTATTGGTTGGGGATTTAAAATGACTTGAAGGTTCAAGACTCAGTTTCAGCTGGGTCTATACAAACGTCTCCCAAGTTTCAGAGTACTATTTCATATCAACCAATGCTGTATTTTACACGAGAGACTTGGCAAGACTTAAATTCAACTGTCATTATATTCAGCATCCTTCACAGCTGATTTTCAGCAGTACCATCCCTGTGGCTAGAAGAAATGAGCTTTTGTCATGGAAGCTCCTTGATTTTCAGACTGTGACTTGTGCTAAGGCTTAATGGACTTGAGCTTGTAATTTTTTCTTGGTAAGCACTCAAGTGAACTCAACAGAATTTACTCAATGTTACGGTCTTTATAGTCATCATTCCTTTATAACAGTGAAGTGCAGAAGTCACTTGGGTTCTCAAAGAATGCACAATTGTGAACTACAATGAGATAGTTTGATTGTTTGTGATGCTTCTGCATGCCAAGGATTACTAGTAGCCCATTTCCCATTTGTAAAAAGGTACTGTGCTCAAGACAAAAGAATGAACAAATCAATACCCAAATCCCATTTCTGTGGATCTGTTCTGCATCTGTCCAGAGTCTTCTCTGGATACCAATTCAACATCAGTCTGGGTTCAGTCAGGAGAAAGAAATGACACAGTATATTGGAACAAGGAAGATTTGACAAAGAATTATTATGGGTAGGTAATCACCTAGTGAATAGAGAATTCTAAAAAGTATAGGAATAAGCCAGGCACAGTGGTAAATGCCTGTAATCCCAACAGCCTGAGATGCTGAGATGGGAGGATTGCACCTCACAAGTTTAAAAGTCAGCCTCTGCAATTAGTGACTAAACAACTTAATGAGACCCTGTGTCAAAAAGGGCTGGGGATGTGACTCAATGGTTAAGTGTAACTGGGTTCAATCTTTGGTACCCCCCACCCCCCCACACACACATAAATGAATGCCAGATAGAATAACCACAGCATATATAGCTATGATGCAATAACAACAGAAATCACTGCTCCTAGGACTGAAGAGTACCCAAGGAAGAAGGAACACACACAAGTATCCAAAGAATACCCTTCCAGGGCTGTGATACAGGGTCCAAGGAAGAGTCAGGGCCAAAAATAACTGGAGAGGCAAGGCTGTGCCTTGTTGAAGAGTAGACCCAGTGGTGCCACAATTGACAGAACTTACTATAAACTGTCCTCTGGAGTGCCGGAGAAACTACATTGGAAGGTGTCTCACCAGAAGTGCCGAGCTATAATAAATGCTCAAAGACTGGGGAAGCTGCAAGCACTCTAGAGGCTGGAGAGACTACCCCCACTGCAGAAGCCCAACTTGAGAATTGTCACATGCTGGAACCAGGAAGTATAACCTTCCTCTGCAGTCTCACTAATTAATAGTATTTAGGGACAAAACCTGGCATCTTGCCAATTGGCAAAATATTTTTAAAGGGCTTAGATTTCATTTTCATGGAGCAAGAAAAAGAATTTAGAGTTCAGAGGTAATGACCGGTATGATGGCTAATGGTGGCCTCAAACAAACTGAATTAGGAAATGTTTTTTTTTTTTTCTCTGTGAATTTTTTTTTTTTTTTGTACCAGGGATTGAACCCAGGGGTGCTTACCCAGTGAGCCACATCTCCAGCCCTTTTTAAAATATTTTATTTAGAGACAGGGTCACGCTGAGTTTCTTTAAGACTTTGCTGAGGCTGGCTTTGAACTCAAAATCCTGCCTCAGCCTTTTGAGCCACTGGGATTATAGGTGCCTGACTATTTTTTTCCTGTGAGTTTAAGATTGTTATTTTCTTTTTTCCTTAAATGTCAGAATTCACTAATGAAATCCTCTAGGCCTGCAATTTTCATTGTGGGAAGATATTTTTATGTTGCATATTTAGGTTTAGGTCTTTGAGTTTTTCTAATCCCTTTTGTGTCCTCTGTAGGCAAGATTCCGTAATGGCCTTTTCTGGTTTCCCTTCCTTTATCATCAATACTTGGTATGATTTGTCACAAACCTGTGATACTTGGTAAAAGGGATTTTGAAGATAAAAGTTACCAATCCGTTTGAATTACTCAAAAGAGAGATTATCTGGTGCTATGACTTGAATGTTTGTGTCCCCTCCAAAATTCATGTTGAAACTTAATCCTCAAAGCACCAGTTTTTGACAAGCCTTATGGGCAGAAATGCTTCATCTACTATAAAAGGAGGAAAAGCAAAGAATGTGAGTGTACAAAGCCAGGGGTGTTGGCACATACCTATAATCCAAGCAATTTAGGAGGCTGAGGCAGAGGGATCACAAGTTCAGGGACAGTCTGAACAATTTAGTGAGACCCTGTTTTAAAACAAAGAGGACTGGGGATATAGGTCAGTGGTAGGAGTACCGCTGGGTTCAATCCCCAGTACTGTGTGTGCATGTGCGTATAATTAGAATGTGGGTGTGCATTTTGAAATTTGGTAGATTTAATTGTAGGACAATAAGGAAAATTTTTAATTGTTTTTTATTCTTTATACATGACAGTAGAGTGTAGTTTGATATACATGGAGTATAACTTATTCTAATTAGGATCCCATTCTTGTGGTTGTACATGATGTAGAGTTTACTGGTCATATATTCATATATTACTGGTTTTAGTTGTGTAGTAAGCTGAGAGTGAGCAGGATGGAGGGATGGAAGTCTAAGGAGAGTTAGTAAAAGTCATTTTGAAAAGTTACAAATTGAACAAACTAGAGGAGTATTTGGTACTGTTGATTCCCACTTGAGATTTATATCATAAATTTATAGAGAAACCAGTCAGCATGCTTGTGTATTTTCCTCCAGCAACATTACTGCTTGAGTGCAGGAGTAGGTCCCATGAATGAAGTATTCAGTGAGGAAGAAGTAAATCCCCCCAAATAAGCTGATGTATCAAGAAAAGGCAGGGTGGACATGGAACAGTAAAATCAACAATAATGAAAATCCAGTACACTGCAGCATCCACATACCACCCCATTTCCTTGTTCTCCTTTACAATACAACTATGCTGTCGCAAGTTCTTCCTCTTACATCCTTTTTAATCCACTTCATTCACATGTTGACTCATCACTCCACTGAAACTGCTCTTGTCAAGGTCACCAGTGACCTACATATGGCTAAATCAACTCTAATCTTCACTTGACCCTCAGCAGCATTTTACTCAATTGTTTCACTCCTTCCTCACTGATAGAATTCATTTGGATTTCAGGATACCACATTTTCTTAGTTTTTCTTTTACCTTCCTGGTCAATCTTTTGTGGATCCTTTTCCCTAACCTCATACCATAGGACTGCCCCAAAGCACAGTCCTTAGTTCTCCTTTCTGCATGTGCTGCCTAAGTGTTCTCATCTAGTTTCTTAGCTTTATATGTCATCTATGCACCTGTAAATCCCTATCAACTATCTCAGACCTCTTCTCTAGCTCCAGACTCATATTGACATCATTGAATGTCTACATCTCAAAGGCAATGGCTCAAAAAAATTTTTTTGGTAGTACTGGGGATTGAACAAAGGAATGCTCTACCATTGAGCTACATCCCAAGCCTTTTTTATTTTTGGTACTAGGGATTGAACCCAAGGACATTTTACCACTGAACCATATCCCTAGCCCTCCCCCACACTTTTTGGGTACCAGGGATTGAACTCGGGGGCACTCAACCACTGAGCCTCATCCCCAGCTCTATTTTGTATTTTATTTAGAGACAGGGTCTCACTGAGTTGCTGAGTACTTCACTTGTGTTGAAGTTGGTTTGAATTGCCGATCCTCCTGCCTCAGCCTCCCAAGTCACTGGGATTACAGGCATACACCACCATGCGTAGCATGAGTTCAAAACTTCTTTCCCCCCGAACTCTTCAAATGTTGGCAAAAATCTTTAGGGTAATCGTTGACTCATCTTTCTTACATATTACATCTAATTTGACAGGAAATTTTATGTGATCCTCCTTAAAAATATATCCAGAATTCTACCACTTCTCACTATTACCATTGCTACTATCATAGTTAAAGCCACTACCCTTCCTTATCTACTCTTTCAACATTCTTTTCAACATTCTTCAGACTGGTCTTTTTCTTGCCCCCTAACCCCCAACCATTTTAAAAGCAGTAACCAGCCTAAGTGGTCCTTAAAAATATATCACTTCTTTGCTAAAAACTTAACAATTACTCCTCATTTCTTTCAGAATAAAAGCCAGCATCTTTACAATGACTTTCAGGGCCCTTAATAATCTGTAACATTATCTGCTATTATCCCCCACCCCACTTACTGACTTTAGTACAGCCATTCTTGTTTTCTTGGTGTTCCTAAACTACTCAGGTACTCTGTGGCCCTAGGGGTTTTGCTCTGGCTATTCTCTCTTCTTGAATCAATCTGCTTCCCAGATACCTACTTGACTACTTTCTTGTTTCCTGAGTCTACTCACGTCTTGCCTCAATGAGGCCTACAATAACTGTCCTATTTAATACTGCAGCCTGTCCATTCCCTTTTATATCATGCTCAGTATGCCTGAAACTCCATCACCCTACTCTAGTTATGTTACCCTATAACTCTTACCACATTTTTTTTTTTAAAGTTTAATTACTATTACAAAGTTTTTTTTTTTTTTAAAGAGAGAGTGAGAGAGTGAGCGAGAGAAAGAGAGAAAGAGAGAGAATTTTTCAACGTTTATTTTTCAGTTCTCGGCGGACACAACATCTTTGTTGGTATGTGGTGCTGAGGCTCGAACCCGGGCCGCACGCATGCCAGGCGAGCGCGCTACCGCCTGAGCCACATCCCCAGCCCCTAACTCTTACCACATTTTTAATGTAATATTTGCTATGGTTAGGTATAGTTCAAGTATGTCCCCCAAGATTTTATGTGGGGGAACTTGGTCCTCAGTGTGGTAGTATTGGGAGATGGTGTAGCACCTTTAAGAGGTAGGGTCTGGTTAAAACTAATTAGGTTATTGGGGGCACCGCTTGGAAGGAATTGATGTAATTCTTGTGGGACCCTGGTTCATTCTCATCAGAGAGTTGTTATAAAACAGCAAGACTGACTTCTCATTTATTTTCTGGCTTCTTGTCATTCCATGTCATCTCTTGTGTGTGCTTCCACTATGATACTATCAGTTTTGAGGCCCTCACCATAGTTAGCAACATGCTTCTTGGACTTTCAGACTCCAAACCTGTGAGCTAAATAAACGCTTTTCTTTATACATTACCCAGTCTTGGGCATTTTGTTAAAGCAATGAAAAATGGACTGATACACTACATAATTTACCTATTTTTGTATCCATTGTTTATTCTCTCACTTTCCTGGTTAGTACATAATCTCTATGAGATCAGTGATCTATTTTTTTTTTTTTTTAAATTGATGTATCCCCAAAGCCTAAAATGGTGCCTGGTACATAGTAGAAGTTAGACAAATACGTGTTAAAAAATGAATGCATACACTTTATCCTCCATACGTATTTCAAAAATGTCATTGCCTAATAGTTTTACAATCCCAAATGTGCTGCTCTGTTGCCACCCCAAAGAAAGATAAACCAATATTTTGTGAATAATTACATACAACTACAAGGGCAGAATCTCTGGAATCTTTTTTTTAGAGAACTTTTTAATATTTATTTTTTTAGTTTTCGGTGGACACAACATCTTTATTTTATTTTTATGTGGTGCTGAGGATCAAACCCAGTACCGCGTGCATGCCAGGCAAGCGCTCTACCGCTTGAGCCACACCCCCAGCCCAGAATCTCTGGAATCTTACCACCAAATGTTCCAACACATGGAGTAAACTTGTTAAATTTATCCCCAACATTATACATCAAATATTGGGAAAAAAGAAAACCAGAGTATGATATAGTAAGGGAGAGAATTTAATTGGAGTCCACAATCCTTGCTTAGTTAACTAGTCACAAGGCCACAATTGGTATTTATAATGTTTTTTCTAAATAAATTTATTTTATATTCCTTTTTAACTAGTGAATGGTGGTACTTGGTAGTGTGACCTAGAACTTCATTCTTTAGGGTTCTGAGTCTCATCCTAAGTGACTGTAAAACTGAACAAACTATAATGAGGCAACTATTTTCAGGCATTGCACAATAAATATTATAAGAGAACAATCCCCAAGAAAGGGAAACCACATGAGAGCAGCCCCATGTTCACTCTAGTTCTCTGCCTGAGGGAAATTTTCTCACTGTAGCACCAGGAGGTACAGTCCAAGCACAGCATAGTGTTCGTAATAGACAGAAAGAGCAGAGTTCAGAATTTGGATTTCAGAGAAGGATATACACAGGGCCCTTTAGAAGTCATTGTGGGGTTTCCTCTTGGGGCATTTGTTGAGGGCTGGACTGCATATACAGAGTGTGACATTCTGTGCAGCCTGGAAGAAATCAGCAGTGGGGTTGAGAGAAGAATGTAGATACTAGAGGTGGCACAGTGCTGGGAGATAATGGAATTCTGACTTAAACAGAGTGGAGAGAACTTTAAAACCCCAGTCATTCCATTTACATTTTAAGGAGAAAGAACCACTCCCTAGAGTAAGGACTACTCTATATCTGCCCTAATAAAGCCTAAATTTACCTCACCTGGATAAAGGATCAAGTAAATTAATTGCCTCTTGGAAACTCAGTACTCTTCAAGAGATGCAATATAAACCAGCTTCCTTATAATGTCTCACCCACAGTGTGCAACATAGAATAAAACAAAACAAAACAAAAATAGTAATCCCAGATACCCTGGAGGTTGAGGCAGGAGGTTGCAAGTTAGAGGTCAGCGTAGACAATTTATCTAGGCCCTGTCTCAAAAAGGGTTGGGGACAGGAAGTGACAAGATGAGAGTTGCTATGGTTGGTATTGTCACTTCTGAGCATTCCTGCATTGAGAGAGATTTTGGGAGATATATCCAAACTAAAACAATATGCCAAGATAATCTCCTTATTCAAAGTAAACAATTAGCAACTTTAATTCCTCTGTCATATAACACAATATATTCACAGGTTCCAGGGATTTAAGACACATCTTTGGGTGGTCATAATGCTGCCTGCCACATGGTGTATGTACTCTGTAATGGAACCAAACTAGAAAGCAATGGCAGAAATGCAAAAGGAAAATCACTTACAGCTAAATAATCATGGGTCAGAGAAAGTCTCAAAGGAGATTTAAAAATAGTTGCATGAAAATGAAAATGCAGCATCTCAACATATGTGGGACCCATAGACAAATATTTTGTACATACCAGTTTTATTGAGCTATCACCATTTAAGGTGTATGATTCAATGGCTTTTAGTTTATTTAGAGAGTTGTGCAACCATCACCACTATTTTGAGAATACTTTCACCACCCCAAAAAGAAACCCCATACTTATTCACAGTCACTTTCTATTTCTATGGATTTGCCTATTCTGTACTTGCATGTAAATTGAATCATTCATTATGTAGCCTTTTGGGATTGATTTCTTTCCTTTAAAGTGTTTTCAAAGTTAATCTAGCTCTATACCAGCACTTCATAGATTTTTGACAATCAAATAACATTCTATTGAATGGATATATCACTTTATTATCCATCTATTGATGAACATTTGGGTAGGATCACTTTTGACTATCACATGTTTTAGCACATTGGGTGAAAGAGATACCTAGGTGAAAGGGATACCAGGTGTATCTATGAGGGTATTTTCAAAAACCTCAAAATCTGCTTTAATCAGTGTTCTCCAGAATATATATATATATATATATATATATATATATATATATATATATTATAAACATATATACGTGTGTGTGTGTGTGTGTGTGTGTAGAAAGAGAGAGAAAGGGGGAGAAACGGAATTATTAGAGAAACTGTCTTAATTACAGAGGCTGAGAAGTCACACAATAGGCCCTCTCTGCAAGCTGAAGAATCAGGGAAGCCTGTAGCATGGACCAGTCCAAGTTTGTAAGTCTCAAAACAAGGGAAATTGATGATGTAACTCTCAGTGCAATGCCAAAGGCCCAAGAGCCAAAGGAGTTGCTGGTATGAATTCTGAAGCTCAAAGGCCAGAGAACCTAGAAGCCTAAGCCCACAGAGCTTTACAGGTGAATTCTTCCAAACATTTAGAGAATAATACCAATCCATTACAAACTCTTCCAGAAATGAAGGAATGAAGGAGGAGAAAAGAACATTTCCCAGCTGACTCTTTTGTTTTTTACTGGGCGTTAAGTCCAGGGGTACTGTCACTGAGTTTCATCCCCAGGATCTCGATAAGTTGCTGAGTCTGGTCTTGTACTTGTGATCCTTCTGCTTCAGCATCCCAAGTTGCTGGGATTTAATCCTAGCTCCTAGCTCATTCTGTGAGGCAAGTCTTATCCTGTTATCAAAGCCAGAGAAAAGTATTTTACACACACACACACACACACAATTACAGCTCAGTATCAGGAATATAGCTACAAAATATTAGCAAACTGAATCTTGTGACATAGAAAAGATTATAAACCATGACCAAGTGAGATTTATCTCAGAAAAAGTTGGTTCACTATCCAAAAGATGAATTAACATTACATACCATATTAATATAGGAAAAAAACTCACATATTGTCTTAATAAATGCAGGAAAAAACATTTCTCAGCATCCAACACTCATTCATGGGGCTGCTTTTATACCCTCAACAATCTACAGTTAATTCACACTTAATGATAAAAGACTGAATTCTTTTCTCTTCAGATCAGGAATAAGACAAGAATATCCACTTTCAACATTCTAGTGAAGTTTCTATCTAGTGGCATGATGCAAGAAAAAAAACATAAAAGTCATCCAGATTAGAAAAGAAGAAGTAAAGGTATCTCTATTCACAGATGATATAATCTTGCACACAAAAAATTCTAAGAATCAGAATTAATAATAGAATTAATACACAATTTCAGTAAAGTGTGTTAATCAAAAAATAAATTCAAAACCAATTGTATTTCTATATGTTAGCAGTGAATAATACTGAAATGAAATTAAGAAAGCAATATTATAATAAGAATAAAATACTTAGAAGTAAATTTAATAAAATGAGTGTAAAACTAAGTGTGCACTGAAAACTACAAAACAGAGCTGTAAAGAGTAGGGGATGTGGCTCAGTGGTATAGTGCTTACCTAGCATGTGCAAGACCCTGGGTTCCATCCCCATCACTACCAGAAAATTGCTGGAAGAAATTAAAGAAGACTTAAATAATTGGAGAGAAATTCATGTTCCTTGGATTGAAATTCTCAATATTATTAAGATGGCAATTCTCCCAGATTTATGATTCAGTGCCAACCTTATCAAGATTTCAGTAGGCATTTTTGCAGAAATTGACAATCTAATTTTAAAATTTATATTGAAATGCAAAAGACACAAAAGGATTTTGAGAAAGAAGGATAAATTTGGAGGTTTTAGATTGCCCATTTTCAAAACTCACTAAAAGCTACAGTAATCTAGCCATATGGTACTGATACTAGGATAGATGTGTAGATCAATGGAAGAAAACTGAGAGTACAGAAACAAATCCTTACATTTATAGTAATTTGATTTTCAACAAGAATACCAATATAATTAAACATGGAAAGAACGGTCTGTTCAACAAATGGTGCTTAGATAATTGGATATCAACCTGCAAAACAAAACAAAACATAAATTTAGATCCTTCCCTTAAAACACACATAAATCACCTCAAAATGGATCTGGACCTAAACATGCAGCCTAAAACTATCAAACTTTTAAAATGCATCAGGAGAAAATCTTCATGACCTTGGATCAGGTAAAATAAAAACTTACATAATACACCAAAAGCATAATAGAAAAAAAATGGGAAAATTATAATTCATAAGTAAGGAAAACTTGTGTTTCAAAATACTCAATAAAGAAAACAAGGAGATAAGACAATGACTGAGAGAAAATATTTACAAGTCATATATGATAAAGGACTTAACATCCAGAAAATGAAAAGAACTATTTTAAAATAATAACAATACCCAACTTAAAAGTAAGCAAAAGGCTTGAGACATTTAACCAAAGAAGATACAAATGACTAAATAAGCATGTGAAAAGGTGTTTAATATTACTCATTAGGAGAATACAAACAAAATGCACTTGCCAGTATGACTATGATAAAAAGGACAGATGTTAAATAAGTTACAGAAAAAATGTGGAGAAATTGGAAACTATATTCATTACTGATAGAAATATAATATGGTACAGGCTCTGAAAAAGTTTGAGTTCCTTAAAACTTCAACATAAAGTTACTGTACAACACAGAAATTCCATTTCTAGTTATAAACGAAAGATAAATGAAAAATATGTATTCACAGGCAGATTTATAGATAGTTCTATAGTTGGACTTTTGAATGTCCTGCAAAGAACATGTTAAAGGCTTGGTTCACATCCTGTGGTGCTACTGGGAAGTGGTGGAACATTTATGTGATAGGACCTAGTGGGAGGCCTTCTAGTAATTGTGTGCATATCTTTGAAGAGGATATTTGGACCCTAGCCCTTTTATTTTCCTCTCTCGGTCTTGTGGCCTGGCCATGAAGTGAATGGTTTTGCCACATACTGCTGCCATGATGTGGTGCCTTGCCACAGGCCCCAAAGCAATGGGGCCCACCAATCATGGACTGGAAACTGCAAAAACTATAAACCCAAACAAATCTCTTCTTGTGATAAGCTGATCATCTCAGATACTTGCTATAGTAATGGACAGTGAATGTACAGATATTCACATAAGCTTTGTGTATAACAGCCAACAATTAGAAATGATTCATCAATGCTGGGCATGGTGGCACATACCTCTAATCCTAGTGATTCATGAGGCTGAGGCAAGAGGATCCCAAGTTTGAGACCATCTTCAGGAACTTGGTGAGGCTCTGAGCAACTTAGCAAGATGCCGTCAGGGGATTTGGCTTAGTGGTGAAGTGCCCTTGGGTTCAGTCCCTGGTACCAAAAAAAAAAAAAAAAAAAAAAAAAAAAATTATCAACTGGTTGAATGGATGAATAAAATGTTGTTTCATTCAGTGGAATGCAATTTATCAATAAAAAGAACAAACTACTGACACATGTTACAACATAGATAAACTTTGAAAATTTTCAGAAACCTGATGCAAAAAAAACCACATACTGTTATTATTTAATTTATATTAAATATCTAGAAAAGACAAATCTATATAAACAGAAAATAGATTCATTTGCTGTTGCCTAGGCTTGCAGGAATGGAGAATAATTGTATATGGACACAGGGATACCCTTGGGTTGATGGAAAATGTGTGGTGGATTATGGTGATGGTTGTATAGCCCTGTAAATTTACTAAAATTATTAATTTTGACAATTACAACAGTGAATATTGCATGTGAAAATGTTTGCTTTCTGTGCTGGGGATCAAACCCAGGGATTCATGTATGCCAGGTAAACTCTCTACCACTGAGCCACATCTCCAACCCTCTGTAGTGGTTTTATTTTATTTTTTGTTTTTTGAGGAACTTCATACAGTTTTTCATAATGCTGTACTAATTTACATTTCCACCAACACTAATTTACATTTCCCCTTTCTCCATGTCCTGTTCAGCATTTGTTATTTTTTTGACAATGACCATTCTAACTGGTGTAAATGATATCTAATTTTAGTTTTTATTTGCATTTATCTGATGGTTAGTGGTGTAGAGCATTTCTTCATATACCTGTGGGCCATTTGTATGTATTCTTTTGGGAAATGTCTGTTCAGATCTTTAGCTCCTTTTTAAATTGGATTTTTTTTCTATTGGCTTGATTTTCTTATAAATTCTAAATACTAAACCTTTGTTAGTTGTATGTATAGTTTGCAAATATTTTCTCCCATGTTGTAGATTGTCTCTCATTCTGTTGATTGTTTCCTTTGCTGTGTTGAAACTTAAATTTGTTGCAATCCCTTTTGCCTACTTGGGGATTTGTTTCTTGTGCTTTTGGTGTCATATCCAAAAAATAAATAAATAAGTCTGCCCAATTCCAATGTCCTGAAGCATTTCCCCTATGTTTCCTTCTCATAGTTTCACAGTTTCAGGTCTTATGTTGAAGATTTTAATCCATTTTGAGTTGATTTTTGTAACTGGTAAGAGGTAGGGGGTCCAGTTTCATTTTTCTGCTTGTGGCTATCTGATTTTCTCTGCCCCCATTTTCACTGCCATTGCCCATTGTGTATTCTTAGCTACTTTATCAAAAATCATTTGGCTATAAATGCATGGGTTTATTTCTGGGCTCTCTTCTATGTTCCATTGGTCTGTTTTTATTGCCAGTACTATGGTGTTTTGGTTACTATAGCTTCTGAGTATATTTTGAAGTTAGTATGATACTTTCCGTTTTGTTCTTTTTGCTAAAGGTTGCTTTGGTAATTTTGGATCTTTTACAGTTCCATACATATTTTAGAATATTTTTCTATTCCCGTGAAAAATATCATTGGAATTTTGACAGATTTTATTGAATTTGTAGATCACATTGTGTAAGTATGGATATTTTAACAATATTAACAATTTAACAATTTAACAATATTAATTCCTATAGCCCCAGAGCCTGACACATCTTTCAGTTATTTATATCCTCTTCAATTTATTTCATAAATGTTTTATAATTTTCATTGCAGAGATCTTTCACCTCTGCTATCATTTGGATGTGTTTTGTCCCCTTCATGTATTGGAAGCTTGATCCCCAGAGTGACAATGTTGAGAGGTGGCAAGGAACCTTTAAGAAAGAGGTGGAGCCTGGTGGGAGGTCCACTGGGAGTGCTGTCCTTGGAAGGGATTAAGGTAGTTGCTCTGGGACCTCATATTTAGTTCTTGGAAGAGTGAGTTGTTATAAAAACTTTAGCCTGATCCTTGAATAACTCTGCATCTCATGTCTGGCCATGTGATCTCTGCCCTCACTTCTGCTCTCACTACTGTGATGTCATCCATCAGGAGAGTTTCTTGCTAGAATCAAACTGATGATGGTGCCATGCCTTTGAACCTGTAGAACTGTGGGTTAAGTAAACCTCTTTTCTGTATAAAATTACCTACCCTCAATATTTTATTGTATTAACAAAATGGACAATACAATAAATGTATTAACAATATAGTCTCTTGTTAAATTTATTCCTAATTGTTTTCTAATGGAGTATTTCTTTTTTTGTCCTTCTCTCCCCAACCCCTTCTTTCTTCTTTTGATGGAACTGGAGGTGCTCTGCCATTGAGCTGAGTCTTCTTTTGTTTTTTAAATTTCAAGACAGAGTCTTGAGACTGAGTTTCCCAGGTTGGCATCAAACTTGGGACCCTCTTGCCTTAGCCTTCGAAGCAGCTGAGATTATAGGCGTAAATGGTTGCTCCCTGGATGAACTCTTTATTACAGGTAGGAGATACAAGGTACAATAAACTGTCATTCATTTTGGAGGGAATGTCCCAGCATTCCCCAGACCCTAAGGCCACTGGGTACTCAATGACTCATATGATTCATCATTGAATCTTTTCAGAGTTTATCTCTTTCTAGAGTGTATGTATTATCAGGGTATCCAAAATACTTCTGCTTCTTGTTCATCACGTCTGGTTTACATGATACCATCAATATAATGGACTAATATGATGTTCTACAAAATACCCACATGGTTTAGGTCCTTTGAGATAATATTAATTTTTATAATCTAGACTTGGGGTAAGAATGTGAATATATAGTGATATCTGTTCCATGTTAATCAGATTGTTTTTTGAACTTCTTTCTAGATAGGAATAAAAAGAATATGTTTATCCAAATCGATGTCCATATACTACCCCACCAGAGGTTTAATATGTTCTGAAGATACCACATCCAGCACAGTAGATTGAATTGGGACTATTCCTGAGAAGGTGCCAGACTTATAAATTAAGTTGGGATATGATGGGGCCACTACCTAATGTTTTAAGGGTGATGTTAATCCCTATCCATCTCCCGGTTTGTGGTTTTGTTTTGTTTTGTTTTGTTACCTGGGATTGAACTGAAGGGCACTCGACCACTCAGCCATATTCCCAGCACTTTTCTGTATTTTATTTAAAGATAGAGTCTCACTGAGTTGCTTAGCGCCTCACTGTTGCTGAGGCTGGCTTTAATCTTTCGATCCTCCTGCCTCAGCCTATGTCAGCTGCTGGGATTACAGGCGTGCATCACCATGCCCTATTTGTTTGTTTGTTTGTTGTTTTTTTTTACAGTGTCATGTATTAAATCCAGGGCCTTGCACATACTAGACAAATGATCTACTAATGAACTACATCCCCAGCCCTTTTAAAGGGGTTTTAAGCAAGACAGTGTCTTGCTGAGTTTCCCATGCTGGCCTCAAACATGTGATCCTCTCATCTTAGTCTCCTGAGAGTAGCCGGGATTACAGACATACACACCATGCCCTGCTTGTTTTTTATTCATTATCTTGGCCGTTGGAGGGCTTTTTATGGAGGAATGAGTTTCAGGGGCTCTCTCTCTCTCTTTTTTCTTTTTTTGGTACTGGGGTTTGAACTCGGGGCACTCGACCTCTGAGCCACATCACCAGCCCTATTTTGTATTTTATTTAGAGACAGGGTCTCACTGAGTTGCTTAGGGCTTCACTAAATTGCTGAGGCTGGCTTTGAACTCATGATCCTCCTGCCTCAGCCACCCGAGCCACTGGGATTACAGGTGTAAGCCACCGCTCCAGGCTCAGGGGCTCTCCTAATTCAAAAGCTTTTACTCCACAGATCAAGGAAGTGAGGTAATGATTCTGCCAATGGATAATGTATTCATTCCAATTATTCATTTGGGAATCATGGAGGTCACTACTGGGCCCATTGTGAGACAGATATGGGCCAATACTTAACTGATATCCATAATCCCCTTTCTAACAAGGGGTCACAAATACCGTTTGGGTTCCTGGATGTCAGTGTATAATTACCTCCTTGGTAAAGTTTGTGCATTCTGCTTTCCCCACCTATCTGAGTAAACGGTCATAGATTCTTTTGGAGAAGGACTAGGAACACTGCTGGATATACTTGCTGTGTTTTGTAGGATACTTCCTCATGGGAACCTGGCCACTCCTTCATTTTATTGGTTCTGGGTCTGAGAACTAAAGTAGGTCTGAAAAGTAGAAAAGGAGTTATGATTTTCTTTTTTTTCCCTCTCTTTTTCGATATTGAAGCTTGAACCCAGGAGCACTTTACCCCTGAGCTGCATTCTCAGCCCTTTTTATTTTTTATTTTGAGACAGGGTCTCGCTGAATTGCATAGGATCTCATTAAGTTGCTGAGGCTATCCTTTAAATTGTGATCTTCTTGCTCTAGCCTCCCAAGTCACTGAGATTACAGGTGTGTGCCACCACACCTGGCAGAAGTTGTGACTTTTATTGTGGCAGTTCACGTTAGACTTTTGCTTACTGAATTTTTTTTTCTTTTTTTAAAAAAAGATTATATGTACAGCAATGCCCTTAATGGCTGTTCTTCTATCTTGTCCCTGGGAATACAATATTCTATTATCCAATGCATTAGATCCCTGTGGGTCAGGAGACATAGGTTGCCATTCTGTTATGGTTTGAATATGAGGTGTCTCCCCCAAAATTTATTAGGCAATGGAACAGGAACCAGTGTTGAAATGATTAGATTATGGGAGCTGTATCCTAATCAGTGGATTAATCCATTTGATGGATTAATAATTTGAAATGGACTACTGGGTGGCAAACATAGATAGGTGGGGTGTGATATAGGAAGTAGGTCACTGGAGGTGTGCCCTTGGAGATTATATATATTGTCTTTCTTCTCCTCCTCCTCCTCCTACCCCTCCCCTTCTCTTCCTCCTCCTCCTTCTCCTTTTTGTTCTGGGGTGGGGGGTACCAGGGTACCTCAGAGGTACTCAACAACTGAGCCATATCCCCAGCCCTATTTTATATTTTACTTAAAGGCAGGGTCTTGCTGAGTTGCTTAGTGCCTCACTGTTGCTGAGGCTGGCTTTGAACTCACGATCCTCCTGCCTCAGCCTCCAGAGCCTCTGGGATTACAGGAGTGCACCACCACACTGGCTCTTCCTCTCCTTCCCCTCCCCCTCTCCCTCCTGCCTCCTTCCTCCTCTTCCTCCTCCTCTCTCTATTCTTGCTGCCATGAGCAGCTGATCAGCTTGGATTAAGAGATGCTAGTAATGTGGAATGTCTGTTGCTGAAGAAAAATGCTGCCTATAGAGAGAGTCAGCCTAAGAGAGAGGCCACATGGGCTTCAACCAGCAAGATCAAAGGAGCATGACAGCACAAGCTCTTTGGAGAGCATATCTCACCATCATGTGCCCTGGGTGCAGGGCATGGAGCTATAGGACCTAATGTTTGCCCAGTTGGGGTTTGGTCTGTTTTGTTCCCATCCCTTTTTTCTATGTCCCTATTCCTCCCTTTTGGAATGGGAATGTTTACTCTGTTCCATTATATATTGAATATATGTAACTTGCTTTATCTTTACAGGGGCTATAGCCAACAGTTTGCCTTCAGTCTCAAAGGAGACTTTAGATTTGGACTTTTGTGTAATGCTGGGTATGTTAAGACTATGGGGACTTTTGAGGATTGACTGAATACATTTTGCATGTGATATGGACATGAGATTTTGGCGGCTAGCGGCAGAATTTTATGGTTTGGATATGAGGTGCCTCCCCACAAAGCTAATGTTAGGCAAAGTAGTAATGTTCAGAGGTGAAATATTAGATTAGAAGAGCTATAACCTCATCAGTGAATTAATCCATTTCATGGATCAATAATTGAAATGGATTACTGAGTAGTAACTGTTAGCAGGTTGGGTGTGGCTGAATAATGTAGTCACTGGGAATGTGCCTTGGGGATTATATATCTTGTCTCTGGCCTTTTCCCCTCCCCTCTGCTTTCTGGCTGCCATGAGCTAAGAAGCTTTCCTCCATCACACACTTCCACCATGATGTTCTGCACTCAGGACCAGAGCAATGGAGTCAGTAGACCATGGACTGAAATTGAAACTGATAACCCAAAAGAAACTTTTCCTCCCCTGAGTTTTTCTTATCAAGTATTTTGGTCACAGCAATGAAAAGATAACTACCATACATTCCACCCTTGTTGCCCTTATACTCATCTTGCTTCTGATGGTTAAGTGCTGCTTCATGGCATCCCCTATTCCAGAATTTTAACAACCCTATGCTACTAGGAAGCTCAGTTTTGTAATAGTATCTTCTACCATCAACTTTGGCTCATAGAGGACAGCTACTATGCTGGTGCTCCTTCTCCATCACATTATTATTTTTCTTTTTTTAGAGAGAGAGAGAGAGAGAGAGAGAGAGAGAGAGAGAGAGAGAGAGAATATTTATTTTTTAGTTTTTGGCAGACACAACATCTTTATTTGTATGTGGTGCTGAGGATCGAACCCAGGCCACATGCATGCCAGGCGAGCGCACTACCGCTTGAGCCACATCCCCAGCCCTCTGTCACATTATTTATCGCTTTGATAGGTGAAGTATTTTGTGGGCCCCACCAAAGAACTTAGTTTTGGTTAGCTGGTAGGTCTTGTTTCATAATTAATCTGTTTTAATGGATTTTGATTTATTCCTTCACAGTCTACCATTGAGTTCTAGTGTTATGACTTCATTTAATGTGAGCCATTAATTTTTCATCCCTTATAAAACCAAACAAATATACACACAGTAATCATCTCAAGGGCCTTTGAGGCCCTTGCCAGTGTATGGAACCCAGCATCACCAAAGAGTACCTCCATATTAACATGCTTTTCCTTATCCACTTTTATAGATCTAGCACCCTCAGATATAATCTTCCTGTTCTTGCTAATGAATGTCAGCCATGTTCTGCAGCTTTTAAAATGTATAATTGCTCTTCTCTGTCAGCATGTCAAAATACTTCTGTCCTCCCTTGTTAAAATTTGACTGTAGTTATTGTTCTAGTTGCCCAGAAAGGAGAGGGACAGAACATTAAAAGAGCAGGCAGTGTCTTGGACTCGAATATTCAAGTTCTTTTTGTGATCTTCAATCAAGGAAGGATTGCTGTTCTCTAAAGGGGGAATTAAAGCAATTCTACAGGCCTAGAAGTTTCTGGAGGATCATGTGGTTCAAGGATCCCAAATGCATATACCCAGCAATGCCTATCACAGTTATCAAGGTTCCATGTTTTTTCTTTACTAAGTCCCTGATTTTGATGGAGGAGGGTCACTGAAACTAAGAATTCAACTTTTTCTAATTTATGCTTCTCTTATGATTTGATGTTATGCCAGAGAACAGTCAGTTCTCTGTCCATAGAAGATAAGGGGATGTTTAAAGTCTGTCAAGAAGAGTTTACAGCTCCACATTTTGCTTTGCGTTGGTAAATGATTAACTCACAATTTCTTTCTTTCTTTGGTGTCTTCAAAACCATCAGTTGTACTCAGCAACAGCCACCCAACAAATACTACAGTACTTGTGATTACTACTTCCCCATATCTTTTTTTTAGTTGTAGATGAACATGATACCTTTATTTTATTTATCTATTTTTTTATGTGGTGCTGAACATTGAACCCAATGCCTCACATGTGCTAGGCAAGCGCTCCACCACTGAGCTATAACCCCAGTCCCTTCCCCATACCTTTTAATTTCCAGAGTTACATTATATGCCATTTCACCTCCATTTACCTGTATCCTATCCCACTTTACCACAGATGAAAGCCTTAATAATTAATTGCTACGGAAGGTCAGTGATTACCAGTACACCAACTACCACTAGTTTTATTAATAATGTAATAATAATAATAATAATAATAGTAATTATTATTATTATTATTATTGTTTTTGTACTGGGGATTGAAGTCAGGGGAACTCTACCAGTAAGCTACATTCCCAGACCCTTTTATTTTTATTTTTTTTTTAATTTTGAGAGAAGGTCTTGCTAATTGCTGAGTGTGGTCTGGAACTTGCGATCCTCCTGCATCAATCTCCCAAGTTGTGGGGATCATAGGTGTATGCCACCACACCTGTCCTCCAACTACTTCTAGTAACAGAGTTATCAATGCCAATTGATTGTCAGGAAACTCAATTCTAGAATCCCATCCTTTGACTTTCACTTCCTCCCAATTCCAAGTGTCTTTGATTTGGTTTTTAGAAATCCTTAGGACAGGGATTTGGGTGCTTGCAATTTATGGACAGAGTGCTTTTTATGAAAAATCTGTAAAATTTTAATGGAAGTAGAATAGGGAAAGATGCTAAGTAATAATATGATCCATGGTAAAGTCTAGCTTTGTCTGGATTCATTGGCACGGGAAGGAGGCGTCTAGAATTACATTGCATTGCAGTTTGTCCCACCTTAGAGCAAAGAAGCTGGACTCTTATATCCCCATATTAGACACTGGTGGCCCCAGTGAGGAGGTGTATGTAACTTCCCAAACATCTCTGGGCATGTACAGTGGTAGTATAAGGACTAATACAAATTAAGAATAAGAGACTTAATTCTTTCCATCTCCCCCTTTTTAGTGGACTTTAGAAAACTTTCAAGTACTTTCTTCTCTCTGTCAAATGTATATAAATCCTTTTGAAGAGTACATATGGGAGGGTAGGAGAACAACTTTGGTGGAAACCTTGTTCTAAGTTGTAAAAATACCTCTTGTCATAAAGATATGAGACATTTATTTTTTTCCTCTGGATAAAGTCAATTAGCTAACACATCAGATGGTCACCCCAATTATCAGGTCAAGTTAGCATTGAACTATGTGCAACAAATGGTGCTGTCAAATCCTGTTACTTGAGGACTAGTTATTGATCATCCTGAGAACATGCATGTAATGGGTTGTATCTGCTTGATTATAGTAGGAGGTGATGTTTCTTTCTTTTTTTCAGGTTTATAAGTTATTTATTCATTCAAGAGTACAATAATGTAACAGTGAAAAAGAAAAAGACCATACTCTGAGTGTACAATCTAGCAATTTTTCCCCCCCTGAGGTCTTTTATTTTTCACATCTTCATACATGTATTTTGGATAATGATGAGAGTCTCTCTTAAACTTTTAAATACTTTCTCCTCTCTGTCAAATGTATATAAATCCTTTTGAAGAGTACATATGGGAGGGTAGGAGAACAACTTTGGTGGAAAACTTGCTCCAAGTTGTAAAAATACCTCTTGCATAAAGATATGAGAAGTTTATTTTTTTCCTCTGGATAAAGTGGATTAGCTAAATTAGCTAAATACCATGATACATGGTAAAGTCTAGCTTTGGCTGGATTCATTGGCACTTTCCATCCCACCCCTATTCCCTATCTAGAGGGTAATCTTTGTTCCTTGCTCTCCCTCCCAACCCCATTTTGAGTCACCTCCCTTATATCAGAGAAGACATTTGGCATTTGTTTTTTTTGGGGGGGGATTGGCTAACTTCACTTAGCATAATCTGCTCTAATGCCATCCATTTCCCTGTAAATGCCATGATCTTATTATTTTTTATTGCTGAGTAATATTCCATTGTGTATAAATGCCACATTTTTTTTATCCATTCATCCACTGAAGGACATCTATGTTAGCTCCACAGTTTAGCTATTGTGAATTGGAGGTGATGTTCCTTTCTGTCTTTGAAATCTCTTAGCTGATTGCCTGGGACATGCATTACCTTCTGGCTTAATGCTTATTCAATAATAAAACTATTTTCTTGCTTTACTACCATTGTGAAGAGAATTCGGGGGTTAAAAATATTTTTTGTTTTCATATCTCTCCCTCAATTGTGTGATAAGGACAAGGAAGAATCTGGTAGTTCCCAATTTGAACCGACAACTTAAGGTGTATGGCCACAGAACAATGAGGTAAAGAGACCCTGAGTTATAAAATCTCCCTTCCAGTTCTCCCTTTTTTTTGAATACTAGCTAGAAAAATCCACCCTCTCCAAATTAAATTATTATATTATTAAATAAGCATGGGTAATATGGACTCTAAAATTCCTTCAGCATCAATGTATGGTTAGATAATATGGGAAGCAGGAGTGTTTTCTACAGGTCTTTCATATAAATGGTTATTCTCTCTCTACTGCATGATAATACAGTCCTGTATTGGCCAAAGGAGAGGTTTGTTTTTTGTTTGTTTGTTTGTTTGTTTTTGTTTTTGTTTTTTTGGTGCTGAGGAATGGAGGCAGGGCCTTACACATGTGAGGCAAGCACTCTACCATCTAAGCTATATCCCCAGCTCTAGGACAGTTATTTTGTTTTGGATAAATGAAGACATCAGTGGAGTTTCTTGTATGTCTCTAATCCTAGTGAATGAATTTCTGGTATTAATGGGATGAATATTATTTTAAGAGTAAAGTTAAGAATGATTTAGAGGGAGTCAGGCATGGCAGCACAGACCTGTAATCCCAGTGACTCAGGAGGCTGAGGCAGGAGGACTGCAAGTTTGAGGCTAGCCTCAGCATGCAATTTGTGAATTTCTAAGCAATTTAGCATGACTCTGTCTCAAAATTAAAAAAATAAAAAATAAAAAGGGCTAGGGGCTTAGCTCAGTTGGAAAGCACCTCTGGTTTGATTCCCAGTACAAAAAGAAAAAGAAAAAAAAAGGAATGATTTAGAGGGATTGGGGTTACAGTTCAGTAGTGGAGCACTTGCCTAGCATGTGCAAAGCCTTGGGTTGGATTCTCAACACTGCAAAAACTAAAGTTTCATATGATTTCAATGTAGCTAGTGACCTAACTAGCCCCGCCTGAAGTTCATAAAAATAAAAAATAAATAAAAATAAATAGCCAGAGGTGAGGTGTTTTAGTCTGTTTATTTATTTATATATTTATATTTGTCCCTATGGCCAGAACACTCAACAAGAACAACTTAGAGGAGGAGAAGCTTATTTGAGGGCTCATGATTTCAGTGTTCTCAGTTTACTGATGCTAATGCCATAGTTCTGGGCCCAAGGTAAAGCAGAACATCATGGGGAAAGGGCATGGTGATGGAATCCTGCTCACCTCATGGCAGCCAGGAAGCAGAGAGAATGAGGAACAGGTCTCAGGGAAGATGCACCCTTCTAGGGCACACTCCCAGTGACCCACCTGTTCCAGACACAGCCCCCCTGCCTATAGTAACCACCCAGTCAGTCTATTCAAACTAGGATAGACTGATAGACCATAGCTCTCATAATCTAATTATTTCACTCCTGAATATTCCTTCATTAACAGGAGTTGTAGGGGGACACTTCATATCAAAACCACAGCAAGAGGGAGAAACCTGTTTCTCCTCAATGTCCTTATCCCTCACCGACTCCTCTCTTGTCCCTTCCTTCCTATTCTCTCCCTCCCCTTCCTTCATTGTTTTTGTTTTTAGTGGACAAATCTAACTCTTGTTTGCTTTTGCTTATGAAGGAGTCCACTATCTAAGGCAAAGAGTTTCTCAAAAGTTTTGAGATTCCTCTTTATAGGAAAACTAAGAAAAATTTGCTCCACCAGCAGCTTCTCTAGTTTTTCAAAATGTAGATGATTTGCTGGTAGTCTCCAATGAAGACCAATGAAAATTGACTTTTTTTTTTTTTTTTACAATTATTTGCTTTGTGAGAACCTAAGGCCTCACTAAACAAATTGCAGTATTGCTTTTCTAAGGTAAAATATTTAGAGCATCTGTTATTAGCTATAGGCTACAGAATGTTACAGTCGAAGAGCCATTCTGTTTTGAGATCAAATGGCCAATGAAAAAAATGTAGTGCTGCTAAAAAATAACAAGTTCATGGCATTTGCATGGAAATGGATGGCATTAGAGCAGATTATGCTAAGTGAAGCTAGCCAATCCCTAAAAAACAAAGGCCAAATGTCTTCTTTGATATAAGGGGGGTAACTCAAAATGGGGTAGGGAGGAAGAGCATGAGAAGAAGACTACCACTAAATAGGGAAGAGAGGTAGGAGGGAAAGGGAGGGAGAAGGGGAATTGCATGGAAGATGGAAGGAGACCCCCTTCATTATGCAAAATACATGTAGGATGATGTGAGGGGGGGAAAAAGAAATGTGTCACATTAGATTGGGTAGAGAGAAGTGATGGGAGGGGAGGGGAGGGGAAGGGGGGATAGGAAGGGCATCAGAATAAAATAGACACTAGTATTGCTGTATATATATACATGTCTGTATAACCAATGTGATTCTGCAACCTGTACACTTGGAAAAATGAGAAATTATACCCCATTTGATTTAAAAAAAATGTAGTGCTGTTTTAGTCAGCTTTTTCACTGCTGTGACTAAAGGATCTGACCAGAACAATTTTAGGGGAGGAAAAGTTTCGGAGTTTTTAGTCCCTATACAGCCAGCTCCATTCTCAAGGGCTCCAGATGAGGCCGAACATCATGGTGGTAGACTGGGGGCAGAGGGAAGCAGCTCACATGGTGATCAGGAAGCAGAGAGAGAGAGAGAGATCTCCACTTGCTTAATACAAATATGTACCTTAAAGCCATGCCCCTAAAGCCCTGATTCCTCTAGCCACACCCCAAATGCTTTCAGTTACCACTGAATTAATCCCATCAGGTGATTAATTCACTGATTGGGTTAAGGATCTCACACCCCAATCATTTCCACTCTGAGCCCTCTCACACTGTCTCACATATGAGCTTTTGGGGGACACCTCACATCTAAACCATAACAAGTGCTAAGATCTGCAATTTGTGTTCCACCCGCAATTTATATATGTTGAATCGTAATCTTCAATGTGAGGATATTAGAAGGTGGGGATCTGGTTAGGTCATGATGGTAGAGCCATTATAAAAGAGCTTCTAGAAAGTTGCTGACCCTTCCACCATATAAGGACCTAATGAGAACTTGCTGTCTACAAGAAAGCCAGCTCTCACCAGACACTAAGTTTACTGGTGCCTTGATCTGGAACTTCCCAGCATCCAGAACTATGAGCAGTAAGTATTTTTTTGTTTATTAGCCACTCAGCTTATGGTATTTTTGTTATAATATCCCATGGACTAAAGTAGGTGGTTTAGAGCCAATCCAGTATTGTAGATAGCAGGTCCCAGTTTTTGCAGAGCAGGCAAAACCTCCAGTAGAGCAATTATATGACAATCCTACAAATCTAGTTGGGTCTCTATAATCTGGATAGCCTTTTGAATACTAAAATTGGTATAGCCTCTTGTCCAGCTTTGAGGAATCCAAAGTTGAAAAAAAAGACTTAATTTATATGCTGTTCCTGTTCAAAATGAAGATTTAATAATATTTATCAATTTGTAATATATCATGGCTAAAAGTGCCTCATGTAAGGTTCCCTAGCTGTAGTAATTTATCAGACAGCTGTGGAAGCTTCTTTTCATCTGGAATTAAACCTGCATAAGCAGATGTATTAATATCAGTTACTAGAGCTATGGTTCTTGATTTTGGATATATATATATATATATATATATATATATATATAATGTTATGTATGTATATAATGTTTTAAATCCAGAACACACACACACACATGCACACACAAATAAAAATATATGTTTAGTATCTGTCATGTAACAGAAATTTTTTAAAAAATACAGATTTTTAAGTTCAGTAACAGCTAAAAACGTCATGGAAAATTCATAGATAATTTGTTAGAGTTTACAACTGCCTACTCAGATACCAGAAGGTCATTTTGCTGAAAGAGCTGTGAAACTCCATTTTTTTTTGTGTGTGTGTGTGTGTGTAGATGGACACAACACAATGCCTTTATTTTTATGTGGTGCTGAGGATCGAACCTGGGCACCGTGCTAGTGAGCACTCTACCATTGAGCCACAATCCCAGCCCCGAAACTCCATTCTTAATACAATGAGAAATCATTGGTCATTATTAAAAATGCACTTCACAAAAGGAAATGGGCAAATTGATTGAAGAAGCAAGTGTTGTTTTGGATCTGGAATGTCCCCCAAAGTCTCATGTGTTGAAGGCTTGGTCCACAGTGAAGCAATGTTCTGAGGTGGGGCTTTCAGGAAATGATTGGATCAAGTGCACTCTGACTACATTATTTGATTAACCCATTGATAGATTCATAATTTGAATGGATTATTGGGAAGTAGTAGCAAGTATAGAAGGTGGGACCTAGTTGAAGGGGGTGGGTCCTTGGGGCCATGCTTTTAGGGACTATATCATGTCCTGGGTCACTTCTCTTTCTGCTTTCCAGAACTCATGAGCTGAGCAGCTTCCTCAGCCACACTTTTCTGCCATGATGTTGTGCCTCACCTCAGGCCCAAAGTAGTGGATTCATCTGATTTTGGACTGAAACCTCTGAAACTGTGAGCCAAAATGAATCTATCTTCTTTTGAGTTGTTTTTCTCATGCATTTTGTCACACTGACAAAAAGCTGTCTAACACATGGAGTAAAAGAAATTGTACTGGACTATGGAAATCACCTAACAATAATTCTTATACCTTCATCCAAAGTTGCTTAGTTAGTGTTATCAACAAAATTGCCTGAAAAAAGAGGAATTCTGATGGCAGTAGACCCTTACTAGGCCTACCAAAAATCTGAAATTGTTAAAAACATTTTAAGAGATATGTTATCTGCCTATAGAATTATTTGTGTGTGAATGTGGAGGGGGTGGAGGTGGTACTGGGAATTGAAACGAGGGTCTTATGCATGCTAGACAAGTGCTCTACCAGTAAGCTATGTCCCTAGCCCTTATTATTTTATTTTGAAACAAGGTGTCAATAAGTTGCCCAGTCTAGCCTTGAACTTGGAATCCTTCTGTTTCTGTCTCCTAAGTAGCTAGAATTACAGGTGTGCACCACCATGCCTGACTTCTTCTTTTTTTTGGGGGGGGGGTGCGGTTAATCAAAACCAGAACTTTGTGCATGCTAGGAAAGTTCTATACAACTGAGTTACAGTCCCAGTCCTGCAGCAGAATTCTTTATAGGCCACCTCCAAATTAAGCATAGGGAGGTCTCCCTAACCAGCTTTACCAGGAATATGGTGGTAGCTGAATTTCACAGAAATATTGCTTGTAAATGGTAAGAAATTCTTTCTGGTCATGTCATTTATGTCATTTTTAAAATACATGACAACAGAATGTATTACAATTCTTATTACACATATAGAGCACAATTTTTCATATGTTTGTATAAAGTATGTTCACGCCAATTCATGTCTTTATACATGTACTTGTTTTTTTGCATTACAATTCTTATTATACATATATACCATAATTTTTCATGTCTATTTGTATATAAAGTAGGTTGACAACCAATTTGTGTCTTCATACGTGCACTGTGTATAATGATGTCCATCACATTCCACCATCCTTGCTAATCCCCTGCCTCCTCCCATTCCCTCCCTCCCCTCTTTTCTATCTAGAATTCATCTATTCCTCCCATGCTCCCCGTCCCTACTCCACTATGAGTCAGCCTTCTTATATCAGAGAAAACATTTGGCCATTTATGTCATCTTGATGGCCTGAAATATTTCCCTCTGCAAAATCTGATGTTCAGTTAAGCAAGATTAAGCTCTAGAAATCTGCTATATAATGTTGTACCTATAGCCAATAATACTGTATTGTACATTTAATAATTTAAAAGAGTAGATATCTTGCTGAGTGATCTTACTATCATAAAAATAATAAAAAGGCAGTGTTCAGGCATTGATAAGGGCTCTCTCACTACACACAATTCCCACCTTTAGGATACCAGAGCATATTGACTATGGCAGAGGAATCTATATCCTGCCTCTATGGATTTGCCTGTTCTGGATATTAAAAAATGAAGTTATATAGCATGTGATCTTTTATATCTGACTTCTTTAGCTTAACATAATGTTTTCAAGGTATAACTATGATGTAGTATGTATCAGTAGTCCATAATCATTATGACTAAATGTAACTAAATAATATTCCATTGTAACATGGACATTTGGGTTGTTTCTACTTTTTGGCTATTATTAATATTACTATGAGCATTCCTTATAGGTTTATGTGCATACATATATTTTCATTTCTCTTGGGTATTTCTAGGAGTAGAATTGCTGGGTCAAATGGTAATTCAATATTTAATCTTTTGAGGAACAGCTAGTGATTTTGTTCAATTATACCCATTTAGTAGATGAAATGACTTGGACAAAGAGGTTTTAGTGACTTCAGGTTGAGGTTGTGGCTCAGTGGTAGAGCACTTGCTTAGCATGTGTGAGGCACTGGGTTCAATTCTCAGCACCACATTAAAAAAAAGTCAAGGTTTATCAACAACTAAAAAATAAAAATTAAAAAATAAATAAATAAATAAAATAAAGGCATTGTGTCCATCTACAACTAAAAAATATTTTAAAAATTAGTGATTTCAATGCACTGTTTTGCTGAAATTCTCATTCATTTAAAAGCAAGATTTCTGACGATTTCACACCTTGCCTTACTGACAGTTATTTCTCTGAACAGACAGAGGAAGTAACAGGAGGAAGTATTACTTTAGTCTTAATACTGACAAATATGGTGGAACTCTGAAGTGGCAGGAACCTTGGGGAAAGTAACCATGTCTAAGAGTTCATGCCAGTCAAGGAAGAAACACTGGGTAAGGTGGTCTGCCTCAATTTTAAGGAAAAAAGTTAAGAAGCTGAAAGAATATGCAAATATATTGTTAGGTCTTAACCTTGTATTCTGAAAGGGAAAATGGTTTGAGGGTAGGCTCTTGAAAACTACTATTTGTTGAATAAATATTTATCAATTACCTACTGTAGGGATAAGTGTGACCATGTAAGATATGATTCTTAACCTTATTTGATCTTTTATATGGACCATATTTTTGTGTACTAAGCAATTAGCACCTAGTGGTACTGAAAAAAAAATTATTGAAAGCATAGTTGATTCCCATTGAAGTTTACCTCTCTTTTTATTTTATTTTACTTTTTATTTTTATTTTTTTGGTGCCAGGGATTGAACCCAGGGATGCTTAACCACTGATCCACATCACAGCCCTTTTTAATTTATTTAGAGAAAGTGTATTGCTGAGTTGCTTAGAGCCTTGCTCAGTTGCTAAGGCTGGCTTTGAAATTGTAATTCTCAAGCCTCCAGAGCCATTGGGATTACAGGCATGTGCCACTATGCCCAGATTTCACCTTTCTTTTTACATTATAAATTCTATGAGGTTTGGAAACACATCTATAATATTTATAGATGTATCTCCAATGCCTAGAACTGCAGTGTTCGATATGATAGCCACATGTGATTACTGAGCATTTGAAATGTGGAAGTTTGAAGTGAGATGTACTCTAAACATAAAATGCATACTGAATTCAAAAGACTTATTATGAAAACAAAGTTTGCAAAGTATCTCAATAGGTTTTTTTTTTCTACTGAGTACATATTGCTATGGTTTGAATGTCCTCTTCAAAACACATGTTGAGGTTTTATATCCAATATAGTGATATTGAGAGGTAGGGCCTTTAAGAGGTGATTAGGTCATGAGGGCTCTGTTTTTGTGAATGGATTAATGCCATTGTTGTTGGAGATGGTTAATTATCAGGGGAGTGGGCTCCTGATCAAAGGGTAAGTTCTACCCTATACCTTTTCTCTGTGTCCCAAATTTCTTGTTTGCCCTGTTATAACAGCACAAAGGCAACTTGCCAGATGCTGGTGCCATCATGCTACAGTTTGGACCCGCAGGGTGGTGTATTGGGAGGTGGTAGAACTTTTAAGAGGTGGACCTGATAGGAGGTCCTTAGGACATTGGGGTAGTGTACTTGAAGGGATTCTGGGACCCTGACTCATTATTCTCTCTTTCTTTTGCTTCCTGGCCATAAGGTTAGTGTTTTTTCTTCTTGATGTGCTCCTGTCATGTTGTACTGCCTCACCGTAGGCCCAAAAGTAGTGGGGCCAATTGATCATGGACTGGAATCTCCAAAACTGTGAGCTAAAACAAATCTTTTCTCTTTGTAAGTTAATTATCTGAGATACTTTGTTAGTGATGGAAAGTTGACTAACACACATACTCTTGAACTTCATTGTATCTCAAACCATGAGTAGAATAAAGTTCTATTTTTGTAATTTACCCAGGATTCTACTACAGTAGAAAAAAAAAAACCCAAAACAACCAATCAACCAACCAAACTCACAAACAAAAACCAGACTAAGACATGGTACAATGACAATATGTTGGATTGTTTGGTCAATATATCATTAAAATTATCTTTCCCTTGCTTTGAATGTTGTTGTTTGAAAATTTTAAATTACATATTTGACTCACATTTTGTTTCTATTGGACAGTGCTAGTCTAGAACAATGCATTCCATAATCAAATGTGTTTCCATGAATGAGGGAGTAAAGAGAAAAGATAGTCATACAAATTGATGTCATTATACTGGGAACTCTGGTGAATTCATATTTTAAGGATAGTTAGGACAGTAGAAGGAAGAGTATCTAATAAAAGGTAGAATTAAAAGGACAATTTTGGGAAGATTAAGCATCAAGATAAACTTTAGACTCCAGAAACACTGATGACTCAAAAAATGCTCCTTTTTGTATGTTCAGAGCAAGAAAAACAAGAAGAGGATATCCCTACTTTTTGGAATAGGTGAGATATTATTAACAATAAAATTGCAAAAAAGAGGCTCATTCAACTTTTGTTTTGCTTACATACTCTTAGACTTGACACCAGATCTATGTGTTGTACATAACAGGAAAAATGGATGAGTTGGACCATATCAGAACTAAATCTTTTGCTCAGCAAAAGTCTATGTAAAGAGGATGAAAAGACAAGGTATAGATTGTGAGAAAATATTTATAAAATCCATTTCTGACATAGAACTAGTGTCTAAAGTTTATTAAAATCTCTAAAAATTCAACATTAAGAAAATAATCCATTGAAAAATGGAAAAATAGATGAACAGACATTTCACTGAAGAGGATATCCAAATGGTGAATAAAGCTCATGAAAAGATGTTTAACATCCTCAACCATCAGGTAAATATAGTCAGGGTCTTGCTGAGTTGCTTAGGACCTCACAAAGTTCCTGAGGCTGGCTTTGAACTTATGATCCTCCTGCCTCAGCTTCCTGAGCAGCTGAGATTACAGGTGTGTGTCACAGTGCCTGGCTTCTACTTATTTTTCAGGGAGTATGAATTAACGCTATGTGTTTATGAGTCTCAGAGGACTTCATTCTTTACAAACACCATAGCATTCATTTCTCTGTTTATAAAAGTAATGTTTTCTTATGATACACAATATAGACAACACAGAAAGACATAAAGAATAAAAATCAAGGGGGGAAAGGAAGGACAGCAGAATTAAAAAAAAAAGAATAAAAATCAGCCACAATACTACTACCCAGAGATTAGTACTGATAGTATTTTTAAATTTCTTATTAGAGAATAATTTGCATATAATAAATTTCAGTAAATTTTTATATATGAATGCACTTGTGCAATCATCACCCAGATCAAAATATAGAATATTGTCATCGACCCATATGTGACCTCATGTACCTCCAGTCTATACCATCCACCAGAGGCAAATTCTATTCTAATTTCCATCACTGTAGATTAATTTTACCAATTTTTAAAACTGATATACATGAAATTATATGATATTCACTCTTTTATATGTATGTCTTCTTTTGTTCAAAATTATATTTTTAAGATTGATCTATGTTATTTGTATCAGTAATTCATTACTATTAACATTCCGATATAAATTTCAGAAGGTTTTCCACACATACTCAGACACAACTATAAACGTAAGATCAGTCTGTGTGATAACATTTTTCTCCTTTTCATGTCAATATATATATCTAAAATTGTTTTGTTCTGATTACAAAAGTAATATATGTTTACTATATATACTTACTATATATATATATATATACTTACTTACTGAAGTATATAATTTACAAAGAGACTGTCTCCCATATTTTCCGTAATTTCAGCTACTCAAAATAAATAAATAAATAAACAGACAAATAAATAAATAAATAAGCATTTAGAAGGCTATGGTACTTCTTTTGTGGCAGTTTAAGGGATGAAATTTAGGGCTCATACATATTTGGAAGGCACTGTATCACTGAACAACACCCTGGCCCCATGGAAATTTTGACTACTTTATTCATGAACTTAATACTCATTTATTGAATGCATTCTATGTGCTATACATTTTTCTTGACACTGAGGTTATAGCAATGAACCAAAGAAAGTCTTTGCCATCATAAAACTTACTTTATAGTGGGAACTACTAACAAATACACAATTAAATATCTGATGTAATATTAAGTAATACTTGATAATAAGAGAGGTAAGGATATTAAAAGAGTGATAGGATACTCAATAGTATTTTTTTAGAAGAAATTATATTTTATTGTCAGAGAGAAAATGAAGGCAAAAGTCTTGAAATTGGAATGTGTTTGGTGTGCAAGGAGATATGGGAGGGGGCGGGGGAGAAGACAAAGCCAGGAGAAAAGTAGTAGAAAGTGAGGTTTGAATGTAGGTAGGGTGTGTAGAGCCTAATAGTTTGGGATAAGTCCTATGGGTCTTATTCCAAATATGATGAAAGCCATTGGAGTAGTGGAAGCAGGTGAAAGAGATGATCTCATTTTTGTTTTAAAAGAATTATTCTGCTCCTGTGTAGTAAATAGACTGTATAGGGGCAAGAATAGAAGTGTGAACCTCAGAGTGATGAGCTGTTAGCAATGATCCAGGTGAGAGGCAAAGTGGCTTAGACCAGGGTGATAGCAGTGGAAGGGATGAGACAAGGATGGGTCCTGGACTTGTTTATTGGTGACAGGACCATTGATTACCTGGGTGTGAGGTGTAAGAGAAAGAAAAGGAGTCAAGCATGACTAGAAGATATTTATGCTTGGTGATTTCAGTATTCGTATAGATGACCCATCCAACTCCCTCCCATCTCAATTCCTTTAGGCTTGATGTGTGTGTGTGTGGTGGGGTGGGAGGTCACATACTCAAGCTGAGTCACATTGAGTTTGAGGTTAGATCATTCAAGTGAATATGGTGAGTAGGCAGTTGAAATATGAGTCTAGACTTCAAAATAGATGTCAGGGCTGGCAAGTTACAGCCACAAAACTGGATGAAATCACCCAGGGAGTGAGTATTGATAGAAAAGAGAAGATACCCAAGGCCTGAGGCCTGGATCATTCCAATGTTTAACAATCTGGAAGAAGGAGGAGGAATAAGCAAAAGAGATGAACAGAAACTAGTGAGATAAGAGGAAAACAGTAGAGAGTCATGGAAGCCAAACGAGGAATCTGTTTCAGCAGAGCCACTGTAAGGCCATGCTACTCCTTTGTGAAAACATAACAAAGCAAACAAAAGCCCTCTCTTCCTTAAGTAAAAATAAATTAAATTACTATTGTATTTACTTTCCAGTAAGAAGAAATACAAAAACCATAAAGTCATTCTGTGTAGATTATACAAATCAAATATTGAGCACAAAAGTATAGACAATTTGCAAATTTGGTCACAGCAATTAAGAACTCAAAGCCACCAGAGTATAATAATTTATTATAAAAGAGTTTCATATCTTACTTTTTTTCAGAACAGACATCTTTGTGGCAGTTTCAGTGCTTGCTTATTGTATTTCTATAGGATGGTGATTGTGCTGGAGCCCAGCCCAGGAAGATGGCACCTTCAGCAATGCTGTATCCCCTCTTGTGGCTGCTGGTCCCGCTGAGGTTCCCAAGAGGCTCTTAGCAGTGTCAAAATCCTACCTGAAGGAGCCACAGAATGTCAAGTTCATATAACTATCATTTTGACTTTGAGGTGGGAATGTATCGGGAGAGTAGAACCCTGGGTCTCTGATAACTATGAAGCCACATGCTAGGCTTGGACCACCAAACTCTGGCTGTGTTATGCATGAGAGTGAGATAAAACATCTTATTCTTTAAAATAAAGAACTTCTGTTCCTTAAATGCACCATAAAATGAAAAATGAGAGAGTAAGACTATATTTGCAAACATGTATCTGACATAAGTTGAGAATCCATAATGTATAACATTTAGCAATTGGTAACAAAAAGATGACTCAATAAAAAATGGGCATAGAAATGAGCAAGTGTTTTACAGAAGAGAAATATATATGGCAAATAAACATATTAAAATGCCCAACCTTAATATTGTAGTAATAATAGAAATAGAAATTTTATATCCACAATATAACAACAATTTAAAAGTCTGAAATACCAAGTATTAGCTATGATATGGTACAATGGGAAATTATACCTTGCTTGTGGCAATGTAAATTCGTACAATTTTTTTTCTTTTGTTGTTGGTGGCATTGGTGTGATAGCTAAGAATTCATTGTCTCATCATTTTGGAAAACAATGATTTGGAAATCTGAAGTTATGGAAAGATGGTAGGAGTAACTGAGCAAGTAAGTTGGAAATATAGGTTGTCTAATAAATATGAGGCTTGAATTCATGATTCAAGAGGCAGAAAATTTTGTGTGATGACAAAGTACAAGGTGAAACCTTGCACATGGTTTGCTAAAGTGGAATTGTTCTTTGAAGATAACAAGGTATATTAATTTAGGTTCCATCAGGATAGAGAAACCCCACAGTAATTTGAACAGAAAAAGTTTAACATAAAAAATTAAGGATAAAAAATAAAAAGGGCTAGCAATGTGGCTCAGTGGTTGAGTGCCCCTGGGTTCAATCCCCAGTACAACCACCACCAACAACAACAGAAAAAAAGAAGTATAACAGGATTGGAACATTGAGGGACTGGCCTAGTAAGAAAAAAAGGAACTCTAAAATAATATAGGAATAGCAGATGTAATATAGAATAACAGACAATATAAAAATAACATGTAGGGGCTGGGGATGGAGCTCAGTTGGTAGAGTGCTTGCCTCGTATGCACAAGGCCCTGGGTTCAATCCCCAGCAACACACACACACACACACACACACACACAAAGACAAATAACGTGTAATAGCCAATACTCGTAGAACTGTGATAACCCTCCTCTCTGATATCTAGGCCATATATTAGAGAAGTTGTTTGGTGCTGAGTCAGTGGAACTTGTTGGACATCTGTCCTCTGGAACTAGCCATAAATATGCTCCTCTAAGATACTAGTTCGCAAGGAAGGTGTCTTAACAGAGACAATTAGCTACAGAACTGCCCAAGGGCAGTGCCAAGGGAAGCAGTACATTTGGTACATTGTGTCCTGGGGAAGCTAGCGCTTCAGAAGGTGGGCAAAGTAAAAATGTTTCAAAGTTCCAGGTCCATTTTCACAGAGTAGACATAATGGTGCACCAAAAGGAAAGCTGGGAGCTCAGCAAGAGTATGCGGAGGGAGCACACAGGAAACAGGAAGTAAAACCCCTCCTTACTGCAATGTCTCTGCACCATTGATTACTGGTAAAACTTAAAACCATACAAGCTGGCAAATCAAAATATATTTCAAAGTTCCAGGTCTATTTTCACAGAACAGGCATGAAGATACACTGAAAGTTAACACATTAATTACTGGAAGAAGCAGTCAAATAACTGAGTGCACATGGTGTTGGATTGTTGTTTTGGAGGAGTTGAAGTGAACTAGGTGTTGGCAGAAACTGGAGTACACTAGAAGGTCAGAAATCAATTTATTTCTTCAAGTGTGACTGTGACGTTGGTCTATCTACTGCAGAATCAAGTGTGATATTAATAATACATTTTCCTTTCCCCATTGCACATCTTCTGAGTTAGAATATATTTGGGAATTGGGCCCCCAATCCTTCTTTTTAACAAGTGTGCCATTAGATTTGAAATTTAAAAGTACATCAATTATGACTATTGCAAGTAGATAAAAGTAAAGGAAAAAAGTATAACAGGTCCCAGTGTACCAACTATCCAGTTTTAACAAACCTTCACACTTGCCTTATTTTCTGCAGATATTTTTATTTTACATAAAAACCTATTTTAGTTCAAGTTCCACTTACTCATTCCTTTCTCATTTATCACTCTTAGGAGGTGATTATTCTGAACTTCCCTGTTTGTCAATCGCTGCTTTAGGCTATGGAGAGCTTTTGAGGGTTTTGAGTAGGGATGTTAACGCTAGAGGTGCTTTTGGAAAATTGGTAAAAATGTGCTCAGCTGGAGAACTCATAAAATGAGAAGGGGAGGTGGACAAGTACTCCAGAGGCAGGTTCAGTGTCCCAGAGGGTGTGGTCCTAGACTTTTGCCCTTTTTACTCATGCTTATGGATGAAGTCTGCTCTTTGTGTTCCTGTGACCTCCAGTATTCCCCTGCCAACCTTATTCCCCTAGTTCATCAGTTGCTTTAGCAAGCCAGCTCAAGTTCCACGATTAGTCATTTCACCAAGATGCTTGCCACTGCCCTGAAATTCCCTGCTTTTTTGACATTATACCATACCAACTTTGACTCCAATCTTTATGTTAATAGAGCTGTTTCTTTTGTCTTGAGGTGGTGACCTTGCTTTTCTGGTTCTACTTTATTCCTTATATTAATTTGCTATAGCCAGCATCCAAAATGAGGCAGATTTTCATCCAGGTGACCTCAATAAACTCAAGCCTATTTTGGACTAGGCCAGGTTCCTGAAGTTACTCTTGCTTTGTTCTTCATTAGAAAATGAAAGTGATACCTTAATAATACTGCCAAATTTTGTTGTCTGTAGAGTAAAATTTTGATGAGCAATTGTGAAAATTGTCCAAATGACATATAAAAGTGTTTATAGAGGTCAGACCAGGGAATTTAATTTCTTAACAAATGAATTCTGTTTTTATTTCCATTACATAGATTTGGCCATGGGTCAAAGGCAATAAAACATCTGACTATATTTATTTTGCTTATATCAGCCAAAACATATGGGGGTCAAATCCCTATTATATGGATAGACTATGGATAGACACAACATGTATGAATCTCTAAATGATGATGTTGAATTAAGAAACCCTATGAAGTAGAACCAACCTAGATGCCCTTCAATAGATGAATGGATAAAAAAAAGTATGGCATATATACACAATGGAATATTACTCAGCAATAAAAGAGAATAAAATCATGGCATTTGCAGGTAAATTGGTAGAGCTAGAGAAGATAATGCTAAGTGAATTTAGCCAATCCCCCAAAACCAAATGCTGATTGTTTTGTTTGATATAAGGAGGCTGATTCATAGTGGGATAGGGAGCGGGAGCATTGGAGGAATAGATGAACTCTAGATAGGGGAGAGGGGTTGGAGGGGAAGGGAGGGGGCATGGGTAATTAATGATGGTGGAATGTGATGATCATTACTATCCAAAGTACATGTATGAAGACAGGAATCGGTGTGAATATACTATCTATACAACCAGAGATATGAAAAAATGTGCTCTATATATGTAATAAGAAGTGTTATGCATTCTGCTGTCATATATAAATAAAAATGATATTATTAAAAAACAAACCCCATGAAATGAAGTAGTGTGCTGTATACTTCCATTTATACAAGATAATTAAAAATACAAACTAATCTCTTTTTTTTAACCAACTAATTTAAAGAGACTGAAAACATTGGTGTTTGGTTGCCTGAGATGTCAGAGGAAGGAAGAGAAGAAGGTGTTAAAAGAGCACAAGGACACTTTTGGGGGTGATGGAAAGTTTATCTTGATTTTGTGTGTGATTATATCAAAAGTGTTGCATATGTCAAAATTCATTAATTTGTATGCCTTCAGTATTGCAGTTTATTATGTATTAATTATATCTCAATAAAGTCACAAAAATAATTAGTAAGACTGTCTTATGTCATTAAAAAAAAAAAAAAAAAACACCAGATGCAGTGACACACGCCTGTAATATCAGCAGTTCTGGAGGCTGAGACAGGAGAATCTGTAGCTCAAAGCCAGCCTCAGCAATTTAGGGAGGCACTAAGCAATTTAGGAGATCCTGTCTCTAAATGAAATACAAAATAGGTCTGGGGGTGTGGCTAAGTGGTCAATTCCCCTGAGTTCAATCCCCAGTACCAGAAAACCAAAACATAAAAATAAAAAAAACCCTCCAAAACAAAATCCTTGTTATAATCAAGTGTTGTCTATACCTGGGACACCATCTGAGTTCATTCATTCACACAACATTCAGCATTACTGAACATCTATGGTGCATACCAGGCACTCTGCTGAGAGCACAGTGTTAAATAAGGAGATGAGAGTTACTCTAGGAAGCTTACATTGTGGCAGAGGAGACAGGTCAACAAATAATAACAGTGTGATAAGTGTTCTGACAGAGCAAGAAGGGGCAGTTTTGAAAATGCTTATCAGGATTATCTGAGCTGATTATTTGATAGTAGATGCCTGAAACTGTGTTGAAAAGGATTCTGAAGCTTAGCAGGAAAGAACTGTGACTGGATGTCCCCCAGGCATCAGGGGTAGTGATTTTGGTGAATGACATACATTTGCCAATGTAGAGCTATCTTATTAAACTTGGCTTTACTTAAATTTCTCAATAATATGACTATTTTAACTGGTTCTGAAAATATAGTTGAAAATTAGAGCTCTCTTATTATGGACTCGCTTTTTTTTCAGAGCAGTATTTTAAATGCAAAGTGTTTCTTGTTGGGGAAACATGAACCTTCGAGCCTGTAGTATACACAGAGGACCAGTGCTCTTTTGTTCTCATACATTGTTTTTAAGTGTATTTTACCCACTTATGTGACTGTGTCTGAGCCTTTGCTAAGGGTACTGCAGCTGGATTGTGTAGTGGAACCAGGTCCAGAAAAAGAATTGCTCAAGAATGCAAGTAAACAGGATGTCAGATGTTATCCTTAGCCTATTTCCCTAAACATAGCTTTTTGGCTGCAAAGTAAAATGCCATTCTTCTAACTTCTGCTTATACACAGTGATGGCTGACAGCAGGCACAATCTTCATTTTCTTGGCACAGTTTCACTGTGCAACTCAGTGTGTTTTGCAAGGAAGGATCATGACACCCAGCATCTCTCTGAGATAGTATAAGGACATCCGGTCATGTTTTGGAGGTACTTTCTCAGCCTGCCTAACTTTTCCGAGCTTTGTTGTGCCAGCATAGCTCCCCACCAGGCTTAGATCTGTCTGCCCTAAGAACCAGTTGGCATCTTCCTCCTAACAGAAGCCAGATTTTCACTGAGGCTACACTATTTATTGATAGTGTTTTCCCTGACTGACCCATGAGTGTCTCATTTCCAAGGTCCCTGAAGTGCTGGCTCACCTCTGTTTTCCACAGCACTTGCTTCCTTTTCTTTCCTCCCTCCCAGCATCCTCCTCACTTCCTTTCCTTATAGCTTCTTGCACTGGTTTTTTTTTTTTTTTGTGTGTGTGTGTGTGTGTGTGTGTGACAGAGAGAGAGACAGAGAGAGAGAGAGAGAAAGAAAGAGAGAGAGAGTGCATGCATGTGTGCTTCTTCTTCCTTTTTTATCCCAATGAATTTGCTTTTCAGATTTTGAAAAAGAAAACTAGTTTATCCAGGATTCTTTCTGTTTTTTTTTCCTGTTTCCATATCTTTGTGTTGATCTCTGTAGTTTTCAGATCCCACGTTTTTGTGTGGGTTCCACTGTTGTCTAAGGAAAGTTGTTTTAAACCTTTGCTCTGCAAGCACCAGCAGAGAACTCAGAAAAAGGAAGACAACAGCAGATGCAATCACGGATGTGGCTTAGTCCTTGCAGCTGCCCCAGAGAACTGTTCAGAGTGTACCATCCACAGTAATGAATCCAGAAGAGAGAATCGTGACATGGCTTATATCTTTGGGAGTTTTAGATTCCCCAAAAAAGACCATCTGTGATCCGGAGGAGTTCTTGAAGTCCTCGCTGAAAAATGGGGTAGTGCTATGCAAACTGATCAACAGACTTATGCCTGGCTCAGTGGAAAAGGTAAGGTCAATTTTGCAGTATCTTTGGGATTGCTTGCCATCAGAAAGCAGTAATAATATAACTCTCAAGATTTCCCACTACTCAGGTTGTGAGAATCTCCTACTTGAATATGTTTCTGAAAGTTAGACATTCCTTTGTACTGCTTTTGTAGTTTGAAATAGTCAGGAAGCTAAGTGTATTCCTTCAGTAACTGGCCCCCAAATTTTCGCAGAATAATAACCTGTTACACCACTGGCAAGAGGGGACAGGGCAACACCCATATCACAAATTTTCTGTGTCGTGGAGATGCATACTGCACTTCCCTGTGTATCTCAGACATGTTTAAAACTTGGGGTGCATATGAGTCTTTGGAATAATTGTATGATTTATAGCAGGTCTTGATGATATTTACTGACAGGTTGCCTAAAAATTGATGTAAATTTCCTTTTCAAAAAATTGCCATTGAAGAAGGGACTATTTAGCAAGCAGAAGTGGTTTAAAATGTCACATAAGGTTTGTGAAAACAAGAGAAACCAAATATATATTTTGAATGCAATGTGCGTTCAAAGTGAAACTAAACTTACCCTCTTAAAAAAAATCCCAAGATTTTTAAAAATATTTTTTAAGTTATAGATGGACAAAATACCTTTATTTTATTATTTTTATGTGGTGCTGAGGATCAAACTCATACATGCCTCATATATGCAAGGCAAGCACTCTGCCACTGAGTCATAATCCCAGCCCCAAATCCCAAGATATTTTGATGTTGGGAGCCCATGATATTGACAATAGATAATTTCTAAGTTAGGCCCTTTAAGTAAGCTTAATGGTAGAGTCCTGCAATTATTTTCTTAAGCTCATCATGGAATATGACTGAGTAGCATTCTTTTGTCTTCTTGAACCAGTTTGTATTTTTATTGAGCAAGTAGATTTAACTTATAATCTCTTAAACCTGAGACACAGTGATAAAATGGGGGTAAAACAGAGAAATATAATCAAATTAGACAACAGCCAAGGGAAATAATTTTTTAATAATTTGTCATGGGGAGGGGAGGTAAGAAGTATTGCTTTCTTGCTTGAAAGCAAGAACTGAACTCAAACAAATACTGTCTTGGTCTTTCTAAATTTGTTATCACCACCTGAAGGTTGAAGGCATGAGAAAACGCTCATAAGTAGAAGTGGCTTGGTGACATTTGAAAGAAAAACCAACCATTTAGATTTTTGCATCACTTCCTTTGGTGGTTATTTCTCTTCCTGGTTTGGCAGCAGCATTACCCTCTGCCTTATTTAGCTATCAGCGAATGATGAATATGGTTTGCTGGGCATGGGATGACAATCTCCAAGTGACATTTGACTGTATTTCTCTAGTATTGTCTGGAGCCCCAAAATGAAGCCAGCTGCATCAGTAACATCAATGGCTTCCTGAAAGGATGTGCAACCCTCCAAGTGGAGGTAAGCCTACCCAGCTTATCTTCCTTGTTGTCACTATTTGTGCTCTGCTGATAAAAATTGGTGAGTAAGTGTACTTCATCGATTTTCACTGCCAATGGCCACTGACTTAAACAGGAGTAGTATGTTATAGAAACCAGAGTTGAGATTGGTGGCCCGCAGAGGTAGATTGCTAGTGTTGGTCTTTTCCATAAACCAGTTCCAAACAAAACTCAAAAGATGGTGCTGGGGTTGTGGCTCAGTGGTACTGCACTCACCTCGTGTGTGCAACACCCTGGGTTTAATCCTCAGCACCATAAATAAATAAATAAATAAATAAATAAATAGATTCTGTCAACTACCAATAACAGTAGTGCCTATTATTATTATTGTTTTTATTATTATTATTTTTCAGCACTAAGGATAGAACCCAGGGTCTCAAGCACTCTGGGATAATGCTCTACCACTGGGCTACATCTCCAGCCCTAAATTATGCCTTTTAAACACACATCCAATCCCTTAAAATAGGCTTCCAGTGACAGAGCTTTTGTGGGTGTTCTTCCCCACAAAGGGGAACCAAAAGTAGGCCACTGATAGCTGAAGAGGGTCACTGTAATTCCCTTGAGTTGGGAAGCAAAGAAAGGCCATTGCCATTGTTTCCCATTAACTCCTCAGACCAGGGGTCTTGAAAAGTTGAGAGAGCCTGGCCTCGAGGTATAAATTATATCTTAAAGTATGTTGCATCACTAATGGGTCCTTACAGCTTTTATAATGGTGTTACTGAAAAGGAGGTGATGCTTCCACCTGTGTGTCAAGATACTTAACTTTTCTGTGCCTTGATGTTTTTATCTGCAAAATGGACATAATAATAGTTACTTTTCCTTAATGGATCAAATGAGACACTGAATAACAATTTAGGGCTAAAAACACCAACCTCATAAGATCTATGAGATAATTTATGTAATGTCCTCAGCACAGGGCTGGGACAAAAGTTTCCTTTATTAGTAGATTAGCATTAGCAGTGTAACCTGTGGACAGGTACTAGTGTGTTTTTTTTTTTTAATTTTTTTTTAGTTGTAGTTGGACCCAATACCTTTATCTCATTCACTTATTTTTATGTGGTGCTGAGGATTGAACCCGGGGCCCCAAGCATGCTAGGCAAGCGCTCTACCGCTGAGCCACAATCCCAGCCCAGAGTAGTAGAGGTTTGAGCCTGGACTCTGGTGCTAGATTTCTTGGGTTTAAATCTCAATTCCAGGGGCTGGGGATATAGCTCAGTTGGTAGAGTGTCTGCTTAGCATTCACAAGCCCCCCCAGGTTCAATCCCTAGAACCACCAAAAATAGAAAAAAAAATTTAATTTCTCTTCATTAGTGGATTTGTGATCTCTGGCATATTACTTAAATATGCCTCTATGCCCTTGTGAAATGGGAATAATAGGGGTACCTATGTCATAGGACTGATGTGAAATCTCAATGAATTTAGTCATATAAATCCCCCAAACAAGTTCTTGGAACATTTTCAAGTGGTAGTTATTCTTCTTATTAGCAGTACTAGGAACTTCACCCCAGATACCTAGCTTGCTTCACAATTTCCCTAAAGCTAGCCCTAGTGTAAAGCAACACCTATCTCAGAATATCTTATTCCAGTTTTCCCTATTGCCCAATTTGAGAGCTGTGTGTGTATGTGTGTGTGTGTGTGTGTGTGTGTGTGTGTGAGAGACACACATGTGCATGCATGTGGCTTTTGGGGTAGACATAGCTTCAGACCACCACTTGATATTCCTTATAGAATGATGTCTACTATGGAACAGATCATGGTATTTTCTTTTTTAATTTTTCAAATAAAAACATGGTGAAGTTGCCAATGATTGCTGTGCTCTGAAGCTGCCAGAAGGTAGACTGAGCTACTCTGCAGTTCTAAGAATACTAGATGGTACAGAAATACCTCCTGGGTCTGGCATTGTTGGGGATTTTTCCAATAACTAATGCTTACTCCTTTAAGCATAAGTGCTTAAAATATTTTTATCCACTTTGGGTAGAAATCTTTCTAAAAAGTGCATCACAATAATTCATCTTCTTAAAAAGGATTGGGCATATTTTCATCTCTTTTTGATAATTCAGGCTGACCTGAATGTGTGATGAATATGGTAAAAAGCAATATCTGCAATTGCAGTTACTCATAAGCCTTCCCTAGTTTAATCTGAGTTAGAGTCTTGGCTTGGTCAGTTACTGACTCTGGGAAAAGTTACTTGCCATGTCTGTGCTCCTGTTTCCTCATTTGTATAATGAGGACATTAGCAATATGTACCACATAGGATTGCTTTGAGGATCAAATGAGATGATGCAAGGCACTTAATATATCACTGTACAAAAATATGAACACTGGCTGTTCTTGGATGTGTTGTTACTCATGTCTGTAGGTGATATACAGGTGCCATACTGGGGCCCTCCTAGAACCCTGAGAGAAGACTCATAAAATTAGTAAACAAGGGATGAGACTGGAAGCTGAGCTGGGAAGCTCCAAGCAGCTATGTTGACCGTAAAGTCTCAAGCCAGGAAACAGACTCAAACACACAAATATTTTCAAGTGTCACTAGACAGAGTATCTGTCAGGCCTAGCATAGTGCCTGACATAAGACATGTCTAATGAAGTTTTGTTCACTCTATAAAACTGTGAATATATTAAAAGCAAGAAAAATCAGGGCTTGACTATTGCCCAGAACACACCGTTACTCATCTAAAGAATGAGTGCCAGCTTGAAATGGTCAGTTTGACAATGTAAAAAACATGGAGCCTGAGATGCAGTTGGGAATCAGATTCTGGGGCATAGGGACCACATTAAAGAGCTGCTGCCTTCTGGACCTCTGAGGCCATTTGGTTTTTTCCAGATGACTTCTATCTTTGTGTTCTCATATTGTGACAATGTCTTAGGGTCTCCAGAGGATCACACAAATAGTAACTGATGGGGGAAGTCTGCTGAGACACCTGGGTAACAGTGTTCTCTGAAGCACTTCCCCAACTTTGATAAAATCCCTTGAAACACAAAAGTTTAAAAAATTCTGATGAAGTCAAATTCATTTATTTTTTTTAATTTTGTTATTTGTATCTTTCATATCATCTAAGAAACCCTTGCCTATTCAAAGGTTATGAAGATTTACTTTGATTTTTCTTCTAAGAGTGTTACAGTTCTAATTCTTACACTAGGGGCCTTGATCCATTTTGAGTTAATTTCTTTATGTGATAGGAGACAAGGGTCTAAATGAATTCCTTTGCATGCACACATGCATTTTTCCTCAGTATAATTGATTGAAAAATTATTCTTTCTTCAATTGAATTGATTAATGTAGCTTTTTAAAATCAGAAGGTGTGAGTCCTCAGCTTTGTTCTTCATTTTCAAAATTGTTTTGGCTATTCTGGATCCCTTGCATGTCCATGTGAATTTTAGGACCAGCTTGTCCATTTCTGTGGGGGGAAAAAGCCAGCTGAGATTTTGATAGTTATTGTGTTCAGTCTGCAGATCACTTTGGGACATATTGTCATCTTGATAACTTTTCAGTCTTTGAATCTATAAACACAGGATATCTTTCCATTTATTTAGGTCTTCTTTAATTTTATTTGACAATGTTTTGTAGTCTTCAGTGTAAATGTCCTATGCCTCCTTGGTTTAATTTTTTCCAAAGTATTTTATTCTTCTTGAAGCTATTATAAATAGAATTATTTTCTTAATTTTGTATTTGAATTTTTCATTTCAAGTGTATAGAAATACAATTGATTTTTTTATATTTCTCTTCAACTTTGTATAAGATTATGTCATCTGTGAACAGATACCATTTCTTCTTTCCTTCCAATCTGGATAACTTTCATTTCATTTTCTTCCTTCATCTGTCTGCCTAGAACCTCCAGCACAATGTTAAATAGAAGTAGTGAGAATGTTCTTGTCTTGTTTCTGATTTTAAAGACTAAAGCTTTCAGACTTTCACTACTGAATATGTTATTAGCAGTGTATTTTTCATAGATACCCTTTATCATGTTGAGGAAATTCCCTAACACTGCTAGTTTGTTGAGGGATTTTTTTTTTAATTGTAAAAGGGTGCTGGATTTTGTCAAATGCTTTTACTGCTTCTGTGAAGATGATCATTGTTTTTTATATTGATATGTTCTATTACATTCATTGATTTTCATATGTTAAATCAATCTTCTATTATGGATAAATTCCAGTGAGTTACGTTGCATGTGCACATAAAAAATTGTGTACAATTGTGATTATTTTTGAAGAATCTTTCTCAGAAGTGGAATGACTGTGTCAAAATTTGATAGATAATATTATTCTAGAAAAATGCTATCCAAAGTTACACTGCCACCAACAGTTAGAAGAGTCCTCTTCCTTGTGTGTATGACAGCATGGGATATTATTTATCTTTAAAGTTTGCTAAACTAATGGATGAAAACTATATTTTTTTGCTGTAATTTGTATTTCATGATTCCTAATGAATTAGGACATCCTCTCCCTTATAGTCCATCTGTATTGCTTTTTCTAAACCAAATATATCTTTTTTAGTTTCTTACACAATGAAGAAGGCCAGGGGGTGGTATTTGGGTCTGAAGTTAAAACTTTCCAAATCCCCTATGGAAAAAAATCTTTGTTTCCAGGTAGTGTAACTAATGTGACTAGGAAGTCTTTCACAACATGACAACATGAGTTTTAGCAATGATAGATAGATTTGTTGGTGTTTTGCCTTTGGACTCAGTGGGTATCAGGGACACATATGATTCTCATCTGTTGGAAGTGGCCTATGTAGTACCTCCCTGCATTGTTCTGGCAACAGCCACAGGACTGACTGCGAAAGTTCCAGCCTTGTGGCTTTCCTCTGCTTAAAGGACCAGGCCTTTCCCCTGCTTCATCCCCAATAGGTACTCTTGTTTTGTCCTTTACCACCACTGCTACCTACTCACTGCTAGGGACATCCTAACATCTCGTATTTTGCTCCTGGGTCCAGCTTACTTTTGCCAAAGGATGTTTTGCTCATGAAGAGTTTCATTGAATGAATATGAGGCTCAATTAGTGTTTCTTTCACTTTCTCTCTCTCCCTCCTTCCCTTTTTTCCCCCTCTCTCTTCATTGCTTCCTTCTTTCTTCCTTCCTTCCAATACCAGCTGGAAAGTGTATGGCTTTTTCTCTGTCCCCACCCCCTCACTCCCTCCTGTCTTCCTGAGTCACTCCATCTGCCTTGTCACTGGAACAGCATGGGTGCCTTCCCCAAAGTGAGGCCTGTGGGATGGACGATTTGCCATTTCCCAGGGGCTGCTCTGCAGGGAGGCGGGGAGTAAGGCAGCTCTACTAATAATCATGAGTCAAGGAGAAATCTCCAACCAGCCAGCTCCAGCTCTTAGGAGACCTGTACCTCCCTGGAGCATAGACCCAAGGCCCAGAACCAACCCATAGCTGTAATGGTACAACAGGCCTTCTTCCAAGCCCTGACCCTGTCATCTGTGTGAAGTCGGAGCCTCCTCTCTAGGCCTCAGTTGACTCACCTGTAAAATGAGACTAGTGTAGGGCTTGGGTAATGTCTAATGGTCTGAGACTCCTCTTAATTTTTCCATTGCCATCATTCTCCAGTGGGCAAGCTTTGCATAATTAGCTGCTCAATTTGACTAGTGAGAAGACTAAAGAAGATTTTGGTAAGTTTTTCTTCTCCTGCTGAGCACATATGACACACCAAATGGAATTTCCACAACTTAATTGAATGTCACCCATGACTCTGGCCATCCTAAATTTTTATTGACCACATTGTATTTCTGTAAAAATTAGACTTCAAGTAAGGTTGTAAATATTTCCCATCTATCAGGAAACTGTTTTATTCTTCCTCAAAGAGACTATTTGATTTGGGGTCTGTTGTCAGAGAGCTTAGGAAGGGCATCTAGAGTAGTTCAGGGAGGGGAGGTATGTGAAGGGCCACTGAGAGCTTTGTGCTTGGGTGTCTCATGGCTCAACAGGAAGCTTGGGGGTTCTGAGTAGCATCTGGGGGTGGGGGAGAAAGTGGGCCACTACTAGGAACGTCTAGTCCAGGATTCCCGCCCGAATCTTTGGCAGTGGCCCAAGGCCAGCCAGGCACTGGTAGCCCAGGGCTTGGGACTGAACCGGGTGGTAGCAGCATGCGCAGTGTAGCTGCTGCTGTTCTACCATGGCTTTTGCTGCTGCCACAGCTAGCCAGGCTGCTGTTGTTGCTGGTGCTGCTGCTGCTGCTGCTGGTGCTGCTGCTGCTGCTGCTCTGCCCTATGCCGCTGTCACTTCCAGTTCCTACTTCTGCGATCCAGGTCCGGGTCACTGCTTCCCTGCCGCTGGCCCAGTCCCTCCAGGCCGCTTCCCCTCCCGGGCTCTGGCTCTGGGTAGGAGGGAGGTCAGTGCTGGCAGAGGAGTGGGGTCCCAAGGAGCCTTACGAGCAGGCTCCCTGAGTAGCCGCTCCCCTCCCGCCGCCGCCCCACGCGCCCTCACCAGGCTAGTCGCCAGCGCACCCAGCGGGGCGCGCTTCCCGCACCCCCAGTTGGGCCCCGAGGTCCTCCGTCCCGCGGAGCCGCACAGCTCTGGCAGCAAGAACTTGAGGACAAGAATGACTTCCCTTTAGATTAAAAAAAAAGGGGAGGGGGTTGAAAAAATCCCTGGACTGGAGAGACTGGCGGCGCGGCACGGAGTTTGGAGACGGGCGCCCCCTCCTCGCCCGCGTCCAGGAGCAAAGTTGCAGCCGCCCCTCCCCGCTGGGGCGAGCCGAGCCCAGCTCTCCAGTTTCGCTCTGGTGGCGGCCGTGCTCAGGGCAGGGTCCCAGCTCTGGCTGGGTAGAACGGTTCCCGCAACCTTGGCACAGGCTCGCCCGCCCGCTCGCCGGCCCCGTGACTTGGGAGGGCGAGCCGCTTCCAGGAGGCGGCGGCGGCGCGGCAGGAGAGAGCGAGCAGCTGGAGGACAGGCGGGCAGCGGCCGAGCCAGGTGACCTGCCCGGGGGCAAGGGGTCAGGGGTAGGGGAGCGCGTGAGGGCCGGGGGCTGGGTGCCGAAGGAACCGGTTAGAGAGGAGCCGCCCTTCCTCCCCAATTGCCACGGTTCCCAGCCCCAGCCGCGGGGTCCGTTCCCTGCCAGGGCCTCACCATGCACTGGGATCCTGGGTGCCGCGAAAGTGGGGGAGTGGGGGCCGAGGGCGCAGAGCTAGGACGCGCCAAACTTAGGGGCGAGTTGTCCAGCTCTGGCCTCAGGGTTTGCATCAGACCGGATTCTTTCTTTCCCCCGGAACCAGAGCAAGAGTCAACAGTACTATTTCTGCTACTAATTTGATGCCCTCCCAACCCCAGGCATCCGTACATTTGGGGATGTTTTACACTGGTCTGTCGCAGAAATGGTTTGTGGATGGGAAAGCCCTGTACCGAACAAGGTTATTTCCTAGTGTTCATGGTTAATTTCGAGTTTTCATTTTCTAGACATTTAGGAACCCAACAGGTATTTGAGCTATTACATTTCTTAGCTCCAGAGTGGCGAGCCCTCAAGTTTATCTGTCTCTTAAAACATTTTTATTTTCGGTTTGGCATTGTTTTTAGATATAGGGGAGACTCAATGAAAATTTCCCCCTTTTCTTAATGTGTAGAGGGAGTAAAAATACAGTCAGGGAATATATTTTCCTATACAACTAAGGTATATTTTTGTCAAAACCTTCACATAAACAACAACCAAAAAAACCTTACAGAATAGGATGAATTTCACTTGATGTTTTGTAAAGTATTCATAAATTTTAAGACAGAATTTTGGATCTAAACTGCTTTTCTAATTTATATTTGTCTGGAAAACCTACAGTTTGTCCTTGAACTTCCTATCTTAATTTTGACATTGGCCATGGTAAGAGGATCTTGGATGACATCATTTTCTCCAGCCACAGTTTGGTGTTCTGTGACTGAGAGTACCTCTTTCCAAAATATACAGCCTAGGCATGTCCTTGGACTTCACATTTTCAAGGAATTCTATTAAGCAAAGTATTATGCTACATGCCAGGCAGTGCTGCAGTCCCTTCTTACATAAGTGAGCTCAGGCCGGTGTAGCTCCTGGGTGTGCTCAGAGTAGTTAAAACAAGAGTGTCTGTCTCAGTCTGGGGTGCTGGGGGAGATGATTGGAGTTTTGAGCAAAGTAAATTTCCAGCTAGTATTCTCATCTTGCATTTTTTTGGAGCTTAATTTTTGAATGCCTTTTACGTATCTCAAACTCATTGGGTCCTTATAAAGGATGTAGGGGAGATGGCATTACTTTCATTTGACAAACAGAAAAGTTTGGTTATCCAAAGTCATACAACTAATTATTGCTAGAGTCAAAACTCTAACCTGGATCTCCTGTTTTCAGCCCAGATTTTGTTTTGTTTGTTTTTGCGAAAGCATGACATTTTGTACAAAAGTGTTCATTTGTCATTTTATGAATAGTATGTCTTCTGGATTACTAGGTTTTTTTTTCTATTCTTTTTGCCAACTCACATTTTGGCCTCATCTTGACTCGCACTTTCTTAGAGGTGAACACAGGGGCGAAGTCTTCCAAAGAAGGTCTGTGATTTGTATTTATCTATGATCTGCCTCCTCTCCAATCACACTCAGGGATAGTAGGTGCTGAACAGAGTGAGAGCCCAGGGTCCAGAAATTTCCAATATTCATTTGGCATCATTATTCCAACTATAATATTTCTTCAATCTTTAGAAATTCATTCAGAAGGAGAAACCTGGGAGCATGAGTTTTTGTTCATTTAGGGCAATATGTTCACCACTGTGCTTAGCAACTCAGATGCAAAGGATGAAAAGGAGTTGAATATCTACCATTTCTCCAGCACCTACTATGTTGTAGGCACTGTGATAGGTGCTCTAAGTATATTATCTTATTTAGTCCTCACAACAATCCTGGGAGGCAGGTGGCATTGCAAACATTATACAGTGGCCGAGACTGAGGTTTGAGCATGATCCAGACAAAAGCTTCACATTGCCAGCCCAAAGCAGAGCCACTCATGTGGTTCACTGATGTACCGTATTCCAGAGCTCATTTCTTTTATCATGTGCTGGGCTGCTGCCTCCAAGGAGCTGTTTACAAATCCAGGAACCAACTAGCCCCTTGGTTTTCAGATATGATGATACATTAGAGTCATCTGGGATGCTTTTTTTTTTTAAAACAAAGACAAATCTTTGAGTCCAATCACCCACAGATTCTGAGTTAACTGGCCTACAGTAAGGCCTAGGCATTGGTGTTTCTTTTTTTTAAAAAAATGTTTAAGTCACGGCTGGGGTTGTGGCTCAGTGGTAGAGCACTTGCCTGGCACATGTGAGGCACTGGGTTCAATACTCAGCATCACATAAAAATAAATAAACAAATAAAATAAAGGTATTGTGTCCATCTATAACTAAAAATATTCTTAAAAATGTTTAAGTCAACTTTATATTGAAATATAAAATACATTCAGGAAATTGCACAAATCCTAAGTATTTAGTTTGATGAATACTCATGAACTGAATACACTATATAATCTGCACCCCAATTAAGAAACAGACCAGTACAGACACCCAGAGCCAACCTCATACCCCTTCCCAGTCACTATCTCTCCTTAAGGGGCACTACCACCCTGAATTCTAAAACAATAAATTTATTTTTTCTATTTTATTTTATATGAGTAGAATCAAACAGTATGTACTCATTTGTATAAGGTTTCTACTACTAAGAATAATTGTACTAGCAACCCATGTTATTGAAGATAATAGTGGTTCATCCTTTTTGATGGCTGAGTAGTATTTAATTGCATGGACCTACCATATTTTGTTTTTCCATTTACTTGTTGATGGATATCTAAGTCATTTCCAGTTTTTGGTTGCTATGAATGATGCTGTCATGAATATCCTTGTGGGTGTTTCCTGAAGAACATATACCCATATTTCTGTTGAATTTATAATCTGGGTCCTAGGGAATATAACATTCAGCTTTAGTTGGTACTCCCCAACAGTTTTCCAAAAGGATCAAGCCCTGTGGTTATATTTTTTTAAAGCTCCACAAGTGATTCTTATGTGTATCCAGAGTTGAGAACCAATTCCCTGGTTTATGCAGAGTTCACCAGTGTGACCACCTCAAACATCTACCACCTGGCTGAGAACCATAAATGATATAGTAGCCTCCTTTTCAACCTCAGATCTTCTAGATTATCTTCTTTGCTAAATTACACAGCTTGCATCAATTTCCCCATAATTGCTTTTGCCAAGCTACCCTCACTCTGTTCATCCACTCTGATTTTGGTCATATTAAACACACCTATATGCTAGTCTTAGACCTTCTCAAAGCAGGAACCAAAGTTTGGTCATCCTTATAACGCTAGCACCCAGGATAGAACATGGCACATAGAGGTGCAGAGTAAATGCTTCATCAATAGGAAGACTGAGTAGTTGGAGAGGATCTGGGCTGGAAAGAAGTCCTATCTTTGCACCAAGACTTATGTACTTTATTCCTAGGAGAATGCCTCAGGTCCTCACTCACAGCTTGATTGTTTTAACTTATCTAAACATGTTAGCATTATGGGTACCCTGGTTGTTCATCTTAAAGCTGATTAGAAATAGAAACTTAGATGAGATGAAGTAAGGTATGTGGAAGCACTTTGTAAACTGGAACACAGCATCTAAATAGATAGAGCTAGGCATGATGGTGCACACCTGTAATTCCAGTGGCTTGGGAGGCTGAGGCAGGAGGATCATGAATTCAGAGCCACCCTCAGCAACTTAATGAGGCCTTAAGCAATTCAGTGAGACCTTGTCTCTATATAAAACATAAAAAGAGCTGGGGATGTGGCTCAGTGGTTAAGTACCCCTGGGTTCAATGCCCAGTACCCTCCCCCCAAAAAAGCAGACCCACAAACACGTATAACTACCCGAGGCCCTTTAGTGTGGGGTCAGGCATAATCTGTGTAGGTCTAATGGCAAGAGCTTTTCCCTTTCCTTGCTTTGGTCTGAGTTTGATTTCTGGTTAGGGTAACTTGTTTTTATTTTCCTTTGAAAAGTAGTACAGTAGTACAGTCTGAAATCTTGAGCTTTGGACTTGAACTGACCTGGATCAACCACTTAGTAGTGGGCTGGGGATGTGGCTCAAGCGGTAGCGCCCTCGCCTGGCATGCGCGCGGCCCGGGTTCGATCCTCAGCACCACATACAAACAAAGATGTTGTGTCCGCCAAAAACTAAAAAATAAATATTAAAAAAAAAATTCTCTCTAAAAAAAAAAAAACCACTTAGTAGTATATGCTAATCTCCTAGGTGGTATTGGTAGGGAATACCATTTATAAGGTATGTTGCTACCTCTAGAGTTAAATGAGAAAGCAAGTAATGCACCTAGTACAGTGCCCGACACTAAGTAAACTCTCAATGAAAGCTAGTTCCTAACTGGAATTTTCATGTACTTTAGTAGACTGGTGTTCATAAATGGTATTTCATTATCAAAAAAATGTTTACTTAATTCAGTTATGTTAAGCTAACTCTGTTTAATAACTGAGTCTTTGCTTTTTAGAATAATTTCCTCTTGAAATCTTCACATTTAAACAAATTGAATGCAGAGAAGGATAAACTGTGGGCTCTCTAAGGGTTCTGAGATTTTACATTAGTTACATTGCAATTTTAGACAGGGGTGAAGCTTGAAATAAGAAAACAAAGATCCAGCCATCTTGTGTCTCAGATCCATGTACTATTTTGGCAGGGGTTACTTGTTTTTGGAAAAATGGTTTAAAAACTAAAGTCAAAGGTGAAAGCCCCACATATTTTTGAATACTTAATACACCTCTTCAGAAAGAAAAACAAAGTTGAATGTTTCTGGGTGTTTTAGATGAATAGTGATCATGGGCTTGGCTCCTGTTCTCATGCTCAGCAGCAAAAATAATCCTCTCAATATCATAAGCATCTTTCTTTCACTAATTGAAGTACCTTTTTTGAATATTTATTTTTTAGTTGTAGTTGGACACAATACATTTATTTATTTATTTTTATGTGGTGCTGAGGATCGAACCCAGGGCCTCACACATGCTAGGCAAGTGCTCTACCGCTGAGCCACAACCTGAAGAATCTTTTTTCTTTTGAAATTTTTTTTTGGAGGGGCTGTGGCTGGGGCTCAGTGGCAGAACACTTGCCTAGCATGGGTGAGGCACTGGGTTCAATCCTTAACACCACATACAAAAATAAGTAAATAAAATAAAGGGATGCTATACATCTATAATTACAATTTAATTTTTTTGTAGTTATAGATGGACAGAATGCCTTATTTTATTTGTTTATTTTTATGTGGTGCTGAGGATCAAACCCAGTGCCTCACACATGCCAGGCAAACACTCTTCACCTGAAGTATCTTTTTATTTATCTGAACTTGAAATTCTCAGTGCCTTTCATCATAGAAAACAATTTGAATTTAGAGTGTTTTGAAATATTTTAAAAATCATTTAAATATCATATTTAATCTGTGTATTTATTTGGACGACTACAGTAAGTGTAAATTTCAGTGATATTGGAAATTCCAGTGATGTCCATGGACACAGGTTGGAATTTAAATTGTAGTTTTAGACAATAGATGCATAATCTTAAGGAGCTTTAAGACCTGGTTATAACGGTTCTTGTTCTCTTTTCTGCTTATTGTGTTGTTCTCAATGCTTAGCAGAGTCAATTTTTTAACTGATGAAACCAATTTGTATATGGTTTCCTTTATAACAAGTCAGGACTAGAAATGTTTGGGAATCCAGTTGTAAAGGGGAACTGGAGAAGACAAAGCAACTGAACTCTTCAGAGACTATGAATTATTCAGTTGTTAACCACAGTAACTTCTTTAGCTACCATTTTGTGTTCTAATAATAGAAACAGTTTGGATGGATTCCTTTTGGAGTTGAAAAATCAGGAAAGCTTTTCATTCTTTTCTAGTCTACACATAAACTAAAAGAATGTGAGAAAAGAATATTTGCAGCTTCTCATGTTTACCCAGATGAAGTAGTTTCACCTTTTTGTGTGTCTTTTAAAACAGTTTTATGTATTTTATAATTAAAATATCTCAGAAATTTAAAATACACCCCAGAGAAACATGCTCAATGTTTTGGTTAAATTAAACAATTAAATGAATCATCTTTTCTTTTTGGTGATTACTGACAGAAACATTCCCCCCTTGCATTCAGGAAATAAGTAATAAACCTGTTGAATTGAGCATAGCTGAGGGGAAATCAGTATCAATGGATCCCATTTGAAAAAAAAATAACAGTATATAATATAATTTCTAAAAAGGAAATACGATGTTTCTGAATTGAGTTGAATGTACCAAATACATAAGAAAAGGAAAGCATTTTGTTAGAAAATTTGATCAATGGAATCTTCCTAACTGGAGATGTAAATTATTTTGTTTTAAATTAAACTCTCTGTAAGTTGGTTTTAATGCTGACTTTAATCCAGACTGTTTCTGGGGGCAACAGAGCACAATATGTCCCTTTATTAAAACCACACAATCTTGGCCAGCTATTCTCTATTCCAACTCCATTGTAATTTGGTCATATGTGTCACTGAGGTGGCCACCAAGATCAGTCTAAGAGGTAATGCTGCATTGGCAGCACACAGCATAAGGTATGCACAGCAATTAGTGTGCATATATTTGGGGTTACTACAAAAAATATGCAAGGTCTGCTTTTTGAATTGCTAATGACTGAAGTGTGAAGGCATTTGCCAGTTTCTTGGGGCCCTTGTTTACCAACATTTTAGAGGGGGTGACCTCCCCTGAGTCCAGAGTTGAAAAATCAGGAAAGCTTTTCATTCTTTTCTAGTCTACATGTAAACTAAAAGAATGTGAGAAAAGAATATTTGCAGCTCTCCCTATCTGCATTTCAACTTGGACATTGCTGTTTCCTTTGCTGTCATCTGGAAGAAAGACACTGCCAGACTTCTGTCTGATTAGCTCCAGGCTTTGTCAGATCCTGGCAAACTGTACCCTACCACACAAAGAAGTGTATGGGTTCAGAGATATGGATCATCCAAAACAGCATAGAGTCACACCTCATTTCTGTTTGACTTCTGGCAGAAGATTTACCTTCCTAATTAAGTTCTGCTTAGACAAATAGAGTAAAATCCCAGTTTTATATTTTCTTGGGGACTTGAATATTATTACAGAGATCAGACATGTCAATTGAGGGATTGAATAGGACAACAGGGAAAAGAAAGAATTAAATTAAGGTGAGATGAAATGCAGCAGTTTGCAAAGCAGCAAGTAAAACTGTTCCGAAGCATTTGTCTCACCCTCGACAATAACAAAGGCATTTTCCTACTCTCTGGAAGTGTGGACATTATTTTAAGAGGCAACTTTAAGGTGTCAAGATCCTAATATCTTTTATGAAGAGCCTGCCTGTGAAGCAGGCTTGAACACTAAGAAGTATTTTGTTTTATAATTTGTCTGTTCCTCATGTCTTGGTCTACAGCAAAATGGGGATATTTACTAATAGTTTCTGAGAAAGGTATACACGCCAAAAAACCACAATATTTTATTTGCAAAAGAAATTGAACATCTTTTGTGGGGAAATTATGCATTGTGATAGTATAAGCATCTACATTGTAATTTAATCAGTTTGCCTTCTCTGGAGGCATATGGGAATATGTTGTATATTGGGGAAAAATATTGTTTTGGGATTAAAAAGAAGGACAATGAGCAGAATGGAAAACAATAGTTTAAGGGTTGGTATACTTGTGGGTGACTTCTTCATTTGCTGGATTTTATATACTGTCTTTCAGTTTTGTATTTTTTTTTTTTTTGAGTACCAGAGATTGAACTCAGGGGCACTCAACTACTGAGCCACATCCCCAGCCCTATTTTGTATTTTATTTAGAGACAGGGTCTGGCCGAGTTGCCTAGGACCTCACTAAATTGCTGAGGCAATTTAGTGAACTCGTGATCCTCCTGTCTCAGCCTCCTGAGCCACTGGGATTACAGGCCTGCGCCACCGCACCCAGCTGGATTTTTTTCTCTTAAAATGAGTTTATTTATTAGTGCCTGGCATGTATCAGGTGTTCAGTAAATATTTGTTGAATACATAATAAGTAGATTTTGGAATAGAAATGAATTTTTAGAAATTCTCTTTGAGATATCAGCCTACATATAGATGATCAAGAGTTGACTTTTATTCATAGAAATGACTCTTTAGTGGATAAAAGAAAGTATAAACAGAAAGTATAAAAAAGAAAGAATAAAAATAAAGCCAGGGCTCCCCTAACATAGCATTACTCAGAGTCTCTATGCCAAACTAATGTACCTATTTCATGTTTTTTATAAAAATAAAATAATAAGGTTTGAGAGGTTAGGTAGCATGGTTCATGTGGAAGCTCTTCTCTACTTTTCCAGTCCACAGGCTGCTTCTTGTTTCTTATATTACCCAAAGTCTTTTGATTTCACTGAGCTTTCAAGTTGTGAGCTTTGAACACAACCTCCCTAAGCTGTGGCTTTCTCCAAAGTGATCCAGTCAGCAACCTCACTTTCTTTTGGTGAGGTAGGTGCTCTGTCAGCATTCTTCACTTCACTCAATCATATTCTTTTAAAAGAATAATTTATTTTAGCAAGTGATGGAAACTATATGAACCATGATTTATCCAATTCTACAAGGGAAAAAAAGGTTTTTCCTTTTTCTTTCCTTTGGGGAAAGGCATGCCAAAAGGACAGGTGTTTCAGGATAATCTGAATTTTAGATTGGGAGGAAAGACTGATATTCACCATCTAGACAGTGAGTACCAGGTGGGCTTCTGCCTGTGAATGTATGAAAGAGTGGAAATTAACAGGGTATAGCCATGTATACAGCTGGGTGTCTAAGCTAGGGGATCCAGAGTCTAAAGCCCAAATGCAAGAGGAGTTCAGAAATAGGGAGGCCCGTTGTAAACAGAGGAGTAGTGGTTGGAGAAAACCCAACTGATGGGAGTGATTTGGATGGTCTCTGATGAAGAGCTCAGATTCAGATAGTTGAGGGAACTTTCAGAAGGAGAAGTATAAATATTACAGAGAAGCACAGCAAAGCAAATGAAATATTCAGGGGAATACAAGGAGAACACAGTGAAAAATGATGGGCTAGGTTGGAGTAAGCTTGAGAAGAAATTTGGATGCTAGCCTGAAGAGGGTAGACTTCATCTTGTAAGTAGTTGTAGGCTGGGTCACATTCCTTTTTTGCTGCATAGAGTTTCTGTGCTTTGTGACGTGAGTGCTAACAGAAAGCACCATTCCTGATGTCTCTCATATCTGAGCTCCTGAATATCCACCTCACAGTGTTTGGATTGTTTCTGAGGTGCAAATCCAGATTCTAAAAAGATGTAGCAAAATTGATTTATCAATTCATCAATTAATTGATGTCTGTTAGACATCAATTGGTGTCTCTGAAAATGACATACTTGACATCTGTTTTTTTTTCTTCTTATGGTGGTGCTGAGGATCAAATCCAAGGTTTTGTGCATGCTAGGCAAGTGCTCTATCCCTGAGTTATATCTCCAGTTCCTGACAATGACATGCTTTTGAAAAAGTAACTCACACAGAGATAAAAGCATGGAGTGCCAAAAGTCTTTCCCAAATGAATTACTGAAGGTGATCTCTAAAGAAAGAAAGAAAATGATAGTAACTTTGGTACAACATCCTTCTTTCCCAAATTAGCTGGTGTTAGAAAGACTTTGGGCATGTGCTTTATAGTCTTTTAAATTGTTTGTTACCCCTTCTTGCTTCTGGTGAGATATTTTGCCATGCCCTACTATGCTCTGGCTGTAACTTGGAGCTGGTTTTAGAGCACGGTATAGACAGGCGAGTGTAGCTTGTAGTATTTGTTATTTATTCTATTTTGTAATAAAAGTTTAAAAAATACAGCCAATTTCAGCAAAGCAGCAAAATTCCACAGTTCTTTCCTGTTTCCTTCATCATAATACTTAGTTCACAGTGTTTGTGGTGGCATTGAAAGGAACTTCTATTGCCTGGGACAGGCAAGCTATTGTGGACATTGTCTATACTTGGTACATGACTTAAAAAATCTCCGACCATGGAGATGGAAGCACCTTTGGTCACCTCACAGTCACGGAGCTTAGTTTTGTAGATGGGAACAGATTTATCTCGTTTTATGTAATAGACATTTCCTGAAAAGTTGCATGGATATTGATATTTTCTTTCCTAATTATTTTTTCTTTCTGAGTTTATTTTACTTCCAGAAATTCTTTTTCTTCAATTATTATCTATTAACAAGAGCATCTACACGTTCATTAATTGATCAAATGTTGATTGAGTTCCTACCATGTTATAGGAACTCTTCTACAAAGTGAATATACAGAGGTGAACAAAAATTATACTGGTGGCATTAAATTTTAGGTGTAATGTACCCATAAGTCTCTTTGAGAGAGCACCCTGTTGATCAACCAGTGAATAATTATTTATTAAGTATTTCATATATGTTGAGTATTAGGTCAGGAGTGCAGGGAAATTTGGACTTCAAAGAACCCACCTCCTTTTTGGAAATCCAAGAATCTTAACACACAGAGACTAAATAAAGATTTTTATGCTGGTAGATCATTGAGGGCTCAAGTGTGCAGCAGCACAGCAGGCTGGAGCTGTTCAGAAGAAAAAAAGGTAAAGGTAGGTCAGTGGAAGACTTGATAGAAACTACCAGAGGAACTGCTACTTAAAGCAACCTGCAACAGTACAGTGCCTTTGCTTGTGGCCCTTGTCTCTCCCTGATCTTTGTGCAGAACTCATTTACCATCTGTCTCTCCTGTACCTGGATTACCTAAGTAATTTCTTCTACTAGGTTCTAGGGCTCCAACCCAAAACCATCAAAAACTTCTAGGAAATCAGGGGCTGAGGGAGCCCTCTCTTTGTAGGTAAGCATCTTCCCTAGCTGCCTGGACAATTGCAGAGGTAGTTACTTTTTTAAAAAAAAATATTAGTTATTAATGGGTATTTGTTTGTTTGTTTATTTATTTATTTAGCTGAGAATCGAACCCAGTACCTCACATATGCGAGGCAAGTGCTCTACCACTGAGGTACAACCCCAGCCCCAGAGGTAGTTACTTTAAAAAAATTTTTTTTTAGTTGTAGATGGACACAATATCTTTATTTGTATGTGGTGCTGAGGATGAAACACAGTGCCTTTCATGTGTTATACAAGAGCTGTATCTCTCTACCACTGAGATACAACCCCAGCCCCAGGCAGTTTTTTTTTTTTTTGTACTGGGGATTGAACCCAGGGGCACTTAGCCACTGAGCCACATCCCCAGCCCTATGTTGTATTTTATTTAGAGACAGGGTCTCACTAAGTTGCTTAGGGCCTCTCTACTTGCTGAGGCTGGCTTTGAACTCACTATCCTCCTGCCTCAGCCTCCCAAGCTGCTAGGATTACAGGCATGCGCCACCACGCCTGCTTCACGCAGTTACTTTTAACTACTGACATTTTTGAGAATATTCTCCTAGTCTTCATATATTTGCCTGGTTCTTTAATCAAGGAGAGTTCTAAAATAAATAGTACTACGAGTGTCTAGGGCATTTGTTCATCTGTTATATAAAAGGACAAGGGGAAAAAAACCCTAAAAGATATTGGCCATTGATTGGAAACACATATCCGAGCACTCTTCAAAATGAAAATGGATTATTTTCCAACAATTTATTTGTGAATTACTGTTGGGAACACAGAAAATGTTTCCCTGTAGAAACAAGGTTCTACATGATGATTATGTTTTTTGGTTGGCCCACAACAGCCTGTTTAATACTTAATGTCACTAAACTATAGAACTAACAGAGACTAAGTGACAGGTGTGATGCTATGTCTCTGGGAAAATGTGTTCTGCATTCCAATTTGGAACACTAGGAAGTCAGTCCCTTTCTCTGAAGGAATAGGGGGGTGTTGGGAGGGTACCCCCACTCTGGTATACAGACACTCCAGCATCTGAGGTATCACTCATCCACCCCCATCCTTTAAAACTGGCAGCCAGTGTGGCTCCTGCAAGGGCTGTGGTGACAGGATAATGGGAGGAGGGGTAGGGGCAAGCCACACTGGTTGGCTGGCTGAAAGTCAGCTGGTTTTAAGCCCTCTGCTTCTTGACCTTGGCTTGGCAAGCACTACTGACAAGAAAGATTTCATCTTTTCCTTTCCTTTATGCCTACTCTCTTTTTGGTGAGATTATCCTAAATCAGTTGTTCTTTTGTGATCTCTCCTTTTAGACCAACGTGTCTATTTTATTCCTCATTCATCTTCCTCTTTCATGAACACTTAATAGTCAACTGAAGATAAATCTCTATTGTGGAGAAAGCTGAATTTCCCCTAAAGGAGTGCTAACAGAAGAATGGAAGTCATAAGGTGTGTTACAGTGATGGGGGTAGGGGGCAGGAAGTAGATTTGGTAACTTTAAAATGGGGAGTAAACAGTGAGGGATTAAGCTCACATCTTGGCTCCTACCACAGGAGCTCTATGGAACTGAACTTCCTTGCTCCGAATTATATGAGGTTCAAGTCATTCAGAAGCCCATATTAGTTACATAAAATAATTATAGAAATTCATAGAGACAAAATAACATAGATGGTTTAAACTGTCCACAATCGAAGTCCAAATGCCTCTTGGCAGCAAGATAGAGGTAGAATTTATAAATAGGTCATTTTAAAATGACATTTGAAACATCAACTTATAAAGAGATAATAATTATCTCAGTCTATAATACCCAAGACTCTCTTGTTCTCATTCTACACTATCCAACCCATTTATAATTATAACTTGGCTTACCAGGTGGATTTATGTATGGAGAGAGAATGCCTGGCCATGAAATGAGAGTACCCAGTCCTCTTAGTAGTTCATTTTATCCAAAATTAAGAAATCGGCATTTTGGTTTATGTGTTGTTCTTTGGTGAACTTGGCTAGTGTAATGCCGTTCTCAAGATCCTTGAGGATTGAAGACCAGATTTTGGACCCAGGAGACCCAGCTAAGCTGCTGCCTTTGAGAGCTCCTATTCAAAGATGCACCTTCAGGCCTCTCATTGACTTCCTTAAGTCAAAGATACCTCTCAATTTTCAGATGGGAAAGCCACAGAAAAGTAGTGCTGCCTCCCTAATGTCCTTATAACTGCTCAGGAGTGACAAACCTAGGATTGGGATCAGGTTTTCTGACCCCCAACACCAGTTTTCTTTTCAATATACCTCAGTTGCTGTAGCTATAGTACACAAGTCAGATCTTGTTCTCTAAATTTCTGATACATAGAGAAATGGAGAAAACAAAAGTAGAGTGCAGACTTTGGTCTCTTAAGTTTGTTCCACATCATTAGGAAGAGTTATTATTTAAAACCAGGCAGGGTACAAATGCCATCCACTGTATTCTATTAAGTGGAATGCCAGTGGGCAATGAATCAAGTTTCTGAACTAAGAACATTATTTTTACTGACTTTGTGACTGCTATTAGTAGGAGCTATGTGAAAGCATCCCAGGTCAAGTTCCCAGAGCCAGGCGCAGTATTACCCAGTGAGATATGACTAAGCATCTCAGATTTGATTGCTCTATCTCACTATGTAATGATTTTTCCTCCAAAGTTCAAGGGTTCAGGTGCTCAGCTCTGAGGATTTATTTATAATCTAAGTCAATTTAAAATTTTGTTCAGTAAGCTGGGTACGGTGGCACGTACCTGTAATCCCAGCTACTCTGGGAGGCTGAAGCAGGAGGACAGCAAGTTTGAGATCAGCCTCAGAAACTTAGGGAGACCCTATCTCAAAACAAAAAATCAAAAGGTCTGGGGATGGAACACAGTGGCAAATCACCCATGGGTTCCATGTTTAGTACCACATGAACAAAACAACAATAACAACAACAACAGCAACAAAGATTTTGTTCAATAAGAGTAAGAAAAATAAGGAAGAGCTGAAATGTTCTTAAATATTTGGAATCATTTTTTTAAAACATAAGTTGTATATCCTTGTGGTCCCACTGAATCACTTGCTTTTCAGTTGATTAAATTTCTTAAAGTTGCGTGATGGAATCTACTGTGATCACCCCAAACCATAAGTTATCTTTAATGGAAGTTGATTGGGTATTACTGAAGCTAAGATGACATTAAAGGCATTACTAGTTCTGAGTGAGAATAAAGTATGACTTCCTTTCTTAACCAGGATGTGGCTGGAGTGCTGTGACTGGTTGACTTAGATAGTCATAGCATAATACCAAGGAAATTGGGGGCTGAATGTCACTGCATGTGACCGATACCTTGGGCCTGTTTGCCTTAACTTAGTTTGGTCCTGTAACCACAAGTTGAACCCCACCCTATTAGCAACTCACAAAATACGGACTGTGTAGCTCTTCCCCACTTCTGGAAAAAGTGGCCAAGTGCCTACTTAGTCAGAGCTGTCCCCTGAAATCGGAAGGACAGCGCAGGAATTAAGCAAAGCCCCTTCAAGACAGTCTAGGCATGTGGAAGATTTTCTCTTCCCCACAGTTAGTTGAATTAGTCATTTTACAGGTTGAACCAACTTGCTCCAGATGAGGAAGGTTCTGCTTGTGTTGACAGCAGCAAGGGATTTATTTTTGTGTAGAAATCTACAAATTGCTTTTTCATGTTTTTCTGTTTCACGGAAACATAAAGCGTGCACACAGAGCTACAACACCCCTCAGGGCACTTATGTGTGTGTTTTTATTGGCTCCATCCCTTTCTTGTTCTGTGACTTAACTACTCCAAGTCTTATTGTTCACCTAAGAAATGAAGGAAATAATTGTGCCCCTAGCGCAGGAGTTCTGGAAGAACCAAATGCAATGAAAAAATACACAGTTTAGTCCGTTTTTGCTGCTATAACAAAATACCATAAGCTGGATACTTTATAAACAATGGAAATATATTTCCCATGGTTCTGGAGGCTGGGAAGTTGAAAATCAAGGCACTAGTAGCAGATTCACTGTCTGGTGAGGACATGCTTACTGTGTCCTCACTTGGTGGAGGGGTCAAGACAGCTCTCTGGGATCCCTTTTATAAGGCCACTGATCCCATTCAGGAGGGCTCCATCTTCATGAACTAATCAGCTTCCAACGACCCCAACTTCAATTATCATCAGAAATGGGATTAAGTTTAAATGTAAGAATGTAGGGCCTGGGTACAAACAATCCAACCATAGCAATATATATGTAATCTCCAAGTATGGTGTTAGGCACATGGTAGGGGCACAGTAAGTCAGTAATGGTAGCTATAAGATTAGTGAGGGAATGGAACAGGGGATCAGGGGAGTTTCTTCTCATGTGCTTCATTGCTTTTGTCAGTTTAGGGACAGTGTCTTAAAATAGCACATATGTTGAAACCGAAAGCTACTCCAAAAGAATCTACTTGTAAAGTCATAAAAATATTAACTTCTGCTCAATTTGTACTGACAGATCCCAACATTTCAGAATTAGCACCTGGTGTTTAGTGGACGGAAAATAGATTTTGTTGTCATTGTGGATATCCAGAGTGGAAAAGTGTGGGGAAACATAAACATTTAAAAGCAAAATGTCTTTATATATATATATTTCAATCCTATATCTGCTCATATAGGATTGAACCCTAGGCTGGCAATTTATAAATGCTTAAAATATATTTAATGAAGTGTAGTCCCTGTGTCTCCTATTACTTACACAGAGTGGTGTAAATATTTTTGCTGTTGTTACAGTTGAATCTTGCCTCATTCTGTTGCAAAAGTGGTACTTTGAAACTATCTTTCTGTAATCTAAGAAGCAGTCCTTTTTTTCTTGTTGGCGTCACAGTAGTGGTAAAACGAATGGGGGGCAGAAATCCTGCTGTTTATCTGATCTTCACAGATCTAACTGGAACTAACTAGCTTATTTCTGGTGCAGAATAGATGTTAAGAAAGTTCAGAGTTAGAGAAGATAATGCTAAGTGAAGTTAGCCAATTCCCCAAAACCAAATGCCGGATGTCTTCTCTGATATAAGGAGGCTGATTCATAGTGGGGTAGGGAGGGGGAGCATGGGAGGAATAGACGAACTCTAGATAGGGTAGAGGGGTGGGAGAGGAAGGGAGGGGGCATGGGGTTAGAAATGATGGTGGAATGTGATGGACATTATTATCCAAAGTACATGTATGAAGACACGAATTGGTGTGAGTATACTTTGTATACAACCAAAGATATGAAAAATTGTGCTGTATATGTGTAATAAGAATTGTAATGAATTCTGTTGACACATGTAAATAAGAAAAAAATAATTAAAAAAGAAAGTTCAGCTACTCTGGGACTCAGTTACATACCAGAGATGCTAAGCAGGCTAGTGAGGCTTGCACAAGATGCCAGAAGATGGGTATGTATCATCATAAGTTTGTCATGATGGAACTTTGAAAAATTCCTTTGAAAAGGACTTTGGAAAATCACATACAACATAAACATGCGACTATACTTTACCTTTTAACACATTCCACTGCTTTTCAGACAGATAGAGGAATTGGTTCTCTATTTTGTATGTATGAGTGGCAGTAGGCCAAAGCAAGTGGTCTATACTATAATATACCTTTCTCACACCTCTCCACATTGAGGGATTCTTCCTTGCTTTCTCCCAGTTGAGCATCAGAGCTGTCAGTCTTTCTGCACATCATCATCTCTAAACTTGGTCTCCCACTCTCATTTCCACTAAGGCAAACATGAGTGATAGTAGCTGAAAGTATGCTTTTTCCCAAATAATATTTCCATTTTGTAGGGGATAGATCTTTATGGAAGAAAAATCTGGGGTGGAATTTTTAATATTATTCAATTTGGAGCTTGGGAGGGTGTGGGGTGGTGTAGGATATTCATAGTTGTATCTAAGCTTCTGACTACTTTGAAATAATAATGGTGAGGCTTTGCCTTTTCTCTCTCCATACCAGTCCCTTGTGGCCTCTTACAGTTCCTTCCTGTATAGTTCCTAGTACTATAGAATGGACTTGGCAGTGAGAGCAACAGTACCCATGGATAGACTTGAGTATATTGTGGTTTTCTGAAAAGGGAACTGCACAGTCCAGGCAACTTCCCTCAAGCAGATGCAATGATTCTTGTTGGTGCACATTTCATTTTCTGATCAGTTTGTTCTCAAATTAGTACAAATGAATAATTCTGACATTTCCATGAATAGGCAGTCAATTAACCTGGATAAGGAGCAAGCAAAACAAAAAGGGGAGATTTTTATCAGTTTTTGCTTATCTACCTTATTCTGCTAGTTATTTACTTCTGGTTATAATTTTACTCTACTCACCTCCCCCACACCCACCCAATGAATATATCTACATGCACACACACATATTCATTCTGCCTTTGAGAATCATAAGCTAAAGACAAGTGATTTTTTTGCTTTGTGACTAGTTTGGCATAGATGTCATTAACCCTTTCCTACTTGACCACTTTTGAGGGAATTCAATATGTCTGGAATCCTCTGGGGTTCTGAATACTCTTTCTAGAGTTTACTGCATCTTGTTCACCCAGGGTTTGACAAAAACAGAATTCTTAATTTGCTCTTGGAAAACTTCTCATTTTATATTGTAGCAGTCAGAAATTATTTGGATTGTAGTGTCATTTAACTCTTTAGTAATATTAATGCTACCCTTTTATTAGAAGTCTGGCAGTGTTTCCTTTTTAGGTATGGTTGGGCTCTTCAGTCATTTAACTTTGAATCCAAACCATTCATGGATTGGGTGAATAGTAGAATCCCAAAATAGTCAGACTTGTGTAGGCTCACATTTGCATGAATCTGTATTGCCCCCAGACTTGGTGAATAAAAGGATATTACGTATTTCCATTCTAGAAACAAAGTTTGATTCTTCAAGAATATGTACAAAAATAAGATAAAAATTATCTTGACATGACTCCCAGAAAATATGCAGATTAAAAATGGAACAAACGGCTCTACCTAATGGGAAGACAGACCCTTCAAAATCAGTATTAATCATGTCCCATTTGAAAAGGTACATTTGACTCTCATCACCATATTTGGGGAAAAATTATGTAATCTGTTTTCTTCAAGAGACTTTTTATGGAATGAGATGTTTTTTAGAAGGAGCATGTCTGTATTTCTACACTGTCAACTAGCAATTAATAGATTGAGCCTGTGCCTGAGAATGCTTCTAGTTTCAAACATATGTGTTAGAGACTATAAGAAATCTCAACATTTGTTTCCTAAAGGCATAAAACAGAGGTTTATTTAGGAGAGTAGATACACATTCAAGGGACAATGTGGTGGGGGAACAATCTCACAAGAGAGATACCTTTTGGGTAAAGCAAGGAATATGCACTCAAGAATGTGGGCTATCTCCAGAGGGAGAGATGATAACCCATTGGTGTGGGGTGTTAATATTTACAGAAGGTCGTTGCTAGGGGCTGGACAAGAGATGGAGGTGGGGTGGAGCTACACAATTTTGTGCCAGTTTTTCCTTTGCTTACACATTTCCCTCATTTTACAAGGGCATGGACCAAGGGCATGTCCCTTAAGTTCAAGATTTACAAGTGTGTTTTCTGCATCTCAGTGGCTTGTGGATATTTCCTTTAAGATTCAGTATATCTCTCTCTTTATCCTAATTCCCTATCTCATTTCCCTCCCCGAGATATTGATCTCTTAATCTTGAGACTTGGTGAGGGGTGAAGATCCATCTTCTTAGGGCTACTTCAGGCCACCAAGAGGTCAGGGATCAGAAGTCTCACCCTCACTGTTATAAAGAAGATAGACACTCTCAATACATTTTAACATATTGAATACATGGAAAAATTAACAATTTTAAACTGTATTTAAAACAATAACAAGTGATTGGTGTCTTCACTAGGGACAGTAGCATATCAGCATGTAATTGTGATGGGGAAAGTGAAATTTTCTATTTACTCAACAGTTTGTTGCTAAAAGATGAGTGGTATCAGGAAGGCCAGAGGTTATATTTGGAAAAGTCATCTAAGGCTGGGAAGAACCCATAGGCTCCACCAGGCAAAGGTTTTGATTCTCTCAGTTCTAAGATGAACTGCAAAGGGCAAGATGAAGCAGTAGAATCCAAAAACTGAGGCTGGGGGCAAAAGGAAGACCTGGGCAGAAAGTTTGGCAACATGGAGTTGGGATCCCAGGCAATTGGCATCCAGCAGTCAGCACTAGGGAGGAAGGGGATTAGAGAGAAATGCACTTCAGAAAGTGCCCCTAGTGAACACAGAGAATAAACTGTAAAGATGAAAGTGTGTCAAAAAGGCTCCACCTGCTTATTTGTGGACGGTTGAGGACATTCTGTAGATGATAGGCATTAACTATAACCCAGGCACATGAGCTTCCTGTAACTGGGCTGAGCATATTGATATGTTTAGGTCAAAAGAGCAGGTCTGAGTATGTGCTGTGCATTTCCGGGTGGGTGCTGCCTTCTCGGCTTGGCTCTCATTTCCCATTACTGCTTTGCTGTGACTCACTGATAGCCTGCCACATGTCATTAGGCAGCTCAGCTGCTGCTCTCATTTCTCCCAAAGGTATACAGAGGTTTGCATCTTGGCTTTTACATTTTTTTTTTCCTCCGAGAGCTGGAGGAAGTGGCCTTTTCACAGTTTGGTTCATTGAGTTGAATACTTATCGTGTCTTACAGTTTCAATGTTTCTTGCTCATAGGTATTTGATCCTGATGACCTTTATTCAGGGGTTAATTTCTCCAAGGTTCTGAGTACTCTTTTAGCTGTCAACAAAGCAACAGAAGGTAAGTAAAGTTTGTGATTTATGAGTTCTGGGTGACATTTTTGAATCCATGTGTTTCTGATTGTTCTAAGAGTTAACCATGCCCTGGATTGATTAATTGGTGAAAATTTGCCCCTTTTGCCCCCAAATAAACCCCAACAAATATCAAGTACTTTAATTTTTCATGGTTTAAACATACTTATCACCATATTTAAACATGCATATCACAGAGGTATTCTAATGCCCTTAGTACAATAATAGGAACAAAGAAAACCCAATTTTGTTCCAAAACTTTTGAATAGTCAACTCAGTATAGCAAGACAAAAAAAAAAAAAAAAAACAAAAAAAAACAGTTCCCTCTTTTTAAAATAAAGTTTACCAAGTACAACCATCACTTCCCTTTCCACACTAGGAACACATTTTTCTCATAGTCTTCCCTGTGTCTGTGTGTATGTTGAAGGAACCCCTCAGTAACCTTGCACTGGAAATGAAACTTCAAGGTCTTAGTAAATTAAGAGTATCTTTTGTTTAAATGTTTACCATCCGTTACATTGGAGGTTATTAAGTATAAATCCTAGTAAATTTGAGGGAAGTGTTGATAAACTTTTTTTTTTTTTTTTTTTTTTAATATTTATTTTCTAGTTTTCAGCGGACACAACATCTTTGTTTGTATGTGGCGCTGAGGATCGAACCCGGGGCCGCACGCATGCCAGGCGAGCGTGCTACCGCTTGAGCCACATCCCCAACCAGTGTTGATAAACTTAAGAGTGGAATTTTACTCCTTCTATGATACAGTGTCTTACCTACAGTGGTAGTAATAATCATAGTTCAAATTCTTTGAACCCTTTCCCTGGGTCTAGCCTGTCCTAAGAGCCCTAAGTGGTCTTATTCCATGTTTGAAACACACCTGGGGATAGGCATTATTATTATTATTAGGTCCCTATTATCAATAAGGAAAGTCAGGTCCACAGTTGCCCAACTAGAAAGTGGCTGAATTAGAATTCAAACTCATACCTGACTGACTTGAGAGCCCTTGAACTCAAATCTGAATCTTCCTGCTCAAACTGTTAGAGAGGCAAGAAGCTGTGTGCCCAGCACTGCCAGGTGTTACCAAGAAAGTGGAAGACATAGTTCCCCCGCCCTTGGAAAAATTACCGTCTATTTAGGGAGACTCAACTTACCCAGCAGAAACAATTGGAGAGCAAGAACAGACAATATAATCAAGTGCCAAATAAGATGGAACATCTAGGAAGCTATCAAGTAATTATAGTTTTAGTCAAAAGAGCTGTATATAATAGCAAGACATGGAAAAATACTTCTTTAAAGTTGTTCTTTTGCTATTTGAAAAAAAAATGCATTTGAGCTATTGCAAGGCGTATAGCAGAAAGTACAGCTAATTCAAGTAACTATATTTAACACACATGACAACTATCCAGTTCTGGGCAGGGAGGATCATATAATTCTAACATTATGCCACACAAATTATATGTTCCTTTGCCAAACTCTCCTAGCAAGTTTTACAGTCTCTTCCCTTGCCGCAGATATTTATAAAAATACAAGGTGAAAGTTAAAACCCACGGCATCAAGGAAATTACTTGGATACTGAGCTTGTCGCCTAGGGAATGTTTGGGCTTTAGACTTTTGCAGTTTATATATTTTAAAAATAAATGGAGAGGAAAAGAACCCTCATTTGAATTTGTCAAGAAGCCAGATTCTCTCTTTAGTACACTTTCAGCATACTGAAAACATCCAACTCAGCTTTGGTCTGATCAAATTTCACAAGGTTTCAAGGAAGAGAAGACTCCTGAGTTTGATTTTAAACAACAAATTATTCTAGTATCAAGATCGCATCTGTCTCAGACACGCACTCTTTCTTATTCTCATTCTCCACTCTTCCCACGGCACACTAGGGAGATTTTAGATTGTATGTGCCACATAAATCCTTACATGTAAGAAAGAGCCACTGAGTTATGGGCCAGAAAACAGGGCGAGAAATTTAAAATATTTCAAAGTAATAAGAGCCACAAACAGCTGTTTGGTACCCGATATAGTTCTGCCTTGGATAACAGGGCATATAGTTGTGACTGGTTCAGGAAGGAAGAGTTGTAGGGAATGGGTTAAGAGAAAATGTGGTTCTGTCGCTGCTTTTCATTCTACTGGAGAGCAATGGCCAGTAAGGTTGAGAACAAGAAGTTGGCCACCAAAAAGGGAGGAGGGCGGGGGTGGGGGTGGGTTTGAAACACAGTTGGCATGTTCATAACAATACCATTGGGATTATAGCTAGGATGCTTTTTATAAAGTCCCATACAAGATTATGTTGTAGATGGTTTTCTGACCTGAGTGCTTCCTTTACCATGCCTTTTCCTCTTTTCACAGATCAGCTCTCAGAAAGACCATGTGGACGTTCCTCTTCTCTTAGTGCTGCTAACAGTTCTCAGACAAACCCACAGGGAGCAGTTTCTAGCACAGCTCCAGGGCTGCAAAAGCAGGCAAAGACAGTGGTAAGTATAGTCCCCAATTCTCCCTGTCTGCTTTAAAATTCATAAAATAGGACTCATATCCCAGTTGCATTTTCATATGTGGTGAAATTGTCATTCTGTTTGTTTTGGGTGCCACCAAGAAAACTAGCTATAAACTAAATACCCATTCAGGCTAGACTTTGGAACAAATCAGGCATGTGGGGCCCAGAGTCTGAAAATCAGGGTTAAAGCCCCAGCTTGGCTGCTTATTAGAATCTGGCAAGTTACTTAACTGAGAGTGCTATGCAAATGTAAGTTATTATGACTATTCCGGATGACGCTTTGCTGTTATTTTCCCTATTCCTTGGTTTATTAGAACTAAGTGGGTAGCTGGCACTTTAGTAGGCAATCAATAAATATTCAGTGCTGTTCTTAGCATTATTGTCATCTTTATTTTTCTCTTTGAGTAAGACTTGATTTTAAATATCAGTCTATGATGAATTTTTATATTGAGATCTCCCAGTTGTCTTTGCATTTGGTCTTTTTTTGTGTGTGTGGGAGGGTACGGGGATTTAACTCAGGGGCACTTGACCACTGAGCCACATCTCTGCCCCCTTTTTATATTTTATTTAGAGACAGGGTCTCACAAGTTGCTGAGGCTGGCTTTGAACTCGTGATCCTCCTGTCTCAGCCTCCAAAGCCACTGGGATTATAGGCACGTGCCACCATGCCCTGATGCATTTTATCTTATTGGGAGTTTTTATTTGGGAGGAAATGCTCCATCTCGTCTTTGGGTGAAGCCTCTCTTCTCTGTCAAAAGCCACCTGCTCCCTGTAGGCCATCATGTCCTGTTACTTCCAAAGCACTTAAACGGGTGGTTCTTAACCTTTCTGAGACCACAGATCTCATTGAGAAGCTGATAAAAATCATGGCACCACACCATTTGTACCCTCTTAAATTTTATACCAAAAGTCATGTTTATGAACTCGTTTGGGTAAAGAGCCATTGTGCTTATTATTTTCTCAAAAGGGTCTCAAAAATTTAAGCCCAATTGATGCAAGACAGGCTAAAATTATTCCTAATTTAGTTAGCTATGAGATATTTGACCTTTGCATGGGACCAAGTATGACCAAATTAAGATGTTATTAGTAATTGGAAGATAGGAACAGATTTCTGTGAGAGTTGATTAGTACCTAATATGTGGGCTAAGATTGTGTGTTGGGTAGAGGCAGGGTGAAATCGTTTATCATCACTCTATTACTTAGGTTGGTTAAATAGGTATCTTTAGATAATAGATGAAGGGAGAGGGAAATGAAAGCTATGACCCCATCCAAAATACACATTCTGACAATGCAAAAATTTGCATAAAGTTTCAAGGGGTTAATTAATACCTCCGGAGGGCCATTCATAGACTCCTAAGTTTAAAAATCAGAACTGAGATGGATATAGGGTTTTATTCTTGGTCACTCAAGGATAGGTCTTACCTAAAACCATATAATTTCTACTATGCCTCAATTAGATGCCTCTTAATCTGCTGTGGCTTTTGTTTCTCTAGGAGATGACGGAAAATGGAAGTCACCAGTTGATAGTGAAGGCAAGATTCAACTTTAAGCAGACTAATGAAGATGAGCTGTCAGTCTGTAAAGGGGACATCATTTATGTCACTCGAGTTGAAGAAGGAGGCTGGTGGGAAGGCACATTAAATGGGAGAACAGGCTGGTTCCCTAGTAATTATGTCCGAGAAATTAAATCCAGTGGTAAGTGAGACCTTTAACTGTCTTTTTGAATATGACTTTTGTGTTTTCTTGTTGAAATTTTCTTATTGAAAATCTTGTAGTTTTAATTGGTTAACAGAAACTGTTTATACTTACATGTGTAGTCAAAAATAAGACTAGAACAGAACTGGGAAAAATCTGTGGTTAGATATTTTGAAACAAAGTTGTATTTAGATTACATCAAGGCAACAGAAAGCTAAAAAAGCAAAGGAATTCAAAGCTCAGACAACTGTTCCACCTTAACTATGTCCCTTTCTGTCTACTAATTCAGGCCCCTGTAATATAGTACATAGTCCTTACTGCTACTCTGAGTCCCCATGGCAGAATACAATAATAAAGGAGGCCAAGTGCTGACTTCCTTTTTTAGCCCTAAGTAGACCTAAGACTACATGCCTCAAAGATGTGTTTCAGAGATAACAATCATAGGGTTGTAGGAAGTTGTCTGGCTGCTTTATTAACATTATTGTCTTTAACCTATTGTATATTCTTAAGAAAGAAGGGAAACTCTACTTATATTTCAAAAACCAAACTAAAACAAAACCAAACCAAACTAATTCCAAGACTCTGATACATAAAAGCATGTTACAACACAGACTTCACTTTCTAATAATATCCACCCAAGGGCTCCTTTCAGTTAATAGCTCTTTGTGCGTTATCTCTTCTGTAGGTATCTTCATTGCTTTTTTTGGGGGGGGGGCTGGGAATTGAACATAGGTGCAATCTATTACTGAGCTACATTCCCAGACCTTTTTCATTTTTTGAGATGGGGTTTCACTAAGTTGCCTATGGCCTTGCCAAGTTACTGAGCCTGGCCTCCAGTTTACAATCTCCATCTCAGCCTCCCAAACTGCTGGGATTACAGTTGTACACAACTACACCTAGCTTCATTGCTTTCTTAATGCCTCCAAATTGCTACTTTTAATTAATAAAATTATAGATTCACTGTAAATAAAATGAAACATTATGGAAATATAGTGTAGACAATAAAAGTTCCTTTTCTCTTTACCCCTCCTCCTAGATAACCATTGTTAGAAGTTTCTCCCAAAAGCATTGAAGATAAAATTTAGTTTGCACACTTTCTGTGTTTGGATAAAAAGGGACATATCCTTTAATGGAATATGTTTACTACCAGATTTGTAATTATTTTTGTGGTGCATAGACTTCTCAACATTTTTCCCCAATACTGGGGATGGAACCCAGCTCATGCATGCTAGGCAAGCAATCTATCACTGAATCACATCCCCAGCCTCCAGTATTTTTAATTATTGGGAATTGCGATGTTTCAGTTAAGCCTTGAAGTATTTTCACAGGCCTTGCCTGGAATTTCCTTGGTTCTGATGATTTTTACAGCTGATATTTACCCATGGCTACATCTTTCCATTTATATAATTGTTAGGACTCCTAAAACATTTTCCAGATTTACTCTGACGTTTTTTCCTTGATTAAGTGTCTTCATCTGCAGAACCAAAAGGAACAGGCCTTTGTTGCCTGGTCTGGAAATTCCAAGCATTGTTGAGGGGACATGGGAAGTGCATAGCATGTCCTCACTTTGATGGCTTTCATAATGGTGTCCCCTATTATGATACCTTTTGTAGCAGTCTGGTCATTCCTTTGTGGACTGCCCCAGACTGTTAGTTCTGGTGTCCAACCCCTTCCCTTCAATTTTTTTCCTATATGCTCTTTGATTTGGGACTCATATGGTAAATTCTGACTCTGAGTCAAGCACCTAGGTAATCCCAAGAAATAGCTAAACCAGATGTTAAGGATAGGTCTGAGATTTGGGAGACAGGAGGCCTGCTAGTCAGAGATGGCCTAGGATTAGAAGTTTATGAAACAGCATCTCTCATTAGCTCAGTACAATAGTTTCCTAATTGGTGTCCTTGGTCCTGTTCTTGTCACTTCTGTAATGTGATCTAAATTCAGGAGCCAGAGCGATTCTTTCAAAACTTAACTTGAGTCACAACTCCTCATCTCAAAAAGGATAAAGGCCGGGCTGGGGATGTGGTTCAAGTGGTAGCGTGCTCGCCTGGCATGCGTACAGCCCGGGTTCGATCCTCAGCACCACATACAAACAAAGATGTTGTGTCCACTGAGAACTAAAAAATAAATAAATATTAAAAAATTAAAAAAAAAAGATAAAGGCCAAAGTCATCACAGTAGCCTAGAAGTCCTCCAGGATCCTGCCTCTTTTCTGACCTCTGACCCATCACTCATTCCATTCTAGCTATACTGGCCTCTTGCCTGCCTGTGCCAGACAGACTTCTGTCTCCTGTATGGTCCTTCTATGTGGACCATCTTCCTCAGATGTCAACATGGTTGCTTCCCTCACCTCCTTCTGCTCTGCTTACTTTCTGCTTCAGAGTAGAAACTCCTGGTCACACAGGAGAAAATCAAACCCTGTCCCCACTGCCTCTATGCCCCTCTCCTGCTTTATTTATTTATCTGTCATTTCTCTCCATCTAACATGCTATATTACTGCTTATTTATTTAATTTACTCTCTAAATCTCACCATTTAAATGTAGACACCACAAGAGCAGGGATATTCTTTTCTATTTTGCTTGTGCTCAGTAAATATTTATAAAATGAATGAATATCATGTGGTATGTAATGAAATTCATTGTTTTCATTGAGTATCTCTTAGGTACTCAGGGCATCTAGAACAATCTATTCCTCATGGACTCTGCCCCTTAGGACCTTCTGATAGTCAAGATAAGTGCGTGCACAACTAACAGGATAGACTAGAGTAAGTGACAGAGAGATCTAAATAAGATGCTGGTGGAGCAGAAAGACACAATTCAATTAACAATGACATACATGGGTCTAAGAACTTGAACTGGGTCTTAAAAGATGGAAGAAGATAGAAGGTTAGAGGGAGGTAGTAAGTTAAAGCACAAAAGTAGGAAAGCATGGTATATGGGTGGCAGAGTGATTTGGGTTTAAATTAGGTACATAAAGAGTATGACTGAGGTCTTGAGCTAGAACTGCATGAAGAGGGTGCCAATGTAAAGTTTTAAGCAGAGGATAGCATGTGGTTTGAGAAGATATTTCTGGTGGTAGGAAGATCTTTCTGTTGGGGGCTGAATTTCAGGAATGCCAGCAAAGGCTATTGCTGAGGTCCAGGCAGTCTAGATAGTGGTATAGACTAATCTTGGTGATAGTAGGGAGGAAGAGAAGTGGATGGATACAGTACATGTTGTTGAAACAATTAAAAACTTGCCAGTGATTAATTATGAGGACAAGGGAAGAGGTGAGGATAATTCTACATCTAGGGGTTCAGCTTGATGGTGGGTTCTTTAGGGCATGCACTATAACCCATCCAGCCATCCAATAAAGATTTATTTCCCATGATTAGGATATTAATTCTGTCCTGGGCACTGGTAGAGTAGAGAAGAATAAAACATGACTCTTGCCCTCATGGTACCTAAGGCTAGGTACTCAGGGCATCTATAACAATCTATTCCTCATAGACTCTGCCCCTTAAAACTTTTTGATAGTCAAGATAAGTGCATGCACAACTAACAGGATAGGCTAGAGTAAATGACATAAACAGAGATCTAAATAAGAGGAAGCTATTAGAATATAGTATGGTAAGTTCAGTGATAGAGCTACTACAAGGTTCTATAGAAAGTGGCAAGGAAAAGAGGGGCATCTAATCATCCTGATAGGGAGGTCAAGGGGAACTTATTGATCTTTATGCACCTTTCTGTCTCCATAACACAGGGCTTTAAACATAAGACGTGTTTTATCCATACTTATTATAGTTGGATATGGTTTGAACATGTCCCCTAAAAGTTCATGTGTTTGAAACTTGGCCCCTAGTGTGGCAGTGTTAAGATGTTGTGGAACTTTTAGAAGTTGGGCCTAGTAAGCAATGATTACTCACCAGGGGCATCACACTTGGAAGAGACTAATGTAGTCCTTGAAGAATGCCAGTTAGTTTCTGTGTGAATGGGTTGTTACAAAAAGAGTAAATCTGGACCCTGAACATTTCTGGCTTTCTGCCTCACTAAGTGATCTCCCCTTCTGTACATGACTGATTTCCTTTCCATTTCTCTGCTATATTGTGACCTAGCCAAAGGAGCCCTGACTAGAGGCCAAACAGATGAGGCCACTCAATCTGGAACTTTTGACCTCTAAAACTTCAAGATAAATAAACCTATTTTATTTATAAGGTACCCAGCTTCAAGTATGTTGTTATAGCAACAGAAAACAAACTAATATAGTGCTGAATTCAGTTAGTGGAGAAAATAGGAGGAAGTTGTTGTTGGTCGTGTTGGTGGTGGTGATGGGTGGTGGTGGTGTGTGTGTGTTGGGAGTTAGTGATGATTGATACTGAAGATGATGGATTGTTTGAGAGTTGCTGAGTGAAAGTGTAGCAAGTCATAGTTCCAAATATTTCCAGCAAACAGTGTGGATAGGGACATGGGAGGGAGATTAAGAACTAGAGATGAAACAAACAAATGACAGTATAAGGTTTTAGGCAATGAAGTGTAAAATATATTGCAGATCAAAACTCTGAGGCTGAAAGTGCATTAAGGATGGAAGTGATAGGGCTTGAGCTGAATGCTGAAAGACAGACAGGCTGTGGACAGGCCCAGAATAAGGGGAGGGACAATCTAAGTCATAATAATTGGTTGGGAAAAAAGACACCATGAAGGTTCTCTGGTAGAACAGAGCAGAGGGAGCTTGGGGGATAGTACAATAGATTAACATAGTATAATGAAAATTTCTTGTTGGGAAAGTTAGATGAGCAATAAATCTTTGCTGACCTGAATTCTTTTTCAACCCAACTCTTTGCCACTTCTACAAAATAGTAAGCCAAAATCTATCTAGGATGCTGCAGAGGGACATTATTAATTCTAATGCTTGTTTTTTCATGTTTAGTCTAGAAAATATTGTCATTTTTTCTTCTTTCCATAAACTCTGTTCTGTAACTTAGGAAAGAAGATTTGTCTTGCAGGAGGTTGAAAAATAGTGATTCTTAGATGAAATGCATATTTCAGGGAAACAAAAGCTTCAATTTAAAAATTTAAACCCCACTGCCATACAAACTATTGGGCCATTTATGAAGTTGAATTAGGAATGTAACTGAAGAACTTCAGTGGTCTCCATGTGATTACTATTGGGTCCAATGTGTGATACTGGGGTTGCTTGGATAGTCAGCAATTGAGACAAATTCATACATACAGCTTGACAGTACACAGACTTTTGTAATGCCTTAAAAGTCCAGAGCCATATAATCCTCACCCTGTAGAGTGCTGTTACACCATTGCACTCTGTGATGTAGTAAATTTTCCCTTGGCATTGTAAGTTTCATATTCCACTGTAACTCTTGTCTGTAGATAACTATGGCCAAAGCCCTAGGGACAGCTTTGTTCTGCTCTTTGAGAGAAGATTGACTTCAAGGGGTGTATAACATAAAGAACAGCCCACCTAATACTATAGAAACTTAAGAAATAGAATATTTGAGCATAATACTCAAATATGCTTTCAGCATGAGCTTGACGCTGAAGATAGTGTGTGTCTTTATGACCGTGATTATAAAAACATCTCACCAAAGGGCTAGAGATGTAGCTGAGGGCATAGTACTTGTTGAACATGGTGAAAGCCCTGGGTTCATCCCCAGCACTACAAAAACAAACAAACAAACAAGAACAAAGATACAAACCTCTCAGCAAAAATGATGGAACCTGGACACTGATGACATCAAGAAGCCATTGTTACCAGTTATTCTTGCCTATCTCTAAATTTCTTATTATGTGAGGAAAAACCCCTATTTTAGCAGAAATATATTTTTCAAAGATCTTATTCATGAAAGTATATGTATTGAAAACTCAGTCATTATATAAGCCATAGAAGGGCCTTTACTCCTTTGTTTCATTTGAGTCAGATACATTGTAAATAAGAAAATTAGTCATTTATACGATTTCCTGTTCTTTTTTAAAAAGTAGTGGTAATCTATAAACTAATATGTTATTAATATAACAAAGAAACTTCTGCCAGTGCATGTATAACATCATAAATTATATCTTTTTTATTTTTGTCTTTGTTCTGTTACCTAGAAAGGCAAAGGGTTTTGTTAGGACTTTGCATTAAAAATTTTCCTGGAAAAAATTTTCCATGTCAGGAAAGCATTGAGACAAGTATGATTAGAGGAGATATTTTGAACAAATTCTATTTTCTCCTTCTAATTCTGTTAAGGGATCATTAAATCCTTCTAAAACATTAGTAGGCAAGTATAGATACCAATTGAGGGGATTATTAGGTACATGGTTAATTAAATTTGTATTAAAGCAGATTAAGAAATAATTCTTCCTGCTCATTATAAAACAAGGCTAGGGTTGAGCTTTATATTTCAACTTTCTGTTTTAATCCCTCAGGTGTATCACATAGATGCCCCATGTCCACAAAAACTGTTTATCTCTATATTTCTTTTAGTTCTATCACCATCAACAAATACTAAGAATCTTGACATTAGCAAAAAAGAGGAAAGAATCAAAAGTGAATATTTCTTTACACTGACTGATTCTTTTGCACTGATTTAATTAAATTGACCAATTTTTGTTCTTTTTAATTACAGATGACAGTAGAATGTATTTTGACATATCATACATACATGGAGTAAAAGTTCCCATTCTTGTGGTCGTACATGACATGGAGTTACACTGGTCATGTACTCATATATGAACAGAGGAAAGTTATGTCTGATTCATTCTACGGTCTTCCCTAATCCCATTCCCCTTCCCTTCCCTTCATTCCCCCTTGTCTAATCCAATGAACTTCTATTCTCCTCCCCTCCACTTTTTTGTGTGTTACCATCTGCATATTATAGAAAACATTTGGCTTTTGGTTTTTTGGGATTGGCTTATTTCACTTAGCATGATAGTCTCTAGTTCCATCCATTTACCAGCAAATGCCAGAATTTCATTTCATTGTTCTTTCTGGCTGAATAATATTCTATTGTGTGTGTGTATATATAAAATAAAGAAAATATGGTGTGTGTGTGTATATCTATATATGTGTGTGTGTGTGTATATATATATATATATATATATATATATATATTTATATATATACACACACACACACATACACACACACACCATATTTTCTTTATTCATTCATCTGTTGAAGGACACCAAGATTAGTTCCATAGCTTAGCTATTGTGAATTAAACTGCTGTGAATATTGATGTGGCTGTGTCACTGTAGTATGCTGATTTTAAGTCCTTTGGGTATATACTGAGGAGTGGGATAACTGAGTCAAATGGTGATTTCATTCCAGTTTTTCTGAGGAATCTCCATACTGCTTTCCATAGTGGTTGCACCAATTTGCAGTCCCACCAGCAATGTACGAGTTGACCTTTACTCCCACACCCTCATCAACATTTATTGTTACTTGTATTTTTGATAATTGCCATTCGGACTGAAGTGAAATGAAATCTCAGTGTTGTTTTAATTTGCATTTCTCTAAGTGTTAGATATATATTTTCATATATTTGTTCACTGATTTTTTTTTCTGTGAAATGTCTGTTCAGTTCCTTTGGCCATTTATTGATTGGGTTATTTATTTTTGGTGTTAAGTTTCTGAGTTCTTCACATATCCTAGAGATTTAATGCTCTATCTGAGGTGCAGGTGGCAAAGATTTTCTTCCATTCTGTAGGTTCTCTCTTCACATTCTTGATTGTTTCCTTTGTTGTGAAGAAGCTTTTTAGTTTGATAACTCCCACTTGTTGATTCTTCATTTTACTTCTTTGTGCTTTAGGAGTCTTGTTGAGAAATTCGGTTCCTAAGCTGACATGATAAAGATTTGGGCTTACTTTTTCTTCTAGTAGGCACAGGGTCTCTTGTTTTATTCCTACTTCCTTGATCCACTTTCAGTTGAGTTTTGTGCATGGTGAGAGATAGGGGTCTATTTCATTTTGTTACATATGGATTTCCAGTTTTCCCAGTACCATTTGTTGAAGAGGCTTTTCTCCTATGAATGTTTATGGCCTCTTTGTCTAGTATGAGATGACTGTATTTATGTAGATTTGTCTCTGTGTCTTCTATTCTGTACCCTTGTTGACCAATCTTTTTATTGCCTTAGAAACACCACCAAATATTTATGTTTTCATGTTAGTTCTGATTAAGTCACTTTAAACTACCCCTAGGGACTGAACTTGTCTCTTCTCAACCTCAACATATTTATTCCTTCTTTGCATGTTGCTGAGCATGGATTTCAGAGAGAACTTCACATGGTGAGAGTAGTGAAAGGGGGGTGGGGAACAAAGGAAGTACAAAAAGGCCTTAAACTGTCACTGAGGTCATAGTGCTGGTGTTTTTTCTATTTGCATCCCCCTCTTGAATTTTTTCATGAAGCCATTTGTTTGCAAGAGCTGTGTTATTTTAGATTTCCCAAGTTTGTTCTTCCAAATTAGTCTTCCTTCTGTTCCTTGTGTTGATCCCTCTTCCTAGAGCAAGCCTGCAGAGAGAACTAGAAGTTCAGCATGGTGCTGAATGAAGAGTGGTGAGAACATACATCCTTGTCATGTTCCTAATCCCAGAGAAAGCATTCAGTATTCAGTCATTCACTGTTTTATAAAATGCTGGCTGAAGAAGGTTTTTTGTAGATGCCCTTTGTTGAGCTGAAGAAGTTTCTCTTTATTCTTTTTTTTTTTTTGAGTTTGTTTTTCTTAAATGGGTGTTGAATTTTGTCAAGTGCTTTTTATGCATTTATTGATAATTATTATGTAATTTTTATTTTTAGACTTCTAAGGGCACAGGTTATATTGATTCTTTTTTTTTTTTTTTTTGGTACTGGGGATTGAACTCAGGGCTGCTTAACCACTGAGCCACATCCCTATCCCTTTTTACTTTTTATTTTGAGACAGGATCTCATTAAGTTGCTTCAGGCCTTGCTAGGTTGCTGAGGCTGGCTTTGAACTTCACGATCTTCCTGCCTCAGCCTACTGAGCTGCTGGAATTACAGGCATGCACCACTGTGCCCAGCCTCTTTGATTGTTTTGAATATTTAACCAATCTTGCATCCATAGGATGAATCCTATGATATCCAATTTTTAATACATTGTGGAACTCTATCTGCTAATATTTTGTTAAAGTTTTTTTTTTCTTCTTTTTTTTGTATTTTATACTTGAGGGATGCTGGTCTGAAGTTTTTTTTTTTCTTTCTTTCCTTTTTTGTACTGTCTTTGGGTTTGTTTCAGTCTAATAGAGACCTTCTCAAAAATGATTTTAGGGGCTGGGGCTGGGGCTCAGTGGTAGAGTGCTTGCCTAGCATGTGTGAGGCACTGGGTTCAATCCTCAGCACCACATATAAATAAGTAAAATAAAGGTCCATTGAAAAATTAAAAAAATTTAAAAATGATTTCAGAAGTGATCTCTTTATTATTTTCCACAAGAGATTTTATGTAATTGATTTTGATTTTTCCTTAAACATTTGATAGAACTCTCCAGTGAAACTACATGTGATTGGAAATATTTTTTTTAGAATTTTAATTTACAAATTTTATCTCTGTTGAGAGCCACAGCCTAAGCAGCCCCAGCAAACTTCCAGCTGATTGGCTCCTCTGTGGTGATGCTCATTGGGCTGTTTCCCCGCCCTTTCAGACCACGGAGCTGCTCATTGGGGGACTCTTTTGGCTCCGCCCATGTGACCCAGCCAATCGGTCTCAAGAGCAGGAGGAGTGAGGGGGGGGGGTTGAGAGGCTTGTGGGAAGCCAGTGGTGGCAGTTGGGCTCTGAGGGAATTCCTGAAGAGCTCCTGTGGTGCAGCCTGTGTGTTCTAAAAATAAAGTTCGTTTCTGGTTGACAAGTAGCTTGTGAATTGTGCCCAGCCAGACTGCGGCATATTTCCTTAATATTTACAATTCTATTCAAATGATCTATTTCATATTGGGTAAGTTATAGTTTTTGTTTTCTGAGGAATTGGTTTGTTTCATAAAATTGTCAAATTTTATGTGTGTAGGGTTGCTCATAATATTCTTTTGTTTATCTTTTGATAGCTCCTTGATCTGGAACAATATCCTCTGTTTCATTTATGATTTTGGTAACTTGTGTTTTCTCTCTTTTTTCCTCTCAGTCATGCTAGAGGTTTGATAGTTTTATTGATTTTCAAAAATTTTATTGATCTTTTTAAAGCACCAATTCATTTTGCATCATGTTCACACACTGAGAATCTCTAAGACAGTCACTTCTTTCTTTTCAGTTTGTTTCTCCTCTATCCTACTTTTACATAGTTAACATTTTCTTTCAGTTGCATTACACATTCCTGTGGCCTTTCCTCTCCTCTTCTGTGTCTTGGCAGGTGCTCTATTATGTTTACCCTTCCTTTTGGCCTTGCTTCTGAAAGGTGACCACATCTTGCTGGTATTTCTAGGTTTCATTTTTTATTAAGACTGCTTTAAATAATAATTGCACAAGACAACTCTGAGTTCTAATTAGAACCATTATAGCTACATTGTAGAAATCTTGCCTAATAAAAAACCCAAATAATTTGATAGTTGCCAATTTTGAACACATCTAAGTGTGCAAGACCATAGTCTACTGGAAAGGCATGGTGATACCACACTAGGGTTTAGGTCCTGGCTATGTTGCTTACAATCTAAAGAATAGCCAGAGTGACTCTTCATTGCTTAGGTCTATTCCAATGAAGCCTTATAAGGTCACTAAGTGGATTGAAGGTAGATCTTGAAGTAGCATCAAGTTTTTAGAAACTGGTCATATCTACTGTCATCCCAGGGGAGTAACAAGTTGGCATTCATTGCTGTGTTTTTGACTTATTACCACCTTGCTCAGCTTAGCTGAGTTGGAAGACTTCAGTGTTCCATGTACACAACTGCCTTGAGTATTGTCATTTTTGCAACTGTGTTTTAGGAATGCTCCCTGTCTAGAAATCTCCTTGCTTTCTTCTGTACTTCTCTGAATTCTAGCCACTCTCCAGGGCTAAATCAAGTAATCCCTGACCAGAGAGATCTTCTCTGGCAATCACAGATTAAACTGATGGACACTCTGAACTCTAGTAGCATTTTCTGCCTATGCCATTGAGCTGTTTTTTTTTTTTTGTTGTTGTTGTTGTTGTTTTGTTTTTGGAATCATTGGTTTGGGAACACAAGGTCTTGTCAAGACATTCCTGGGCTTCAGTCTTGGCTCTGCCATTTCTTAGCTGCATGACCTTAGGCAGGTGACTTTGCTTCCCTGAATCTTGATGGCCTCCTCTGTAAAATGAAAAATCATCTCTGCCTGTCCAGTTATTATAAAGATCAGATAAAATATCTTAAAAGCTATTAAGTGCCAACTAAATATTGTGGGGTTTTAATACAATAATAGTTAAAAATCAAGGTTAAATGAGAAAATATTCATGATATAATGATGTAATAAGAGAATTGCAGCACTATAGGTAAAGTAAGAAAGATCCATGTGTGTTTAAGTGTGTGTTCACAAACATGTACATTAAAAGAATAGAAGACACTCTTCAAAATGTTACTCTGAGTAATGGTTAGTTCTGGGTGATGGGATGATCATTGTTTTTCTCTGTATTTTGAATTTTTAAGGATGGGACTAGAATAGATTTATAAATTTAAAATATTATTTAAAAAAGAAAAATCAAAGTCTGATGGTATGTTGTTATTTTATTATTTATATTCCACCATATTTTGGAAAGGCTTTAAAGTAGCATATAATATAGTAAGATAAAACTGAAATGTAAGACAAAAAGAAACAAAAGAGAAAACACAGACAGGGAGATGATATGTAGTGACACTTTTAAATATTTGGTATTAAGTATCTTGTGTTTTTTTAAAGCATGTTTTCTTCAGTCATAAATTAATAGGTAAGATTAACTTTGTAAAAGAAAGGCAGCATTTTACAATATAATGTAATCAAATTAAAATGATATACAAAAATGACTGGGGCTGTGGCTCAGTGGTAAAGCACTTGCCTAGCATGGGTAAGGCACTGGGTTCCATCTTCAGCACCACATAAAAATAAATAAATAAAAATAAGGGTATTGTATCCACCAGAACTAAAAAAAAAAAAATAAGAAATTAAGTACAAAAGAATTTTCTGGTAGTTTTGAGTGAGTTAAAAATTCTAGTTTTTTTTTTTTTGCATCACTATTCTCATTACACATATACAGCACAATTTTTCATATCTCTGGTTGTATATAAAGTATGTTGACACTAATTCATGTCTTCATACATGTACTTTGGATAATGATGTCTCTGGTTATTTTATTGTTGGGTCAGTAAACATCTCCAAGAAGGCACAGTTGCTATTGATTATATTATATTATACTCATAATATGCAAGTTACAAATATACATTTGATTAGTGTTGGGTTTTCATGTCTTTTTTTTTTCTTCTTGGTACTGGGGATTGAACTCAGGGCACTCAACCACTGAGCCACATCCCCAGCCCTATTTTGTATTTTATTTAGAGACAGGGTCTCACTCTGTTGCTTAGCACCTCACCATTGCTGAGGCTGGCTTTGAACTCGTGATCCTCCTGCCTCAGCCTCCCATGCTGCTGGGATTATAGGCATGCGCCACCATACCTGGCTCATATCTGTTTTTTGTTTTGTTTTGTTTTGTTTAGAGAGAGAGAGAGAGAGAGAGAGAGAGAGAGAGAGAGAGAGAGAGAGAGAGAGGATTTTTTAATATTTGTTTTTTAGTTTTCGGTGGACACAACATCTTTATTTTACTTGTATGTGGTGCTGAGGATTGAACCCAGCGCCCTGCACATGCCAGGTGAGTGTGTTACCGCTTGAGCCACATTGCCAGCCCTCATATCTATTTTTAATAAGTTTAATGGAGAGGCAAACTAGAGTAATGAAATTCAAATTGGGAGTGACATTCTTGCCCAAACTCTGCCATTAATTATGCTTAACTCCTTGGCTTATTCCACCTTGCAAGTTGAATGGCTTAAACCGTTTATAGTTTAGTAAAGTTGTAGTTTTATTTATTTAGGAATGTATATTTCCCTTAGTGTTTCCACTAAGAATAATTATAGTATGTTAGTTGATCTATGTTATTTCGCTGTGTTGTTGGATATTAACATAACTTAAATATATATTTTTTTTTCACAGAGAGACCTCTCTCCCCCAAGGCTGTCAAAGGATTTGAAACTGCTCCACTTACCAAGAATTATTATACTGTGGTGAGTGTTCAGATGATGAGCAAAAATTTTCTTGACTCTGTATGGAAACTTTCTACTTGTCAAACCATTGATGTTTTCAGGTGTCACAAAGGAAAACTGGATAAAGTTGTATCGTAAGGTTCTAGTGCCATTTGCATTACCACATTGCTCTTCTACTTGTAGGACTCTTACGGATGTCTGGAAGTTCTACATACATGGTACTAAACAATTCAAGGGTAGCACAAAGAGTGAGGCCTGTTAAATACCAGTGAAAGAGAAATTGGTTCATACATAAGTATTATGGAGAAATTCAGCAGTTAGACAAAGTCTTTCCAGATATCAAGAAGGTGATTTCCCAAGTTCCTCTATTGCTGTACGTTTTAAGTGATTATGTTCTATAAATTTTACTTTAGAGTCAATCAATCCATTATATCCTCTGGAATATTATCAACTCTATTCTTGAGGAGAGCCCTAAGGAAGACTACCCTTTGGCACAGAGGGAAGAATGAAACAGCTCTGGCTTGAACACAGATATGTCAAACTTTATTAGCTATAAATAGGGCATGTGCAATACTCAAAATAAGTTCCTGTTTGAAAAGAAATCACATCATTCTCCTTAATCTACTCTCTGCTTGCCTTCATGCCTCCTTTTCCGACTTGGCTCAGTCACTAATGAAAAGGCCAAGTCATCATCACTCTAAGTTGCCCTGTCTGGTTGCCTCCCCCCAACCTCTGCTGAAACACAGCTTCAGTTTTTACCCAGTGTTTTCTGTTAATTTGTACTGCATGCTCATTTCATTTTGTGCATGGAAAAGAAGTTTTTAATCATCTCTATATAGGTATGTGAATGTCATTTGGTTTCCAAAAATTGAATTTCACTCTTCAGTGGATTTGTTTCATACTGGTGACATAAGCAGTAGGTAATAAGAAAACTTAAGACAGGAACTTTATAGGTAACATGGACAGTAATCATAAGGAAACTATTTTGTCAATATTTTTTTCCTCTAAAATTTCTGAGGAAAAAATTTATGACTCAGCAGAGCTGGGTTCCTTCATCCCTTTCTTCCTGATCACTTTTTTACTGGTCCAGGTGACCTCTAATAATTTAATTTTTAAGGAAAGCAGACAGTTGAGTGATAGATGAAAATGTTACCATAGCTTCTTCTCTGGAGATCTGGAGCATACTATAAGTCTGCTTGCAATCTCTCTGTGTGTCTGCTGGTTCCACCAGTTCAAACTGTTGTTAGGGGTCTGGGGTATAGCTCAGTGGTAGGATGTTTGCCTAGCATGCACAAGGCCCTGGATTTTATCACCAGCACTGAGAAAAAAAAATGTAAGGATTACCTGACAGATTACCTGGCAGATTAACTTCTGTGTTTTTTATGGGCTTTGTGTAAATCCTATACATATATTTTATAGAAACTACAGTTTATATAATCTACCTCTTATTGGAAAACATGTGCATTGTTTCTAGTTCCTTTATACTATAAACAATTTTGCAGTGAACATCTTATATATACAACTTTATCAAAGCATATCAAGATATGTAGGGTAAATTCTTAGAAGGCAAATTGTTTGTTTGAAAGATACATATGTTCTTAAAACTTTTTGATGGCTATTGTCTCAAATCGCAAGCTTAATGAAGAAAATAGAAAGTCTTGGCCAATTCTTACTGACTTATGAAGGAAATAGAGAACTTTCGCATTAATATTGTTAAATTATTGACTAGAGGCCAGTTGGTCATGTTGTAACTATATATGGATGTGAAGAGATTTTAGTTGGTGTTGTTTTACAATTTACATTTCTTTGGCTTTGAGTGTTTATACACATTTTTAGTGGTGCTTAACTCAACATATGTTCTCAGTGTTGTGATTGCCTTCCTTATTTGAATTGAATGCCTGAAACAAATTTTAAAAATACTGTACCATTAAAGCTGGGCACAGTGGTGCATGCCTGTAATCTCAGCAGCTCAGGAGGCTGAGGCAGGAGGATAGCACGTTCCAAGCTAACTTCAGCAAAACCAAGGTGCTAAGCATTTCAGTGAGACACTGTCTCTAAATAAAATACAAAATGGGGCTGGGGAGGTGGCTCAGAGGTTGAGTTCCCCTGAGTTCAATCCCTAGTACCCCCCACCAAATACTATCTCATCTATAGGATTTGGAGAAGTGGAAAGTCACATTCACCACATGAAAGATGTCTCCATCTGATCTTATATTAACTCTTCTTCCCACTAAGACTCATTAATTGTGTATCTTTCCTGTTGCCAGATCTATAAAACTACAAGTGACTGATTTTTACTCAATTTCAAAAACAACTTTTCTGATTATTTGACCTATTACTTAAAAAAATGTTATTAAATATCAGACAGTACAGGAGAATTCTAAAGAAGAAAATAGATACACCTGTGGTCCCCACCACTTAAAAATGATCAGTATTAACATGTGAGTGAATCTCATGTCAAACTTTTTATGAAAGGCATATGTTATATGCATATATATGTGTGTATATATATATATATATATATATACATATATATAGTGGGATACATGTGTGTATATGGTATATGTCTGTATCTTTTTAAAAATAAAAATAGGTACTATGTATTCTTCATTATTTCCCCTTCAAGGAGATTTTTCTATCCCCATACTCCCCTAGTACTTATCTCTGACCAGACCCATTATTATTTATTTATTTTAGATATACATGATAGTAGAATGTATTTTGACATATCATACATACATGGAGTATAACTTCTCATTCTTGTGGTTGTACATGATGTGGAGTTTCACTGATTGTGTGTTCACATATGAACATAGGAAAGTTATGTCTGATTTTATTCTACTGTCTTTCCCATTCCCAGCCCCACTTCCTTCCCTTCATTCAGACCCATTTTTTTTTAAATTTTTTATTGTTGGCTGTTCAAAACATTACATAGTTCTTGATATATCATATTTCACAATTTGATTCAAGTGGGTTATGAGCTCCCATTTTTACCCCATATACAGATTGCAGAATCACATCAGTTACACATCCATTGATTTACATATTGCCATACTAGTGTCTGTTGTATTCTGCTGCCTTTCCTATCCTCTACTATCCCCCCTCCCCTCCCCTCCCCTCCCCTCCCCTCCCCTCCCCTCCCCTCCCCTCTCCTCTTCTCTCTCTGCTCCCTCTACTGACATTCGTTTGTCCCCCTTATATTATTTTTCCCCTTCCCCTCACTTCCTCTTGTATGTACTTTTGTATAACTCTGAGGGTCTCCTTCCATTTCCATGCATTTTCCCTTCTCTCTCCCTTTCCCTCCCACCTCTCATCCCTGTTTAATGTTAATCTTCTTCTCATGCTCTTCGACCCTACTCTGTTCTTAGTTACTCTCCTTATATCAAAGAAGACATTTGGCATTTGTTTTTTAGGGATTGGCTAGCTTCACTTAGCATAATCTGCTCTAATGCCATCCATTTCCCTGTAAATTCTATGATTTTGTCATTTTTTAATGCAGAGTAATACTCCATTGTGTATAAATGCCACATTTTTTTTATCCATTCATCCATTGAAGGGCATCTAGGTTGGTTCCACAGTCTAGCTATTGTGAATTGTGCTGCTATGAACATCGATGTAGCAGTGTCCCTGTAGCATGCTCTTTTTAGGTCTTTAGGGAATAGACCGAGAAGGGGAATAGCTGGGTCAAATGGTGGCTCCATTCCCAGCTTTCCAAGAAATCTCCATACTGCTTTCCAAATTGGCTGCACCAATTTGCAGTCCCACCAGCAATGTACAAGTGTACCCTTTTCCCCACATCCTCGCCAGCACTTGTTGTTGTTTGACTTCATAATGGCTGCCAATCTAACTGGAGTGAGATGGTATCTTAGGGTGGTTTTGATTTGCATTTCTCTGACTGCTAGAGATGGTGAGCATTTTTTCATGTACTTGTTGATTGATTGTATGTCCTCCTCTGAGAAGTGTCTGTTCAGGTCCTTGGCCCATTTGTTGATTGGGTTGTTTGTTCTCTTATTGTCTAATTTTTTGAGTTCTTTGTATACTCTGGATATTAGGGCTCTATCTGAAGTGTGAGGAGTAAAGATTTGTTCCCAGGATGTAGGCTCTCTACTTACCTCTCTTATTGTTTCTTTTGCTGAGAAAAAACTTTTTAGTTTGAGTAAGTCCCATTTGTTGATTCTAGTTATTAACTTTTGTGCTATGGGTGTCCTATTGAGGAATTTGGAGCCCAACCCCACAGTATGTAGATCGTAGCCAACTTTTTCTTCTATCAGACGGCGCGTCTCTGATTTGATATCAAGCTCCTTGATCCATTTTGAATTCACTTTTGTGCATGGCGAGAGAAAGGGATTCAGTTTCATTTTGTTGCATATGGATTTCCAGTTTTCCCAGCACCATTTGTTGAAGATGCTATCCTTCCTCCATTGCATGCTTTTAGCCCCTTTATCAAATATAAGGTAGTTGTAGTTTTGTGGATTGGTTTCTGTGTCCTCTATTCTGTACCATTGGTCCACCCGCCTGTTTTGGTACCAGTACCATGCTGTTTTTGTTACTATTGCTCTGTAGTATAGTTTGAAGTCTGGTATCGCTATACCACCTGATTCACACTTCCTGCTTAGCATTGTTTTTGCTATTCTGGGTCTTTTGTTTTTCCATATGAATTTCATGATTGCTTTCTCTATTTCTACAAGAAATGCCATTGGGATTTTGATTGGCATTGCATTAAACCTATAGAGAACTTTTGGTAATATCGCCATTTTGATGATGTTAGTTCTGCCTATCCATGAACAGGGTATATTTTTCCATCTTCTAAGATCTTCTTCTATTTCTCTCTTTAGGGTTCTGTAGTTTTCATTGTATAAGTCTTTCACCTCTTTTGTTAGGTTGATTCCCAAGTATTTTATTTTTTTTGAAGATATTGTGAATGGAGTGGTTGTCCTCATTTCCATTTCAGAGGATTTGTCGCTGATATACAGGAATGCCTTTGATTTATGCGTGTTGATTTTATATCCTGCCACTTTGCTGAATTCATTTATTAGCTCTAATAGTTTCTTTGTAGACCCTTTTGGGTCTGCTAGGTATAGAATCATGTCATCTGCAAATAGTGATAATTTAAGTTCTTCTTTTCCTATTTTTATGCCTTTAATTTCTTTCGTCTAATTGCTCTGGCCAGTGTTTCGAGAACTATGTTGAACAGAAGTGGTGAGAGAGGGCATCCCTGTCTTGTTCCAGATTTTAGAGGGAATGCCTTCAGTTTTTCTCCATTCAGAATGATGCTAGCCTGAGGCTTAGCATAGATTGCTTTTACAATATTGAGGTATGTTCCTGTTATCCCTAGTTTTTCTAGAGTTTTGAACATAAAGGGATGCTGTACTTTGTCGAATGCTTTTTCCGCATCTATCGAGATGATCATATGATTCTTCTTTTTAAGTCTATTGATGTGGTGAATAACATTTATTGATTTCCGTATATTGAACCAGCCTTGCATCCCAGGGATGAATCCTACTTGATCATGGTGCACAATTTTTTTGATAAGTTTTTGTATCCGAGTGGCCAGAATTTTATTGAGGATTTTTGCATCTAGGTTCATTAGAGATATTGGTCTGTAGTTTTCTTTCTTTGAAGTGTCTTTGTCTGGTTTAGGTATCAGGGTGATGTTGGCCTCGTAGAATGAATTTGGAAGTTCTCCCTCTTTTTCTATTTCCCGAAGTAGCTTGAAAAGTATTGGTATTAGTTCCTCTTTAAAGGTTTTGTAAAACTCTGCTGTATACCCATCCGGTCCTGGGCTTTTCTTAGTTGGTAGTCTTTTGATGGTTTCTTCTATTTCCTCAATTGATATTGGTCTGTTTAGGTTGTCTATATCCTCCTGACTCAATCTGGGCAGATCATATGACTTAAGAAATTTATCTATGCCTTCACTATCTTCTAATTTATTGGAGTATAAGGATTCAAAATAATTTTTGATTATCTTCTGTATTTCTGAAGTGTCTTTTGTGATATTGCCTCTTTCATCCCGTATGTTAGTAATTTGAGTTCTCTCTCTTCTTCTCTTTGCTAGCATGGCTAAGGGTCTGTCGATTTTGTTTATTTTTTCAAAGAACCAACTTTTAATTTTGTCAATTTTTTCAATTGTTTCTTTTGTTTCGATTTCATTAATTTCAGCTCTGATTTTAATTATTTCTTGCCTTCTACTTCTTTTGCTGTTGTTTTGCTCTTCTTTTTCAAGGATTTTGAGATGAAGTATGAGATCATTTATTTGTTTTTTTTTTCTTTTTTTAAGGAATGAACTCCAAGCAATGAATTTTCCTCTTAGAACTGCTTTCAGTGTGTCCCATAGATTCCGATATGTTGTGTCTGTGTTTTCATTAATCTCTAAGAATTTTTTAATTTCTTCCTTGATGTCTTCTATAACCCATTGATCGTTCAGTAACCTATTGTTCATTCTCCAAGTGATGTATTCTTTTCCCTTCCTTCTTTTATCGTTGATTTTCAGTTCCATTCCATTATGATCAGATAGGATGCATGGTATTATCTCTACTCCTTTATATTGTCTAAGAGTTTCCCTGTGACATAATATATGATCTATTTTTGAGAAGGATCCGTGTGCTGCTGAGAAAAAAGTGTAACTGCTTGATGTTGGGTGGTATATTCTATATATGTCAATTAAGTCTAGGTTATTAATTGTGTTATTGAGTTCTATAGTTTCCTTATTCAACTTTTGTTTGGAAGATCTGTCCAGTGGTGATAGAGGTGTGTTGAAGTCTCCCATGATTATTGTATGGTGGTCTATTAGACTCTTGAACTTGAGAAGAGTTTGTTTGATGAACATAGCTGCACCATTGTTTGGGGCATATATATTTATGATTGTTATGTCTTGTTGGTGTATGGTTCCCTTGAGCAGTATGTAGTGTCCCTCTTTATCCCTTTTGATTAACTTTGGCTTGAAATCTATTTTATTTGATATGAGTATGGATACTCCTGCTTGTTTCCGAAGTCCATATGAGTGATATGATTTTTCCCAACCTTTCACCTTCAGCCTATGTATGTCTTTTCCTATCAAATGCGTCTCCTGTAGGCAGCATATTGTTGGGTCTTGTTTTGTGATCCATTCTACTAGCCTGTGTCTCTTGATTGGTGAGTTTAAGCCATTAACATTTAGGGTTATTATTGAGATATGGGTTGTTCTTCCAGCCATATTTGTTTATTTATGTTACTAAACATGGTTTGTTTTCCTCTTTGATTATTTTCCCCCCTTTAGTGTCCTACCTCCCACTGTTGGTTTTCATTGTTATTTTCCATTTCCTCTTCCTGTAATGTTTTGCCGAGGATGTTTTGAAGAGACGGTTTTCTAGCTGCAAATTCTTTTAACTTTTGTTTATCGTGGAAGGTTTTAATTTCATCTTCCATCCTGAAGCTTAATTTCGCTGGAAACACAATTCTTGGTTGGAACCCATTTTCTTTCAGTGTTTGAAATATGTTATTCCAGGATCTTCTAGCTTTCAGAGTCTGTGTTGAAAGATCAGCTGTTATCCTGATTGGCTTACCCCTAAATGTGATCTGCTTCCTTTCTCTTGTAGCTTTTAAAATTCTCTCCTTATTCTGTATGTTGGGCATCTTCATTATAATGTGTCTAGGTGTGGGTCTCTTATGATTTTGCACATTCGGCGTCCTGTAGGCTTCTAGGATTTGGGGTTCTGTCTCATTCTTCAAGTCTGGGAAGTTTTCTTGTATTATTTCATTGAATAGATTGCTCATTCCTTTGGTTTGAAACTCTGTCCCTTCCTGTATCCCAATGACTCTTAAATTTGGTCTCTTGATGTTATCCCATATTTCTTGGATGTTCTGCTCATGGTTTCTTAACAGTCTTGCTGAGCTGTCTATGTTCTTTTCAAGTTGAAATACTTTATCTTCATTGTCTGATGTTCTGTCTTCTAAGTGTTCTACTCTGCTGGTAGTATTCTCAATTGAGTTTTTAAGTTGGCTTATTGCTTCCTGCATTTCTAGGATTTCTGTTTGTTTGTTTTTTATAACCTCTATTTCCCTGTATAGTTGATCTTTTGCTTCTTGGATTTGTTTATGTAATTCATTGTTGAAGTGATCTTTCATTGTCTGATTTTGCTGTCTGATGTCTTCCTTGAGACTCCAGATCATCTGAAGCTTGTATATCCTGAATTCTTTATCTGACATTCCATCTGCTGCAGCTATTACCTCTTCTAACGTTGAGTTGACCTGCAATGCTTGTGGTCCTTTCTTTCCTTGTCTCTTCATACTGTTCGCGTTCCTTTCTACTTGGTGAAACTGTTGTGCTATTGAATTTTCCCCCTATATATTTATATTGGTCTTGTATAGTTGCAAAGTCTCCCTCGAAGGCGCGGGCGGCGGCTCTGTCCCTCTGCGGGCCGCTAGGCTTGTTCTGTCGGTGGTCACAGTTCTGTCTACTTTGCAGGCGCAGGCAGCGGCACTGCCCCTCTGCAGGCCTCTGGGGCTGTACTGCCAGTGGGTCGCAGGTCCGCCTACCTTGCAGGCGTGGGGGGGGGCGGCTCTACCCTTCCTCAGGCCACTGGGCCTGTTCTGTCTCTCGGTTGCAGGTCTGGCCTGTTCTGATGGTGGTCACAGTTCCACCTACCTGGCAGGCGCGGGGGGTGGGGGGCGGCTCTGCCCCTCAGCAGGCCGCTGGGCCTGCTCTGTGCATGGTCACAGTTCCCTCTACCTTGCCGGTGCAGGGGGAGGGGGCGGCTCTGCCTCTCAGCAGGCCGCTGCTCCTCTTCTGCCGGTGGGTCGCAGGCCCGCCTACCTTGCAGGAGTGATTGGAAGCTCTGTCCCGCCGCGGGCCACTGGGCCTTTTCTTTCGGTGGTCCCAGTTCCGCCTACCTGACAGGCGTGGGGGGCGGGGGGCGGCTCTGCCCCTCAGCAGGCCGCTGGGCCTGCTCTGTGCGTGGTCACAGTTCCCTCTACCTTGCCGGTGCAGGGGGAGGGGGCGGCTCTGCCTCTCACCAGGCCGCTGCTCCTCTTCCCAGACCCATTTTTGTGTTCTTACATTTGAAGAATTTTTGCTAGTCCAAGCTCCCTTTATACTTCTGTGTCTTGTCAAATTCTCCAAAGGGCGGGGGATGGAGAGAGAGACAGAGAAAAAGAGAGAGAGAGGAGGAAATATGAGTAGGGAGATTTCCTATAAGAAATTGGCTCATGTGTCTGTGGAGGCTGAGAAATCCCATGACCCGCTGTCTGCAAGCTGGAGAGCCAGGAGAGCCAGTACTATAATTCAGTCTTGAGTCTTAAGGTCTGATATGACCAGACAGCTGACAGTGTGAGTTTCATTTTAAGGACAAGAAAAGACCAATGTTCCAGTTCAAGTAGTTCGGTAGAGAACAAGTTTTCCCTTCCTCTACCTTTGTGTTCTATTTAGGCCTTCAGTGGATTGGATGATGGCCACCTACATTGGGGAGGCAATCTCATCCCAGAAACCTCCTCAAAGGCATACCCAGAAATAATGTTTAGCTAAATACTATATCTGGGCACCCCAGGATCCAGTCAAGTTGACATGTAAAATTAGCCATGAATTTCTGTAAACTTGGGCAGGGTAGAGAGTTCTTGGAATTTGAAAATGAACAGTTTTCTCCCCAATTTTCAAATTTCCAGGGAATTGTTAGCTGATTTCAGCCCCACTTAAACCTTGATGCAATTCTGGTGTCATGTCAATTTTGAAATGTTAAGAAGTTCTTCATTGTAACCAAGATGGAGTTAGGCACCCATCTTAGACCCATACCTGCCATGGGACATGTTTAATGTGTATAATTGAGGCTTTTCTACCACCAGCCTGTTGTTTTGAATGGGAACTTAGCATCCATTAAGAATGTGGCACCGCAGAGGAAGACTTAGCTGCATCTGACCTTGGTTTCTTCATTGTCCTCAAACTTTTCTGCCATATGTTATACTTTTCTTATCATTGAAAAAAATTCATTTTCCTATTTATATATTTTTTCTAATAGTCTTCATATTGGCTTTCTTTGCCCATTGAAACTTGATGTTATGTGCCAGGAAGGATTAAAAAGCAAAGAACAGGAGCCAGGTGTGGTGATCCCAGTTGCTTGGGAGGCTGAAATAGGAGGATTGTGAGTTTAAAGCCAGCCTCAGCAAAAGTGAGGCACTAAGCAACTCAGTGAGACCCTGTCTAATAAAATACAAAATAGAGCTGGGGATGTGGCTCAGTGCTCAAGTGCCCTTGAGTTCAATCCCCAATACCAAAAGAAAAAAAAAAAAACAAAGAACAGAAAAAGGAATCTATGCAGCCTAATTGCTAGACTGTACATAGGCCTTGGCACCCATGATCTCATTTAGGAAGGTAGGACTGACATGATAGCTTTAGCCACAGAATAGAGAATGATGTCATAAGATCGGTATCTCAAAATGTTGTTGGGGATGTTTTGCATCAGAAGCGCCCAGGAAGCTTGGTACAACTACACATAGATGGGCCCATAGATGACTTGCTACATTAGAATCTCTGGACATAAATCCCATGAATTGGATTTTTAAACAACTCACCCTGTCTGTTTCACAACCCCCTTCCCTCCCCACAGGTGATTTTGGTGCTCACTTAAAGTAAAATATGAGAATCAGTAGGGGAAAGGGAATGGAGGAGGTAGTATTCAAGATGTGTCTAAGAAGAAAATCAGAGCTTATATAAGCAGAGAAAAACTGAAAGGGAATTCAGACAGGAAGAACTATATGAGCAAAGTTCACCAGGCAAGAATGTATATGCCTGCAATTCATCCCTGTAGGTCATAGAGTTGACCATACTCTCTTCTTCTCCCATCAAAATGTCCCTTGGAACTATTACAGCACACTGTAACAAAGCTGTCTTTTGTGGTATCACAAAGGCTATATGCACAGTTTTCAACTTCGGGAATGAGCTTCTATCTGCAGAGTGAGATATGTTACCTCTGTACATTCAAGTAATACCCAGTATTATTTATTTTGTTCTAACTTTCTTCCATTTTATATAACTTACAGTTGATGCCTAAAGGGCATGTCTCACAGAACCGACATGCAGTAGGAAAGGTGGGAGGAAGTCTGTGGCATTTTAAATAAAATATCCTGGGAAGCCTCCTGTAACTCTTGCTCTAGCCTCCTACCTGCTTACCCTCATTTTCTCTCCCATCTCTCCACCCACTTGCTCCCACCCTGAATTTTCTCTACCTTTCTAGTGCTTATCCACTCTTTTTATTCTGCTAGTCTAAATGACCTTACACAGTTCTCCATTAATTTTATTTTCTATATCCTCTGTTATGGTTTGGATTTGGACTGTTGCCCAAAGGCTCATGTGTTGAAGGCTTGGTCTCAAGTGAAGTGATGTTTAGAGATAGGGATTTGGGGAAGTGATTGGATCATGAGAACTTTGATTTCATCAAGTGGATTAATCCACTGATGGATTTATAATTTGAATGGACGTTTGGAGGTGCTGGAAACTATAGGAGATAGGACATGGTTGAAAGCAGTGATTCCCTGGAGGCTTGCCCTTAGGGACTATATCTTGTTCCTGGCCATTTCCTCTCTCTTTTGCTTCCTGGCTACCATGAGGTGAGCAGCTCTGCTCCATCATACCCTCTCTGCCATGATGTTCTGCCTCACCACAGGCCCATAGCAATGGAGACAGGTGAGCATGGACTGAAACCTCTGAAACTGTGAGTCAAAATAAATCTTTCCTCCTCTAGGTTCTTTTTTTTTTCTAGTATTTTATCACAATGACGAAAATCTGACTCACATCCCCTATTTTTTTTAACCTATCCTCTTCCTGTCTTATTCCTCCATATATCTCTTACATCTAAATGCTGCAGGTAGAGGAAGTAACAAAATTTTGTGGAGTTGGTGAATCTGTCTCCAGATACTGAAGGATAGTGCTGCATGTTTTGTGAAAGCTGACGACCTGGTGGTGTAAAATGAATCCCTGCTGTTGAAGGTAGACAGACAGTTCCACTGGTATAGAAATCAAATATGACCCCAATACAGCAATATATTGCCTTTTGCAGTCGCAAAGTACTTTACCAATATTAACTCACTCTTAGGGGCATCATAATTATCTCAAAGTAAAACAACATTGTTTTACTTTGATTTCAGGTCTCCTGAGACCATTATATTCTTCCTTTATTGTGGGACATGTCTCAAAATATATTTTCAGACATGGTTTGTGCATTTTAAACCCTTAAAACAATTTCTTTGTACTTATATGACTCCTTCCTTTTAGAAACCATAGTTATAGAGATGAACTGACTCTACAGCCTTTCCAGGAAATGTAGGAAATTAATTTTACTGGAAAATCAATAGCTGAGAATGGACTACAAAAGGCTTCCACCTCTTTTCTGTGGCTTCTCACCACCTGATTTCTTCTCAATTCAGGCAAAGGTTAGGTGAGCAACATGGTGGGCAAAGGCAGTGTCTGGGCAGTCTATTTTAGTTAAGTTTGAATGGATTTTGTCTCGATCAAATTGTACTTCTCTGAAGTTGGTTGGCCTGCCAAACTCCTTGCCTTCTGACTCACCACTGAGACCTTCTGTTGGGAAACACACAGCTTTTTATGTCTGCTTCCCTTCTTATCCTTTCATATTACATGCCCTGTGGCCTGAAAAATAACCAGTCTCAGAAGTTCATCAGTCAGTCTTTTGAGATGAAGAAAGCAATAAATGTCCAAGTGAATTTAGGAAAGAATCTCAAGCATCCACCCTGATGGGCATTTCTGCTAATCAAAACATGGCAAGGACAGTTCTATTTAATATACTACCATCTATATATAGTTTGGGAGACATAATTGGTGACAAACTCATTAACTACCTTTGTCCCTTTAGTTTTATGAAGCCAGCGTCTTGCCACCCTCAAAACTTGCAGTAATGTGAGTTTAATGTATATTTTTGTTTAGCTTTCTAGATTTCACTGAAAGGCAGCAGGAAGTATCTGTCTGTCTCCCTTGCCTTTGTCTTTTGTTTGTCCCATCCCAGTGGTTCCAGTAGAGATGGCACTCCTAGAATACATGCTGCCCTCCCTAACAAATGAACCCTTGGGAGCAGAACAGTTGGCACCTTTCTTGAAAAATCTTAGCAATTTCATGTAAAAGAGTCCCAGATGCTAGGACTTAAAAAATGAAATTATAAAGCTATTTCATTGTGGGAGATGGAGGTTACATTGCATCAATCATGGAGTTAAAGGAATGTTTAGTTTTTTCAAAATCAAATTTTATGATGAAAATATCTTTATTTTTCTCCCCCCTCCTTCCTTCCCTCCCTCTGTCCTTTCCTTCCCTTCCTTCCTTCCTTCCTTCCTTCCTTTCTTCCTGTGGGTGGTTCTAGAGATTGAACCCAGGTGCACTCTACCACAGAGTTACACCTTCAGCCCTTTTTATTTTTTATTGAAATAGGGCCTTGCTAAGTTACTGAAACTGGCCTGGAACCTTTGATCCTCCTGCCTCATCTCCAGAGTTGCTGGGATTATAGGTGTGTACCATCACACCTGGCATATCCATAATTTTTCTAATTTAAAAATTTCCTCCAGCTGAACACATGCCTAGCATGTACAAGGCCCTAGGTTCGATCCTCAGCACTAAATAATTTAATCTAAAATAACTTAAGAAAGAAAGAAGAAAAAATTCCCTTCAGGCATTGAGTGTTCTATTTTGTTTTTCTTTATTTCAATAGACACTATAATTCATGTGGTATGATTGTTGTAGACAACAGTGCTTGAAGGGAGAGTGAAGGAGATGGCTTATTACCAGACACAGTCATTTTAGAAAAACATATGGACAAAAATATGATGAGAAGATTTAATTCCCCCTTGAAAATAAGAAGGAAGGCATGACACCAACATTTTTGACTCCCAATACAAACACTATAGACGACCAAATAATTTTTTTTAAATAAAGCCATCTGTATGTGAGTCTTGCCCCCTTCTTTTCTTGTAAGAATATAGTACTGTTGAATTCTAGGACAGTTCTATGCATTTCTTTTTAAATTTTTTTTAGTTGTAGCTGGACACAATAACTCTATGTTGTTTATTTAATTTCTTTACGTAGTGCTGAGGATCGAACCCAGTGCCCCACACATGCTAAGAAAGCGCCCTACCACTGAGCCACAACCCCATCCCCAGTTCTATCCATTTCCATGAATAAGAAAATGAATATTAGGGCTGAACATGAGTATAAGTGGTTGTTTTTGAAGTACTGCAATAAACAGCAGCTGAGCTGGGCAGAGAGCTATGAAGATGGGCAAACTTGAACTTCAGACATCACACAACACTGGAAAAGGACTTGGAATCAGAGAAGAACCAGAATTTTTATTAATAGATGGAAAATCAGTGCTTTGAGTGTTGGTTTGTTTGTTTGTTTTTGATAGTGGCTTCATTGAGATATCATTCACATACCATAGAATTCAATGGTATGTGAATGATATCTCAATGAAGCCACTATCAAAAACAAACAAACAAACCAACACTCAAAGCACTGATTTTCCATCTATTAATAAAAATTCTGGTTCTTCTCTGATTCCAAGTCCTTTTCCAGTGTTGTGTGATGTCTGAAGTTCAAGTTTGCCCATCTTCATAGCTCTCTGCCCAGCTCAGCTGCTGTTTATTGCAGTACTTCAAAAACAACCACTTATACTCATGTTCAGCCCTAATATTCATTTTCTTATTCATGGAAATGGATAGAACTGGGGATGGGGTTGTGGCTCAGTGGTAGGGCGCTTTCTTAGCATGTGTGGGGCACTGGGTTCGATCCTCAGCACTACGTAAAGAAATTAAATAAACAACATAGAGTTATTGTGTCCAGCTACAACTAAAAAAAATTTAAAAAGAAATGCATAGAACTGTCCTAGAATTCAACAGTACTATATTCTTACAAGAAAAGAAGGGGGCAAGACTCACATACAGATGGCTTTATTTAAAAAAAATTATTTGGTCGTCTATAGTGTTTGTATTGGGAGTCAAAAATGTTGGTGTCATGCCTTCCTTCTTATTTTCAAGGGGGAATTAAATCTTCTCATCATATTTTTGTCCATATGTTTTTCTAAAATGACTGTGTCTGGTAATAAGCCATCTCCTTCACTCTCCCTTCAAGCACTGTTGTCTACAACAATCATACCACATGAATTATAGTGTCTATTGAAATAAAGAAAAACAAAATAGAACACTCAATGCCTGAAGGGAATTTTTTCTTCTTTCTTTCTTAAGTTATTTTAGATTAAATTATTTAGTGCTGAGGATCGAACCTAGGGCCTTGTACATGCTAGGCATGTGTTCAGCTGGAGGAAATTTTTAAATTAGAAAAATTATGGATATGCCAGGTGTGATGGTACACACCTATAATCCCAGCAACTCTGGAGATGAGGCAGGAGGATCAAAGGTTCCAGGCCAGTTTCAGTAACTTAGCAAGGCCCTATTTCAATAAAAAATAAAAAGGGCTGAAGGTGTAACTCTGTGGTAGAGTGCACCTGGGTTCAATCTCTAGAACCACCCACAGGAAGAAAGGAAGGAAGGAAGGAAGGAAGGAAGGGAAGGAAAGGACAGAGGGAGGGAAGGAAGGAGGGGGGAGAAAAATAAAGATATTTTCATCATAAAATTTGATTTTGAAAAAACTAAACATTCCTTTAACTCCATGATTGATGCAATGTAACCTCCATCTCCCACAATGAAATAGCTTTATAATTTCATTTTTTAAGTCCTAGCATCTGGGACTCTTTTACATGAAATTGCTAAGATTTTTCAAGAAAGGTGCCAACTGTTCTGCTCCCAAGGGTTCATTTGTTAGGGAGGGCAGCATGTATTCTAGGAGTGCCATCTCTACTGGAACCACTGGGATGGGACAAACAAAAGACAAAGGCAAGGGAGACAGACAGATACTTCCTGCTGCCTTTCAGTGAAATCTAGAAAGCTAAACAAAAATATACATTAAACTCACATTACTGCAAGTTTTGAGGGTGGCAAGACGCTGGCTTCATAAAACTAAAGGGACAAAGGTAGTTAATGAGTTTGTCACCAATTATGTCTCCCAAACTATATATAGATGGTAGTATATTAAATAGAACTGTCCTTGCCATGTTTTGATTAGCAGAAATGCCCATCAGGGTGGATGCTTGAGATTCTTTCCTAAATTCACTTGGACATTTATTGCTTTCTTCATCTCAAAAGACTGACTGATGAACTTCTGAGACTGGTTATTTTTCAGGCCACAGGGCATGTAATATGAAAGGATAAGAAGGGAAGCAGACATAAAAAGCTGTGTGTTTCCCAACAGAAGGTCTCAGTGGTGAGTCAGAAGGCAAGGAGTTTGGCAGGCCAACCAACTTCAGAGAAGTACAATTTGATCGAGACAAAATCCATTCAAACTTAACTAAAATAGACTGCCCAGACACTGCCTTTGCCCACCATGTTGCTCACCTAACCTTTGCCTGAATTGAGAAGAAATCAGGTGGTGAGAAGCCACAGAAAAGAGGTGGAAGCCTTTTGTAGTCCATTCTCAGCTATTGATTTTCCAGTAAAATTAATTTCCTACATTTCCTGGAAAGGCTGTAGAGTCAGTTCATCTCTATAACTATGGTTTCTAAAAGGAAGGAGTCATATAAGTACAAAGAAATTGTTTTAAGGGTTTAAAATGCACAAACCATGTCTGAAAATATATTTTGAGACATGTCCCACAATAAAGGAAGAATATAATGGTCTCAGGAGACCTGAAATCAAAGTAAAACAATGTTGTTTTACTTTGAGATAATTATGATGCCCCTAAGAGTGAGTTAATATTGGTAAAGTACTTTGCGACTGCAAAAGGCAATATATTGCTGTATTGGGGTCATATTTGATTTCTATACCAGTGGAACTGTCTGTCTACCTTCAACAGCAGGGATTCATTTTACACCACCAGGTCGTCAGCTTTCACAAAACATGCAGCACTATCCTTCAGTATCTGGAGACAGATTCACCAACTCCACAAAATTTTGTTACTTCCTCTACCTGCAGCATTTAGATGTAAGAGATATATGGAGGAATAAGACAGGAAGAGGATAGGTTAAAAAAAATAGGGGATGTGAGTCAGATTTTCGTCATTGTGATAAAATACTAGAAAAAAAAAAGAACCTAGAGGAGGAAAGATTTATTTTGACTCACAGTTTCAGAGGTTTCAGTCCATGCTCACCTGTCTCCATTGCTATGGGCCTGTGGTGAGGCAGAACATCATGGCAGAGAGGGTATGATGGAGCAGAGCTGCTCACCTCATGGTAGCCAGGAAGCAAAAGAGAGAGGAAATGGCCAGGAACAAGATATAGTCCCTAAGGGCAAGCCTCCAGGGAATCACTGCTTTCAACCATGTCCTATCTCCTATAGTTTCCAGCACCTCCAAACGTCCATTCAAATTATAAATCCATCAGTGGATTAATCCACTTGATGAAATCAAAGTTCTCATGATCCAATCACTTCCCCAAATCCCTATCTCTAAACATCACTTCACTTGAGACCAAGCCTTCAACACATGAGCCTTTGGGCAACAGTCCAAATCCAAACCATAACAGAGGATATAGAAAATAAAATTAATGGAGAACTGTGTAAGGTCATTTAGACTAGCAGAATAAAAAGAGTGGATAAGCACTAGAAAGGTAGAGAAAATTCAGGGTGGGAGCAAGTGGGTGGAGAGATGGGAGAGAAAATGAGGGTAAGCAGGTAGGAGGCTAGAGCAAGAGTTACAGGAGGCTTCCCAGGATATTTTATTTAAAATGCCACAGACTTCCTCCCACCTTTCCTACTGCATGTCGGTTCTGTGAGACATGCCCTTTAGGCATCAACTGTAAGTTATATAAAATGGAAGAAAGTTAGAACAAAATAAATAATACTGGGTATTACTTGAATGTACAGAGGTAACATATCTCACTCTGCAGATAGAAGCTCATTCCCGAAGTTGAAAACTGTGCATATAGCCTTTGTGATACCACAAAAGACAGCTTTGTTACAGTGTGCTGTAATAGTTCCAAGGGACATTTTGATGGGAGAAGAAGAGAGTATGGTCAACTCTATGACCTACAGGGATGAATTGCAGGCATATACATTCTTGCCTGGTGAACTTTGCTCATATAGTTCTTCCTGTCTGAATTCCCTTTCAGTTTTTCTCTGCTTATATAAGCTCTGATTTTCTTCTTAGACACATCTTGAATACTACCTCCTCCATTCCCTTTCCCCTACTGATTCTCATATTTTACTTTAAGTGAGCACCAAAATCACCTGTGGGGAGGGAAGGGGGTTGTGAAACAGACAGGGTGAGTTGTTTAAAAATCCAATTCATGGGATTTATGTCCAGAGATTCTAATGTAGCAAGTCATCTATGGGCCCATCTATGTGTAGTTGTACCAAGCTTCCTGGGCGCTTCTGATGCAAAACATCCCCAACAACATTTTGAGATACCGATCTTATGACATCATTCTCTATTCTGTGGCTAAAGCTATCATGTCAGTCCTACCTTCCTAAATGAGATCATGGGTGCCAAGGCCTATGTACAGTCTAGCAATTAGGCTGCATAGATTCCTTTTTCTGTTCTTTGTTTTTTTTTTTTTCTTTTGGTATTGGGGATTGAACTCAAGGGCACTTGAGCACTGAGCCACATCCCCAGCTCTATTTTGTATTTTATTAGACAGGGTCTCACTGAGTTGCTTAGTGCCTCACTTTTGCTGAGGCTGGCTTTAAACTCACAATCCTCCTATTTCAGCCTCCCAAGCAACTGGGATCACCACACCTGGCTCCTGTTCTTTGCTTTTTAATCCTTCCTGGCACATAACATCAAGTTTCAATGGGCAAAGAAAGCCAATATGAAGACTATTAGAAAAAATATATAAATAGGAAAATGAATTTTTTTCAATGATAAGAAAAGTATAACATATGGCAGAAAAGTTTGAGGACAATGAAGAAACCAAGGTCAGATGCAGCTAAGTCTTCCTCTGCGGTGCCACATTCTTAATGGATGCTAAGTTCCCATTCAAAACAACAGGCTGGTGGTAGAAAAGCCTCAATTATACACATTAAACATGTCCCATGGCAGGTATGGGTCTAAGATGGGTGCCTAACTCCATCTTGGTTACAATGAAGAACTTCTTAACATTTCAAAATTGACATGACACCAGAATTGCATCAAGGTTTAAGTGGGGCTGAAATCAGCTAACAATTCCCTGGAAATTTGAAAATTGGGGAGAAAACTGTTCATTTTCAAATTCCAAGAACTCTCTACCCTGCCCAAGTTTACAGAAATTCATGGCTAATTTTACATGTCAACTTGACTGGATCCTGGGGTGCCCAGATATAGTATTTAGCTAAACATTATTTCTGGGTATGCCTTTGAGGAGGTTTCTGGGATGAGATTGCCTCCCCAATGTAGGTGGCCATCATCCAATCCACTGAAGGCCTAAATAGAACACAAAGGTAGAGGAAGGGAAAACTTGTTCTCTACCGAACTACTTGAACTGGAACATTGGTCTTTTCTTGTCCTTAAAATGAAACTCACACTGTCAGCTGTCTGGTCATATCAGACCTTAAGACTCAAGACTGAATTATAGTACTGGCTCTCCTGGCTCTCCAGCTTGCAGACAGCGGGTCATGGGATTTCTCAGCCTCCACAGACACATGAGCCAATTTCTTATAGGAAATCTCCCTACTCATATTTCCTCCTCTCTCTCTCTTTTTCTCTGTCTCTCTCTCCATCCCCCGCCCTTTGGAGAATTTGACAAGACACAGAAGTATAAAGGGAGCTTGGACTAGCAAAAATTCTTCAAATGTAAGAACACAAAAATGGGTCTGGGAAGAGGAGCAGCGGCCTGGTGAGAGGCAGAGCCGCCCCCTCCCCCTGCACCGGCAAGGTAGAGGGAACTGTGACCACGCACAGAGCAGGCCCAGCGGCCTGCTGAGGGGCAGAGCCGCCCCCCACCCCCCACGCCTGTCAGGTAGGCGGAACTGTGACCACCGAAAGAAAAGGCCCAGTGGCCCGCGGCGGGACAGAGCTTCCAATCACTCCTGCAAGGTAGGCGGGCCTGCGACCCACCGGCAGAAGAGGAGCAGCGGCCTGCTGAGAGGCAGAGCCGCCCCCTCCCCCTGCACCGGCAAGGTAGAGGGAACTGTGACCATGCACAGAGCAGGCCCAGCGGCCTGCTGAGGGGCAGAGCCGCCCCCCACCCCCCGCGCCTGCCAGGTAGGTGGAACGGTGACCACCATCAGAACAGGCCAGACCTGCAACCGAGAGACAGAACAGGCCCAGTGGCCTGAGGAAGGGTAGAGCCGCCCCCCCCCACGCCTGCAAGGTAGGCGGACCTGCGACCCACTGGCAGTACAGCCCCAGAGGCCTGCAGAGGGGCAGTGCCGCTGCCTGCGCCTGCAAAGTAGACAGAACTGTGACCACCGACAGAACAAGCCTAGCGGCCCGCAGAGGGACAGAGCCGCCGCCCGCGCCTTCGAGGGAGACTTTGCAACTATACAAGACCAATATAAATATATAGGGGGAAAATTCAATAGCACAACAGTTTCACCAAGTAGAAAGGAACGCGAACAGTATGAAGAGACAAGGAAAGAAAGGACCACAAGCATTGCAGGTCAACTCAACGTTAGAAGAGGTAATAGCTGCAGCAGATGGAATGTCAGATAAAGAATTCAGGATATACAAGCTTCAGATGATCTGGAGTCTCAAGGAAGACATCAGACAGCAAAATCAGACAATGAAAGATCACTTCAACAATGAATTACATAAACAAATCCAAGAAGCAAAAGATCAACTATACAGGGAAATAGAGGTTATAAAAAACAAACAAACAGAAATCCTAGAAATGCAGGAAGCAATAAGCCAACTTAAAAACTCAATTGAGAATACTACCAGCAGAGTAGAACACTTAGAAGACAGAACATCAGACAATGAAGATAAAGTATTTCAACTTGAAAAGAACATAGACAGCTCAGCAAGACTGTTAAGAAACCATGAGCAGAACATCCAAGAAATATGGGATAACATCAAGAGACCAAATTTAAGAGTCATTGGGATACAGGAAGGGACAGAGTTTCAAACCAAAGGAATGAGCAATCTATTCAATGAAATAATACAAGAAAACTTCCCAGACTTGAAGAATGAGACAGAACCCCAAATCCTAGAAGCCTACAGGACGCCGAATGTGCAAAATCATAAGAGACCCACACCTAGACACATTATAATGAAGATGCCCAACATACAGAATAAGGAGAGAATTTTAAAAGCTACAAGAGAAAGGAAGCAGATCACATTTAGGGGTAAGCCAATCAGGATAACAGCTGATCTTTCAACACAGACTCTGAAAGCTAGAAGATCCTGGAATAACATATTTCAAACACTGAAAGAAAATGGGTTCCAACCAAGAATTGTGTTTCCAGCGAAATTAAGCTTCAGGATGGAAGATGAAATTAAAACCTTCCACGATAAACAAAAGTTAAAAGAATTTGCAGCTAGAAAACCGTCTCTTCAAAACATCCTCGGCAAAACATTACAGGAAGAGGAAATGGAAAATAACAATGAAAACCAACAGTGGGAGGTAGGACACTAAAGGGGGGAAAATAATCAAAGAGGAAAACAAACCATGTTTAGTAACATAAATAAACAAATATGGCTGGAAGAACAACCCATATCTCAATAATAACCCTAAATGTTAATGGCTTAAACTCACCAATCAAGAGACACAGGCTAGTAGAATGGATCACAAAACAAGACCCAACAATATGCTGCCTACAGGAGACGCATTTGATAGGAAAAGACATACATAGGCTGAAGGTGAAAGGTTGGGAAAAATCATATCACTCATATGGACTTCGGAAACAAGCAGGAGTATCCATACTCATATCAAATAAAATAGATTTCAAGCCAAAGTTAATCAAAAGGGATAAAGAGGGACACTACATACTGCTCAAGGGAACCATACACCAACAAGACATAACAATCATAAATATATATGCCCCAAACAATGGTGCAGCTATGTTCATCAAACAAACTCTTCTCAAGTTCAAGAGTCTAATAGACCACCATACAATAATCATGGGAGACTTCAACACACCTCTATCACCACTGGACAGATCTTCCAAACAAAAGTTGAATAAGGAAACTATAGAACTCAATAACACAATTAATAACCTAGACTTAATTGACATATATAGAATATACCACCCAACATCAAGCAGTTACACTTTTTTCTCAGCAGCACACGGATCCTTCTCAAAAATAGATCATATATTATGTCACAGGGAAACTCTTAGACAATATAAAGGAGTAGAGATAATACCATGCATCCTATCTGATCATAATGGAATGGAACTGAAAATCAACGATAAAAGAAGGAAGGGAAAAGAATACATCACTTGGAGAATGAACAATAGGTTACTGAACGATCAATGGGTTATAGAAGACATCAAGGAAGAAATTAAAAAATTCTTAGAGATTAATGAAAACACAGACACAACATATCGGAATCTATGGGACACACTGAAAGCAGTTCTAAGAGGAAAATTCATTGCTTGGAGTTCATTCCTTAAAAAAAGAAAAAAAAAACAAATAAATGATCTCATACTTCATCTCAAAATCCTTGAAAAAGAAGAGCAAAACAACAGCAAAAGAAGTAGAAGGCAAGAAATAATTAAAATCAGAGCTGAAATTAATGAAATCGAAACAAAAGAAACAATTGAAAAAATTGACAAAATTAAAAGTTGGTTCTTTGAAAAAATAAACAAAATCGACAGACCCTTAGCCATGCTAGCAAAGAGAAGAAGAGAGAGAACTCAAATTACTAACATACGGGATGAAAGAGGCAATATCACAAAAGACACTTCAGAAATACAGAAGATAATCAAAAATTATTTTGAATCCTTATACTCCAATAAATTAGAAGATAGTGAAGGCATAGATAAATTTCTTAAGTCATATGATCTGCCCAGATTGAGTCAGGAGGATATAGACAACCTAAACAGACCAATATCAATTGAGGAAATAGAAGAAACCATCAAAAGACTACCAACTAAGAAAAGCCCAGGACCGGATGGGTATACAGCAGAGTTTTACAAAACCTTTAAAGAGGAACTAATACCAATACTTTTCAAGCTACTTCGGGAAATAGAAAAAGAGGGAGAACTTCCAAATTCATTCTACGAGGCCAACATCACCCTGATACCTAAACCAGACAAAGACACTTCAAAGAAAGAAAACTACAGACCAATATCTCTAATGAACCTAGATGCAAAAATCCTCAATAAAATTCTGGCCACTCGGATACAAAAACTTATCAAAAAAATTGTGCACCATGATCAAGTAGGATTCATCCCTGGGATGCAAGGCTGGTTCAATATACGGAAATCAATAAATGTTATTCACCACATCAATAGACTTAAAAAGAAGAATCATATGATCATCTCGATAGATGCGGAAAAAGCATTCGACAAAGTACAGCATCCCTTTATGTTCAAAACTCTAGAAAAACTAGGGATAACAGGAACATACCTCAATATTGTAAAAGCAATCTATGCTAAGCCTCAGGCTAGCATCATTCTGAATGGAGAAAAACTGAAGGCATTCCCTCTAAAATCTGGAACAAGACAGGGATGCCCTCTCTCACCACTTCTGTTCAACATAGTTCTCGAAACACTGGCCAGAGCAATTAGACGAAAGAAATTAAAGGCATAAAAATAGGAAAAGAAGAACTTAAATTATCACTATTTGCAGATGACATGATTCTATACCTAGCAGACCCAAAAGGGTCTACAAAGAAACTATTAGAGCTAATAAATGAATTCAGCAAAGTGGCAGGATATAAAATCAACACGCATAAATCAAAGGCATTCCTGTATATCAGCGACAAATCCTCTGAAATGGAAATGAGGACAACCACTCCATTCACAATATCTTCAAAAAAAATAAAATACTTGGGAATCAACCTAACAAAAGAGGTGAAAGACTTATACAATGAAAACTACAGAACCCTAAAGAGAGAAATAGAAGAAGATCTTAGAAGATGGAAAAATATACCCTGTTCATGGATAGGCAGAACTAACATCATCAAAATGGCGATATTACCAAAAGTTCTCTATAGGTTTAATGCAATGCCAATCAAAATCCCAATGGCATTTCTTGTAGAAATAGAGAAAGCAATCATGAAATTCATATGGAAAAACAAAAGACCCAGAATAGCAAAAACAATGCTAAGCAGGAAGTGTGAATCAGGTGGTATAGCGATACCAGACTTCAAACTATACTACAGAGCAATAGTAACAAAAACAGCATGGTACTGGTACCAAAACAGGCGGGTGGACCAATGGTACAGAATAGAGGACACAGAAACCAATCCACAAAACTACAACTACCTTATATTTGATAAAGGGGCTAAAAGCATGCAATGGAGGAAGGATAGCATCTTCAACAAATGGTGCTGGGAAAACTGGAAATCCATATGCAACAAAATGAAACTGAATCCCTTTCTCTCGCCATGCACAAAAGTGAATTCAAAATGGATCAAGGAGCTTGATATCAAATCAGAGACGCGCCGTCTGATAGAAGAAAAAGTTGGCTACGATCTACATACTGTGGGGTTGGGCTCCAAATTCCTCAATAGGACACCCATAGCACAAAAGTTAATAACTAGAATCAACAAATGGGACTTACTCAAACTAAAAAGTTTTTTCTCAGCAAAAGAAACAATAAGAGAGGTAAGTAGAGAGCCTACATCCTGGGAACAAATCTTTACTCCTCACACTTCAGATAGAGCCCTAATATCCAGAGTATACAAAGAACTCAAAAAATTAGACAATAAGAGAACAAACAACCCAATCAACAAATGGGCCAAGGACCTGAACAGACACTTCTCAGAGGAGGACATACAATCAATCAACAAGTACATGAAAAAATGCTCACCATCTCTAGCAGTCAGAGAAATGCAAATCAAAACCACCCTAAGATACCATCTCACTCCAGTTAGATTGGCAGCCATTATGAAGTCAAACAACAACAAGTGCTGGCGAGGATGTGGGGAAAAGGGTACACTTGTACATTGCTGGTGGGACTGCAAATTGGTGCAGCCAATTTGGAAAGCAGTATGGAGATTTCTTGGAAAGCTGGGAATGGAGCCACCATTTGACCCAGCTATTCCCCTTCTCGGTCTATTCCCTAAAGACCTAAAAAGAGCATGCTACAGGGACACTGCTACATCGATGTTCATAGCAGCACAATTCACAATAGCTAGACTGTGGAACCAACCTAGATGCCCTTCAATGGATGAATGGATAAAAAAAATGTGGCATTTATACACAATGGAGTATTACTCTGCATTAAAAAATGACAAAATCATAGAATTTACAGGGAAATGGATGGCATTAGAGCAGATTATGCTAAGTGAAGCTAGCCAATCCCTAAAAAACAAATGCCAAATGTCTTCTTTGATATAAGGAGAGTAACTAAGAACAGAGTAGGGTCGAAGAGCATGAGAAGAAGATTAACATTAAACAGGGATGAGAGGTGGGAGGGAAAGGGAGAGAGAAGGGAAAATGCATGGAAATGGAAGGAGACCCTCAGAGTTATACAAAAGTACATACAAGAGGAAGTGAGGGGAAGGGGAAAAATAATATAAGGGGGACAAACGAATGTCAGTAGAGGGAGCAGAGAGAGAAGAGGAGAGGGGAGGGGAGGGGAGGGGAGGGGAGGGGAGGGGAGGGGAGGGGAGGGGGGATAGTAGAGGATAGGAAAGGCAGCAGAATACAACAGACACTAGTATGGCAATATGTAAATCAATGGATGTGTAACTGATGTGATTCTGCAATCTGTATATGGGGTAAAAATGGGAGCTCATAACCCACTTGAATCAAATTGTGAAATATGATATATCAAGAACTATGTAATGTTTTGAACAGCCAACAATAAAAAATTTAAAAAAAAATGGGTCTGAATGAAGGGAAGGAAGTGGGGCTGGGAATGGGAAAGACAGTAGAATAAAATCAGACATAACTTTCCTATGTTCATATGTGAACACACAATCAGTGAAACTCCACATCATGTACAACCACAAGAATGAGAAGTTATACTCCATGTATGTATGATATGTCAAAATACATTCTACTATCATGTATATCTAAAATAAATAAATAATAATGGGTCTGGTCAGAGATAAGTACTAGGGGAGTATGGGGATAGAAAAATCTCCTTGAAGGGGAAATAATGAAGAATACATAGTACCTATTTTTATTTTTAAAAAGATACAGACATATACCATATACACACATGTATCCCACTATATATATGTATATATATATATATATATATATACACACATATATATGCATATAACATATGCCTTTCATAAAAAGTTTGACATGAGATTCACTCACATGTTAATACTGATCATTTTTAAGTGGTGGGGACCACAGGTGTATCTATTTTCTTCTTTAGAATTCTCCTGTACTGTCTGATATTTAATAACATTTTTTTAAGTAATAGGTCAAATAATCAGAAAAGTTGTTTTTGAAATTGAGTAAAAATCAGTCACTTGTAGTTTTATAGATCTGGCAACAGGAAAGATACACAATTAATGAGTCTTAGTGGGAAGAAGAGTTAATATAAGATCAGATGGAGACATCTTTCATGTGGTGAATGTGACTTTCCACTTCTCCAAATCCTATAGATGAGATAGTATTTGGTGGGGGGTACTAGGGATTGAACTCAGGGGAACTCAACCTCTGAGCCACCTCCCCAGCCCCATTTTGTATTTTATTTAGAGACAGTGTCTCACTGAAATGCTTAGCACCTTGGTTTTGCTGAAGTTAGCTTGGAACGTGCTATCCTCCTGCCTCAGCCTCCTGAGCTGCTGAGATTACAGGCATGCACCACTGTGCCCAGCTTTAATGGTACAGTATTTTTAAAATTTGTTTCAGGCATTCAATTCAAATAAGGAAGGCAATCACAACACTGAGAACATATGTTGAGTTAAGCACCACTAAAAATGTGTATAAACACTCAAAGCCAAAGAAATGTAAATTGTAAAACAACACCAACTAAAATCTCTTCACATCCATATATAGTTACAACATGACCAACTGGCCTCTAGTCAATAATTTAACAATATTAATGCGAAAGTTCTCTATTTCCTTCATAAGTCAGTAAGAATTGGCCAAGACTTTCTATTTTCTTCATTAAGCTTGCGATTTGAGACAATAGCCATCAAAAAGTTTTAAGAACATATGTATCTTTCAAACAAACAATTTGCCTTCTAAGAATTTACCCTACATATCTTGATATGCTTTGATAAAGTTGTATATATAAGATGTTCACTGCAAAATTGTTTATAGTATAAAGGAACTAGAAACAATGCACATGTTTTCCAATAAGAGGTAGATTATATAAACTGTAGTTTCTATAAAATATATGTATAGGATTTACACAAAGCCCATAAAAAACACAGAAGTTAATCTGCCAGGTAATCTGTCAGGTAATCCTTACATTTTTTTTTCTCAGTGCTGGTGATAAAATCCAGGGCCTTGTGCATGCTAGGCAAACATCCTACCACTGAGCTATACCCCAGACCCCTAACAACAGTTTGAACTGGTGGAACCAGCAGACACACAGAGAGATTGCAAGCAGACTTATAGTATGCTCCAGATCTCCAGAGAAGAAGCTATGGTAACATTTTCATCTATCACTCAACTGTCTGCTTTCCTTAAAAATTAAATTATTAGAGGTCACCTGGACCAGTAAAAAAGTGATCAGGAAGAAAGGGATGAAGGAACCCAGCTCTGCTGAGTCATAAATTTTTTCCTCAGAAATTTTAGAGGAAAAAAATATTGACAAAATAGTTTCCTTATGATTACTGTCCATGTTACCTATAAAGTTCCTGTCTTAAGTTTTCTTATTACCTACTGCTTATGTCACCAGTATGAAACAAATCCACTGAAGAGTGAAATTCAATTTTTGGAAACCAAATGACATTCACATACCTATATAGAGATGATTAAAAACTTCTTTTCCATGCACAAAATGAAATGAGCATGCAGTACAAATTAACAGAAAACACTGGGTAAAAACTGAAGCTGTGTTTCAGCAGAGGTTGGGGGGAGGCAACCAGACAGGGCAACTTAGAGTGATGATGACTTGGCCTTTTCATTAGTGACTGAGCCAAGTCGGAAAAGGAGGCATGAAGGCAAGCAGAGAGTAGATTAAGGAGAATGATGTGATTTCTTTTCAAACAGGAACTTATTTTGAGTATTGCACATGCCCTATTTATAGCTAATAAAGTTTGACATATCTGTGTTCAAGCCAGAGCTGTTTCATTCTTCCCTCTGTGCCAAAGGGTAGTCTTCCTTAGGGCTCTCCTCAAGAATAGAGTTGATAATATTCCAGAGGATATAATGGATTGATTGACTCTAAAGTAAAATTTATAGAACATAATCACTTAAAACGTACAGCAATAGAGGAACTTGGGAAATCACCTTCTTGATATCTGGAAAGACTTTGTCTAACTGCTGAATTTCTCCATAATACTTATGTATGAACCAATTTCTCTTTCACTGGTATTTAACAGGCCTCACTCTTTGTGCTACCCTTGAATTGTTTAGTACCATGTATGTAGAACTTCCAGACATCCGTAAGAGTCCTACAAGTAGAAGAGCAATGTGGTAATGCAAATGGCACTAGAACCTTACGATACAACTTTATCCAGTTTTCCTTTGTGACACCTGAAAACATCAATGGTTTGACAAGTAGAAAGTTTCCATACAGAGTCAAGAAAATTTTTGCTCATCATCTGAACACTCACCACAGTATAATAATTCTTGGTAAGTGGAGCAGTTTCAAATCCTTTGACAGCCTTGGGGGAGAGAGGTCTCTCTGTGAAAAAAAAATATATATTTAAGTTATGTTAATATCCAACAACACAGCGAAATAACATAGATCAACTAACATACTATAATTATTCTTAGTGGAAACACTAAGGGAAATATACATTCCTAAATAAATAAAACTACAACTTTACTAAACTATAAACGGTTTAAGCCATTCAACTTGCAAGGTGGAATAAGCCAAGGAGTTAAGCATAATTAATGGCAGAGTTTGGGCAAGAATGTCACTCCCAATTTGAATTTCATTACTCTAGTTTGCCTCTCCATTAAACTTATTAAAAATAGATATGAGGGCTGGCAATGTGGCTCAAGCGGTAACACACTCACCTGGCATGTGCAGGGCGCTGGGTTCAATCCTCAGCACCACATACAAGTAAAATAAAGATGTTGTGTCCACCGAAAACTAAAAAACAAATATTAAAAAATCCTCTCTCTCTCTCTCTCTCTCTCTCTCTCTCTCTCTCTCTCTCTCTCTCTCTCTAAACAAAACAAAACAAAACAAAAAACAGATATGAGCCAGGTATGGTGGCGCATGCCTATAATCCCAGCAGCATGGGAGGCTGAGGCAGGAGGATCACGAGTTCAAAGCCAGCCTCAGCAATGGTGAGGTGCTAAGCAACAGAGTGAGACCCTGTCTCTAAATAAAATACAAAATAGGGCTGGGGATGTGGCTCAGTGGTTGAGTGCCCTGAGTTCAATCCCCAGTACCAAGAAGAAAAAAAAAAGACATGAAAACCCAACACTAATCAAATGTATATTTGTAACTTGCATATTATGAGTATAATATAATATAATCAATAGCAACTGTGCCTTCTTGGAGATGTTTACTGACCCAACAATAAAATAACCAGAGACATCATTATCCAAAGTACATGTATGAAGACATGAATTAGTGTCAACATACTTTATATACAACCAGAGATATGAAAAATTGTGCTGTATATGTGTAATGAGAATAGTGATGCAAAAAAAAAAAAACTAGAATTTTTAACTCACTCAAAACTACCAGAAAATTCTTTTGTACTTAATTTCTTATTTTTTTTTTTTTAGTTCTGGTGGATACAATACCCTTATTTTTATTTATTTATTTTTATGTGGTGCTGAAGATGGAACCCAGTGCCTTACCCATGCTAGGCAAGTGCTTTACCACTGAGCCACAGCCCCAGTCATTTTTGTATATCATTTTAATTTGATTACATTATATTGTAAAATGCTGCCTTTCTTTTACAAAGTTAATCTTACCTATTAATTTATGACTGAAGAAAACATGCTTTAAAAAAACACAAGATACTTAATACCAAATATTTAAAAGTGTCACTACATATCATCTCCCTGTCTGTGTTTTCTCTTTTGTTTCTTTTTGTCTTACATTTCAGTTTTATCTTACTATATTATATGCTACTTTAAAGCCTTTCCAAAATATGGTGGAATATAAATAATAAAATAACAACATACCATCAGACTTTGATTTTTCTTTTTTAAATAATATTTTAAATTTATAAATCTATTCTAGTCCCATCCTTAAAAATTCAAAATACAGAGAAAAACAATGATCATCCCATCACCCAGAACTAACCATTACTCAGAGTAACATTTTGAAGAGTGTCTTCTATTCTTTTAATGTACATGTTTGTGAACACACACTTAAACACACATGGATCTTTCTTACTTTACCTATAGTGCTGCAATTCTCTTATTACATCATTATATCATGAATATTTTCTCATTTAACCTTGATTTTTAACTATTATTGTATTAAAACCCCACAATATTTAGTTGGCACTTAATAGCTTTTAAGATATTTTATCTGATCTTTATAATAACTGGACAGGCAGAGATGATTTTTCATTTTACAGAGGAGGCCATCAAGATTCAGGGAAGCAAAGTCACCTGCCTAAGGTCATGCAGCTAAGAAATGGCAGAGCCAAGACTGAAGCCCAGGAATGTCTTGACAAGACCTTGTGTTCCCAAACCAATGATTCCAAAAACAAAACAACAACAACAACAACAAAAAAAAAAAAACAGCTCAATGGCATAGGCAGAAAATGCTACTAGAGTTCAGAGTGTCCATCAGTTTAATCTGTGATTGCCAGAGAAGATCTCTCTGGTCAGGGATTACTTGATTTAGCCCTGGAGAGTGGCTAGAATTCAGAGAAGTACAGAAGAAAGCAAGGAGATTTCTAGACAGGGAGCATTCCTAAAACACAGTTGCAAAAATGACAATACTCAAGGCAGTTGTGTACATGGAACACTGAAGTCTTCCAACTCAGCTAAGCTGAGCAAGGTGGTAATAAGTCAAAAACACAGCAATGAATGCCAACTTGTTACTCCCCTGGGATGACAGTAGATATGACCAGTTTCTAAAAACTTGATGCTACTTCAAGATCTACCTTCAATCCACTTAGTGACCTTATAAGGCTTCATTGGAATAGACCTAAGCAATGAAGAGTCACTCTGGCTATTCTTTAGATTGTAAGCAACATAGCCAGGACCTAAACCCTAGTGTGGTATCACCATGCCTTTCCAGTAGACTATGGTCTTGCACACTTAGATGTGTTCAAAATTGGCAACTATCAAATTATTTGGGTTTTTTATTAGGCAAGATTTCTACAATGTAGCTATAATGGTTCTAATTAGAACTCAGAGTTGTCTTGTGCAATTATTATTTAAAGCAGTCTTAATAAAAAATGAAACCTAGAAATACCAGCAAGATGTGGTCACCTTTCAGAAGCAAGGCCAAAAGGAAGGGTAAACATAATAGAGCACCTGCCAAGACACAGAAGAGGAGAGGAAAGGCCACAGGAATGTGTAATGCAACTGAAAGAAAATGTTAACTATGTAAAAGTAGGATAGAGGAGAAACAAACTGAAAAGAAAGAAGTGACTGTCTTAGAGATTCTCAGTGTGTGAACATGATGCAAAATGAATTGGTGCTTTAAAAAGATCAATAAAATTTTTGAAAATCAATAAAACTATCAAACCTCTAGCATGACTGAGAGGAAAAAAGAGAGAAAACACAAGTTACCAAAATCATAAATGAAACAGAGGATATTGTTCCAGATCAAGGAGCTATCAAAAGATAAACAAAAGAATATTATGAGCAACCCTACACACATAAAATTTGACAATTTTATGAAACAAACCAATTCCTCAGAAAACAAAAACTATAACTTACCCAATATGAAATAGATCATTTGAATAGAATTGTAAATATTAAGGAAATATGCCGCAGTCTGGCTGGGCACAATTCACAAGCTACTTGTCAACCAGAAACGAACTTTATTTTTAGAACACACAGGCTGCACCACAGGAGCTCTTCAGGAATTCCCTCAGAGCCCAACTGCCACCACTGGCTTCCCACAAGCCTCTCAACCCCCCCCCCTCACTCCTCCTGCTCTTGAGACCGATTGGCTGGGTCACATGGGCGGAGCCAAAAGAGTCCCCCAATGAGCAGCTCCGTGGTCTGAAAGGGCGGGGAAACAGCCCAATGAGCATCACCACAGAGGAGCCAATCAGCTGGAAGTTTGCTGGGGCTGCTTAGGCTGTGGCTCTCAACAGAGATAAAATTTGTAAATTAAAATTCTAAAAAAAATATTTCCAATCACATGTAGTTTCACTGGAGAGTTCTATCAAATGTTTAAGGAAAAATCAAAATCAATTACATAAAATCTCTTGTGGAAAATAATAAAGAGATCACTTCTGAAATCATTTTTAAATTTTTTTAATTTTTCAATGGACCTTTATTTTACTTATTTATATGTGGTGCTGAGGATTGAACCCAGTGCCTCACACATGCTAGGCAAGCACTCTACCACTGAGCCCCAGCCCCAGCCCCTAAAATCATTTTTGAGAAGGTCTCTATTAGACTGAAACAAACCCAAAGACAGTACAAAAAAGGAAAGAAAGAAAAAAAAAAACTTCAGACCAGCATCCCTCAAGTATAAAATACAAAAAAAAGAAGAAAAAAAAAACTTTAACAAAATATTAGCAGATAGAGTTCCACAATGTATTAAAAATTGGATATCATAGGATTCATCCTATGGATGCAAGATTGGTTAAATATTCAAAACAATCAAAGAGGCTGGGCACAGTGGTGCATGCCTGTAATTCCAGCAGCTCAGTAGGCTGAGGCAGGAAGATCGTGAAGTTCAAAGCCAGCCTCAGCAACCTAGCAAGGCCTGAAGCAACTTAATGAGATCCTGTCTCAAAATAAAAAGTAAAAAGGGATAGGGATGTGGCTCAGTGGTTAAGCAGCCCTGAGTTCAATCCCCAGTACCAAAAAAAAAAAAAAAAAGAATCAATATAACCTGTGCCCTTAGAAGTCTAAAAATAAAAATTACATAATAATTATCAATAAATGCATAAAAAGCACTTGACAAAATTCAACACCCATTTAAGAAAAACAAACTCAAAAAAAAAAAAAGAATAAAGAGAAACTTCTTCAGCTCAACAAAGGGCATCTACAAAAAACCTTCTTCAGCCAGCATTTTATAAAACAGTGAATGACTGAATACTGAATGCTTTCTCTGGGATTAGGAACATGACAAGGATGTATGTTCTCACCACTCTTCATTCAGCACCATGCTGAACTTCTAGTTCTCTCTGCAGGCTTGCTCTAGGAAGAGGGATCAACACAAGGAACAGAAGGAAGACTAATTTGGAAGAACAAACTTGGGAAATCTAAAATAACACAGCTCTTGCAAACAAATGGCTTCATGAAAAAATTCAAGAGGGGGATGCAAATAGAAAAAACACCAGCACTATGACCTCAGTGACAGTTTAAGGCCTTTTTGTACTTCCTTTGTTCCCCACCCCCCTTTCACTACTCTCACCATGTGAAGTTCTCTCTGAAATCCATGCTCAGCAACATGCAAAGAAGGAATAAATATGTTGAGGTTGAGAAGAGACAAGTTCAGTCCCTAGGGGTAGTTTAAAGTGACTTAATCAGAACTAACATGAAAACATAAATATTTGGTGGTGTTTCTAAGGCAATAAAAAGATTGGTCAACAAGGGTACAGAATAGAAGACACAGAGACAAATCTACATAAATACAGTCATCTCATACTAGACAAAGAGGCCATAAACATTCATAGGAGAAAAGCCTCTTCAACAAATGGTACTGGGAAAACTGGAAATCCATATGTAACAAAATGAAATAGACCCCTATCTCTCACCATGCACAAAACTCAACTGAAAGTGGATCAAGGAAGTAGGAATAAAACAAGAGACCCTGTGCCTACTAGAAGAAAAAGTAAGCCCAAATCTTTATCATGTCAGCTTAGGAACCGAATTTCTCAACAAGACTCCTAAAGCACAAAGAAGTAAAATGAAGAATCAACAAGTGGGAGTTATCAAACTAAAAAGCTTCTTCACAACAAAGGAAACAATCAAGAATGTGAAGAGAGAACCTACAGAATGGAAGAAAATCTTTGCCACCTGCACCTCAGATAGAGCATTAAATCTCTAGGATATGTGAAGAACTCAGAAACTTAACACCAAAAATAAATAACCCAATCAATAAATGGCCAAAGGAACTGAACAGACATTTCACAGAAAAAAAAATCAGTGAACAAATATATGAAAATATATATCTAACACTTAGAGAAATGCAAATTAAAACAACACTGAGATTTCATTTCACTTCAGTCCGAATGGCAATTATCAAAAATACAAGTAACAATAAATGTTGATGAGGGTGTGGGAGTAAAGGTCAACTCGTACATTGCTGGTGGGACTGCAAATTGGTGCAACCACTATGGAAAGCAGTATGGAGATTCCTCAGAAAAACTGGAATGAAATCACCATTTGACTCAGTTATCCCACTCCTCAGTATATACCCAAAGGACTTAAAATCAGCATACTACAGTGACACAGCCACATCAATATTCACAGCAGTTTAATTCACAATAGCTAAGCTATGGAACTAATCTTGGTGTCCTTCAACAGATGAATGAATAAAGAAAATATGGTGTGTGTGTGTATGTGTGTGTGTGTGTATATATATAAATATATATATATATATATATATATATATATATACACACACACACACATATATAGATATACACACACACACCATATTTTCTTTATTTTATATATACACACACACAATAGAATATTATTCAGCCAGAAAGAACAATGAAATGAAATTCTGGCATTTGCTGGTAAATGGATGGAACTAGAGACTATCATGCTAAGTGAAATAAGCCAATCCCAAAAAACCAAAAGCCAAATGTTTTCTATAATATGCAGATGGTAACACACAAAAAAGTGGAGGGGAGGAGAATAGAAGTTCATTGGATTAGACAAGGGGGAATGAAGGGAAGGGAAGGGGAATGGGATTAGGGAAGACCGTAGAATGAATCAGACATAACTTTCCTCTGTTCATATATGAGTACATGACCAGTGTAACTCCATGTCATGTACGACCACAAGAATGGGAACTTTTACTCCATGTATGTATGATATGTCAAAATACATTCTACTGTCATCTGTAATTAAAAAGAACAAAAATTGGTCAATTTAATTAAATCAGTGCAAAAGAATCAGTCAGTGTAAAGAAATATTCACTTTTGATTCTTTCCTCTTTTTTGCTAATGTCAAGATTCTTAGTATTTGTTGATGGTGATAGAACTAAAAGAAATATAGAGATAAACAGTTTTTGTGGACATGGGGCATCTATGTGATACACCTGAGGGATTAAAACAGAAAGTTGAAATATAAAGCTCAACCCTAGCCTTGTTTTATAATGAGCAGGAAGAATTATTTCTTAATCTGCTTTAATACAAATTTAATTAACCATGTACCTAATAATCCCCTCAATTGGTATCTATACTTGCCTACTAATGTTTTAGAAGGATTTAATGATCCCTTAACAGAATTAGAAGGAGAAAATAGAATTTGTTCAAAATATCTCCTCTAATCATACTTGTCTCAATGCTTTCCTGACATGGAAAATTTTTTCCAGGAAAATTTTTAATGCAAAGTCCTAACAAAACCCTTTGCCTTTCTAGGTAACAGAACAAAGACAAAAATAAAAAAGATATAATTTATGATGTTATACATGCACTGGCAGAAGTTTCTTTGTTATATTAATAACATATTAGTTTATAGATTACCACTACTTTTTAAAAAAGAACAGGAAATCGTATAAATGACTAATTTTCTTATTTACAATGTATCTGACTCAAATGAAACAAAGGAGTAAAGGCCCTTCTATGGCTTATATAATGACTGAGTTTTCAATACATATACTTTCATGAATAAGATCTTTGAAAAATATATTTCTGCTAAAATAGGGGTTTTTCCTCACATAATAAGAAATTTAGAGATAGGCAAGAATAACTGGTAACAATGGCTTCTTGATGTCATCAGTGTCCAGGTTCCATCATTTTTGCTGAGAGGTTTGTATCTTTGTTCTTGTTTGTTTGTTTGTTTTTGTAGTGCTGGGGATGAACCCAGGGCTTTCACCATGTTCAACAAGTACTATGCCCTCAGCTACATCTCTAGCCCTTTGGTGAGATGTTTTTATAATCACGGTCATAAAGACACACACTATCTTCAGCGTCAAGCTCATGCTGAAAGCATATTTGAGTATTATGCTCAAATATTCTATTTCTTAAGTTTCTATAGTATTAGGTGGGCTGTTCTTTATGTTATACACCCCTTGAAGTCAATCTTCTCTCAAAGAGCAGAACAAAGCTGTCCCTAGGGCTTTGGCCATAGTTATCTACAGACAAGAGTTACAGTGGAATATGAAACTTACAATGCCAAGGGAAAATTTACTACATCACAGAGTGCAATGGTGTAACAGCACTCTACAGGGTGAGGATTATATGGCTCTGGACTTTTAAGGCATTACAAAAGTCTGTGTACTGTCAAGCTGTATGTATGAATTTGTCTCAATTGCTGACTATCCAAGCAACCCCAGTATCACACATTGGACCCAATAGTAATCACATGGAGACCACTGAAGTTCTTCAGTTACATTCCTAATTCAACTTCATAAATGGCCCAATAGTTTGTATGGCAGTGGGGTTTAAATTTTTAAATTGAAGCTTTTGTTTCCCTGAAATATGCATTTCATCTAAGAATCACTATTTTTCAACCTCCTGCAAGACAAATCTTCTTTCCTAAGTTACAGAACAGAGTTTATGGAAAGAAGAAAAAATGACAATATTTTCTAGACTAAACATGAAAAAACAAGCATTAGAATTAATAATGTCCCTCTGCAGCATCCTAGATAGATTTTGGCTTACTATTTTGTAGAAGTGGCAAAGAGTTGGGTTGAAAAAGAATTCAGGTCAGCAAAGATTTATTGCTCATCTAACTTTCCCAACAAGAAATTTTCATTATACTATGTTAATCTATTGTACTATCCCCCAAGCTCCCTCTGCTCTGTTCTACCAGAGAACCTTCATGGTGTCTTTTTTCCCAACCAATTATTATGACTTAGATTGTCCCTCCCCTTATTCTGGGCCTGTCCACAGCCTGTCTGTCTTTCAGCATTCAGCTCAAGCCCTATCACTTCCATCCTTAATGCACTTTCAGCCTCAGAGTTTTGATCTGCAATATATTTTACACTTCATTGCCTAAAACCTTATACTGTCATTTGTTTGTTTCATCTCTAGTTCTTAATCTCCCTCCCATGTCCCTATCCACACTGTTTGCTGGAAATATTTGGAACTATGACTTGCTACACTTTCACTCAGCAACTCTCAAACAATCCATCATCTTCAGTATCAATCATCACTAACTCCCAACACACACACACCACCACCACCCATCACCACCACCAACACGACCAACAACAACTTCCTCCTATTTTCTCCACTAACTGAATTCAGCACTATATTAGTTTGTTTTCTGTTGCTATAACAACATACTTGAAGCTGGGTACCTTATAAATAAAATAGGTTTATTTATCTTGAAGTTTTAGAGGTCAAAAGTTCCAGATTGAGTGGCCTCATCTGTTTGGCCTCTAGTCAGGGCTCCTTTGGCTAGGTCACAATATAGCAGAGAAATGGAAAGGAAATCAGTCATGTACAGAAGGGGAGATCACTTAGTGAGGCAGAAAGCCAGAAATGTTCAGGGTCCAGATTTACTCTTTTTGTAACAACCCATTCACACAGAAACTAACTGGCATTCTTCAAGGACTACATTAGTCTCTTCCAAGTGTGATGCCCCTGGTGAGTAATCATTGCTTACTAGGCCCAACTTCTAAAAGTTCCACAACATCTTAACACTGCCACACTAGGGGCCAAGTTTCAAACACATGAACTTTTAGGGGACATGTTCAAACCATATCCAACTATAATAAGTATGGATAAAACACGTCTTATGTTTAAAGCCCTGTGTTATGGAGACAGAAAGGTGCATAAAGATCAATAAGTTCCCCTTGACCTCCCTATCAGGATGATTAGATGCCCCTCTTTTCCTTGCCACTTTCTATAGAACCTTGTAGTAGCTCTATCACTGAACTTACCATACTATATTCTAATAGCTTCCTCTTATTTAGATCTCTGTTTATGTCATTTACTCTAGCCTATCCTGTTAGTTGTGCATGCACTTATCTTGACTATCAAAAAGTTTTAAGGGGCAGAGTCTATGAGGAATAGATTGTTATAGATGCCCTGAGTACCTAGCCTTAGGTACCATGAGGGCAAGAGTCATGTTTTATTCTTCTCTACTCTACCAGTGCCCAGGACAGAATTAATATCCTAATCATGGGAAATAAATCTTTATTGGATGGCTGGATGGGTTATAGTGCATGCCCTAAAGAACCCACCATCAAGCTGAACCCCTAGATGTAGAATTATCCTCACCTCTTCCCTTGTCCTCATAATTAATCACTGGCAAGTTTTTAATTGTTTCAACAACATGTACTGTATCCATCCACTTCTCTTCCTCCCTACTATCACCAAGATTAGTCTATACCACTATCTAGACTGCCTGGACCTCAGCAATAGCCTTTGCTGGCATTCCTGAAATTCAGCCCCCAACAGAAAGATCTTCCTACCACCAGAAATATCTTCTCAAACCACATGCTATCCTCTGCTTAAAACTTTACATTGGCACCCTCTTCATGCAGTTCTAGCTCAAGACCTCAGTCATACTCTTTATGTACCTAATTTAAACCCAAATCACTCTGCCACCCATATACCATGCTTTCCTACTTTTGTGCTTTAACTTACTACCTCCCTCTAACCTTCTATCTTCTTCCATCTTTTAAGACCCAGTTCAAGTTCTTAGACCCATGTATGTCATTGTTAATTGAATTGTGTCTTTCTGCTCCACCAGCATCTTATTTAGATCTCTCTGTCACTTACTCTAGTCTATCCTGTTAGTTGTGCACGCACTTATCTTGACTATCAGAAGGTCCTAAGGGGCAGAGTCCATGAGGAATAGATTGTTCTAGATGCCCTGAGTACCTAAGAGATACTCAATGAAAACAATGAATTTCATTACATACCACATGATATTCATTCATTTTATAAATATTTACTGAGCACAAGCAAAATAGAAAAGAATATCCCTGCTCTTGTGGTGTCTACATTTAAATGGTGAGATTTAGAGAGTAAATTAAATAAATAAGCAGTAATATAGCATGTTAGATGGAGAGAAATGACAGATAAATAAATAAAGCAGGAGAGGGGCATAGAGGCAGTGGGGACAGGGTTTGATTTTCTCCTGTGTGACCAGGAGTTTCTACTCTGAAGCAGAAAGTAAGCAGAGCAGAAGGAGGTGAGGGAAGCAACCATGTTGACATCTGAGGAAGATGGTCCACATAGAAGGACCATACAGGAGACAGAAGTCTGTCTGGCACAGGCAGGCAAGAGGCCAGTATAGCTAGAATGGAATGAGTGATGGGTCAGAGGTCAGAAAAGAGGCAGGATCCTGGAGGACTTCTAGGCTACTGTGATGACTTTGGCCTTTATCTTTTTTTTTTAATTTTTTAATATTTATTTATTTTTTAGTTCTCAGTGGACACAACATCTTTGTTTGTATGTGGTGCTGAGGATCGAACCCGGGCTGTACGCATGCCAGGCGAGCACGCTACCACTTGAACCACATCCCCAGCCCGGCCTTTATCCTTTTTGAGATGAGGAGTTGTGACTCAAGTTAAGTTTTGAAAGAATCGCTCTGGCTCCTGAATTTAGATCACATTACAGAAGTGACAAGAACAGGACCAAGGACACCAATTAGGAAACTATTGTACTGAGCTAATGAGAGATGCTGTTTCATAAACTTCTAATCCTAGGCCATCTCTGACTAGCAGGCCTCCTGTCTCCCAAATCTCAGACCTATCCTTAACATCTGGTTTAGCTATTTCTTGGGATTACCTAGGTGCTTGACTCAGAGTCAGAATTTACCATATGAGTCCCAAATCAAAGAGCATATAGGAAAAAAATTGAAGGGAAGGGGTTGGACACCAGAACTAACAGTCTGGGGCAGTCCACAAAGGAATGACCAGACTGCTACAAAAGGTATCATAATAGGGGACACCATTATGAAAGCCATCAAAGTGAGGACATGCTATGCACTTCCCATGTCCCCTCAACAATGCTTGGAATTTCCAGACCAGGCAACAAAGGCCTGTTCCTTTTGGTTCTGCAGATGAAGACACTTAATCAAGGAAAAAACGTCAGAGTAAATCTGGAAAATGTTTTAGGAGTCCTAACAATTATATAAATGGAAAGATGTAGCCATGGGTAAATATCAGCTGTAAAAATCATCAGAACCAAGGAAATTCCAGGCAAGGCCTGTGAAAATACTTCAAGGCTTAACTGAAACATCGCAATTCCCAATAATTAAAAATACTGGAGGCTGGGGATGTGATTCAGTGATAGATTGCTTGCCTAGCATGCATGAGCTGGGTTCCATCCCCAGTATTGGGGAAAAATGTTGAGAAGTCTATGCACCACAAAAATAATTACAAATCTGGTAGTAAACATATTCCATTAAAGGATATGTCCCTTTTTATCCAAACACAGAAAGTGTGCAAACTAAATTTTATCTTCAATGCTTTTGGGAGAAACTTCTAACAATGGTTATCTAGGAGGAGGGGTAAAGAGAAAAGGAACTTTTATTGTCTACACTATATTTCCATAATGTTTCATTTTATTTACAGTGAATCTATAATTTTATTAATTAAAAGTAGCAATTTGGAGGCATTAAGAAAGCAATGAAGCTAGGTGTAGTTGTGTACAACTGTAATCCCAGCAGTTTGGGAGGCTGAGATGGAGATTGTAAACTGGAGGCCAGGCTCAGTAACTTGGCAAGGCCATAGGCAACTTAGTGAAACCCCATCTCAAAAAATGAAAAAGGTCTGGGAATGTAGCTCAGTAATAGATTGCACCTATGTTCAATTCCCAGCCCCCCCCCCAAAAAAAGCAATGAAGATACCTACAGAAGAGATAACGCACAAAGAGCTATTAACTGAAAGGAGCCCTTGGGTGGATATTATTAGAAAGTGAAGTCTGTGTTGTAACATGCTTTTATGTATCAGAGTCTTGGAATTAGTTTGGTTTGGTTTTGTTTTAGTTTGGTTTTTGAAATATAAGTAGAGTTTCCCTTCTTTCTTAAGAATATACAATAGGTTAAAGACAATAATGTTAATAAAGCAGCCAGACAACTTCCTACAACCCTATGATTGTTATCTCTGAAACACATCTTTGAGGCATGTAGTCTTAGGTCTACTTAGGGCTAAAAAAGGAAGTCAGCACTTGGCCTCCTTTATTATTGTATTCTGCCATGGGGACTCAGAGTAGCAGTAAGGACTATGTACTATATTACAGGGGCCTGAATTAGTAGACAGAAAGGGACATAGTTAAGGTGGAACAGTTGTCTGAGCTTTGAATTCCTTTGCTTTTTTAGCTTTCTGTTGCCTTGATGTAATCTAAATACAACTTTGTTTCAAAATATCTAACCACAGATTTTTCCCAGTTCTGTTCTAGTCTTATTTTTGACTACACATGTAAGTATAAACAGTTTCTGTTAACCAATTAAAACTACAAGATTTTCAATAAGAAAATTTCAACAAGAAAACACAAAAGTCATATTCAAAAAGACAGTTAAAGGTCTCACTTACCACTGGATTTAATTTCTCGGACATAATTACTAGGGAACCAGCCTGTTCTCCCATTTAATGTGCCTTCCCACCAGCCTCCTTCTTCAACTCGAGTGACATAAATGATGTCCCCTTTACAGACTGACAGCTCATCTTCATTAGTCTGCTTAAAGTTGAATCTTGCCTTCACTATCAACTGGTGACTTCCATTTTCCGTCATCTCCTAGAGAAACAAAAGCCACAGCAGATTAAGAGGCATCTAATTGAGGCATAGTAGAAATTATATGGTTTTAGGTAAGACCTATCCTTGAGTGACCAAGAATAAAACCCTATATCCATCTCAGTTCTGATTTTTAAACTTAGGAGTCTATGAATGGCCCTCCGGAGGTATTAATTAACCCCTTGAAACTTTATGCAAATTTTTGCATTGTCAGAATGTGTATTTTGGATGGGGTCATAGCTTTCATTTCCCTCTCCCTTCATCTATTATCTAAAGATACCTATTTAACCAACCTAAGTAATAGAGTGATGATAAACGATTTCACCCTGCCTCTACCCAACACACAATCTTAGCCCACATATTAGGTACTAATCAACTCTCACAGAAATCTGTTCCTATCTTCCAATTACTAATAACATCTTAATTTGGTCATACTTGGTCCCATGCAAAGGTCAAATATCTCATAGCTAACTAAATTAGGAATAATTTTAGCCTGTCTTGCATCAATTGGGCTTAAATTTTTGAGACCCTTTTGAGAAAATAATAAGCACAATGGCTCTTTACCCAAACGAGTTCATAAACATGACTTTTGGTATAAAATTTAAGAGGGTACAAATGGTGTGGTGCCATGATTTTTATCAGCTTCTCAATGAGATCTGTGGTCTCAGAAAGGTTAAGAACCACCCGTTTAAGTGCTTTGGAAGTAACAGGACATGATGGCCTACAGGGAGCAGGTGGCTTTTGACAGAGAAGAGAGGCTTCACCCAAAGACGAGATGGAGCATTTCCTCCCAAATAAAAACTCCCAATAAGATAAAATGCATCAGGGCATGGTGGCACGTGCCTATAATCCCAGTGGCTTTGGAGGCTGAGACAGGAGGATCACGAGTTCAAAGCCAGCCTCAGCAACTTGTGAGACCCTGTCTCTAAATAAAATATAAAAAGGGGGCAGAGATGTGGCTCAGTGGTCAAGTGCCCCTGAGTTAAATCCCCGTACCCTCCCACACACACAAAAAAAGACCAAATGCAAAGACAACTGGGAGATCTCAATATAAAAATTCATCATAGACTGATATTTAAAATCAAGTCTTACTCAAAGAGAAAAATAAAGATGACAATAATGCTAAGAACAGCACTGAATATTTATTGATTGCCTACTAAAGTGCCAGCTACCCACTTAGTTCTAATAAACCAAGGAATAGGGAAAATAACAGCAAAGCGTCATCCGGAATAGTCATAATAACTTACATTTGCATAGCACTCTCAGTTAAGTAACTTGCCAGATTCTAATAAGCAGCCAAGCTGGGGCTTTAACCCTGATTTTCAGACTCTGGGCCCCACATGCCTGATTTGTTCCAAAGTCTAGCCTGAATGGGTATTTAGTTTATAGCTAGTTTTCTTGGTGGCACCCAAAACAAACAGAATGACAATTTCACCACATATGAAAATGCAACTGGGATATGAGTCCTATTTTATGAATTTTAAAGCAGACAGGGAGAATTGGGGACTATACTTACCACTGTCTTTGCCTGCTTTTGCAGCCCTGGAGCTGTGCTAGAAACTGCTCCCTGTGGGTTTGTCTGAGAACTGTTAGCAGCACTAAGAGAAGAGGAACGTCCACATGGTCTTTCTGAGAGCTGATCTGTGAAAAGAGGAAAAGGCATGGTAAAGGAAGCACTCAGGTCAGAAAACCATCTACAACATAATCTTGTATGGGACTTTATAAAAAGCATCCTAGCTATAATCCCAATGGTATTGTTATGAACATGCCAACTGTGTTTCAAACCCACCCCCACCCCCGCCCTCCTCCCTTTTTGGTGGCCAACTTCTTGTTCTCAACCTTACTGGCCATTGCTCTCCAGTAGAATGAAAAGCAGCGACAGAACCACATTTTCTCTTAACCCATTCCCTACAACTCTTCCTTCCTGAACCAGTCACAACTATATGCCCTGTTATCCAAGGCAGAACTATATCGGGTACCAAACAGCTGTTTGTGGCTCTTATTACTTTGAAATATTTTAAATTTCTCGCCCTGTTTTCTGGCCCATAACTCAGTGGCTCTTTCTTACATGTAAGGATTTATGTGGCACATACAATCTAAAATCTCCCTAGTGTGCCGTGGGAAGAGTGGAGAATGAGAATAAGAAAGAGTGCGTGTCTGAGACAGATGCGATCTTGATACTAGAATAATTTGTTGTTTAAAATCAAACTCAGGAGTCTTCTCTTCCTTGAAACCTTGTGAAATTTGATCAGACCAAAGCTGAGTTGGATGTTTTCAGTATGCTGAAAGTGTACTAAAGAGAGAATCTGGCTTCTTGACAAATTCAAATGAGGGTTCTTTTCCTCTCCATTTATTTTTAAAATATATAAACTGCAAAAGTCTAAAGCCCAAACATTCCCTAGGCGACAAGCTCAGTATCCAAGTAATTTCCTTGATGCCGTGGGTTTTAACTTTCACCTTGTATTTTTATAAATATCTGCGGCAAGGGAAGAGACTGTAAAACTTGCTAGGAGAGTTTGGCAAAGGAACATATAATTTGTGTGGCATAATGTTAGAATTATATGATCCTCCCTGCCCAGAACTGGATAGTTGTCATGTGTGTTAAATATAGTTACTTGAATTAGCTGTACTTTCTGCTATACGCCTTGCAATAGCTCAAATGCATTTTTTTTTCAAATAGCAAAAGAACAACTTTAAAGAAGTATTTTTCCATGTCTTGCTATTATATACAGCTCTTTTGACTAAAACTATAATTACTTGATAGCTTCCTAGATGTTCCATCTTATTTGGCACTTGATTATATTGTCTGTTCTTGCTCTCCAATTGTTTCTGCTGGGTAAGTTGAGTCTCCCTAAATAGACGGTAATTTTTCCAAGGGCGGGGGAACTATGTCTTCCACTTTCTTGGTAACACCTGGCAGTGCTGGGCACACAGCTTCTTGCCTCTCTAACAGTTTGAGCAGGAAGATTCAGATTTGAGTTCAAGGGCTCTCAAGTCAGTCAGGTATGAGTTTGAATTCTAATTCAGCCACTTTCTAGTTGGGCAACTGTGGACCTGACTTTCCTTATTGATAATAGGGACCTAATAATAATAATAATGCCTATCCCCAGGTGTGTTTCAAACATGGAATAAGACCACTTAGGGCTCTTAGGACAGGCTAGACCCAGGGAAAGGGTTCAAAGAATTTGAACTATGATTATTACTACCACTGTAGGTAAGACACTGTATCATAGAAGGAGTAAAATTCCACTCTTAAGTTTATCAACACTGGTTGGGGATGTGGCTCAAGCGGTAGCACGCTCGCCTGGCATGCGTGCGGCCCCGGGTTCGATCCTCAGCGCCACATACAAACAAAGATGTTGTGTCCGCTGAAAACTAGAAAATAAATATTAAAAAAAAAAAAAAAAAAAAAGTTTATCAACACTTCCCTCAAATTTACTAGGATTTATACTTAATAACCTCCAATGTAACGGATGGTAAACATTTAAACAAAAGATACTCTTAATTTACTAAGACCTTGAAGTTTCATTTCCAGTGCAAGGTTACTGAGGGGTTCCTTCAACATACACACAGACACAGGGAAGACTATGAGAAAAATGTGTTCCTAGTGTGGAAAGGGAAGTGATGGTTGTACTTGGTAAACTTTATTTTAAAAAGAGGGAACTGTTTTTTTTGTTTTTTTTTTTTTTTTTTTGTCTTGCTATACTGAGTTGACTATTCAAAAGTTTTGGAACAAAATTGGGTTTTCTTTGTTCCTATTATTGTACTAAGGGCATTAGAATACCTCTGTGATATGCATGTTTAAATATGGTGATAAGTATGTTTAAACCATGAAAAATTAAAGTACTTGATATTTGTTGGGGTTTATTTGGGGGCAAAAGGGGCAAATTTTCACCAATTAATCAATCCAGGGCATGGTTAACTCTTAGAACAATCAGAAACACATGGATTCAAAAATGTCACCCAGAACTCATAAATCACAAACTTTACTTACCTTCTGTTGCTTTGTTGACAGCTAAAAGAGTACTCAGAACCTTGGAGAAATTAACCCCTGAATAAAGGTCATCAGGATCAAATACCTATGAGCAAGAAACATTGAAACTGTAAGACACGATAAGTATTCAACTCAATGAACCAAACTGTGAAAAGGCCACTTCCTCCAGCTCTCGGAGGAAAAAAAAAATGTAAAAGCCAAGATGCAAACCTCTGTATACCTTTGGGAGAAATGAGAGCAGCAGCTGAGCTGCCTAATGACATGTGGCAGGCTATCAGTGAGTCACAGCAAAGCAGTAATGGGAAATGAGAGCCAAGCCGAGAAGGCAGCACCCACCCGGAAATGCACAGCACATACTCAGACCTGCTCTTTTGACCTAAACATATCAATATGCTCAGCCCAGTTACAGGAAGCTCATGTGCCTGGGTTATAGTTAATGCCTATCATCTACAGAATGTCCTCAACCGTCCACAAATAAGCAGGTGGAGCCTTTTTGACACACTTTCATCTTTACAGTTTATTCTCTGTGTTCACTAGGGGCACTTTCTGAAGTGCATTTCTCTCTAATCCCCTTCCTCCCTAGTGCTGACTGCTGGATGCCAATTGCCTGGGATCCCAACTCCATGTTGCCAAACTTTCTGCCCAGGTCTTCCTTTTGCCCCCAGCCTCAGTTTTTGGATTCTACTGCTTCATCTTGCCCTTTGCAGTTCATCTTAGAACTGAGAGAATCAAAACCTTTGCCTGGTGGAGCCTATGGGTTCTTCCCAGCCTTAGATGACTTTTCCAAATATAACCTCTGGCCTTCCTGATACCACTCATCTTTTAGCAACAAACTGTTGAGTAAATAGAAAATTTCACTTTCCCCATCACAATTACATGCTGATATGCTACTGTCCCTAGTGAAGACACCAATCACTTGTTATTGTTTTAAATACAGTTTAAAATTGTTAATTTTTCCATGTATTCAATATGTTAAAATGTATTGAGAGTGTCTATCTTCTTTATAACAGTGAGGGTGAGACTTCTGATCCCTGACCTCTTGGTGGCCTGAAGTAGCCCTAAGAAGATGGATCTTCACCCCTCACCAAGTCTCAAGATTAAGAGATCAATATCTCGGGGAGGGAAATGAGATAGGGAATTAGGATAAAGAGAGAGATATACTGAATCTTAAAGGAAATATCCACAAGCCACTGAGATGCAGAAAACACACTTGTAAATCTTGAACTTAAGGGACATGCCCTTGGTCCATGCCCTTGTAAAATGAGGGAAATGTGTAAGCAAAGGAAAAACTGGCACAAAATTGTGTAGCTCCACCCCACCTCCATCTCTTGTCCAGCCCCTAGCAACGACCTTCTGTAAATATTAACACCCCACACCAATGGGTTATCATCTCTCCCTCTGGAGATAGCCCACATTCTTGAGTGCATATTCCTTGCTTTACCCAAAAGGTATCTCTCTTGTGAGATTGTTCCCCCACCACATTGTCCCTTGAATGTGTATCTACTCTCCTAAATAAACCTCTGTTTTATGCCTTTAGGAAACAAATGTTGAGATTTCTTATAGTCTCTAACACATATGTTTGAAACTAGAAGCATTCTCAGGCACAGGCTCAATCTATTAATTGCTAGTTGACAGTGTAGAAATACAGACATGCTCCTTCTAAAAAACATCTCATTCCATAAAAAGTCTCTTGAAGAAAACAGATTACATAATTTTTCCCCAAATATGGTGATGAGAGTCAAATGTACCTTTTCAAATGGGACATGATTAATACTGATTTTGAAGGGTCTGTCTTCCCATTAGGTAGAGCCGTTTGTTCCATTTTTAATCTGCATATTTTCTGGGAGTCATGTCAAGATAATTTTTATCTTATTTTTGTACATATTCTTGAAGAATCAAACTTTGTTTCTAGAATGGAAATACGTAATATCCTTTTATTCACCAAGTCTGGGGGCAATACAGATTCATGCAAATGTGAGCCTACACAAGTCTGACTATTTTGGGATTCTACTATTCACCCAATCCATGAATGGTTTGGATTCAAAGTTAAATGACTGAAGAGCCCAACCATACCTAAAAAGGAAACACTGCCAGACTTCTAATAAAAGGGTAGCATTAATATTACTAAAGAGTTAAATGACACTACAATCCAAATAATTTCTGACTGCTACAATATAAAATGAGAAGTTTTCCAAGAGCAAATTAAGAATTCTGTTTTTGTCAAACCCTGGGTGAACAAGATGCAGTAAACTCTAGAAAGAGTATTCAGAACCCCAGAGGATTCCAGACATATTGAATTCCCTCAAAAGTGGTCAAGTAGGAAAGGGTTAATGACATCTATGCCAAACTAGTCACAAAGCAAAAAAATCACTTGTCTTTAGCTTATGATTCTCAAAGGCAGAATGAATATGTGTGTGTGCATGTAGATATATTCATTGGGTGGGTGTGGGGGAGGTGAGTAGAGTAAAATTATAACCAGAAGTAAATAACTAGCAGAATAAGGTAGATAAGCAAAAACTGATAAAAATCTCCCCTTTTTGTTTTGCTTGCTCCTTATCCAGGTTAATTGACTGCCTATTCATGGAAATGTCAGAATTATTCATTTGTACTAATTTGAGAACAAACTGATCAGAAAATGAAATGTGCACCAACAAGAATCATTGCATCTGCTTGAGGGAAGTTGCCTGGACTGTGCAGTTCCCTTTTCAGAAAACCACAATATACTCAAGTCTATCCATGGGTACTGTTGCTCTCACTGCCAAGTCCATTCTATAGTACTAGGAACTATACAGGAAGGAACTGTAAGAGGCCACAAGGGACTGGTATGGAGAGAGAAAAGGCAAAGCCTCACCATTATTATTTCAAAGTAGTCAGAAGCTTAGATACAACTATGAATATCCTACACCACCCCACACCCTCCCAAGCTCCAAATTGAATAATATTAAAAATTCCACCCCAGATTTTTCTTCCATAAAGATCTATCCCCTACAAAATGGAAATATTATTTGGGAAAAAGCATACTTTCAGCTACTATCACTCATGTTTGCCTTAGTGGAAATGAGAGTGGGAGACCAAGTTTAGAGATGATGATGTGCAGAAAGACTGACAGCTCTGATGCTCAACTGGGAGAAAGCAAGGAAGAATCCCTCAATGTGGAGAGGTGTGAGAAAGGTATATTATAGTATAGACCACTTGCTTTGGCCTACTGCCACTCATACATACAAAATAGAGAACCAATTCCTCTATCTGTCTGAAAAGCAGTGGAATGTGTTAAAAGGTAAAGTATAGTCGCATGTTTATGTTGTATGTGATTTTCCAAAGTCCTTTTCAAAGGAATTTTTCAAAGTTCCATCATGACAAACTTATGATGATACATACCCATCTTCTGGCATCTTGTGCAAGCCTCACTAGCCTGCTTAGCATCTCTGGTATGTAACTGAGTCCCAGAGTAGCTGAACTTTCTTTTTTAATTATTTTTTTCTTATTTACATGTGTCAACAGAATTCATTACAATTCTTATTACACATATACAGCACAATTTTTCATATCTTTGGTTGTATACAAAGTATACTCACACCAATTCGTGTCTTCATACATGTACTTTGGATAATAATGTCCATCACATTCCACCATCATTTCTAACCCCATGCCCCCTCCCTTCCTCTCCCACCCCTCTACCCTATCTAGAGTTCGTCTATTCCTCCCATGCTCCCCCTCCCTACCCCACTATGAATCAGCCTCCTTATATCAGAGAAGACATCCGGCATTTGGTTTTGGGGAATTGGCTAACTTCACTTAGCATTATCTTCTCTAACTCTGAACTTTCTTAACATCTATTCTGCACCAGAAATAAGCTAGTTAGTTCCAGTTAGATCTGTGAAGATCAGATAAACAGCAGGATTTCTGCCCCCCATTCGTTTTACCACTACTGTGACGCCAACAAGAAAAAAAGGACTGCTTCTTAGATTACAGAAAGATAGTTTCAAAGTACCACTTTTGCAACAGAATGAGGCAAGATTCAACTGTAACAACAGCAAAAATATTTACACCACTCTGTGTAAGTAATAGGAGACACAGGGACTACACTTCATTAAATATATTTTAAGCATTTATAAATTGCCAGCCTAGGGTTCAATCCTATATGAGCAGATATAGGATTGAAATATATATATATAAAGACATTTTGCTTTTAAATGTTTATGTTTCCCCACACTTTTCCACTCTGGATATCCACAATGACAACAAAATCTATTTTCCGTCCACTAAACACCAGGTGCTAATTCTGAAATGTTGGGATCTGTCAGTACAAATTGAGCAGAAGTTAATATTTTTATGACTTTACAAGTAGATTCTTTTGGAGTAGCTTTCGGTTTCAACATATGTGCTATTTTAAGACACTGTCCCTAAACTGACAAAAGCAATGAAGCACATGAGAAGAAACTCCCCTGATCCCCTGTTCCATTCCCTCACTAATCTTATAGCTACCATTACTGACTTACTGTGCCCCTACCATGTGCCTAACACCATACTTGGAGATTACATATATATTGCTATGGTTGGATTGTTTGTACCCAGGCCCTACATTCTTACATTTAAACTTAATCCCATTTCTGATGATAATTGAAGTTGGGGTCGTTGGAAGCTGATTAGTTCATGAAGATGGAGCCCTCCTGAATGGGATCAGTGGCCTTATAAAAGGGATCCCAGAGAGCTGTCTTGACCCCTCCACCAAGTGAGGACACAGTAAGCATGTCCTCACCAGACAGTGAATCTGCTACTAGTGCCTTGATTTTCAACTTCCCAGCCTCCAGAACCATGGGAAATATATTTCCATTGTTTATAAAGTATCCAGCTTATGGTATTTTGTTATAGCAGCAAAAACGGACTAAACTGTGTATTTTTTCATTGCATTTGGTTCTTCCAGAACTCCTGCGCTAGGGGCACAATTATTTCCTTCATTTCTTAGGTGAACAATAAGACTTGGAGTAGTTAAGTCACAGAACAAGAAAGGGATGGAGCCAATAAAAACACACACATAAGTGCCCTGAGGGGTGTTGTAGCTCTGTGTGCACGCTTTATGTTTCCGTGAAACAGAAAAACATGAAAAAGCAATTTGTAGATTTCTACACAAAAATAAATCCCTTGCTGCTGTCAACACAAGCAGAACCTTCCTCATCTGGAGCAAGTTGGTTCAACCTGTAAAATGACTAATTCAACTAACTGTGGGGAAGAGAAAATCTTCCACATGCCTAGACTGTCTTGAAGGGGCTTTGCTTAATTCCTGCGCTGTCCTTCCGATTTCAGGGGACAGCTCTGACTAAGTAGGCACTTGGCCACTTTTTCCAGAAGTGGGGAAGAGCTACACAGTCCGTATTTTGTGAGTTGCTAATAGGGTGGGGTTCAACTTGTGGTTACAGGACCAAACTAAGTTAAGGCAAACAGGCCCAAGGTATCGGTCACATGCAGTGACATTCAGCCCCCAATTTCCTTGGTATTATGCTATGACTATCTAAGTCAACCAGTCACAGCACTCCAGCCACATCCTGGTTAAGAAAGGAAGTCATACTTTATTCTCACTCAGAACTAGTAATGCCTTTAATGTCATCTTAGCTTCAGTAATACCCAATCAACTTCCATTAAAGATAACTTATGGTTTGGGGTGATCACAGTAGATTCCATCACGCAACTTTAAGAAATTTAATCAACTGAAAAGCAAGTGATTCAGTGGGACCACAAGGATATACAACTTATGTTTTAAAAAAATGATTCCAAATATTTAAGAACATTTCAGCTCTTCCTTATTTTTCTTACTCTTATTGAACAAAATCTTTGTTGCTGTTGTTGTTGTTATTGTTGTTTTGTTCATGTGGTACTAAACATGGAACCCATGGGTGATTTGCCACTGTGTTCCATCCCCAGACCTTTTGATTTTTTGTTTTGAGATAGGGTCTCCCTAAGTTTCTGAGGCTGATCTCAAACTTGCTGTCCTCCTGCTTCAGCCTCCCAGAGTAGCTGGGATTACAGGTACGTGCCACCGTACCCAGCTTACTGAACAAAATTTTAAATTGACTTAGATTATAAATAAATCCTCAGAGCTGAGCACCTGAACCCTTGAACTTTGGAGGAAAAATCATTACATAGTGAGATAGAGCAATCAAATCTGAGATGCTTAGTCATATCTCACTGGGTAATACTGCGCCTGGCTCTGGGAACTTGACCTGGGATGCTTTCACATAGCTCCTACTAATAGCAGTCACAAAGTCAGTAAAAATAATGTTCTTAGTTCAGAAACTTGATTCATTGCCCACTGGCATTCCACTTAATAGAATACAGTGGATGGCATTTGTACCCTGCCTGGTTTTAAATAATAACTCTTCCTAATGATGTGGAACAAACTTAAGAGACCAAAGTCTGCACTCTACTTTTGTTTTCTCCATTTCTCTATGTATCAGAAATTTAGAGAACAAGATCTGACTTGTGTACTATAGCTACAGCAACTGAGGTATATTGAAAAGAAAACTGGTGTTGGGGGTCAGAAAACCTGATCCCAATCCTAGGTTTGTCACTCCTGAGCAGTTATAAGGACATTAGGGAGGCAGCACTACTTTTCTGTGGCTTTCCCATCTGAAAATTGAGAGGTATCTTTGACTTAAGGAAGTCAATGAGAGGCCTGAAGGTGCATCTTTGAATAGGAGCTCTCAAAGGCAGCAGCTTAGCTGGGTCTCCTGGGTCCAAAATCTGGTCTTCAATCCTCAAGGATCTTGAGAACGGCATTACACTAGCCAAGTTCACCAAAGAACAACACATAAACCAAAATGCCGATTTCTTAATTTTGGATAAAATGAACTACTAAGAGGACTGGGTACTCTCATTTCATGGCCAGGCATTCTCTCTCCATACATAAATCCACCTGGTAAGCCAAGTTATAATTATAAATGGGTTGGATAGTGTAGAATGAGAACAAGAGAGTCTTGGGTATTATAGACTGAGATAATTATTATCTCTTTATAAGTTGATGTTTCAAATGTCATTTTAAAATGACCTATTTATAAATTCTACCTCTATCTTGCTGCCAAGAGGCATTTGGACTTCGATTGTGGACAGTTTAAACCATCTATGTTATTTTGTCTCTATGAATTTCTATAATTATTTTATGTAACTAATATGGGCTTCTGAATGACTTGAACCTCATATAATTCGGAGCAAGGAAGTTCAGTTCCATAGAGCTCCTGTGGTAGGAGCCAAGATGTGAGCTTAATCCCTCACTGTTTACTCCCCATTTTAAAGTTACCAAATCTACTTCCTGCCCCCTACCCCCATCACTGTAACACACCTTATGACTTCCATTCTTCTGTTAGCACTCCTTTAGGGGAAATTCAGCTTTCTCCACAATAGAGATTTATCTTCAGTTGACTATTAAGTGTTCATGAAAGAGGAAGATGAATGAGGAATAAAATAGACACGTTGGTCTAAAAGGAGAGATCACAAAAGAACAACTGATTTAGGATAATCTCACCAAAAAGAGAGTAGGCATAAAGGAAAGGAAAAGATGAAATCTTTCTTGTCAGTAGTGCTTGCCAAGCCAAGGTCAAGAAGCAGAGGGCTTAAAACCAGCTGACTTTCAGCCAGCCAACCAGTGTGGCTTGCCCCTACCCCTCCTCCCATTATCCTGTCACCACAGCCCTTGCAGGAGCCACACTGGCTGCCAGTTTTAAAGGATGGGGGTGGATGAGTGATACCTCAGATGCTGGAGTGTCTGTATACCAGAGTGGGGGTACCCTCCCAACACCCCCCTATTCCTTCAGAGAAAGGGACTGACTTCCTAGTGTTCCAAATTGGAATGCAGAACACATTTTCCCAGAGACATAGCATCACACCTGTCACTTAGTCTCTGTTAGTTCTATAGTTTAGTGACATTAAGTATTAAACAGGCTGTTGTGGGCCAACCAAAAAACATAATCATCATGTAGAACCTTGTTTCTACAGGGAAACATTTTCTGTGTTCCCAACAGTAATTCACAAATAAATTGTTGGAAAATAATCCATTTTCATTTTGAAGAGTGCTCGGATATGTGTTTCCAATCAATGGCCAATATCTTTTAGGGTTTTTTTCCCCTTGTCCTTTTATATAACAGATGAACAAATGCCCTAGACACTCGTAGTACTATTTATTTTAGAACTCTCCTTGATTAAAGAACCAGGCAAATATATGAAGACTAGGAGAATATTCTCAAAAATGTCAGTAGTTAAAAGTAACTGCGTGAAGCAGGCGTGGTGGCGCATGCCTGTAATCCTAGCAGCTTGGGAGGCTGAGGCAGGAGGATAGTGAGTTCAAAGCCAGCCTCAGCAAGTAGAGAGGCCCTAAGCAACTTAGTGAGACCCTGTCTCTAAATAAAATACAACATAGGGCTGGGGATGTGGCTCAGTGGCTAAGTGCCCCTGGGTTCAATCCCCAGTACAAAAAAAAAAAAAACTGCCTGGGGCTGGGGTTGTATCTCAGTGGTAGAGAGATACAGCTCTTGTATAACACATGAAAGGCACTGTGTTTCATCCTCAGCACCACATACAAATAAAGATATTGTGTCCATCTACAACTAAAAAAAAATTTTTTTAAAGTAACTACCTCTGGGGCTGGGGTTGTACCTCAGTGGTAGAGCACTTGCCTCGCATATGTGAGGTACTGGGTTCGATTCTCAGCTAAATAAATAAATAAACAAACAAACAAATACCCATTAATAACTAATATTTTTTTTTAAAAAAGTAACTACCTCTGCAATTGTCCAGGCAGCTAGGGAAGATGCTTACCTACAAAGAGAGGGCTCCCTCAGCCCCTGATTTCCTAGAAGTTTTTGATGGTTTTGGGTTGGAGCCCTAGAACCTAGTAGAAGAAATTACTTAGGTAATCCAGGTACAGGAGAGACAGATGGTAAATGAGTTCTGCACAAAGATCAGGGAGAGACAAGGGCCACAAGCAAAGGCACTGTACTGTTGCAGGTTGCTTTAAGTAGCAGTTCCTCTGGTAGTTTCTATCAAGTCTTCCACTGACCTACCTTTACCTTTTTTTCTTCTGAACAGCTCCAGCCTGCTGTGCTGCTGCACACTTGAGCCCTCAATGATCTACCAGCATAAAAATCTTTATTTAGTCTCTGTGTGTTAAGATTCTTGGATTTCCAAAAAGGAGGTGGGTTCTTTGAAGTCCAAATTTCCCTGCACTCCTGACCTAATACTCAACATATATGAAATACTTAATAAATAATTATTCACTGGTTGATCAACAGGGTGCTCTCTCAAAGAGACTTATGGGTACATTACACCTAAAATTTAATGCCACCAGTATAATTTTTGTTCACCTCTGTATATTCACTTTGTAGAAGAGTTCCTATAACATGGTAGGAACTCAATCAACATTTGATCAATTAATGAACGTGTAGATGCTCTTGTTAATAGATAATAATTGAAGAAAAAGAATTTCTGGAAGTAAAATAAACTCAGAAAGAAAAAATAATTAGGAAAGAAAATATCAATATCCATGCAACTTTTCAGGAAATGTCTATTACATAAAACGAGATAAATCTGTTCCCATCTACAAAACTAAGCTCCGTGACTGTGAGGTGACCAAAGGTGCTTCCATCTCCATGGTCGGAGATTTTTTAAGTCATGTACCAAGTATAGACAATGTCCACAATAGCTTGCCTGTCCCAGGCAATAGAAGTTCCTTTCAATGCCACCACAAACACTGTGAACTAAGTATTATGATGAAGGAAACAGGAAAGAACTGTGGAATTTTGCTGCTTTGCTGAAATTGGCTGTATTTTTTAAACTTTTATTACAAAATAGAATAAATAACAAATACTACAAGCTACACTCGCCTGTCTATACCGTGCTCTAAAACCAGCTCCAAGTTACAGCCAGAGCATAGTAGGGCATGGCAAAATATCTCACCAGAAGCAAGAAGGGGTAACAAACAATTTAAAAGACTATAAAGCACATGCCCAAAGTCTTTCTAACACCAGCTAATTTGGGAAAGAAGGATGTTGTACCAAAGTTACTATCATTTTCTTTCTTTCTTTAGAGATCACCTTCAGTAATTCATTTGGGAAAGACTTTTGGCACTCCATGCTTTTATCTCTGTGTGAGTTACTTTTTCAAAAGCATGTCATTGTCAGGAACTGGAGATATAACTCAGGGATAGAGCACTTGCCTAGCATGCACAAAACCTTGGATTTGATCCTCAGCACCACCATAAGAAGAAAAAAAAACAGATGTCAAGTATGTCATTTTCAGAGACACCAATTGATGTCTAACAGACATCAATTAATTGATGAATTGATAAATCAATTTTGCTACATCTTTTTAGAATCTGGATTTGCACCTCAGAAACAATCCAAACACTGTGAGGTGGATATTCAGGAGCTCAGATATGAGAGACATCAGGAATGGTGCTTTCTGTTAGCACTCACGTCACAAAGCACAGAAACTCTATGCAGCAAAAAAGGAATGTGACCCAGCCTACAACTACTTACAAGATGAAGTCTACCCTCTTCAGGCTAGCATCCAAATTTCTTCTCAAGCTTACTCCAACCTAGCCCATCATTTTTCACTGTGTTCTCCTTGTATTCCCCTGAATATTTCATTTGCTTTGCTGTGCTTCTCTGTAATATTTATACTTCTCCTTCTGAAAGTTCCCTCAACTATCTGAATCTGAGCTCTTCATCAGAGACCATCCAAATCACTCCCATCAGTTGGGTTTTCTCCAACCACTACTCCTCTGTTTACAACGGGCCTCCCTATTTCTGAACTCCTCTTGCATTTGGGCTTTAGACTCTGGATCCCCTAGCTTAGACACCCAGCTGTATACATGGCTATACCCTGTTAATTTCCACTCTTTCATACATTCACAGGCAGAAGCCCACCTGGTACTCACTGTCTAGATGGTGAATATCAGTCTTTCCTCCCAATCTAAAATTCAGATTATCCTGAAACACCTGTCCTTTTGGCATGCCTTTCCCCAAAGGAAAGAAAAAGGAAAAACCTTTTTTTCCCTTGTAGAATTGGATAAATCATGGTTCATATAGTTTCCATCACTTGCTAAAATAAATTATTCTTTTAAAAGAATATGATTGAGTGAAGTGAAGAATGCTGACAGAGCACCTACCTCACCAAAAGAAAGTGAGGTTGCTGACTGGATCACTTTGGAGAAAGCCACAGCTTAGGGAGGTTGTGTTCAAAGCTCACAACTTGAAAGCTCAGTGAAATCAAAAGACTTTGGGTAATATAAGAAACAAGAAGCAGCCTGTGGACTGGAAAAGTAGAGAAGAGCTTCCACATGAACCATGCTACCTAACCTCTCAAACCTTATTATTTTATTTTTATAAAAAACATGAAATAGGTACATTAGTTTGGCATAGAGACTCTGAGTAATGCTATGTTAGGGGAGCCCTGGCTTTATTTTTATTCTTTCTTTTTTATACTTTCTGTTTATACTTTCTTTTATCCACTAAAGAGTCATTTCTATGAATAAAAGTCAACTCTTGATCATCTATATGTAGGCTGATATCTCAAAGAGAATTTCTAAAAATTCATTTCTATTCCAAAATCTACTTATTATGTATTCAACAAATATTTACTGAACACCTGATACATGCCAGGCACTAATAAATAAACTCATTTTAAGAGAAAAAAATCCAGCTGGGTGCGGTGGCGCAGGCCTGTAATCCCAGTGGCTCAGGAGGCTGAGACAGGAGGATCACGAGTTCACTAAATTGCCTCAGCAATTTAGTGAGGTCCTAGGCAACTCGGCCAGACCCTGTCTCTAAATAAAATACAAAATAGGGCTGGGGATGTGGCTCAGTAGTTGAGTGCCCCTGAGTTCAATCTCTGGTACTCAAAAAAAAAAAAAATACAAAACTGAAAGACAGTATATAAAATCCAGCAAATGAAGAAGTCACCCACAAGTATACCAACCCTTAAACTATTGTTTTCCATTCTGCTCATTGTCCTTCTTTTTAATCCCAAAACAATATTTTTCCCCAATATACAACATATTCCCATATGCCTCCAGAGAAGGCAAACTGATTAAATTACAATGTAGATGCTTATACTATCACAATGCATAATTTCCCCACAAAAGATGTTCAATTTCTTTTGCAAATAAAATATTGTGGTTTTTTGGCGTGTATACCTTTCTCAGAAACTATTAGTAAATATCCCCATTTTGCTGTAGACCAAGACATGAGGAACAGACAAATTATAAAACAAAATACTTCTTAGTGTTCAAGCCTGCTTCACAGGCAGGCTCTTCATAAAAGATATTAGGATCTTGACACCTTAAAGTTGCCTCTTAAAATAATGTCCACACTTCCAGAGAGTAGGAAAATGCCTTTGTTATTGTCGAGGGTGAGACAAATGCTTCGGAACAGTTTTACTTGCTGCTTTGCAAACTGCTGCATTTCATCTCACCTTAATTTAATTCTTTCTTTTCCCTGTTGTCCTATTCAATCCCTCAATTGACATGTCTGATCTCTGTAATAATATTCAAGTCCCCAAGAAAATATAAAACTGGGATTTTACTCTATTTGTCTAAGCAGAACTTAATTAGGAAGGTAAATCTTCTGCCAGAAGTCAAACAGAAATGAGGTGTGACTCTATGCTGTTTTGGATGATCCATATCTCTGAACCCATACACTTCTTTGTGTGGTAGGGTACAGTTTGCCAGGATCTGACAAAGCCTGGAGCTAATCAGACAGAAGTCTGGCAGTGTCTTTCTTCCAGATGACAGCAAAGGAAACAGCAATGTCCAAGTTGAAATGCAGATAGGGAGAGCTGCAAATATTCTTTTCTCACATTCTTTTAGTTTACATGTAGACTAGAAAAGAATGAAAAGCTTTCCTGATTTTTCAACTCTGGACTCAGGGGAGGTCACCCCCTCTAAAATGTTGGTAAACAAGGGCCCCAAGAAACTGGCAAATGCCTTCACACTTCAGTCATTAGCAATTCAAAAAGCAGACCTTGCATATTTTTTGTAGTAACCCCAAATATATGCACACTAATTGCTGTGCATACCTTATGCTGTGTGCTGCCAATGCAGCATTACCTCTTAGACTGATCTTGGTGGCCACCTCAGTGACACATATGACCAAATTACAATGGAGTTGGAATAGAGAATAGCTGGCCAAGATTGTGTGGTTTTAATAAAGGGACATATTGTGCTCTGTTGCCCCCAGAAACAGTCTGGATTAAAGTCAGCATTAAAACCAACTTACAGAGAGTTTAATTTAAAACAAAATAATTTACATCTCCAGTTAGGAAGATTCCATTGATCAAATTTTCTAACAAAATGCTTTCCTTTTCTTATGTATTTGGTACATTCAACTCAATTCAGAAACATCGTATTTCCTTTTTAGAAATTATATTATATACTGTTATTTTTTTTTCAAATGGGATCCATTGATACTGATTTCCCCTCAGCTATGCTCAATTCAACAGGTTTATTACTTATTTCCTGAATGCAAGGGGGGAATGTTTCTGTCAGTAATCACCAAAAAGAAAAGATGATTCATTTAATTGTTTAATTTAACCAAAACATTGAGCATGTTTCTCTGGGGTGTATTTTAAATTTCTGAGATATTTTAATTATAAAATACATAAAACTGTTTTAAAAGACACACAAAAAGGTGAAACTACTTCATCTGGGTAAACATGAGAAGCTGCAAATATTCTTTTCTCACATTCTTTTAGTTTATGTGTAGACTAGAAAAGAATGAAAAGCTTTCCTGATTTTTCAACTCCAAAAGGAATCCATCCAAACTGTTTCTATTATTAGAACACAAAATGGTAGCTAAAGAAGTTACTGTGGTTAACAACTGAATAATTCATAGTCTCTGAAGAGTTCAGTTGCTTTGTCTTCTCCAGTTCCCCTTTACAACTGGATTCCCAAACATTTCTAGTCCTGACTTGTTATAAAGGAAACCATATACAAATTGGTTTCATCAGTTAAAAAATTGACTCTGCTAAGCATTGAGAACAACACAATAAGCAGAAAAGAGAACAAGAACCGTTATAACCAGGTCTTAAAGCTCCTTAAGATTATGCATCTATTGTCTAAAACTACAATTTAAATTCCAACCTGTGTCCATGGACATCACTGGAATTTCCAATATCACTGAAATTTACACTTACTGTAGTCGTCCAAATAAATACACAGATTAAATATGATATTTAAATGATTTTTAAAATATTTCAAAACACTCTAAATTCAAATTGTTTTCTATGATGAAAGGCACTGAGAATTTCAAGTTCAGATAAATAAAAAGATACTTCAGGTGAAGAGTGTTTGCCTGGCATGTGTGAGGCACTGGGTTTGATCCTCAGCACCACATAAAAATAAACAAATAAAATAAGGCATTCTGTCCATCTATAACTACAAAAAAATTAAATTGTAATTATAGATGTATAGCATCCCTTTATTTTATTTACTTATTTTTGTATGTGGTGTTAAGGATTGAACCCAGTGCCTCACCCATGCTAGGCAAGTGTTCTGCCACTGAGCCCCAGCCACAGCCCCTCCAAAAAAAAATTTCAAAAGAAAAAAGATTCTTCAGGTTGTGGCTCAGCGGTAGAGCACTTGCCTAGCATGTGTGAGGCCCTGGGTTCGATCCTCAGCACCACATAAAAATAAATAAATAAATGTATTGTGTCCAACTACAACTAAAAAATAAATATTCAAAAAAGGTACTTCAATTAGTGAAAGAAAGATGCTTATGATATTGAGAGGATTATTTTTGCTGCTGAGCATGAGAACAGGAGCCAAGCCCATGATCACTATTCATCTAAAACACCCAGAAACATTCAACTTTGTTTTTCTTTCTGAAGAGGTGTATTAAGTATTCAAAAATATGTGGGGCTTTCACCTTTGACTTTAGTTTTTAAACCATTTTTCCAAAAACAAGTAACCCCTGCCAAAATAGTACATGGATCTGAGACACAAGATGGCTGGATCTTTGTTTTCTTATTTCAAGCTTCACCCCTGTCTAAAATTGCAATGTAACTAATGTAAAATCTCAGAACCCTTAGAGAGCCCACAGTTTATCCTTCTCTGCATTCAATTTGTTTAAATGTGAAGATTTCAAGAGGAAATTATTCTAAAAAGCAAAGACTCAGTTATTAAACAGAGTTAGCTTAACATAACTGAATTAAGTAAACATTTTTTTGATAATGAAATACCATTTATGAACACCAGTCTACTAAAGTACATGAAAATTCCAGTTAGGAACTAGCTTTCATTGAGAGTTTACTTAGTGTCGGGCACTGTACTAGGTGCATTACTTGCTTTCTCATTTAACTCTAGAGGTAGCAACATACCTTATAAATGGTATTCCCTACCAATACCACCTAGGAGATTAGCATATACTACTAAGTGGTTTTTTTTTTTTTAGAGAGAATTTTTTTTTTAATATTTATTTTTTAGTTTTTGGCGGACACAACATCTTTGTTTGTATGTGGTGCTGAGGATCGAACCCGGGCCGCGCGCATGCCAGGCGAGGGCGCTACCGCTTGAGCCACATCCCCAGCCCACTACTAAGTGGTTGATCCAGGTCAGTTCAAGTCCAAAGCTCAAGATTTCAGACTGTACTACTGTACTACTTTTCAAAGGAAAATAAAAACAAGTTACCCTAACCAGAAATCAAACTCAGACCAAAGCAAGGAAAGGGAAAAGCTCTTGCCATTAGACCTACACAGATTATGCCTGACCCCACACTAAAGGGCCTCGGGTAGTTATACGTGTTTGTGGGTCTGCTTTTTTGGGGGGAGGGTACTGGGCATTGAACCCAGGGGTACTTAACCACTGAGCCACATCCCCAGCTCTTTTTATGTTTTATATAGAGACAAGGTCTCACTGAATTGCTTAAGGCCTCATTAAGTTGCTGAGGGTGGCTCTGAATTCATGATCCTCCTGCCTCAGCCTCCCAAGCCACTGGAATTACAGGTGTGCACCATCATGCCTAGCTCTATCTATTTAGATGCTGTGTTCCAGTTTACAAAGTGCTTCCACATACCTTACTTCATCTCATCTAAGTTTCTATTTCTAATCAGCTTTAAGATGAACAACCAGGGTACCCATAATGCTAACATGTTTAGATAAGTTAAAACAATCAAGCTGTGAGTGAGGACCTGAGGCATTCTCCTAGGAATAAAGTACATAAGTCTTGGTGCAAAGATAGGACTTCTTTCCAGCCCAGATCCTCTCCAACTACTCAGTCTTCCTATTGATGAAGCATTTACTCTGCACCTCTATGTGCCATGTTCTATCCTGGGTGCTAGCGTTATAAGGATGACCAAACTTTGGTTCCTGCTTTGAGAAGGTCTAAGACTAGCATATAGGTGTGTTTAATATGACCAAAATCAGAGTGGATGAACAGAGTGAGGGTAGCTTGGCAAAAGCAATTATGGGGAAATTGATGCAAGCTGTGTAATTTAGCAAAGAAGATAATCTAGAAGATCTGAGGTTGAAAAGGAGGCTACTATATCATTTATGGTTCTCAGCCAGGTGGTAGATGTTTGAGGTGGTCACACTGGTGAACTCTGCATAAACCAGGGAATTGGTTCTCAACTCTGGATACACATAAGAATCACTTGTGGAGCTTTAAAAAAATATAACCACAGGGCTTGATCCTTTTGGAAAACTGTTGGGGAGTACCAACTAAAGCTGAATGTTATATTCCCTAGGACCCAGATTATAAATTCAACAGAAATATGGGTATATGTTCTTCAGGAAACACCCACAAGGATATTCATGACAGCATCATTCATAGCAACCAAAAACTGGAAATGACTTAGATATCCATCAACAAGTAAATGGAAAAACAAAATATGGTAGGTCCATGCAATTAAATACTACTCAGCCATCAAAAAGGATGAACCACTATTATCTTCAATAACATGGGTTGCTAGTACAATTATTCTTAGTAGTAGAAACCTTATACAAATGAGTACATACTGTTTGATTCTACTCATATAAAATAAAATAGAAAAAATAAATTTATTGTTTTAGAATTCAGGGT